>NC_053162.1:123519646-124719646 GCF_016835505.1 Polypterus senegalus
TAAAGATTCCAGTGCTGCCCTAGTGTTAATTCTAAGGGCCAAGGAGCATACCTTAGCTAGTGCTTGTTTGCGTTCATGAGCACAGACCCTCACATTCCCTCTTTTTACACTTTAAACCTGGGTAACTAAGAGATGAGTTGTTCAGCAAGTCACATGGACAACTGGTGGAATACCATTGCAGAAGGACACAGACCACATAGAGTTAAGTATAAGGAGGCCCGGGAGACCTATTAATTTCAACTGAATGCTACCCCTGTCCCCCCCAGTCACTCTCCCCACCTACGTTGTAATCAGCATGTGAAGATCTCCAAGCAGAACCACGTGGCACCTATATTTAAACTGCAGGGCTCGGGTTTCTGTGTGCATCTTTCGCTCTCCCTCTCCCACTCTGTCCCTCTCTCTCAGCCCCCTCTTTGTTCTCATTTATGATTTGCTTTTTGCCCCCATCTGTGTGGGAAAAGCTTCCACTCTATTTCTTCTTTCTCTTTATATTCCCTGCCTTTTTTTTGGATTTGCAGTCCATGTACATATTCTACTAAACACAAAGTTTCACTTTCTTTCTCTCCAGTATTCATTTCTATGTCTGTGGAACGTCTTAGGCTGACCTTTGACATCAGTGAACTCATTTTACTTTTGTTTATTTGCTATATGCAGTTCATGTATGTTTAATTTGTTTTTCATCATCTAAACCAATTCTGCTGCAAAGCTGCTCACATGCAGCAGGAGACAAGCAGCACACAGCTGTTGCAGTTCATATTCAGTAAGAAGGTGCCTGTCTGCAAAGTCTATGGGCTGCACATACACTCTACCGGTGGCATCAAAGCTGAACAGCTTGGAAGTTGTCATATTTGGGCTTTCCAGTAAATAACGTAGAAACGGCCAGAGGAGACCATTCAGCCACAAAACAACATAATAAAAAGAAAAGACAGAAATCAGTTTAATTTCTTACATAAGGTGAGAAATATTGCTTAATGCACTGTCAAGCTTACTTTGTTCAGCACCTTTAATAAAGAATGTTTGTAAATCAAATAGTAAAACTGCAATATTGCATTTTAATTTCGAATAGGGTTAGTGTAGCACACTGGCACAGTGGTCATTGCTTCTGCTTCATAGCTCCATAAGACAGTCCAAATTGTCAACAGTCACAAGTTTGAAGTTTGCATATTCTTTCCATGCCCGTATCTTTTTCCCCAAGAGACTCAGATTTTTGCCCCTACATCCTAAACACATTTGTGTTGTATAAACTAGAGTCTGTAAATTGAACAAGTGTGAGTGAATGATGTATATGTGCGCTTAGCAATGGACTGTTAGTCCATCCAGGTTTAGTTTTTTTTTCCGCCTAATGTAGCTGGGATAGTCTCCAGCCCCCTAGAACCCTAAAATGAACAAAGCAAGCTGGGTAATAGATGGAAAGCTGGGCATTTCATCTCAGAAGACTGCAAAAAGATTAATATTGTATAACATAATACGGTACCATACAACTTATCAGAGAATGTTTTGTTATTACACAGCTCTTCTAATTTGTGTAATAAGTGTTTTCAGGTTTGACAGGTGCAAGAGAAACACCAGGATGTGTTATGTCCTACAATACATATGTGGTGATCAGGGAAGCGCCACACTGGCCTCAGGAGGGATCCGGCTTAATACAGTATGGATGTAATGTTATGCTGTGTACATATGCATATGCGTGTTATGTTCCTAAAAAGTGCAAGAGGTGGGGCCACATACCAATAAATTGAGGCAAATGTGATAATGTAGACAGAAGCATGTTTTAGCAGGATACTAGGAACCAGCAAAACAGCAATTTTCTCTCAGAGACAGTAGTACCAAGGAAGGAAGGCAAGAAGGAGTAAAATCTCCAGGCCAAGCCAAAATACTTGGTCCCAGGCAGTAATGCTTAGGGTGTTGTTGTCCTGTAAATGGAGACTCAGCTACTTAAGATCAACAGAAAACTGATGGGGTGACGGACATTGCAGGTCACCAACGAAAGTATTAACAGGGTGTCCCTGTAGACAAAGGTAGCACCGTCACTGTTCATGAAAGTATTTACAGGATGGAGTATAAAGGTTCTTCACAGTCAAAGCCGAGAGTCGGGAAATAAGCTAGGGTGGAGGCTCAACTAGCAGGATGAAGAGAGGCCATGTAAAACAGAGATAGAGAGAAAGGACAAAATTCAGTGTTTCTGTGCAGTTTTGTTGTAAGAAAGTATCTCAGCCACCTCTTTAGATAGACAGGGTTCCAAGACCTGTACAGTTGGGCCAGTGGACCCTTTTATATACTGTATTTATTTCAGAATGGCACATAGCTGTCACTCATCTTTTTTGTGTTATTGATTATTATTGGTTCATAATTAGTCAACTTTATAAATAATATTTCCTCCCTATACAAAAGTATGTAATAATTAAAGATACAGAAATAAAAATGACTATTACTGTTGTTCATTGTTGTTGACTAATTATTTTATTGATTACAAATAAGGACTATCTATCTATCTATCTATCTATCTATCTATCTATCTATCTATCTATCTATCTATCTATCACCTCAATTCCAAATTTCTTTGGTGGATTACTTCTAAAAGGAGGTAATTTTTAATGTATAAAAAGTCACATTTCCAACTCATATTTGTAATTTTTCCAACATTGTAAATGTACAATCGCTATAGAGGGTTCAGAGATGTTTCGGAGACTTCAGGCAGGACCCATTTCATCTACTTGCAGCCTCACATTTAATTGTCAAACTCAAACCAGGGACAGGAGAACTTTGAATTTGAGTCATAATGGCAAAGATGACAGTAGCTGTTCAAATAGCAGTCCACTTATGCAGCCAGGACTTACTTTAGACTCAGGGATTCCCGGTAATTTGAAAGAGAGAAGGATGACACTCAATCCACATCAGTGAAAGGAAAAAAGGGGGAATCAAAAATATAAAGATTTTAAGGGGTCAGGGTGGGGGTCCAGAAATTTCTGACAGTCTTTCACTCAGTTTCCAATTGTAACTTTTAAAGATGTAAAACTCTCTCAGGGCTTCATCTCTTTGTAAAGAAAGGAGCTGAAGAGAACTAAGTTACCAGATGCTGCAGCTACTTTGCAGGGTTTGCTTTATCAGAAGCATCATCTGCTTTTGCAAAGGTTGCCGTAGTAGAAGCATTTGTCAATTTGTTGAGGAGTTTTGTCTTACACATCTTGGCCTCTCTGGGCAATCCATGCAAAATATTTGGCTTTTTGGTCACAGTATACTGACTATATAATAGAACAGCATGATGGTGAGTATATGTGGAATATTGTTTGCTTTGTGAAGTTCACTAATAATATACTGTATATGAATTACATACAACAGCAATATATTTTCACATTTATAGTGTCCTGGGAAGCACTGCCTGATTAATGTATAGTCTACGCCTTTCAAAGCATAGCAAAAGTTCAGACAGCCAGTCATTTCCGATACACTATATAAACTGTTGATGCTAGAGATGCTAGATGTCTGTAGGCTGTCTTTTGTCATATCCAATAAGATTTACTATTAGAGTGGATGACTTTATTTTGTCATATCCAATAAGATTCATTATTAGAGCGGATGAGTTTCTACAAAGTGCCAATTGGCAAGAATATGGTTACATTTATACTTGGCTGTGAAGGTGCCTTCAAGCACTTTAACATTAGAGAAGGCTGACTGACTTGGGAATGTTGTTTCATTTGACCAATAACATTAAATGAGATGAGCTCACAAAATCAGTGGTATGCTTTAAAAGTGAAATATAGTGAGACCTGAGAAAACTCCATGCACCTTAGATGGATGCCTATAACGAAGTAAATAAACAATACAGTAACCCGATTGGTGACTATGTTATATAAAATCTAATAATTCGAAGCCTACATTAGGGTCAGTTGATTCTGAAGTTTAAGTTTAAACCTATAAGCCTCTAGATGGAGATAATGATTAAAGAAAACACAGCAACAAAGTGAAATATCTAAAATGTCAAAATCTGAGTTGGAAACTTTGGGATCAAGAAAGAGAGAGCACAAGTCAAAAAACTCTTATCATTTTCTGTGAGTCACTTTGGAGTCATCTTTGACAAGAGATGTTTGGGAAGTTTATGCATGGTAAACAGCATACAATTTAAGGATTATTAGTGTAAAAAAATGTCCCTTTCACACAAATAAATGTATAACTATTTAAGACATTTTGTACTAATGTGCAATACATTTGTTGTGATAAAAAAGGTTTTTATTCAATGGAAAATTAATTTTTAGTTTCACAAGTGAGGGCTGAGGTGATTATGATATTAACAGACTGATTAATGTAGCAGCATTCAGTTTGCAGATATGTACAGTGGTGGTGACACAGCAGTTAAGGGTTGCAGATAAATCATTTAATTTATTTGTCAGTTTACATCTCTGTCCTAATAACATCCAGGTAATGACCAAAAGAATGAACTCATGAGCACAAGTGGTCAATGAGAGGTTCCAGAGGTAAATGAGAGTTATTGCGCACAGGCTTGATAAGCTTACTTGGTAGGGTGAATAGCTGATCTATGCAGGATGACCTTAAAATATAACTCCTGCTTCTGTAGATTGATTGGAGCCAGTTGAGGTGGTCTGGGTGTGTTGTTAATCTGATCCTGGGCACATCCCTTGGTGGATGTGTCAGACATGGCTTGGTGGGTGGGCAGGCCATGACATTTTAGTGGGATTAAATCTCTTGAATGGATTGAAAATGTCTGGGAATTTTCCAGATCGACCTGGAAAATGTTGCTGAGAATTGGTTGACTTGGTCTGTCTGGCTTGAAATGTTTCCACCATGATCCTCTCCATGTCAAGAGAGTAGTAAGTGAAGTGAAATTAAGTTGAATTTTTTTAGTTGTTAAGAGAATTCCATTTGTCCTGCACATTCATTTCTTATAATACAAACTGTATATGAAGGAATTGCTGGTTGTTCAAGTATGACTGAAGCCTCCAAGACTTCCAGTTGACCTTCAAGTATAGGTCTGTTGCCACCAATTTTTTTTTCCCTTTTACAAAACATAAAGACCAATCTGTGATGCCTTCAGAGTTCTGAAATTTCTTACAAGTGAATTCTCCTATACAACCTGTTTACGGTGACATCATCTTAGACATAATACATTTCCCCTTGGGATTAATAAAGTATCTATCTATCTATCTATCTATCTATCTATCTATCTATCTATCTATCTATCTATCTATCTATCTATCTATCTATCTATCTATCTATCTATCTATCTATCTATCTACAAATGTCACAAAGTACTACTTTAGGTAGGACTTCTGAATCATATACCAGGAATTGGTGCCATCTTTGGATTTTGCTATGACTCTAATGACTCACAGAGGCAAGACTGTATCCCCACATTTCATTGAATTCTCATCATTGCTGTATTCATCTGTATTGGTCTTTGTGGTCCAGCAGCATGCATTGTCAAGAACTCTCATCAGGTCATCCGCAGTAATGAGGTCTGTTTCTCAATCAGGTTTGAGGACTACTTAATTCACATATGGAGGCGATAAAGCTGATGGTGCAACCCGGAGAGCTTTCTCAAATGACACATTATTAGCATAGTGGGTGTCATGGTGTGTTTTAGCATTTTATTGAGGGGAAGCTATGACCATTCATGTTAGTCTTGGTGGAAGTTTATGTCAGGAAAGTGCAGCTGCCATCTCTCAGAAAAAAACCCTATGTGATATTAGCACCCTTGCCCAGTCAACTCTGTCCCAGGATGTGTCATATACAATGTTTGTTTGTAAACACTATATACAAAGGTATATTTTAAGTTTAAAATGTTTTACATTTCAAATTGTATTGTACAAGAGAAAAATGTTTATTGTACTGTATATGTATGATTTTTTTGGGTAACATTCATATTCACAAATCAAAAAGTTCCCTCTTTTGGCATCATTGAGTTGGAGTTCAGATATTTCTTATAGTCTATAAAGCTTTAAAAATGTTAACTTACAACACTTTTGCTTTATGTAAAAATATAATTTGGTTATCCCGGCCCTCCCTGCGTTGAGTTTGCATGTTCTCCCCGTGTCTGCGTGGGTATCCTCCGGGTAATCCAGTTTCCTCCCACAGTCCAATGACATGCAGGTTAGGTGCATTGCCGATCCTAAATTGTCCCTAGTGTGTGTCTTGCGGTGGGCTGACGCCCTGCCCGGGGTTTGTTTCCTGCCTTGCGCCCTGTGTTGGCTGGGATTGGTTCCAGCAGACCCCGTGACCCTGTAGTTAGGATATAGCGGGTTGGATAATGGATGGATGGATAATTTGGTTACATAAGTATTCTTTCATTCTTTTTATTCTGTATGTAATTTCTTTATTTTTATGAATTTTTTATTTGTATGGGGTAAATTTATTTGTGTATGTTTATGGAAAGTTTTGTAAAATGTATTATACTTAATAGAAATAATAATAAAAAAGAAAAACTAACATTATAGCCATCAACATTCCCCAGTTTAATATCATATCTCAGATACCCAATACAGGTCAGCACCCTTCACCTGGTGTAAATAAAGTAGAGAAAAAACAGAACCATATATATCAGTTGCCCTGTCTTACAGAGGGTTCTGTCTTGCCGAAAAACTTTCAGGGGGCTCAAATTCTTACCACTTTACCTACTGTAAGTTCAATTTCCAAGCCTCAATTGGTTTAATGTTCATGAATCCAGATAAGTCACAAATAAAGGAATTAAGCAAAAGTAGTGGATGATTGCAGCCTGAAGACATTGAAACCTTATGAACAAGTCTTTGGCAACATAATGTATCATAGCATTTTCCATCCCATTTAATCCAAAGCAATGTCCCATGGGGCCAGAACCTACAATGGCAGCACTGGACTCAATGCAGGAAAAAGCTTTGGAGAGTGCACTATTACAGGTCTCTTTTAAGCACATCCTGACATGCACATTCATATTCACACAAGGGCCAGTATGGAATTGCAAATTAAGCCTTATAGGTGAATGTTTTGAAAGATTCTTAATCCGACTTTATTTAGTGGTTTGAAAGACATTGTCCATTTAAAGAAGGAGAAATGCATAGTAGTATTTACTTGATTAATCCTTGGTTTACACAGAAGAGGCCAAGTGTTTGTGTCCTTGTGAGATGTTGGATATTGGCTTTGGAATGAATGGTGGAGGGTGTGCGAGCATATCAGTTTAAAGAACACATATGCCAGCTGTCTATATGCCTGTTGCCCATCAGCTTCCTCCCAGTGTTCTTCTATTTAGCCATGATGTTTTTGGAATACAATGTTGTAATAGTGGTGGTGACAGGCCTATAAATGCTACCTATGGAAGGTGAGCTGTGTGGACGGCGAATGCCATGATTAACGTAGATAAAATTCAGGTTTGACACATGACCATAAAGTTGGGTGTTAGGCCCTGATTGGGTGATATTCTGGCTTGAGATAACAGTTGGTGTGTCTGCTAATGGTGAGATCAATTTCAGTTAGGAGAGGGCTGTTCAGTCGTGAAGATCAAGAAGTTCAAGCATGATATGGGCTCACATTTAAGGTACAAGCAGAGACTCTGAGCTGCTACCACACAACTTCTTTTCTAGATAGACTGATGGTCCTGTTTTCCCAGGAGTAAAGCAAAGCTCCCACTGAACAACATGGAGATTGAGGGACAGTAAGAATGTTTTTTGTGAAATACCACAATTGAGCTTCTTAGAGCACTTTAAGAGGATGGATGATTTCTCTTTTTAGATTTTTATGGATGTGTGTAATATTGATATTTGCGGAAATGCTTGTGTTTTTAATAGACACGTTTAATTCATGGATTTATTTTCACCTATTTATTGAAGTACGTATAGTTAAGGGCATTTTACGACATATATTTTATGTATTATTGACTTTTGCACAATAAATGCACTGTTTTTCATTTTGCACCTTCTGTGTCTGCCCCTCTTATTGTTCCACTGACCCTATCCTAATATCAATGTTCCCAAGGTCCTGCTAAGCCAAAAGTGAGGATATTGAAATATGACTTGGAGGAAAACTCTGCTAAAAGCATACCGTCCAATATATCTCAATTAGGAAAAAATTAAATGGCTATTAAAAAGTACAACTCATTTTTCAACAAATGATAGAGTGGTTGAGGAAGAGAGAGGTTATTGTAAGCAGCTGAAAGTCCTAAAAGAGTGAAATTGTCAAATAAATACCTCCACGCAGATATTGAACATTGATCTTGGTTCTTCCAGTGAAATCTGAGACCTTAGCAGTTCGAGAGCTTATTGAAATCAAATTAATATTAATAAATGAAAAGAAGTATAAAGGAAAAAAAAAGTATAAAAAGCTCTAGAGAACAGTGATTATAAATCTCTAAAGTGAGTGAAATAGAGGTGGAATAAATAAGTTAATAAACATAATAGATTTTGTATTGAATAAAATAATGATAAGGGTTTTTGGAGAAAATGTTGACCACATTTAAAATTGAATCCCAGCTCAAGTGACAGGAAGAAGGAAGGTACCAGATCTGAATAATACTTTAGCGAGACAAAGAGAGTTTTTTTTTTGCCTATGTCACATAGATGAGCCTATAGCACAGAGACAGATTAAAATAGATTAAAACCTGATTATAGAAACACAATTTTAGAAAAGCATGAGATTAAATAGTGAAGAATAAAGAAATGCCACATGTTTTAAGGACTGAGTAACTGAATATTGTGTACTAAGGAGAGTTTTGCAGATGTCACTGCTAATGGCTGCTTCAAAGAGAAGTTAGTATGTTTTCTTATTGTTGTTATTGTAGTACTGGATTTGGCCTGCCTTCAGCATGGCATACCTGACTACTTTCAGATACGTTATCTATTATCTATGCACATATGATGTATTTTTATTTTTAATATACATGGTGCAGTATGGACAGAACAAATATACACAACTATATAACCATGCACCAGTACGTATTAAGTCTTTGATTTATTGATTTATCATTTGCTGAATTTTCCATCTCAGTTTTAAATATTAATTACTGTGTTAAAAATAAGATATTTATTTTAGGAAACATTTTGACAATCCAAAATAAAACTGACAAAATTTTACTCTTCACAATTCAAAGTAGAGATATCTTTGTCCATGACTGCTGACATCCCTTTTAGAATTAAAATGCTCTCTATCATTCAGACGCTCTGGATTCAAGTGCTGTCATTCAGAAGCCAAGATAAACATCAACTGAGGAAAAAGTCGAACAACGGCATTTAAGAGGAGGTCATTCTCAGCCATAAGGGGTCATTTCAGTGCTGTAGAGTGGATTAAACCAGACAAGACATTTTCAAATGACATGTTAAATCATCTCAGAGAAAACTATGGCTTCAAATGTATTGGTAAGAAAAGTTCTATCTGAAATACAATAAAAGTAAGAAAGAACAAATGGGAAGAACAGAAAAGACAGGTTGAAAGTGTACACATTGAAGTAATTTCCTTGGAGTATTTTGGAGATTCTTATATCTGGACAGGATGGTTCTTGGTTTAAACTGAAGATGGAGGATCCAGATTTTGCAGCTCTACGTGTAATGTCTGGCCTGTGTTCTCCGTCTTATCTCAGTCAAGATACTGCAGGGTGTGGAGGAGATTTGCAGATTCTCTTTTACATATACTCCAGACTTTACATCATCAAATGGAGATGCTTGTTACAGATCTCTGTATTACTGAGATTTACAGTACTTCCTCATTAGCAGTTTGTTTTGAATACATGAGACCCAACTTCCATCAACCCCAAAGAATTCAGTAGCTTTCTTTAGACATGTAGGAGTTTCCCTCTAATTAGCAGTAATGAAGCTGGGTGATTATTTTAAGTTCTCAAGAGTTGTGCCCTAATCATTATTCTCGAGGAAATGTAGCTAGTTCAGGTTCCTGAGAACTGTGCCCACACTCAGGTTTCAAAAAATCACATTTCCAAGAGTCACACTCTGATCAAAAATAATTATAGTTTGCATCTACAGAGAGAGTGTTCAGCTTTGGATCATCACAAGTCAGACCGTGATCAGCATACAGGTAGATTGTTTTGGGTTTGCAAGAAAAAGCAGAAAGAACACAGGAAAACTGCACAATGGCTACCCTTCTGTTTGATGGTGCACATCAAATAAATCTACCATCTTGCAAAATTACGCATCAGAAGTTATTTTAGAGTCAGGGATGTGTGATCAATCTCATGCTAGTATGGTGTCTGTGAGCGTGAAGGTTTATCCATCATTATGCACCCTATTTACAACCACATCTTGGCTGTTGTGGTAAAAAACAAATTATCACAAATGATGAACTAATTACAGGGCTAATTACAAAGATAATTTTATGTCTTCTATACCTTGAGCTGTGGTCATTCATTTCCCCAAAGTCTCTTGTGGTCATCAGTCTGAATTACTCTGAATGAGACCTGTCAAGCGGCTTCAGCCTCACAAATGAATTTTGCACCCTGGCAGTGGTTAACTGGAGCATATTGATGGAAAAACGAAGATAGCAGTAGTCTACAGTGACCACAAATCTTTTAATTTCCATGGAAATTAAGATGGCAAGGATGCTGTGGCTAACATATTTCTCATTTTTTGTTTCTTCCTCTCCATAAAGAGCTAAATGAAAAAAAAGAACCAGGAAGGTAGGCTTCCATACATGCCAGGATTTCCTTTTAATAAAGTCTTTGTTTTAAATTACAAGCTCAAAACAGGAGTCAATGTCAGGCCAGGAGAAAAATATTGGGAGCTGATGATTTCACTGTACCCTGGCATTCAGACTGCTGTTGCTCCACCTTTCTTCTCTCTTCCTCTTTACCTTCTGCTCTCTTTCTCTCTCTCTCTCTCCACCACACAACGACAGGTAGAAAGGAGGAGTTGTAAATATTTAGAGGCATTCACTGAAGTGATAGGAAAAAGTGACAGAAAGGTAGAGAGAAGCGAACACTAAGGATAAACACACCATGGCAGGGTACGAGTTAAAGGACCTATCTGAACAGCCTGTGGTAAGTTTGCATTGCTTTGGAGTGACCATTGTGGCCAGGGACTAGGAAGGTCATGGGATAGAATACAATAAAAAAACAATTAAAGTTGTTAAAAAAATGGATAAGATGACAGATCAGAGTTGTGAAGTGGCACTCATGACTCTTGAACTCTTTTGTGTTTGAAACTAGGGTGTTTAGAAAATGCATATAATTAACGTGCCACTCTATTAGGATAAAAAGAGACGTCTGTTCTTATATATTATATATTCTTGTATATCTTATTATAGTTCCACCACAGACATACATTTCAGTATTATTAACACAAATACAGAGTGCAAAATTTCTATCTTCAATGCATGAATTAACTTTAAGTCATGTTATATTTCATCATTTTATAATAGGCAGCATACTTTTTAAAAGGAATGAATGCTTTATTTCAAATAAAATTTCCCTTTTCCTAACACTTCACCCTTGAATTTGTCCCTGATGCTGGGTGCCTGGAGTGTGAACAGTGCATTACTGTTCCACCCATTTTCCATTTTTTCACTTTTACAAGATCACAATTTAATTCAATGTGATGTATTTAAGTACACTTGCTCTTGTGAGCCTAGCACATTATACACTAATTACATCTACTAATTAGGCTGATGTCTTTATCCAAGGTGACTTAAAACATTTGAGAGATACAATTGGGTACATTTCTTTTGTTTTTCTAATTGGAGCACTGGCAGACGAAGTGACTTACTCATGGTCACACAGTATCAGTAGTGAGAGCTGAACCCACAACCACAACCTTAACCACTGCACCACACTTTAGTCATAGCTGTAATATTAAAAAATGCAACATAAAAACACAACACATAATGATAATGAACACACAAAAAGAGTATATACAAAATATACAAAAATAAGTGACTAACTCTTTTTCAATAGCCACAGGTAGAGGACAGGTGCTCACCCTGGGTGTAATGTTAATCCATTGTAGATCACTCATACATTAGAGTCACTACAAGGACATACAAGTTAGGTATGAGTGAGTCTGTTGTCGGTGATTTCCTCTGTGCAACCAATGCTGCTGAGAAGACACTACATACCTGCAAACTTGAACTGGATATTTGGCTTAGCAAATAAAAGAACAAAAGAATAATCAGACTGATTATATTTTTCATTTGATAGGAATATGAAGAGAATACGGTCTTGGCACAACATTCCATTGAGTCAGACAAGATATAAATTTCTGAAAGTAGTGACATAAAGCTCCAAGAGGAATTACCATTCAGTTCCCTTAGAAGGGGTAAAAGATGGAGAAGGATCTGGGGATTTTTTTGTCATTTCAGATGCCAAGAGCCATCCATTATATAAAATGTAAAACAAATATCAACCGTAGTTGTTCTCTATCTGTAATCTGCATCATATATCCATAAATTGCATAAATTGCTGATATGGTTAGCATGCATGAAAGAATTAAAAGAGGGGTTTTAGCTTGGTAATTTGCTGGATCTTCAATAAATCATCTCAGCTGCTATGATAGGAGTACAGGTGGTTAGAAATAAAAGCTACAAGAGGACTCGGCTCATCTGTCTTAGCTCAACGTATTTTCTTGGGCTGCTTGGAATCATTTGTCAGTGCTGATGCATTCACAGTAGTCTTTTTAGTTTGGACCTTATCTCATTTTCATCCATCCATCCATTTTCCAACCCGCTGAATCTGAACACAGGGGTCTGCTGGAGCCAATCCCAGGGCACAAGGCAGGAACCAATCCTGGGCAGGGTGCCAACCCACCGCAGGACACATACAAATACACCCACACACCAAGCATACACTAGGGCCAATATAGAATCGCCAGTCCACCTAACCTGCATGTCTTTGGACTGTGGGAGGAAACCGGAGCAAACCAACGCAGACACAGGGAGAACTCCACGCAGAGAGGACTCGGGAAGCGAACCCAGGTCTCCTAACTGTGAGGCAGCAGCACTACCACTGCGCCACCCTCCTCATTTTCATTACAAAATCATTTTTTAGAAACTGAGAACCACTAATTGTGTTTATTTACCTATTAGTCGCTTTTCTTGTTGTAGATGGTGTAATCTCTACATTACTTATACAAACACAAAGATGGCATTATCTCAAGGCTTACTTCTACATTATTGTTTTTTTTCTTAAAATATTTAATGGCGATGACGTGTGTACTGCTCAATCATATTGTGTGTATTCTTCTGTTATCTGTTAAGGGTACAAAGAAAAAACACTTGTAGAATTTTTCCAGGCTGGAATAGCTGAGCTTCTCCATTTGAACAGGTTCTTGTGATTTCATGGAGTGGTCTTCTGTAGATCCTGCTTATTTACATACTATAACAACTTGGATCCAAATTCATTAAATAGAGAAACTTGTTGCAGAATGTGAGGCTTCAATGAACCCTGATGGGTGCTTCGGATACTTGAGAGGTTCAGCTCAAACATCTTCAGTGGAGACAGCAGCCTGCTTCAGATTCCCTTTCTGAAAATATTGATGAAGTTGAGAAGTTGTTTCAGATTCTCAAATGTCATGCCCTAATAAGTACTGACGGAGGCAGCAATTTGTTTCATATTCATGAGAGTGGCAAAAGGATGAGCATGAAGGGAAATGGCTGTTTATGCTGAATGACTGAAAGTTATACCCTGATCAGCTTCAATGGAAACAGCTATCTGCTTTAGCTTTAAAAATGACAGACTCTAGTCAGCAGTGGTGAAGACAGCTGGTTGCATTAGATTTCTGAAAGTCAGACTCTGAGTAATTTTGACAAGTTCAAATTGGATTGATAAATCTGACAGATAATTCAAGATTAAACTGCAGCAGAGATTAATGAAGGTTGCCGAAGGAATGATTAAAAGATTCAGATGCTCGTTTAAATTAAAGTCCACCCAAATTTTTTATTTAAGCCAAATGCAAATTCAGAAATAAAGTCAGAAATTCAAAGTGAGAACCAAATTTTCACAAATCGTGACACACATTTGTTTGCAATATTTGTTTCACTACATGGTGCACACGTGTGCACCATATTACTTAGCAAAATGATGCGTCCATAGCCAAAACAATTCTATCACCATTGAAAAACATGAAAAATGATAATATATTTCAAAAAAGAAAATGAAAAGGAAAAAAATCTGAAACAAGACAAAATAAACTTCACTGATGTATAATGAATTCCTAACAACCTAAAAGTCATGCAATGAAATAAAAGGTTGTCTAATTTATGTTGACAAGAGTCACACCCCTATCAGAATCAATGGAGTACGCCGGCCACGTTAAATTTACGAAATATATATCATGAGCAAAATTGACAAATTAGCTGGCTCAGATTCCTGAGAATCATACACAGATCAGTATAATAAGTCAGTTAGACTTTTAAACTTCTAAAAGTCATTTCTAATGAACAATGTTGCCTCTGACTGTTAAAAAGCTCACCCAAATCAGTAATAAAAATGTTTTACTACTTTACATTTCCAAGAGTCAGAATGTGATGTTTAGAGACAACCAGTCGGATATCAGTCTTGATTACTACCCTCCAATTACAATCGCAGAAGTTATCTGACTTGTTTTGGTTTCCTTAGAACTGTGCATAAATCAACATTAATAAAGTTAGCTAGTTCCTAAGAGCTGCATGTGAATTAGTAGCAGCAACAAATTCCAAAAATCCTGCCCTAATGAACCCTGATAGAGCCGGCTGGTTCCTTTGGTTACATGTATCCAGCAAAAAGAATGCATGACATTAAAAATAACTGTTGGATTATTAAATGATGTACTTTTATAATTACTTGTTATATAAATATAAATAACTACTTGTTAACTTATACTGTCAGTTATGATCTACTACTTTCCTGCATTGTATGTTGTACTGGACATTTATATTTTTTGGCTATTAAAATATTTTTTTCAGACAAAGAAGTATTAAGATAATTAAATCTAAATCAAAAGTAGCTGGTCTCATCATGAAAGAAATACAATCGTGAAGAGTAATTGTATAATTTAGTCAGGTACAATGTGGGTAGCCTGAAAGAATTACTTGTTAAATAAAGACATCCAGCTCATCTGGACTGTTATGGTGGCAGACGGATAAAATGCGGAATGAGTGAGAAGTAGATTCTGCCTATTCATTTAGGAAGTTGGTGTGACATAAGGCCACTTGGCCACTTGGTGGAGTGGTGGCTCTGAGGCTGGGGATCTGCACTGGCAATCGGAAGGTTGCCGCTTTGAATCCCGTAAAATGCCAAAAGGGACTCTGCTCTGTTGGGCCCTTGTGCAAGGCCTTTAACCTGCAATTGCTAAGCACTTTGAGTAGTGAGTAAAGCGCTATATAAATGCAAAGAATTATTATTATTACTCAGCATAACTGGGCTTCCTTTATATTGTACTTATCTGTATGATATAGTTCAAGTGATACAAAAAAAAAATAAATGTGATGTCTTCAAAGATTATAAGAAACAGCACATGTTTGCCAAAGTTGTAGAGCCTGGTGGCTGATAGATGTCACTCTATCTATCTATCTATCTATCTATCTATCTATCTATCTATCTATCTATCTATCTATCTATCTATCTATCTATCTATCTATCTATCTATCTATCTATCATTGGTTTCATGAGCTGAAGTTTCATCCTGTCTTGGGGGAGTCACATTGATGTAAGTGTTTTGGGGTTTGTGGAAAGGCTGATGCCATTTTAGTATTCTGGGTCACTCTTACTGAACTGTTATTGGACCCTAACTTCTACAGATGCTGGTTGCATCTTATTATGATTTACTGATTTCCATTGTTTGCTCTGTACTTTGTATAGTAAATTATTGTTGGATTGCTGCTGTGTCCTCACTAGTGGAATAGCCAAGTTCAATTTTGCATGCAGTTTTTTTAGTGGCAACGAGGCATTGAAATTCTCACTGCATAAAATATTGATTTGTTTATTTCATTTCGGGATGCCAAGACGCCGGCCTTGACTCAGCTTGCATACAGAGACATGTAACATAGATTAAATAAATCAGTTATAAAGAATGTATTAAATACTTAATGAATACAGTAACAACTAACCAAATAGTACACACACAGAAACCCAACAAAATAACTCCAATGGTAATAATTAATTAACTAACACAGATACAAAAGAAATTTGCAAAACGCTAGCACTCCACGATGAACTTCATGATAAACACTCACAATACATTCCAAAAACACAGTCTAATTTCACAGATGTGGAAGCTGATGGTGACAACCCCCCTGTGAACAGCCTCCTGAATTTAATGTCAAGTTTTGTCGTACCTTAATGCAGTTTGTTCAAAGATGATTTATAGAAGTTCAGAGGACACCTTGAAATGGAGAAAGGTCCAAGTCAAATTAAACCACATAAACAAGCAGGCACAAAACACAACACAAATCCAGTGAAAACTGTAATCCAATGGCATGGGTCAGGAGTGAAACGATAACCAACACAGAAGGTGATCACCATTCTGCAACCTTCTCTTAAATCCAGCATCTCATTGTCTTTTTCTCAGCAGCCGATTTGGCAACGACCAAAGCTGCCCAAAGGCACTGTGATCCCAGGACTGCTGGCAATTACAGTCCATTGTAGGTAATTTTACTACAGTAATGTGAAACAGAAGTTAAATCATTTTGCATGCAATTTGTCAATTGCAAAATTTGAAACTCATTAAAATTAATTTTTTGAGAGCTTTTTATTTTTAAAGAGTTGTTGGTGAATAGAAAATGAAGAATATTGCTCCTTAAATACCCCTCTAACTGTGGTTTTCTCCACCAGTAAAAGTGAATACATTTTATATCTCTTGGTATAATCACCAAGTAAGTGTGCTTTTTTTAAAAAATGTGACATACTGCATATTTTCTGCGTGAAGATGCATCAAAACACACCATTGTGTACATTACTTTGTTTGTTTGGCAGGAATGCACACAATGTGGAAACTCACTTCATGCTGTTTACCTGACAACTGCCCAATCCTTTAGGATTGTGATCATAGTTGACAAAACTGGGCATCATACTACCAAAACAACCACAGCACATCTTTCATGTATCAACAAAATGTCCACATTTAACATAAAATTAGGTCATTTATTTTATTTTTTCACTAGAAAACTAATGAAATGAGCAGCAGACACATACAGAATTAGAACAATTCCAAAAAGAAACTAATTTCTTTTCTTCTTGTGTATCATGATCAGTGCTGATTTTTAGTATCCTTTTGCCTTTTTCTTTATTAGATGCCATTTTGCATAACCGTTGTTAGGCTTACTCCCATGTTTCTAGTCATGTGGTCTCAGAGATGATGACCTCGAGCTCATGAGCACAATGGGAAAAAAGGTCAGCATAATGCACCAGGCTTCATCTGATCTGTGGATAAATCCTTATAAAATGTATTAATTTTATTTTTCCTTTTTTTGTGCATGTGTTGGTTTGTCTCAAAAATGACTTTATTTGTTTCCAGCTAACACAGCACATTGTGTCTATTGTGCAGATTCAGTTTTGCACAAACCTTTAGCTCATCATTAATCATACTTTTATTTTATAATTTGAAATTTAAAGTAAAAACAGCAACTGTAATGGAAGCATTTTGCCTTAGAGCTTGTGACTCCAGGATTCAAACTTTGGTGCTGCCTCTGTGGATTTCACAGGCTATGCCTGTGTTTATATTTTTTTTTTTCTGTTTCTCTCGTGTTCATGGAGTCTCAAAACTGCCACAGCAAAAAAGGAGTGTGGGTGTGTGTGCTGAGGTGCAGGTTTGTTTTGGTCCATCTTGAAACAGTGCTGCCCGTCACAACTCTAAATTGGGTTTGGAAATAAGGAAATTTGAAAAATTATTTGGCAATGGCTTTCGGAAGCATATTCTTGATTACTTTAACTTTGATGTAAAGGATTGGCTTTTGAAATAATTGCTTTTAATATGATAATATGAAAACTGCCCTCCTCAAATCTTTTCAGGGAAATAAAATAAATGTCAAGGTAGATGGGTGGTTGAGTTGTAAAGTGGGTACATGAGGATAGGTTAGCATGGTTTCCCCCATTCTCATGGCATTCCTTTTTGAAGTCTCAGTTTTCTCAATAATATTCTTATATAATACGCTACCGTGGCTTTTCGTTTGTCTGTCCAGGATTTAAAATCACCTGTAGCTCGCAAATCGTTTCACCTATTCACCTGAAATTCAGTACACGTTTACTACGTGACGTCTACTATTCACTTTCTGGGCGATGATTGACCTTCAAGGTTGTTCCTCTATTTTTTTTATTTTATCGTAGAATCAACTCTCGGCAGCGGCCAATATGGTGGCCATGTGGCACATGTGTTTTGGCGCCAGTCTCATTCCCTACCACCATCGCCGTCACTTCCCCTACCTCTTCATATCTTAAATCATTCTTGAGGCAGATTGAAGACTTAAGTGCCAGCTTAAGTGAAAAATTAAGGAAAACATACAAAGTAATTGCAACACAAACACTGACTTAATCAGTTCTAACACAAAAGATGTCAATGAAAAAAGAGAAGAAGCGGGCCGCTAAGGTGGAGAAAAGAAGAGCTGCTCAGTAAACAACAAGCGCATCAATCTCTAAGCAAATGAATGCTAAACGTACAGAGAAAGAGTAGGAAAACTATGAAAGCTCAAGTCAAGTGCAGTCACTGCACGTTATCGTGTGGTGCGCCATTACTGGTATCTGAATACTGTTATGAAAATTGTAGTCTCCAGAGCTTGAGATGAACAACATTAGTAAATGTGAAGTTGGGAGAACTAAGAGAAAATATGTGTCAAAGTATCAGACTAAAACAAGCGGAAAGTAGGATGCAATGCAATGATGATATGCTGGGCATCAGAGAAAAAAAAAATAAATTATGACCAGGAGATCAACTAGCCAGAAAGGATAAGGAATGAGATGTTGCCACGGGCAGAAAAAGATGAGAATAATACAAGGAAATTAGAATGCTCATTGTCAATGTCCAAAATGCAAAACAAAATAACAAAGTAAAAAAAAAAATAAATAAAGAGATTAGACATTCTAACAGTATCTAAAAAATTATCATCCCTCTCTTTTTGAACAAATACTTTGCTTTTTATTAAACTTAGAGTCCAAAACTAGGACAACTGAAACTTGAAACTTGTTCATTTTTATATAACTTCAGGTCCCATTTAAAAAATTGTTGTAGGAAAATTAGATTTTTCATGATGTGTGAACTGTTTTAATTTCAACAATAAAAAAAATAGATTCTGTAGTATTGCTTCTCTTTAGATACTTTATAAAGACATAAAATCCTCAAAATATAGGAAAGGCAAGTAGTCATACTATACAATTCTCTTCTTTTTAAATTTTTTTGCACTTGAAAATCTTCTCCTATTTTTTTGTTTTTAATAATATAATATTTGTTTCTCTTTAATGTATACAGTTTCTCAGAGGTTACCACTACTGCTTCCTAACTGCAGACATCAGCAATCAGTCCCAGGTCCGGTGATAGTGTTAGTGATGAGTTCACTTTCTCCTAGTACCCTGGTTCCTTTCTGCATAAGTTGACTGGCAAATATGAATGGATAAGGGTTTTTATAGATGAAACTGTTAAGTTCATTAGAATTACTTAGAAACACTTTGAAATCACTTTAGTTCTGTTTTTCTATCTAGTGCCCACTGACTCACAAGCCTGAGAAAACCCCAGCATATGATATGCTGTTTGAATTGTATTGATGTCTAATTATGCAAGATGTTAGGATTTTTGCAGTTCCTTCCTATTTTTAGCCCTCTAGACCTAAAAAGCCCTCATTTTTAGACCATATTTTGTGCATGAAATTACTACCGTATGATAAAGAGCAAACCAAAGGGTGTGTTCAGCAATAATGATCAACAGGACTTGAGGTAGTGCATTCCACATTAACTGGCCCCGGGGTTCGCACACTAAAGGGAAAAAAGGAGTAAATAGGGATTAGCAATATCGAAATGTGGAGAGTCATTTCATGCTATTGTGAGGTTGCTGATTAACATTATAATAATATTTTTGGTATTTATTTCTAACCAGTTGTTGTAGTCCTCTAAGAGCCACACTCATAGGGTTAAACATGTGCGCTATCATTTTTGACTATTTTAAGGTCAGTGATTATGAATATGATGCAATTTTTCGTTTTTGATCCTTTTTTTTGGATCAAGTCTCTACTACAATCAAGAATATTTTGACTTTAAGACTTTTACATTACATAGTTTAAATATTTGATGCATCTATTCTTGTTTATTGTGAATTAGGGCACCTTATGCTACTTCAGACTTTTTATGTCCTCTTTCAAAGCAGAAGGAAGTTTAAAAACTCAAAGCCTTCAACTAGAATATGCATTGATAATCAATAACACAGGGGTTTATTTGTAGAACAAGCGAGCACCTACATAAATGTCATATGAAAATCAAACAAATAAAAAAAACTTTCCAATGTTTGCACAAATATTATTTTCCAATGCTTTTCAAAAAGGGTCAGAGTTAATTCTAGAGTAGGGTTAGTCCAGAATGTGCTAATATTTTATGATATATTGCTATTTGAAAGTGTTAACAAGCACTTGTTCTTGACTTGCTTCCAATGCTGCTAGTCTCTTTATCCATGTATAGTAAAAACTGGGTTGATAAATTAAATTTATGGGTGAGTGGATTTTCATCTGTGAACTCAAAAGAATTATATCAGAGTTTAACATCTGTGAATTTTTCAAACGTTAAGAAATGTATGACTTATAAACTATAAGTAGAATTAAAAGAAGCATTGGATTCTCTGCTTTTACATTTGGAAGGTAAAATGTCATTATTCAATTTTTATTTCTAACTCTTTAAATGTGATTCACAGAAAAGGGCAAGTTGTTGGTGTTGCCCTTAGAGGAGAAAGTTTGTACTTCACTGAACATGGGGGTTAACATGTCAAACATACAGAAAATCAGCCATCAGCAAAGAAAAGCTGCTAGTCAATAAAGATGTTGGATAAAAAAGGAAAGATGTGGCTGTGGCTTTGAGCACATGACAGACAGGCACGAATAGTGAAATGAAGAGGTGGAGGAAAGAGCAGAGGGACTGATTGGCTACAGACAGACGGACAGATTGAGGCAGATTTCCCACTGTGGTCCTCACTCAGTGAGGCTCTGCAATCTAATCTCCTCTATCAGCTTCCACACAGAGCTGTATTGTCCAGGTAATGAGTGATTTGTGATAAATCTACATTTTGCATTTAATTAAAATTCTCTGAAAGTCAAAACAACTTTGAAATGACCTTGCATTGAGAGAAGCAATTTTAAAATCTTCGGATCTGTAAATTGTGATAGGAGAAAGGGCTGACGTTGGCCAGATAGGCATGAGGGGAAGCGGGCAGGTGGTTACATAGAAGATACCAGGCAAACAGGACAGAGGGGCCAGCTTTACATTCATTACTAATCAATGTTACTCTTGCCGTGTATTGCCAGTATTATACTTTTGCAGTATTTACAATGGAAATTTCAAGTTTAAGGAAGAAAAAAAATCACCTATCCTCTGTTTAAAGTTTAAAAACTTACCAGTGTCATAATCATTGTCTGCATTCTGTGATGTTGCTGGGTTTTGACAAATTCATTCTGAGATTCATCAGATAAGAAAGGCCGATCTTTCGAGTTAGAGAGCAAGGGAAGTTTTTTAAGTTAAGGGGAACAGAAACGTAAGGCAGTTATGCTCAACTAATCATAACTTCCTATTATGGTGACATGTTGTGTTTGATTGGCAAATTCAAGTAAGGATTAAACTGTATAGTTAAGTATAGTTTTAATACTATAAAACTATAATCACAGAAGGGAGTGCTTCTTTGTCATGAGAAGTGGATTTATTGGCAACAGTTTCATATATTTGTGTTTAATTATGCATAGCTTTCTCAATCCATATGTATCGATTACTCATACACATTGAGGCTGATATTATGTTATTAGTTTAACACATCATTTTATTTCTCCGATGTGCTCTCGTCTTTAGTTTTTCTTAATATCCTGTAATTCACAAATGCAATGGAAGTCTTACTCACTGTCTCCACCTTAAAAAAAAGGAGATTGAAACACCAATGAAAAAGTGCAGCCAAAACAGAGAATATATGCAATGCCTCTTATAACGTATACAATTAGTGGTAAAAGTCAGCAACACAGGAAATGAACAAAAAGTACACTCATGGTCTTCTTATCATGAGTCTAAGATCTGAAACCCAAAAAACCTGAAGTAGCCAAGAGTCTCTGTTGATTCTCTATCACTACTGATAGGAAGTCTTATGAAGGCAGCCACATTTCTCCAATAATTTGTCAATGATGATTGGATGTACTGCTAAAACAATGAGAACCCTAATCATTTTCCCATTGTTTCCTGAGATCACTCATAAAATGCTCAAATGGTGTTCTAACTGTTCTTCTTATCTATTTGGAGTTTAGATCGAGTAAATATTACTTTTGCATTGGCAAAGCACACACCTTAAACAGTATTATGTTTTAACACCTCTTGCTTCTCTCCTCTTTTATCATGTAAGAAGGTGTCTGCACTTCTCAGATATTCTCTCATTCTTAACTTGACCACAACTAAAACACTAATTCCACATGACATCTGATTTTTTACCATGGTCAGGTTATGTCTCACACTGCATTTGTTACTTTTGTACTATTTTCCAAGAGGGAACTCACATATTCCTAACACCATGGCATTTTCTTCTACTTTGACGCTGTCCTATTTATGCTCTGCTACTACTTTATAGTATAGATTGCATCAGTGTTAACATGAATCCTTATTCACCATTATGCCCTAATAATTCATTTCATATATATATATTGGAATACATTTGGGTACAAAACTGGACAGATGTTCACTCACATACACAGTGTCACTTATTCTCTTGGAAAACCGTGCAGGTTCTTCATTGATGCCATCCTAATCAAAAATAAAACTCTTACTCCACCCACCAACCATCCTTCCAACCAACACTATCTGTTGGAGCCTTAAGTCTAATGCTGGTATCCCGAGCCCAAATCAAAATCATCTGGGTACTTACACAAATTCCCACACTCACTGCCATGGGGTAATATGAAAATTCAACACTGAATTTATACCATCTAGGAATTCCATCTCATTCCATCCCTACATCCATTTTCTAACCTGTTTAATGTAACCACAGTGTCAAAGGTCACAGGTCACACATGTTATTATATGGCACGGATTAATGCCACACAGTGTCTTATCTCCCTGCCACTCTGCAGATTCACATTAGTGACTTGGTGAAGCCATCACATCATATACACTGGAACTGAGTTCAGTAGTAATCAGTGAAAAGAGAGAAGCAAATTTCACTGGGCCACCAGTTTACTGTAGTCCACACTCAAACACCCACACTGAAACAATTCAGAACCATTTATACACGTAACTTATATGCTTATATTTAAATTCTATCTGGATTGCAACCATATTCTAAACTGAGTTAAACATTGACCTTAATGGAATTATTGTCCTGTTCAGGGATAACTCAAATTTTAAGCCTGACTAACCCTGCTAAGGTATACTCTGGATAGATGGAAGATTATTTAAAACATTTTAATGTGATTTCTAACATGAAGTAAAAATGAACGAGTCGATACATTGATGGATTAAAAGCCAGAAGTCCACGTGATCAAGTCCACGTGAAGAAGTCATCAAGTTCTTCCATGTGAACCGTGAATACAATGAGGACTGATCATTCATGTTAGGTAGAATGCCTAGAGGGGCTGGGCGGTCTTGTGGCCTGGAGCCCCTGTAGATTTTATTTTTTTCTCCAGCCATCTGGAGTTTTTTTTGTTTTTTTTTGTCCTCCCTGGCCATCGAACCTTACTTTTACTCTATTTTAATTAGTGTTCCCTGATTCTATTTTCTAATTTATTTTGTCTTTTTTCTCTTTCTTCATCATGTAAACCACTTTGAGCTACATCATTTGTATGAAAATGTGTTATATAAATAAATGTTTTTGTTGATAAATTGTGTGTGTTTACTGGCATACACGCTGTACAGTAAAGTCAAAGCATTTTGAGCAGACTTAGAACATGCTGAAAAATTTAAGTGAAGTGGCACAGATTACAAGTGCACCATTCTTAGTGCCTTTGAAAGTGAAGCATTTTATATTGCAAGGTGCTACATACAATAAAAAATGTGAACTGATTCAGTACAACTGAAAGGCAATGTTTGTTAGCTCAAAGCAGAAGTAAAGAACAATTAAGAAAGATTATCTTTCTTTGCTTTAGCCAGAATTGCTTACTTTCACACATAAATCAAGCAATCATTCAAAACAGTTTTTAGTAAAAAGGTGATGTTTTCTATTTTCTTTATCAGTACGTTATGATACGCAAGGTGACTCAGATGCTATTTGGGCAGAATGCAGTGCTATCTCTCACACCGTGTTAATAATTAAAGCCATATATTTTTACAAGGGTCTCATTTATTATGACTTATGTACAAACATGAGAGTGGGAAATGGAGGATAATGGAGTAAAGAGCACTTCCTCCTCTACTCGTTCCCACACTTTTGTAAAGGGTAAAGACTCAGAGAGGCAAAGCAGAATGTGAGAATTTCAAAAAAGCAGCACATGTCCTTGACGCCTTTGAGCGTCTTTACGGCATGGCTCTGACAGGCTGCAAATCAACCTTACAAATGTTTAGCCTCTCTGTGTTCATTATGGATCTTAATTCTCCAGTAGGACCTGTGACTGACGACACTACTTTTGAGTCAGAGATCTGTGGAGATAACACCAAAACACTTTTTCATTCTGTCTCTCTCTTTTTCTTCTCTCTATCAATCTATTTCTCTCTCATATCTGAAACAAATTAAACTTCTTGGCAAAGATTCTGTGCTGAGAAGGTTTAATTAAGATTCATTTCTAATTAAAGATATCCCTGGTGTTAACAGGAAACCGTATTCATGTGAGAATGCATTCTTGAGTGTAACTGAGAGTAGAGGTGTACCAGTCTAAAAATAATGTTTAAGCACTTCCAGAAAAATAAATAAATAAACAAAAGTTGTACTTGGAAGGCCATTTCCCCAGATGGAGTTGGGGTTCTACATGTCCAGATCTGACTTTATATGTATGAATGAAGTCTTCTTTTCCTGTTTTATCTGTTCTCTCTGACAGCTGTATGGACAGTACACTGAGCACCTTGGCAGCTTTGCAAAGAAGGAAGCCACTCGTCTGCTGAAGGAAGGAGAATGGAAGAAACCTGGCAAGACATTGCCCAAAGAAACCTTCACCCCTGAAGTCAAGAAGCAAAGACCTTATTCAAAATGTCAAGGTCAGTTTTACTTTTTGGCAGTATGAGGTCAATCTCCACTTTGCTTCAGACAAAGGCAGAGGGAACAGTTATGATTCTAAAGAGTTGTCATTGTTTGCTTTTTTTGATCATTTTCTAGAATATGCATTTCTTACTCTGCTCCTTTTTTATGTAATTTTATTGCTTTACATTTACATATATAGGTTGTCCCCAGGTTGCGGACATCCGACCTACGACTTATGAACAGGGCCACAGCTGCAACGCATGCGCCTCAGTAATTGCCGCTCCGTCAGCTTCAGCCTGGGGACGCTGCAAGCGGTCGCTGGATGGAGGCTGGAGGGGGGCGATTTCACTACCCACACAGTGTAGTGTCCCTCGGGCGGCTCCCGGTGGCAAGTGGTTTCACTGCCCACCCACCACACACGGCTGCCCTGTTCGTTCTTAGTGGGCAGCTGGTAATGCTGCAAGCAGTAACCTGGTTGTGGCTGAACAGAGTCCATTGAGGGTGAACGGGGTTTGCAGGGGGTAGCATTGTCGTGTACATCGGATGGCTGCCTATTGAATGGGGGTGATTCACTACACGCCTTTGGCCACACCGTGTTCATTCTCGGTGGGCGAACGCTGCAGGAAGCATACTGTAGTGGAGCTGACTGTGAGGTGGGCTGGTGATGAACTGCCCATCAATGCCCCCATTCATTCTCAATAGCAAGCCTGCTTGTACTATTATGTACATAGCAGGAAGTTGTCTCTTGTCAGTACATCAGACGCATTGATGACTAGTGCCTTCCTGCTGTAATAGCGTGTACAGTGCTGTGCAGAAGAGCTCATCTTAACCTTTTGTCTTGACCCTTCAATAATGTCTCTAAAACACAACTCTGATGCGTGCTGGTGATACAGTAAAGAAGAGAAAAACCATCTCCATTGAAAGTAAAGTAGAAATAATAAAAAAGGTCAGAGAGGTGAAACTCCATCATTCATTGGCAGAGCACTTGGTTACAGTTGGTCAACAATAGCATTTATTAAAATAATGCCCCTGTTCTGACTTACATACAAATTCAACTTAAGTACAAACCTACAGTCCCTATCTCGTATGTAACCTGGGGACTTCCTGTACTTTCTTAGTAGATGCTTTCATCTAAAGAGTTTTACAAAAGAGGTAAGCAAAATTGAATAAACATCAGTCTGGTAGACTGTTTTCGAGTGTTACAGGACAAGGTTACAAAATTGATCACCACAAGTGGAGAGCTCAGAACAGAAATAAAAGCAGGCTACAGATCCTAGATAACGAAAAATCTAACAGCTAATATTAGCTGGACAGAAATTCACCAAACAAGAAAGGCTTTAGAAACCTCTTAAACACATTAATGGAGTTGGAATTCTGAATGGAGGTGGGCAACTCGATCCACCAGTTCAGAGCTATACATGAAAAGAGTCTGGACTGAGAATTAATACCATGCAGAGGTGGCATCACTAGATGTCATTCATCAACAGACTTGGTCGAGAAGAAGCATAGGAATTCACAAGTGTCTCCATATATAGGCAAGCATCAAGGATTTGAACTGAATATGTGCTGCTACAGGAAGCCAATGTAGTGGTCTGAAGACAGGAATGACATATGTCCCCTTGGATAAATTAAACATCAGATGTGCTGCTGCATTTTGAATCATTCGCAGAAACTGGGCAACACATGCCGGTACTCCTGCAAGCAGAAAGTTGCAATAGTCTGGATGTGACTCTGGCCCAGAAGTTGTGCCGCATACACAGTTAAATATTGATCTGATCTAGTAGATATTGTTATTACAGTGAAGTCACCACATTGCCATTTTGTGACTGAATACTGCCATGATTGCCTCTATTTAATGCTCAGTTTTCTTGTGCTACATAGATACATACACTGGTTTCCAGATGTTGGTCGGGTATTTAAGATGGCTGTGTTGCCTGCTCTTTAGCCATCCTTTGGGCAATGCTGAAATCAACATTGAGATTCTTTTGTTATTGGGAAAACATTGGCTAGAGATCCTTTTGCTGGTTTATTGTTTTTTCTACCTTCTTTGCCTTTTAACCATTGATTTTTAACGCTTGGTGCTGGTTTCTTTACTGTGTTTTGTTAGCAACCACGCCCTGCCATTCAGCTTCTATAATTTCCTGTTTCCTTTACATTTTTTTCATCTTCTGGCCCATATAACTGTTTATTTGTAAATAATGCAACATAACAGAATTGAACTGAATTGTTTGCTGTGATGTGGTGGGGGAGTGAGGCCAAACAATATTAATATAAACAAAATGTTTTTGCTTTGTTCTTGTATTCTGTTTTCTCAAGTGTTACAATTAGAGTAAACCCTGAATAACAAAAGGGGGTGAGGTTTCTAAAAGAGTCATTCACTAGGCCTTACCCCTGGCAGTCTGACCCCTAACACCACTGGTAGGCTTCAGGCTACACAGCCCTAAAATGAAGCCCTGATTTTAAAGTTTCAAAAGATACTTTAAAACATAAAAAATGCCCTTTAAGGGTAGTGGGTAAACCATAAAAATTTCTGATCAAGGACAAGGCATTTTAATATAGTTATTGATTTGTAATTCACAAAAATAAGCACAGAATGGAGGAAGGCCAAAAATAAGGCAGAAAGGATTTTCCTAAAATGGCAATCCAGAGCAAATAAATCCTAATATGAAATTTAATAATCAAAACCTTGAGGAGAAGTGAATAAATCCAAGAAAAATGAAATATATATAATTGCACTCTAAGAACTTCAATGAACCACCGAAGGATCTGCTCCTCAGTCTCACAAAATATAAGTCGAGGACAGTCCTTCTGCCCTGCTGTCAGATTGGTCCTGCTTCTTGGGATTCTACCCACAAAACACATGGAATGGCAGAAGATTTGAAGACAGCAAAATAACAACTAAGTTCTTAAAACAAATATTCATTAACCTTCTCTTTGAGTGTAGCATTCTACTGGTCATCGACCCATTGGGTTAACCTTCTTGATGATGAAGTGTCTGGAGGAACTAGTATAATAATCCACATTAACCACAACATCCCTGCTACCCTGGATTAATTACAGTTTGCATATCGCCATAACAGATTTGTAGATGATGCCATCTCCCTTACCATGCACACTTCTCTTGCACACCCGGAAAGAAAAAACTCCTATATTAGGCTGCTGTTCATTGACTGTAGCTCTGACTTTAACACAGCTGTGCCCTCTAGCCTTGTGTTGAAGATCAGAGACCTTGGTCTGAGCAGCTCCATCTGTGCCTGGGTATTTGACTTCCTGACAACTAGGTGTGGTGGAACATGTCCAGGTTCCATGGCAAGATTAGCAGGTGAAGGATATTTTTTTTAAAATAGTACAGCTCAGACCTCGTTAGTGTTGAAGTGTGCAGGTGAAACAGACAGCTGCAGAGCGCTTAATGCACATGCATGATACCAGTCGGCTCAGCCTTCCCTCAGCCAAGTGCTCTCACAAGGACATAAATGGTCTGAGTAGGTCAGAGAAGCAGAAGAAGAAACTGAAAGATAAAGATTCAAAAGGAAAAGTAAATGCAGAATTGAGCTGAAGCCAGTACTGTTGGAAGGAGATAGGGGGTTGGGGGAGACCCTTGGCTGGGATGGGATTTATTTGTGGACCAAATTCACTGGTGTCTCATCCCTGCTGAGAATGCATGAGCTGATTGGTGTGCAAGGTGAGACAAGAGAGACAGAAAAAGAAAGAAACAGAGGCAATGGGGTTTGAGTGAAAGAATGGCAATTCTGACTCAGATTTTGTTCCTATTTTAATTGTTATTGGATTTTTAACTTCTTCATCATTGCAGTATTATGAATTATTTATTGAAGAAGACTTATTGCACTACACTTATATTTGAACACTGCCCCTGTTTTAATAAAAGCACTTTTGAACTTTTTGCACTGTTAACTATTGTTATGTCCTGTGATGGTGTGGGTCAGCTCCACTATCCCAGCTGCTCATGAATCCACCATCATCTGTAATGTAATCAAAGGATGAGCTTAGCAAATGAGGACACTCACAAAGGAAGGGGTAGGTGCTTAAGTGCATCAGTGCTTTTATTAAAATAATCAAAACAAACAGTGTTCCAAATTAAATTGCAGTGCGTTTTCAGTCAATAAATAAAAAAAAAAACACAAAAAACAAGTGAAGTTTTAGGTTAAAATCCGATAAATACATTTCTATTAAAATTGGAGGTTTAAAGCCAGAGATGATCTACAAAACTTTGAGCTGCAAATACTGACCTTTTAAACCTGGTGGTTCATCCCCTTATCCTGTTCAC
Organism: Polypterus senegalus; assembly: GCF_016835505.1. Lineage (NCBI taxonomy): Eukaryota > Metazoa > Chordata > Cladistia > Polypteriformes > Polypteridae > Polypterus > Polypterus senegalus. The sequence continues at coordinate 123,549,146 of NC_053162.1, forward strand.
ACTTTGCAGAAGAAAAAGACACTCATCAACAGGTGCAGTCAACCATCATACATTGGTTCAGGTCCCCATTGCCCAGACCTCAGCAATCCTGGAGCACCATGCTGAGCCGCATACGTCCCCTCCTACCACTCCCTCTGCATTTGCAAGAGGCACTGCATATCAGGCCACTCCTAATTCCTGGCAATCACTCAGTAGGAGCACCCTTTCTTCAGCATCATGATCTTGCAGCCGTGAAGCTCACTTCTAACCTCCTGCCTCTCGCTCTGTGCAGCACGGGCCTCTCTCTGCATCTCTGTCTTCTCTTCATTTAACCTCCATCTCTTGCTTATCTTTCTGTCTCTCCATGGCCAGTCTATTTTTTCATCCCTTTGTTCTGTGCAGGCTCCTCTTAGTACTGCCTCTCTAATTGGGTGCGAATGCGACGAGCCATTGCCTCCACCTCTCAAATGAGGCACCCAACTGATCTGTCCGTTTCCACACGTGTATGTAGCATATCAGCCAAGTACCCCAATTAGCCACAGAGCAAAACTCACTCGTTAACACCTACACCTGTTTGGAGCCTACACCCTCTCAGGGCATGATTTTTTATTTTAGCCACTAATATCTAAGCCATGTGCCTGGTATTCCACATGTACTCATTTGCCCCACTCCACCCATGGTTATAACTATCGTTGTCCTTAGAAAGGAAGATGGCTATTGCTGTGGGCACCTGGGCAATCACAATGAGCCCAGTCAGTGAAAATTGGCAACAAGAACTCCTCCACGTTGTTCACCAGCATTAGTGACTGTTTCCTCATTCCTCTGCTATGTGGTCTATTTACCTATGACTGTATAACAAAGCATGAGGGCAAAATCATCATCAAAATCATGGCCAACACCACTATGATAGGCCTCATCAGTAACAATGATGAGGCTGCCTACAGGAGAGAGCTAAAAGACCTGACTGTATGGTGCCATGACAACAACCTCTCCCTAAATGTCAAAAACAAAGAAGGTTTACACCATCTATAACCTCAAAGGTGTCAAAAAATGACTGTGTAATATGTCTCATTCTTTGCTATGCTACATCTTCTATTCATACTACTATATATATATATATATATATATATATATATATATAGTGACACATGAGTCACTGTCTTGAACACGAAAGAAGACGCTGAGTCCAAAGACTTCAATCAAAACAGGAACAGTCAGAGTATTTATTCAAACGGGAGCTACCACTTCAATGCACACAGACACATCAAAAAAGCAGTGACGGGGCCAGGTCAGTGGCCAGATTAGAATGTTCACCACATCAACCATCGTGCAACAGACATGTTACGTGGGGAGGCTACAAACTTGCAGATGCCTCAGTGGTACCGCAAAACCTGCGGTTGTCTCAGTGACAGATAAGCAACCCTCAACAGATGTGTCAACCGTGTTTAAGCATGTAGCACAATTGAAAATGGTTTCAAAAGAGCCCAAATATCTCACAATATATGCACAGTATACATATCTAGTAAACACGTTATCAGATTAATAAAACTCCATTACAACAGTAGATCTCAAAAACTGACCTCATCAGTCAATTTGTGAACAGTCTAGTAACAAGTAATTGTGCAGATATACTGTAGGTGGATACTATTGTGAGCCACCATCCTGTCTAATAAAGCAGAGAACAGGTGATTATGAACCAAAGCATGGAATCAAGAATAAGATAATAACATAGTACATACCATATAAAGTATAAAATAGTTCAGAGGCTTGGCTCTATAAAGCGTGCAGCAACACTAATAAAATTTTAACAGTACTGGACTCCATTAAAGCAATAGATTTCAAAAACTGACCTCATCAGTCAATTTGTGAACAGTCTAGACTGAATCAAATTTCATACTTGGGTACTCTGCCCTTGGGGAATAACAAGGAGGAGGACTATAAAAAATGAGTTTTCTTAGTCTTCGATAAAACATATTGCTTATTTGATAAAAAAAAAAAAAAACACACACATACATAGATTCACTTGGGTATATTCTTAGGGTCTGTGTGTACATTCAGAATTAGATCCACTATGCACCAGTTATGACTAGAGCCTCCTGTGTATGTTAGTCTATTGCAGAATGTGAGCTCAAAACCCCCAATACCCATTCAATCTAACAGAGTCCTCCTACAGGTTGATTTTCTAAGATGCTTTTTCTCAGCAGGATGAGTCAGACCAAACTAAGGTCTGTTACATTTACAAAACTGATGACTCTCAGCTTACAATGAAAATGTAAAGCATGTTTGATTTTTAGCTGATATTTACATTGAGTTTTTTGATATTTTTACTGTAGGATGTCTTCTCTTCAGTTTGCATGTTCTATCTATGTTCTAGTGGTTTCCACTGAGGGCTTAAAAGTGCATCAGTTTAATGGATTGCATGCGCATTAGGGTTCAGGCTGCACGTGTGGACAAGGAAGAGTTGACTGAGGTATGTTTTAGTTTGCATCTGGAGAAAGCAGATGCAATGTCTAGATCTGATGACAGTTTCTGTTTCAGGAGGCTACCATATTATTTTAGCAACAAGGTCTCATCATTGTCACTGATGAGGCCTATCACAGTGGTGTTTAAATATTATTGAATCGACACCACATACTCAGCCCATTCATGCAAATGTTCCTAATGGAAAGACAGTTGTACCCAGGCACGTTAAAGGAGAAACACTTTTCTGAGGTCTTTCTTCTTCCTTTTTTGGCTAACAAAGTTGATTAAAAGGTACTTTTGGTGGCCAGCTATGATCCATGAAATTAAAGAATTTATGCAATCCTGTAATGTTTTTTTCTGGACTAAATCAAGCCACATATAGGTCTTCTCCAACCTCTCTCACTACCCTCTGACCCTGGGAAGGGGACCACAATATAGTAATCCCTCACTATATCATGCTTCGACTTTTGCGGTTTCACTCTTTCGCGAATTTTATATGTAAGCATATCTAAATATATAATACAGATTTTTCGCTGCTTTGCGGGTTTCTGTGGACAATGGGTCTTTTTACTTTTGGTACATGCTTCCTCAGTTGGTTTTCCCAGTTGATTTCATACAAGGGACGCTATTGGCGGATGGCCGAGAAGCTACCCAATCAGAGCATGCAGTTAAGTTCCTGTGTGCTGATTGGCTCAGTGACGGAGCGGCGAATTCGATTGCACTGCGTTAACCAGGAAGTCTCGTCTCGTTCACTCACCATCAACGTGTTTTGCTGTGTAAACAGTTACCTTTTGTGTTTATCTTTGTGCGTATTCAAGCCCTTCGTTATGGCTCCAAAACGATCTGTCTATCTTAATAGTTGTAACATATGTGTTATCGGAGACGCTCGATATCTTTAAAATAATATTTAGGTTTTATTGTATATAAACAGCGTATTTACATATATAATTTCAATAAATCTTATCTAATAACCAAGAGAATACAAATGGATTATGCTGTATGACTGTGCAGGAAATGTTTATAAGAGTGTGGGAGAGTTTATAAGGGCTTAAAATATATAAAAATAACCATATGAACATGTGGTTTTTACTTTGTGGATTTTCACCTTTCGCAGGGGGTTCTGGAACGCAACCCCCGCGATAAAGGAGGGATCACTGTACATTATATTTCAGATGTTCCTTTTTCTTGTGTTCATATTGCAATACTATTTATTGTTGACAGATTGTTTAAGAGTGCTTACTTTATTCCCGTGAAGAAAGTACCTTCTTCTAAAGATGTGTTGGACATTTTAAATTGAGATTATTTTAGATTGCATGTTTTTCCTAATTTTATTTTTTCATATCATGGACCATAATTTATTTCCAATATCTGGCAGAATATTTCCCCAAAAGTAGTTGTAGATGTTATGTTAACTTTGGGGTATCACCCTGTGAGTAATGGTCAGACTGACAAAAATAACCAACGTACAGAGTAGGTTCTATGCTTTTCTGTAAATACTTTCCAGTCTAATTAGATTGTAATGTTACTGTTTCCTGAATACTCTTGAAATATTTCTGCTTATTCTTCTGTTAAGGTTTCGCTTTTTGAATGTCTGTTTGAATTTAAACCTCCCATTTTGAGACAATGTATGACTACTACCAATCAGCTATGCAGTTTATTCCTGAGAGTGCTATCCTGACAAACTGGTCATAGATATATTGGACACTACTCTAGTATCATGCAAGTAGTTTCTGTCACATGTTATCTTGCCCTTCCTCGACATTTTAAAACACATCTTTTTTTCATGTTTGGCCACATAAGCAGACCAGAAGGTCTTTTGAAAAATGACATTCATTTCCACCTGTACTTATTGCAGATTACAAGACTATGAGGTTTAGGCTCTGGAAAAAGAGGTTTGTGGCTCTTTTATCTGGTGCACTATTGAAGTTATGGTCTCAAAGACAGGTCTTGGGCATATACTCAGGATGTTTACATGCCTTGTCTTCTTAGACAATATCACCTCAGCAGTCTTGAGAAAACAATGGGGTACATCTGGAGTTTTCATCTTATCAATGTTGTTTAAAGTACTCAACAGCCATACTCGAGTAAAAGTAGAAATACCTTTAAGATAAAGTACCTCAAATAAAAGTAAAATTTGCCCATGAGCAAACTACTCAGACCGAACATTTAAAATATCTGATATTAATTGCATTTAACTATCCAAGTACAAGTAAATATTGGATCACTCCCTGATTTGTATATACGTAGATAAAAAGTTGCTACCAACGTATGAGCTAGATAACTGCAACTTGAAGCATTGACGCTACGCATGAGTTGGACATCTTAATGGTTGTATCTTGATTTCAGTGGGGCAGGTAGTCATAGTAGAGTTGTATAGACCTCCTCTGCTTTACGAAGGAGCTAATTCCATCCTGAAAACCATTTTTATAAAGTGGATTTTATAATGTGAATAACTAATTAGCTTAAATGGAAAACATTTTAAGAGTTCTCTGACACCCATTGTTTGTTCAAATAACACCAAACTGCATGACAATTGACAGAATTAGCTTAATATTAAAATTAGTTATCAAAACAAACCCTAATAAGGTGTTACCTTTTGTTAAGTAATTTTTAGTAAAGTTCTTTACCTTGACTTTCTCATATTCAAAAGAAATTGCATCTTTATTGGGCTTTTCCAACTACTTCACGATCTGGTCTTAGAGCTATGATGCCCAGAATAACACGAGTGACACATGTGACAAGCTGAGAAAACCACAGCACAAGTACAGCTCATTCTGGACAGGGTGATCAGCCACATCAGTTATGGTAGGCTGTCATAAGGACAGTGCCTGTGCAAGTAACTGATGTCATCAATATCCAGCCCAGCCCTAAACATCCAATCCCACCCTGAAATGCATGATGTAGCCAGGTATACTTGGAATGACTGTGCTGATGATTGGGTGTAAACGCCAACAAGCACACATTTGAAATTCATGCCAGATTCTTTGTATACATTCTTTATATATTTTCCTAAAACTGCACTTTAGATAATTAAGTAAATATATATTTGTATAGCCATTTTATTTACTGCTTTGCTATTGCTGTAGTTGTAACGCTGCACAAGATGGTGGGAGCTGACACAGAGAGGGAAATCAGCTAACGCCACCAGCTCTCCATTTAGCTCACGCTGCAAGTGCTTGTCTGAGCTGGTGACTATGGGTTTGCGACTCACTGTTTACATTTCACCACAGAGCAAATCTTTGAACCAAAAAGCAATTGACAACAAGGGTGGGATTTGCACTATGGACAGATGAAGTGTAGTGGCAACGCTTCACGGAGACGTTCAGTGCTGGCACAAACAGAGATCAATTGACGCCACCAGGATGGGCAACATTCACACTGTTGAGGCTCTGCATGGCTGAATAAATGAGCTCTCCATTTAGCTCATGCTGCAAGTTACCATAAAGCAGCTTCGCAAGTTTCCCACTGTGGATTAACAAAGCTCTCCAGAAAATCTTCTTTCGTGGTAGGAAGCTCAAGGATTGCTAGTTATTGTGACATTGTTTTGGTTGTTGATTACTTGTTTTGAGGTTTTGGGAATTGTTTTCAATTTCGATATTTCTGGTGTTGACCTGTACTAGATTCTGACCATAATTTTGCCTAGTCTTTAAAGTCTTCTTACCATTTCTCTTAAATGTCCAGGGGCCTCATGTATAAACGGTGCGTACGCACAGAAATGTTGCGTAAGAACTTTTCCACGTTCAAATCGCGATGTATAAAACCTACACTTGGCGTAAAGCCACGCACTTTTCCACGGTACCTCATACCTTGTCGTACGCAAGTTCTCCGCTCGGTTTTGCAGACTGGCGGCACCCAGCGTCAAAGCAGTGCTACTGTTCCTGTGTGGTTACACCTTATTTTCCTGACACGGCTTTATAAATACACTGAAACTAACCGCATATCGTTTATTAGTGTAATGCATCTGATTGTAATTAACTTGCAACAATATAATGGTCCAGGGAATAGCCATAGTATTCCAAATACCATAACTGCTTTAGCGTTGTTACTCTCACTGCACCTTCTTCTTCTTCTTCTTCTTCTTCTTCTTTTTCAGCTGCTCCCATTAGGAGTTGCCACAGCGGATCATCTTTTTCCATATTACTCTCACTGCACCAGTCGCAGTATTTATATCACTGTATCTGAGTGTGAATCACAGCAGCAGCTGATCGGAAAGAGAATTATCGGTATACAGCTTCAAGCACACGCTGTCTCAGCCACAGCAAAATGTTTCAAAGCCTTTCCTCGCGGTTCAGAAACAGTTTCATCCCAAGAACTTTAAACGCACTTAATCAATTGCTCCTTGTAGAACTGTTTGTACTTATAAGTACAATCACCCCACTGTAAACTTGCACTACAGTTATAATATCGCACAACCTGAGCCACTTTATAAAGCGCGTATTTACATATGATAAAGATATCATTTTTAAGATAAAATGCAGCAAAATATGTTTATTATATTATACAGGTAAAACTTTAACTTCATTTAAATAATCTATATTCTTCACTGGGACTGTCGTGAAGGATAGAATAATTAAACATGTACTATGAAAATATTTAAATTTTCCTCAAACGTTTTGAAGAATCGGCGCTCTAAGCTTAGAGATGGCTTAACGTCTATTACAGAGCTGATTGTGTGGCGATCGGTTACTTGGAGAAAGAAAAGCAAGGACTGCAGTGGCGGCTATGCCAATATATATTGAATCTAAAAAAGAAAGAGAAAATAACAACACAGCTAAAAACGCAGTGACAAATTTCGGCAAAAGTTAAATGCTTGTGTCATGAGCTCGAGGCGGCTATGCAGTGTCCACAACGGACGTGGCCATCCACCGTGCATAAGCCAACTTATTGACATTGATTCTTCCTCTGCCCAGTGCCACCACAAGCCTAGAGCCGCCCCTGAGTACTGCTAAATTAAATTATTTCATCGAAGGTCGCACACAATCACTGTGCCGTGAACCACATGTTTAATAACGTGCTTTAACTCCTATCATCATGAAAATGATATCACTTATACATCTCAGTATTTTAGTTATTCAGAGAGCTGTAATATCACGAATGTAATGGATTCTGTGTCCAGTTGGAGGAAGAGAGCCGGTTTAAGAAGCAAGTAGTGATTCACACACATAGAGCACATAGAAGATTAAATACAAAACAAAGCATTTAACGTGCTACTTTAATTACGATGTGATTTGAGAAATTGGTTAATTAAACGATGAAGTTTATGATGTTCTACTTTAATGACAAAATAAACTACATGATTAAAGTGGAAATGTCGAGATTGAAGTTGACATTTCGTGTTTTTTCCCCACTGTGTGCCTTTTTTTCTCTGTACCCTATGTAACAGAGATAGGAGGAGACAGCAAAAAGGTTTGGGGTTTTCCGGTCCTGTATATTTTCTGCAATCCACAATAAATTCAAAAGAAATGGTCAAATTATAAACACAAAACTTGTTCATAAACGCAACGCCGAAACATGGCGTCGGCGGCCATTTTATGGAGGAGGAGCCGGAAGTGGAGGAATGCTGGGAAGGAAACATGAGGGAGGATGGGATCGATGACGTCAGGCAAGATGGCGGAGGAAGGGCGGAAGTAACCGTAATGCGGGCAAACTTGGCTTATGTTGGCGGAGTGTCTTTTTTCCTGAAAGGAAGCATAGGGAGAAAGTTAGTATCCCGCCATTCCCTGCCGGCGAATGTCTTCCCAGGTGTGTCAAGATCCTTCCGCGGACTCCCACTCCCCCCCTTACCCCAAGACCGTCAGGTCGGGCGGACCTAATCGAGAGGTCGTGGATACGAGAGAGAGCATCGGCGTTGGCCTGAAGGGTGCCCCGACGATAAGTGACGGTGAATTTATAGGGCTGTAAATCCAGAAACCACCTGGTGACCTGCGGATTCGACTCTTTATGTAGGGACATCCACTGAAGTGCAGCGTGATCAGTCACCAGAGTGAATTCGCGACCCAGCAGGTAGTAACGGAGATGGGCCACCGCCCACTTAATGGCCAAGGCCTCCCTCTCCACCGCCACATACCGGGTCTCCCGGTCCATCAGTTTCCGGCTCAGGTACATTACTGGGTGCTCGACACCATCGACGCTTTGGCTCAACATGGTGCCCAGGCCTGTGTCCGAAGCGTCGGTCTGGAGAATAAAAGGGAGCCTGAAATCGGGCGTCCTCAATACAGGTGCCGATGTTAGGTCCTTCTTTAGGTCACTGAATGCATGTTCCACCTTGTCGTTCCACACCGCGTATAAGGGAGCACACTTCTTTGTCATATTGGTCAAGGGTGCTGCTCTTTCGGAGAAACAGGGCACGAACCGACGGTAGTACCCCGCTAACCCCAAGAAATCCTGCACCTGCCTCTTGGTATTCGGACGGGGCCATTCCAAGATGTCATTAATTTTTGAACACTGTGGTCTCACCTGTCCCCGTCCCACGAGGTAGCCTAAATACTTGGCCTCCTTCAAGCCAAAACAACACTTTCGAGGGTTTATGCGGAGGCTGGCTTTAGCCAGTGTTGTGAGGACAGCAGAGACTTACAATAGATGTTCCTCCCAGGTGCCGGAATAGATGACGACGTCATCCAGGTTGGCGGCACTATAGGACTGGTGGGGCTTCAGCACTCTGTCCACCAGACGTTGAAAGGTCGCTGGGGCCCAAATGGGCGGACCTTGTATTGCCAGTGCCCGCTAGGGGTGCTAAAGGCTGTTTTTTCTTTCCGTTTGCCAATACCCTTTCGTCATGTCAAGAGTAGTTAAGTATCGAGCCGCACTCCAGCCGCCAAGCAGGTCGTCAATGCGGGGCATCAGGTAGGCATTGAATTTGGAGACCTGATTCAGACGTCTAAAGTCGTTACAAAATCTCCAGGAGCCGTCTGGCTTGGAAACGAGGACGATAGGGCTGGACCAGGGGCTGTGGCTCTCCTCAATGATGTCCATGTCCAACATTCGTTGCACCTCTAATTCCACTTCTGCGCGTTTTGCCTCCGGGAGTCTATAGTGCCTCTCCCGGACGATCACACCGGGGTCTGTGACTATATCATGTGCATTCAGCGAGGTCCGGCCAGGCGACTCGCTCACTACTTCAGAATTGGCTCAAATGACCTGGGTTAACTCCTGCCGTTGTTTGGGCGTTAGCTCTTCACCGAAGTTAAGGGCAGACGTGCATGAGAAGAGGGAGAGGGACCTACGGGAGTCGTGAACCTCCTCCCTGTCTTTCCAAGGTTTGAATAAGTTTATATGGTAGATCCTCTTGCTCGATCGACAATTGGGTTGTTTCACCAAATAGTCGACGAGTCCCTTTCTTTCCTTAACCTCATATGGACCTTGCCAATGAGCGAGCAACTTAGAGTGGGAGGTAGGAACGAGCACCATAACTCGATCCCCCGGGCGGAACTCCCGGAGGACAGAGTTGCAGTTGTAACACCGGGCCTGTGCTGCCTGCACACGAGTCACGTGGTCTTTCAGGAGGGGTCTGATTTTTGTGAGCCTGTCGCGCAGTTGCGCCACATACTTTAATATGTTATAGGAGGGCAGGGCCTCAGCCTCCCAGCCCTCTTTTAGTATATCCAAAATGCCTCGGGGTTGTCGCCCATACAACAATTCAAAGGGGGAGAAGCCCGTAGAGGCCTGAGGTACCTCCCGGTAGGCAAAAAGCACAAGCGGGAGGAGTTGATCCCATTTCCTGCATCCTGCTCCGCGTCGACTACCTTGCGGAGCATCTGCTTAAGCGTCTGATTAAACTGCTCCACCAACCCGTCTGTTTGCGGGTGGTAGACAGACGCTTTCAGGTGCTTTATTCTCAGTAATTTGGCCACCTCCCTGAACGTATCCGAGGTAAAGGGTGTACCCTGGTCCGTGAGGACTTCCTTGGGTATACCCACACTGGGGCTGACTAATAGACTGACTAATTCCCGTGTGATGTTTTTTGTATTAGCGGAGCACAAGGGAACCGCCTCCGGGTATCGGGTGGCGTAATCCACCATAATCAATATGTATTTATGGCCACGGTTTGAGGGCTCGAGGGGTCCTACTAAGTCGACCCCTATTCTCTCGAAAGGAACATCGATCAGGGGTATAGGGACGAGAGGAGCACGGCCCCTTCTAGGAATCTGGCAGGTCTGACACTCCGGACAGGATTGGCAGAAGCGCTGGACCTCCTTATTAATCCCAGGCCAGTAAAGATGAAGCTTAATCCTCTCCAAGGTCTTTTCGGCGCCAAGGTGGGCGCCCAGGAGGTGAGCGTGAGCTAATTCGCATATCTCCCGCCGGAAGGTACGCGGAACTAGCAACAACTTCCGCACCTCGCCCTCGTGGGTCGCCACCCAATACAGCAGATCATTTTCAAGTATAAAGAAGGGCTCGCATAGTGTGGAAGCGTCGGCCTGTGAGCTGTTTGGCAGAACTACCGCATTCCGGGCAAACCGCAGGGAATCATCGTTCCAGTGCTCCCTCTTAAATGAGGCCGGCGTGGTTCGAAATTGTTGATTTAAGCTACCCAGAGGGTCTTGTGACCTGGCCACCAGAAGAGTTCACTGGCTGGTCCCTTCCCCAGCGGAGTCTTCCGGGGTCTGCCCCAGAGCACGGCGTGGAGTCCACGGGAGGGGCGCCTTGCCCCCTCATAACCAAATCCAACGAGGCCCCGGGAGCGGTGAGTGTCTTACCGCAATTTTTTTCCGACCAGTCATGTCCCAGTATCACCGGATAGGGGGGTTCGGGCAACACAGCGACCATCAATTTGGTTAACTCCCCCTTCCAGGCGATATAACATTGTGCGGAACGATACGACTTGATTCCTCCATGCACACAAGTGACTTGTAAGTGCTGCTTCAGCCACTGTCACGGTAAAACATAACGGCGAGCAACAATGGTTATGTTGCTGCCGGAGTCGAACAAAGCCACCACCGCGTGCCCATTCAATAAGACCACTCCCGTGTTTGGACTCGCCAAGGAATGCGACAGGGTACAGTACCTTTCCGTGGATGCCCAGGTGCAGTCCATCGGCTCCGCCATGATGTTCAGGGGACAGGCTGACAGCAGATGACCAGTCTCGCCGCACTTGTAACAGCGCAGAGAGGCGGCTTTTCTCTAGGCCTTAACAGCGCTTCCGCAGCGCGTCGAGGGGGCTCGGGGTTGGCCGCCCGTCCCTGTTGGTTCCCACGAGCAGACTTTTCTGACTCCCCGACTCGGAGAAGCGCAAGCTGACGCTCCAGGACTTCCAGGAGACCCGGCAAATCCTTGTAGGGATGTCGCCGGACCTGCTGGGCGAAGGAACTGGGCATGGCGTTCACCAGGCCCTCACAGGCCACCTGCTCCACGACTCTCCGGGCCTGGGGTACCTCTGGCCGTAGCCAGCGCCCCATCTTGCCCCAGATCTCGAAAGCCTGGGCACGGACAGGTTTTTCAGGGTTGAACTGCCAGTTCCGCCACTCTGCTGCCTGCTAGCCCGACGTGATGCCGTAGCGGGCCAGGATCTCAGGACCTCTCCTCAGGGTGGTCATAATAGGCCCGCTGCGTGGGTCCCTTCAGGTAAGACGCCAGAATGGATGCCCACTCGGACCGCTGCCACTTGTTCCGGGTGGCCGTCCGTTCAAATATGCCCAAGTACGATTCAATATCATCAGCCTCTGTCATAGGCACTAGAGGGGGAGGCGTCGGGCTGGGCGGGTCTGGTCTCGCTCTTTGGGCCTCTGCCAGCCTGGCCTTCGTAGCCTCCAACTCCCGGGTGGTTGCGGCTTGCGCTTGCTGCAGGGCCTGGAGTTGGGCATTCATCCCCTGCACCACGGTGTTCAGGTCCTGTCCCTCGATCATCTTTGGGGATCCTCACGCACGTGCGTGACACCTAATAAGCTTTCATATGACACTCAGACAGTGGGCTACAACTCACTTTTTCACGGCGACTTTGATATGTGACTTCTTTTTTATTTCCGGCACTGTGCAATTTTGTGAACGTGAGCTTTCAAGTTTCTCCAACACGCTATGTCACTCGATCAGCTTCCTTTTGTTGATTATACCACGGTTTATTTGAACAAATAGTATGTTTTTCCTTTGTCTCCACTTGGTATTCGCTGAAATTCTTATATCTTCCCCCGTGCTTTTCCCATTGTCTTTTCACAGAAGGCTGAGCTTAAGGGCGATTTATATTCATTTGCATATTCAAAGAGGCGTAATTCTGGGAGGAGTTGGAGCATTACATAAAGCGCGTGCACGAGCGTTAGTTTTCATGCTGATCAGGATTTATGTAGCGGAAGAACGTGGAAGTTGGAGTACGCACAGATTCCTGCATCTGGATTTTTCGGTGCGTAAGCACATTTCGACTTTTGTGCTAACGCCATGTTATAGTACGAGTTCTACGCACGACGTTATACATGAGGCCCCAGGTCTTTTCATCTTGTCACCATCAACAATGACTTCTATTTAACGTGTCTGTTTTATGATTTGGTTCTCACTTGTTTTTCTGTCTTCTGACCTTTACCTGTTGTACAACTACATTCTTGCCATATCCTTGCTGTCTGTTTTCTAGGTCACAATCTTCCGTATTGCATTGTAGTGATGTTATTTGTTTCTTAACATATGCACGGATACTTAACAATATTTATTAAGTAACTATATAGGCAAAAGTGTGAAGTTCCATTGTCAAAACATTGTTCATCTAACTCATGAATTAGCTTATTTCTGGTAAGTTAATCTTTCACTGCATATGTACCTTATTAAATGTTTGCATGTCAAAATATGAATGCAAGATAAACATGCTCTCATTTCAACACATATTCCCTCATTCATTAATATGGATGTCATCACACTGTAAGATCAAAGTGGCATTGGCTCTCAAATGTCTGTATATAAATTTTTATTAGTGGGATCGCAGCCAAAGTGATGAAGGCATAAATTCAAGCACTAGCCGGTATCATATGAAGGACTGAAGATATCCCGAAATTGGCCTTAACTCCTCAACAAAATTCCTATTTCATGTCAGACTGGAATGTTACAACAACAGAATAAATACATTTATATCTGGAGATGCTTGTCTCTTTATTGTAATGCTGCTTGCTGTGATTCATCACTACTGCTAGACAAAAATGATTTTAAAATGCTGTTACCATATATTTATACAGTGTGTATCTTGCTCATCTTGCCCACCTTGTACAATGCTTATACTGTATATCAGCTTTATGAATGTGTCATTAAGCAAACTTACATCAAAAATATGACCAGCTTTTGAGAGAATAAACAAGCATGTTCACTTTGCTGTTCAATTGAGATGCACAAGATATTCATGCACCATAAATCCCGATTTAATTTACAGATTCCTTCCAAAGTAAAGACTCTGTTGATTATGTTTATAGACTTTTATGTTGGAAGCCATATGATACATTTAACAAAGTTCATTTGGCCAGTTTATCATCACCAAATGTTTTTCAAATAGTGTTTGCTTGGATGTAAATGGAGAAACAAATTTTAAAGAACTGCATGCCTTAGGCATCGTAAAACAATAGCCATGTATCTTTAGTATCTAAGCCTCAAGCATCTACCATAAAGCCATAGTATACATAACAATGTAAACTTCAACAAAATCATCCTAAAACTGCCCCAGGATCATGATCAAAGCAAAATTAATACCTAGCTCCAGAAATTTGCCCCATTCTGACATTCTTCAGATATTTTGAAAGGCATCCATATCTTAACTGTGTGCTCATTTAATAAAAGACATTTTCTAAATTGTGTTGTGTGACATGCTCTGCTTTCAGTAGAGTCACTGTAGCTGATCAGGCTGTGGATGGAATTACCCAATGCTCTGCAATTTTCTTTAGGTTAATCTGCAAACTGTACTATGCCCTTCTGTGAGTGAATAAATGTGTGTGTCTGAGTTAATATTTGCTATGATGGACATGTGTTCTGTTCAGACTGTGTTCCTGGTTTTGCCTGATTGTGCCAGGATCGACTCCAAGCCACCATGACCTTACACTGTACTGAACAGATTGAGAAATGGGTGGATGAATGTATGGATAGATATGCACCTTAACAAACTTATTAATTTGTATATTAATTGGTGATGCATTCATCCACAGTGACTTATAATGTCAAGATTTGTTACAATTGTTTATATACTTCAGGGGAGTTAAATGATTTGCTCAAGATCTCATAGTTAGTTGCAGATGGGAATGGAATCAGCATATTTGTGCTTTCTGGTTGTTAGTCAGTATACCACGCTGTTTATTTGTATTTTGTACATGTCTTAAAACTCTACAGCTATGTGTGTGCCGCAGGAGACTGGGAGCGAGGCAGCTTGAAGTTGCACACAAAGAAGCATAGTCATGCTGCTTAGAAGTTCCATTTTCTCCTTGTTTTATGTGTGTATTGGGTATATCTGGTTTTCCTCACACCTTACCTAAGATGTGCAGGTTATGTTAAATGGAAACTATAAACTGGGCCCAGGGTTGGTGTGTGTGTGTGTGCCCTGACACCTTATCCAAGCTTGTATCGCACTTTTCACTGACTGCAGGGTATGGCTGCCTTACACCTGGTTTTACCAGGTTAGGCTTTGACCCTGAAGTTACTTATACTTTTGTGGATGTACGTACTGTACATCTAGAAAAAATCCAAAGCTCTAGCCTTTTTCTAATAGGACACAGTACTGGGAACCCTCCAAGATTCTGACCTGTCATTGTTTACACATGTCTTAAACAACAATTATCATACACTTATAATTTCTGTATTATCTATATCTATTTTTTATTTATTATACTAGCAAAATACCCGTGCTTCACAGCAGCGAAGTACTGCTTTAAAATTTTTATTAAGAAGAAAAGTAAACCTTTTTAAACTGAGGGAAAATATACCAATAATTATTTGTTAAGGATCTGTTTGTATGCCACGTTGTCAGTTTGGCCCTCCGGTTGTAATATGACCAAGCTGTGTGCTGAGCTTACCCTTGAGCATGCAACGTACAGTTGGCCATGTGAAAAGTAATCTTGTCTCAAATCTCACAGCTTGGATTGCTGCTGTCATAATCGGTTTGAGTTTCTTGGTTTGTTTCAATTACGTTAGTATTTGCAGGACTTGTTGTGTTGAAGTGACATTCGGCATCTATCAAGTGTTGTAAGCAAACAACTGGTTTCATCGATAACTTTGCATCCAGTTTTTGAGAGTTTAAACATTCATAAACATCAAAGTGTCCACTACTGAAATCGTCACCTGTCAATCTAAGATGTTTAAGAGGCATTGGCGGTTGTCCAAAGGTGTAAAATATTTGGCCATTTCGGTACACTTGAAAGCGACAACTGAACAATTCAGCGGCAGCCATCAACTCACATGCAGAACCATAGGTGAAGGGCTTAAGCATTTCAGTCTTATAGTACTCCTGTGTAGAATAATTATCTCCTGTACCGTCATCAGTCCACACCTTGAACCTGTCCCAGTCATTCAATACATAAGATACAATGTTCCTCCGGATATCAAGAGTGAACCTGATATAGCCATGCAATATGTAACACAGAGAATGGAAAAGGCAGGCGCCATCTCCGGGCATGGAAACCACTCTGTAGGTGACAGTTCTTTGATCAATGGTGATTACCTCGATAGACATGTTAATGTATTACGGTTGTAACGATAAAGGAAATGGGTGCCTGAACAATGTAAACTAAGTCTAAAATACCTATACAATAACTATAATCATAATAAACGAACAATAAAACAACGGAGAAGCCGTGGTTTAAATAAAAAGGCTGCAGTTATCAGCAGGGAGACATGAATACTGTGGCGAAGCAAGGAAGGGAATGAAGAGACTGGAGCGACTGACAGCCTTATTATAGGCAGGCAGTCAACAACGTGGGAGGCGTTGGCATGGCTCACACGGCGACCGAGCTGCAGGCTATGGACGTATATATGTACGGAAGTAGGATTCAGTTAGTGTTGGGAACCCATGTACCAAATTTCTTGAAGATGGGCCCATAAGTAACAAAGATCGTTGGAAAGTTCAATATGGTGGCCGACAGTGGCATCATACCACTGAAATAAGTACGTACATCGGTTTTGGTTAGCGCAGGGAAGCCACCTACCAAATTTCGTGAAGATGGGGCCATAAATAAGAAAGTTTATCATGGCGGACATTGTCGACCGTTATGACCGTTCTGCGTAGAATTTCGAAATGAAACCTGCTTAACTTTTGTAAGTAAGCTGTAAGAAATGAGCCTGCCAAATTTCAGCCTTCTACCTACACGGGAAGTTGGAGAATTAGTGACGAGTGCATCAGTGAGTCAATGAGGGCAACAAAGACTGTTGAAAAGTTCAATATAGTGGCCAACAGTGGCGTCATACCACTGAAATAAGTACGTACATAGGTTTCGGTTAGCGCAGGGAAGCCGCCTACCAAATTTCGTGAAGATGAGACCATAAATAAGAAAGTTTAAAATGGCGGACGTTGTCGACCGTTCCACGTAGAATTCCGAAATGAAACCTGCTTAACTCTTGTAAGTAAGCTGTAAGGAATGAGCCTGCCAAATTTCAGCCTTCTGCCTACACGGGAAGTTGGAGAATTAGTGATGAGTCAGGCAGTCAGTCAGTGAGGGCTTTGCCTTTTATTAGTATAGACTAGCAAAATACCCAGCCGAGCAGAGAAGTAGTGTGTTAAAGAAGTTATGAAAAAGAAAAGGAAACATTTCAAAAATAACATAACCTGATTGTAAATGTAATTGTTTTGTCACTGTTATGAGTGTTACTGTCATCAAGGATTTGATTATCATTATTTCTTTCAATCAGGTTCTTATTTGGAGGATGTGTTGTTTTGAAGTTACATTCCATGTTTGTCAACCGTTGTAAAGATAACAGGTTTCATTCATCCAAGTGTTCACTACCTAAATCGCTACTCGTGAATGTAACATGTTTAACAGGCATTCCCAGTATTAACTTGTGGAGTTTCTTGCGAATATTTAGCGGCAGCGTGTCTATGAACTTGTGGAATCTCTTGCGAGTATTTAGTGACAGCGTCTTTTAACGGTTGTCACAAAATTATTTATTGTGTGCCTTTAACTCTTTCTGCCGTGTGCTTCCTTTTAGAGATTATGTCCCAGTAATTAACCGTCTGTGGGATATCTGTTTAAGAAGAATTGGGTGGCAAACTATGCCTATGGGTGCTTGCTAAACATTCCATGGTGTGACGTAAGGGGAACTGACTGTAAAAAGGCAGGGAGGCGCGTATTTTGAACGAAAAGGGAGAAGACAGCGAAGGAGCGGAAAAGTGAGAAGGAAAACCGTTTAAATAAAGAGCTAGGAAGGTGAATGGAAAGAAGCAGCCAGCAGTAAAGCAAGGAAGACTCTGTAATAAGGATGGTTGGGTGCATGTAGAAGGTGTAACAATAAGATTTTTAAGCCTTATGATAATGTTCCTGCACGGAGGATTTAGAGAGACGCACTGGGAGAAGTATAGAATAGGGAAGCCCGTGTGACTGTTCTGCTGTTCTCCTTCGACAGTTCTGTGGCTCTGCATATTTGTATGCACCTCTCTAAAGTCAGTTTGAATAATCTGACCATAGTGTTTTCCTCTGCCTCTGGCATTGCATGTTCTGTGTATAATCTGAACTCGTCCTTCCATGTCCAGGCTTTATACCCTGCGTCTTCTCATTAAACTTGTATCTCACTTAATATCTCGCAATCTTGCATGTCCACGGCTTTATTTAATTTTAGCTCAGACCCGGCACTTAAAAGTTTATCTCGCACTTTTGCTGAGTTTGTGCCAAACACTAGTCTATCCCTGACCATCTCATTTTCGTTTGCATAAGCACAGCCCTTCACCAGCAATTTTAACTCCGTTAGAAAGTGATCAAAAGTCTCGTTTATACCCTGCGTCCTCTCAGTAAACTTGTTTCTCATGAATATCGTATTCGTCTTAGGCATGACACGGTAGCGTGTCTATGAACTTAATTTAAACTTAAGCTTTACACCTTGCTTTCCTATTCGTTTGCATAAGCACAGTCCTTCACCAGCAATTTTAACTCCATTACAGCTATTTTAACTCCCTTACAAAGTGATCAAAAGTCTCGTTTACACCCTGCATCTTCTCATTAAACTTGTATCTCGCGAATATTGTATTCGTTGTAGGCATGACAAACGCCAGTGTCAGCGTGTCTATGAACTTAATGTAAACTTAAGGTTTACACCGTGCTTTGTTTCCGCAGTAGCTGCACTTATGAATGTGCTTATATGTGTCACTCTCTTCATATTCTTTTGTTGCCTTCTCAATTGTGTAATGTGTTTTTTGAACAGGTTTCATTCTGCTTTCCCATTGATATGTGTACAAAGGCTTGTTCAGCGTCAGAGGGTTTCCGCAGTAGCTGCACTTATGAATATGCTAAGCACAGTCCTTCACCCGCGAATATTTACCTTATATGGGCAGGCACTCAATTACGCGGGAGGCGTGATGATGCGGGACACAACTCTGCCTCACACGGCAACCGAGCCTTAGGCTATGGCCGTATATATGGACGAAAGTAGGTTCCAGTTATGACCGTTACACGTAGAATTTCGAAATGAAACCTGACTAACTTTTGTAAGTAAGCTGTAAGGAACGAGCCTGCCAAATTTCAGCCTTCCACCTACACAGGAAGTTGGAGAATTAGTGATGAGTCAGTGAGTGAGTGAGTGAGTCAGTCAGTCAGTCAGTCAGTCAGTGAGGGCTTTGCCTTTTATTCGTATTGATTACATATTTATTGCCTATATTTATGTATCGATTGCATAATACCATACATTGCATCAATGTTCATATTGCTCACTACATGTCAATATTGCTTCTACTTCTTTGTCTTGTCTTTTTTGTGTTTTAATTTTAAATTAAAATTTTATTTTTAATTTAATTTAAATTTTTTATTTGCACTTCATGTTGTTACGCTGTGGACCTTGAGCTTCACAATTTCATTTATCTGTATACTTATATTTGGTTGAGATGACAATAAAGTTCGCTTTGACTAAGGAAGCTATCAAATCAAAACATCATTTTTTACTTATGACATGGCATTCTACACATTACAGTATGTTGCAGTTGAAGTATGTAGTGTATGTTTTCATTAAGTGCTTAATTTTGAAAGAAAATAACATAAAGGGTTCTTTGTTTTTTGGAATGAGTAACTATAATACCACAGAATAGTGGCTCTCAGGGTCAGTCATCGGACCCCTGGTGGCTGTAGAAAGGTTTTTGTTCAACCACCTTTTGTTTTTAATTGGACTGCTAGCCTAATTTAGGAAGATGTCATTTCCCAGTTTCTGTGTTTTGGATCAATGTAGAAATTACAAAACTAAGTTAGCAAAGTTTTTATTGGAATATACCAGGCATCCATATATATTATATTGGGATAATATAGTGTTTTCTTGCCAACTTAGCTTTTAAGATTTTCATGTCCATCTTGATTTTAATTCTGCATTTCCAAGTGTTTTGGTTATTTACTCTACAGTATGATGTACAGATGAGCACTTTAGTGGGTCTGAAGCTGATGTAGTTGCAGCCATTCAACATTCGGGGTTGTTTGCCCAGGTGTCTGCTCTATTCATTATTAGCTTTCATTACTAAAATTTAACTGAGGGAGTAAACTACACAGAAATGTGCAAATTGGTAGAAAAACAACAAAAGAGAGTTAAACATTTAAAGACGTTGCAAAGATGCATGCATTTCTAAATGTCTTATAATGGTGAAAATCACACTGCTGTCCTTTTATAAATGCAGAATGAGAGAAGAGAAAAAAGACCAGCTAATTCAATGAGATCAATGACAGACAAAATGACTCAGTGATGGTGAAATTAGTTGGAACAAAAACCTGCAGCCACATGGGGTCCTCAGGAATGAGTTTGAGAACCACTGCCATTAAATAATAAACTAATCCAAGTTAATTCAGTCTAAGCATTAAATCTGTTATTTTGTGAAATGCCTAGTTCTTTTTTAATATAATGGCTACAAGTTCAGAACATTTTTATACAATAACTAGGCTTATTAGTTCAAATGCTTTAAATACACACCCATCTTCACCAGTGGCCATGTTACCCTTTAACTGCTTTAGTCTAGATTGTGCTTTAGCACTGCCACACAGAAATGTTACATGTTTCCTGTTTTTCTTTATGGCCTACTCATATGTTCAAAGAAGATAGCCTGTACATGCTAAGTTAAAGTTAACTGGTGATTAACAGCAGCACCACTAAAGGCAGGATGTCCCGTTTTCAGAATTTGGTGTTTGCATAAATTGCCCCCTTTTTGAAATGGAGAGAGAAAAAACAGTAATTGATGGGAAAAGACTTGCAGACTATATAAATGGATCAGAAACTGCATTACCCATTTAAATAAACTACATCTATAAAGACCTATCTAGATAGGGGAAGATCAGCATTCATCTCCAGGGCCAAGTTCCAGGTTCCTTGAATCCTGCATTCTCCCTGTTATGTCTAGCTTACCCATGTGAGCTTGCTGAAGTTTTTTTTTATTATTACTAGGGGGCTCTGTTCCCTGCTCACTTCGCTTGCCTACCCCTGGGTTTAGTTTACCGGATATACAATTTAAAGAGATTGTTATTTTCATGGGAATTGTTACATATGCATTATTTTCACGTTTACTTTAAAAACATTTGTAAAAACAATACTTGTCCTTTATTTCTGGCAGCTGAACGCACACTAATGCCATCAGATCATCTGCTGTCTTTCTGTTGCTGCTGTCACACTGCCCATCGATCATTTTAAAGCCTGTACAGCTACTGTTCTTTTTGCCACTTCGTGTCTCTGCTGCTCGCATTGTGAAGAGGGGGGTTAGTGTGGCTGAACACACGCAAGGAGAAATGGTCGGATCATCTGCTGGCTTTTTACTGCTGGTGAGCTGCGTGTTTTGCTTGTCACTTGTCATTGTTTTAAGAGCTGGGAGCAAGTTAAAGTGTGGAACTTCAGATTGTCTTCCGAGAAGATCACGTCTCATCACCCTAGTCTGCCTCACCAAGATTTTATTTTAGAATAGAGAGATTATAGCACAGTGCTGACTGTGTAAATATCCATCCATCCATCTATTATCTAACCCGCTACATCCTATCTACAGGGTCACGGATGTCTGCCGGAGCCAATCCCAGCCAACACAGGGCACAAGGCAGGAAATAAACCTCGGGCAGGGTGCCAGCCCACCGCAGGGCACACACACACTAGGGTCAATTTAGAATCACCAATGCACCTAACCTGCATGTCTTTGGACTGTAGAAGGAAACCAGAGCACTCAGAGGAAACCCACACAGACACGGGGAGAACATGCAAACTCCATGCAGGGAGGACCTAGGAAGCGAACCCAGGTCTCCTAACTGCGAGGCATCAGCGCTATCCACTGCGCCACCATGCTGCCCCTTTGGAAATATTTTACATTTAAAAAAATTTTAATTCTTTCTTTGGCCATCCACCCAGTAAAATAAGGCTGTTTGACCTCTGGACTATTGTGTGAACTTCAGGAGGGGTTGGGGTGCTTAATTTACTGTAGATATCTTCATTCGCACCATAAGGGTTATTGTGTTGTCGGGAGGCATAAAAAAAGGTCATTGCTGTTTCCATCTTTGTGTCTTTTCTTATAAATGTATAATATATTTTTCCTGGCTTCACTAAAATTGTCTTGTAACTGTCCTTTTAGTTATATACATACCGTGTATGTACACATGTACAGTACATTCCCATTTACATCAAATAGGAAAAGAAAAAATGAAGCTTGATGATGTCATACTTTACAGTAACAAAATGGCAGCCTCCAGTGAACTCTGGGCTAAATATTTTAAAGGTTCTCTTCATGTTATAAAGGAACTCCATGTCTCTGGTCGCTTGATTATAAAGTGACACATCCTTCTGGAAGGTTGTTGCTCTCACTGGGCAGTTTCTCAGTGTTGTGGAGGAAAAGGAAGACAACACAGTCAGATGCAGCACCCCGCTAAACTACATAGCTGGGAGGAACTCAGAGGGTGACCCTCTGACACACATGCATGTCAATATACACTGTCAAGAATTTGGCTGTTTAAAGTTTATTATATTGAAAGGGGGAACACAGCAGGGTGCTTTGGGAGGTGATATTGGCCTATCCTCATATTAGCTGCCTTACAGTTTAAGAAGGTGAGTGGCCTGCTTTCAGCAAATTGTGTCCAATTCGTTACACTGCCTCCTGCAGCTGTCCTACAAGTGATATAATGCAGCTGTAGTATAAAACCTGTGAATCCTGCATATTAATTTTAATTAATTTTAATTTTACCATCATTTCAATATGCTATACTGCACAAAGATTAAGAAACTACTAATGTTTTATAACAGTTATGAAGACCAAAATAATCCTTTGTTAAGGCCGTGTTACATAAGAGTAAAGAAATTATAGATGCATTTTGCAGTATCCATTTTCCTTAGACGTCTGTCATCAAAGGTGAGTCTACTATTAAAGCAGACATCGGTAGTGTGTAGAGTGGCCATGGCCAGTACAGATGACATTTTAGAAAGCGGTGCTTATGAGCTTTCTATAGTGTGTTTACTAGTCAGTTAATGCTACATAGCAGAAGCCTTTGTCAAAGGTCTTGCTATACAGCAGTAATTGACTAAAAGATGCTCCATAATTCCTTTTCTAGAAGGTCAATGGTGTTTTGTATTCCTTTGTTATGACTGAACAAATTGCAGGCTTCAGTTCCCTTTTGATGCTGACCTGCATTAAGCAAGTTAAAAATTGATAGACTGTGATAAAAGGTCCGTGGCACAGTACAGTTTTTAAATAAATAAACACATCCCATGAAGTGCAGGCTCTGAATGGCTGCAGTTGTGTGTGATTGTGCTTCGCACCAGGGTTGATTGCAACAGCGAGCAGATCAATCAGGTGCCTCATTCACATCTAAGAGGTAGGAATGTATCACACCTGCACCCAGTCAGGCCAGAAAAATAAGAGCCTGTACGGGACAAGTGGGGAGATTAAAACAGAAAGAAAGGAAGATCAATTAAATAGCAAGAAGGAGAACAAAAAAACAAAGAGACAGAAAAAGAAAAAAGAACCAGAACAGAAAAGGAGGAAGATGGAGATTAAAGAGGAGACATTGGTTTAGATAGGAAGCACCAGGGATTGAGATTTTAGAATTGCTCTCTGCCTTTGGGATTTTAACCTCATTTTATGAATTACTAGCTGAAATACCCAGCATTCCCTGTGAGGAAAATAAACTGTTTTTTTTTTTATTTTTTGAGAAAAATATAACTATAAAAACCCTCACCTTTAAAAATAAAGATAAACGAACAAATAATGAAGACTCACTAAATGTGCTTGTCTTACAGTCTTGTATGTATGTTATCATCCAGTTGATGCTTGGAACCGGCCAACTGTATTTAATTTCAAAAGCAATAGGGGCGCGGTGGTGTTCAAACATAAAGAATGCTGCAGTCACCTCCAGTTCTCCCTCTGGTGGTCGTTCTTAGTGTCAACTGGATGATAACATGCATGCCAGACTGCATGATCACCCCCACCCTAGCCAAAAGGGGTGGGTTAGGGTTGATTTCACCCTACAGTATTTTTAGTCGACCAATGAGAAACACGTGTACCAAGTTTCCTGAAAATTGCTCCAGCCGTTTGGAAGTGATGCTGGAACATGCATACATACACACATTGACTTTTATATACAGTATCTCACAAAAGTGAGTACACCCCTCACTTTTTTGTAAATATTTTATTATATCTTTTCATGGGACAACACTGAAGATATGACACTTTGATACAATGTACAGTAGCCAGTGTACAGTTTGTATAACAGTTTAAATTTGCTGTCCCCTCAAAATAACTCAACACACAGCCATTAATGTCTAAACCGCTGGCAACAAAAGTGAATACACCCCTAAGTGAAAAATGTCCAAATTGTGCCCAAAGTGTCAATATTTTGTGTGGCCACCATTATTTTCCAGCACTGCCTTAACTCTCTTGGGCATGGACTTCACTAGAGCGTCACAGGTTGCCACTGGAATCCTCTTCCACTCCTCCAATGACGACATCACGGAGCTGGTGGATGTTAGAGACCTTGCGCTCCTCCACTTTCTGTTTGAAGATGCCCCACAGATGCTCAATAAGGTTTAGGTCTGGAGACATGCTTGGCCAGTCCAGCACCTTTACCCTCAGTTTCTTTAGCAAGGCAGTGGTCATCTTGGAGGTGTGTTTGGGGTCATTATCATGTTGGAATACTGCCCTGCAGCCCAGTTTCCGAAGGGAGGGGATCATGCTGTGCTTCAGTATGTCACAGTACATGCTGGCATTCATGGTTCCCTCAATGAACTGTAGCTCCCCAATGCCGGCAGCATTCATGCAGCCCCAAACCATGACACTCCCACCACCATGCTTGACTGTAGGCAAGACACACTTGTCTTTGTACTCCTCACCTGGTTGCCACTACATACGCTTGACACCATCTGAACCAAATAAGATTATCTTGGTCTCATCAGACCACAGGACATGGTTCCAGTAATCCGTGTCCTTAGTCTGCTTGTCTTCAGCAAACTGTTTGCGGGCTTTCTTGTGCATCATCTTTAGAAGAGACTTCCTTCTGGGAAGGAACAGCCATGCAGACTAATTTGATGCAGTGTGCAGTGTGTGGTCTGAGCACTGACAGGTCACCCCCCACCCCTTCAACATCTGCAGCAATGCTGGCAGCCCTCATATATCCATTTTCAAAGACAACCTCTGGATATGACGCTGAGCACATGCATTCAACTTCTTTGGTTGACCATGGCGAGGCCTGTTCGGAGTGGAACATGTCCTGTTAAACCGCTGTATGGTCTTGGCCACCATGCTGCAGCTCAGTTTCAGGGTGTTGGAAATCTTCTTATAGCCTAGGCCATCTTTATGTAGAGCAACAATTCTTTTTTTCAGATCCTCAGAGAGTTTTTTGCCATGAGGTGCCATGTTGAACTTCCAGTGACTAGTATAAAGAGAGTGTGAGAGCGATAACACCAAATTCAACACACCTGCTCCCCATTCACACCTGAGACCTTGTAACACTAACGAGTCTCATGACACCGGGGAGGGAAAATGGTTAAGCGGGCACAATTTGGACATTTTTCACTTAGGGGTGTTACCCAATTTTGTTGCCAATGGTTTAGACATTAATGGCTGAGTTATTTTGAGGAGACAGCAAATTTACATTGTTATACAAGCTGTACACTGACTACATTACATTGTATCAAAGTGTCATATCTTCAGTGTTGTCCCATGAAAAGATATAATAAAATATTTACAAAAATGTGTGGGGTGTTCTCACTTTTGTGAGATACCTGTTGTGACAGATAGAGGACGCTATTGTCCTCTTGAACCCTCGGACAATATGTCAGACACCAGGTAAAAGTCCCAAATAATGCCTTTATTATTAATAAACAGTGCACAAGCACCCTCCTCTCCACAATACTCATTAAATACTTCACAATACAATCAATAAACCAATCCTCCTCTCCCAGATGCGTTGCCACCCTTCCACCCAGCTCAGCTCAACTCTGGGATCTCCCACAGTCCTTTATATAGTCTATGACCCGGAAGTGCTCCTGAACTCCTGTCCATGTGACTTCTTAGCACTTCCGGGTCAGATTAAAACTCCTCTTCTTCAACCCGGAAGCACGTCATTTCCTTTGTCCATGTGACTCGGACGCACTTCCGGGTTGTAGGTAAAATACTCACTGCTCTTCTCTGCAGCACCTTCTAGCGGTCCACGTGGTATCCAGCAGGGCTGTAAAGGAGAACTCCAACGTCCATAATTCCCTGCTGGCATTCAGGGCACCTCCATGCTGCAGGGAGAACTCCACCTGGCGGCCTGGGGGTATTGGCCAGGATGACTGGCCATCCATAGACCACACTGTATATGGATTTATTGGTTTACTTTAGCTTCCACTGTCATTTGAATTTTTATCGGCTATTAATTTATTGAAGACTTTGATCACTACACTGATGGGATTTGGTTTTAATTAATTATTAATTAAAGCACTGACACCTTCGCACCTATGCCTTGCTTTAAGTGAGCATCCTCATTCGCTCGACTCATCTAGATATATGACTGTCGACGGTTTTGGGATTAAGAGACTCCAGGATGGAACAAGGAAGCGTGGAGCCAAACTGGGTCATAACATGGATACATTGATGTCTTTTGATAAGTGAGTTGCTTGTGATCTGAGTTTGGTTGTCTTAGGCTCAGATTTCCAGTTATGACCAAAATATTACATCTGTTAAGTTGTTTCAGAGTTCAGTAAAAATAGCAAAGTGCTATTCTATTTCAAGGTGCTGAAAAATTCTTGACATTTTTATCCATCTATTTATTGTACCACCTCAATTAAAATTTGTGAAATCAAAGGAGGCTAATTCCAACACTATTGGTTACAATCACAGATCAGGTATAAGTGCATAGGAGTACACACTTGCAATACCCCACACTGGTACAATCTAGAGCTCATAATAATCTAAAATGCATGTCTTTGGGACCTGGGAGAGAAAAAAAATAAAGACCTAGAGAGATCATGTGAGATCCACACAGACATGATCAGATGTTGGATTTGAGCTGAATCTCCTGGTGTAGTGAGGCAGCAGCACTAATCACTAAGCAATCTCAATTTTTCATGATTGTTATCATCATTATTATTATTTAAAACCATTTATTTTTGCAGTCTCAAACCATTTAGATTAATGATGCAGTAAACCAGTGTACTCTGAATTGTGCAGTGAACGTTGTTTTTAAAATTCATTCAACAGCAAACCCTTCTGATGTAACAAAATCTATTTATTTTAACCCAGGGTTCTCTTTCAGGGTTGTGTCCTCAGTTTCAACTGATCAAATGAACAGTCAGCCTACCTCTTTATATCATGGAGAAGTAAAAGCTGAACCAGCCAAGCGTGCATGTAATACATTTTCAGAAGTGACCTCTGACCTTGGCTTTCTTGGCACAGAATCAACATATTTTGGAAGTGAGAAATGTTTCTGACAGTCTTATTTTTGGAGATCTTTGTAAGGAAATAGAGAATCCTGGAGTACCAACTATATTAATATCTGTGAAATTATCTCCATGCTTCCTTGTGGTGTAGAATTCCACTAGCTTCCATGTTGCAGCCCAGCCTAAATTCTAGCAGACAACTTTTTTTAGGTAGCACTAATTAACAGTTGATAGTGGTACATTAGTTATTTTATGGCTCTAGGGAAACAGGTGTGAATCCAAAAAAAGTTGCTGTGTTTGGGGATTTTGTGCATTCTCTCCATGTTAAAATGAGTTTTCTATAAATTCCCCAGGGTTTTTCTGCTTCCCAAAGATATGCACATTAAATTTGAACTGGCCTGATATATGAGTGACTGGCACCCTGTGTGTTCTTACCGTGCAATCCTACTAAGACAAATGTCCATGACCATTTAAATAAAAAAGTGGGATAGCTGGATAGATGGATGAACTTCATATTTCTTATTTATCCATACTTATGGCAGTGTGTGGAGTTTTGTGCATGGAATCAATTGAACAAATTTCACATTTTAGATTCTGTGAAGAGGAAAGCAGTATGCAGGCTGGCCTCTCTGAGTTTGTGAGGGAAAAAAAACAAGAAGTGCCATCAAACCAAATATCATCAAAACAAGCAAAATACTTATGTGAATTCTTTGCAACTCTCCTTGTCATGTTACACAATTTTTGCTGTAATGTTTAGTGCAATCTTCATTTACATAATCTTAGCTAGTGAGCTGCCATGACACGCTATATGCTGAGTACTACTCATGAAGTCTGACATACCCAGTGATTCAGTCCAAACAGTCTGAGAGTTATCCAGATTTGATTTTGTCTTAACCTGTAGGGGTAGGCTTATGTGTATGTGAGAGCAGAGAACCAATAAGCCCTCATCCAGAAGTACAAGAATAGAATTAAACTATGAGGAACAAGAAACATGGACATTGTAGACCACACAAACAAAAGAGATATTCATCTGTCTGTTGAAATAAAGAGCCATGATTTCTCTACCAGGAAACATTTGTACAGCACTGGTTCTGTCAAGGAGCATGTTATTAGTTCTCAGAAAACGGGTTGAGCTACAGATATTGTGGAAATGTTAAAGTGCATTCATCAAGAGTGATATTCCTTCTGACTATAAGTTGTGCAATGTGACAATAACTTAAGGTGGACTGGAGACATGCAGTTAGAGATATGGCAGTAGGTACATTACAGCAAGAAAATGAGTCAAATAATATGAATATACTGTAAATAAAGAAAAAAAGTTTTGACTTGGACATTAGGTTGATCATTGAGTCTAAATTGACCAAATGTATGTGAAAACCATAGAGAGATTCGACTCTACAGAATTAAAACAAATTAAAATTTTATCAGGAGATGGAATATGGTTCAAATGGAGCCCACAGAGGCCAAATCAAGGGAACAGCCTGGGTTAAAAACACCTGAAAAGTCAAACAATTGACGATCAAAGTAAAATTAATTTAAAAAATCAAAGGTCAAAAGTAGTCATAACAAAAAGGCCAAAGCCAATATTGAATTTCTTACACCTAACAAAAAAAATAGTACAGATATGTGCAAAAATGAACCCCAGAAGGCTAAAATCAAGAATCAGGATTGCTACTCTGGTCAGAATTAGTTGCTGTCTTGTTCCAGTTCCTTGATTCTCTTTTACTTGACTTAAATCACCCCAGAAGAAAATCCTCTAGATAAAAAGTAACGTTGAGTCAGCTGAATTATGCTGTTAACCTGCTCTTAAATCATTTTTTTTTTTACCTAACTGAATGGCTAAAGTGTTAAATGCATGTCTCAAGTACGTTTCCACACTGTATTTCAAACATGCACTTCTACTTCTTCTTTCGGCTGCTCCCATTAGGGGTTGCCAAAGCAGATCATCAACTTCCATATCGTCCTGTATTCTGCATCTTGCTCTGTTACATCCATCATTTGCATGTCCTCTCTCACCACATCCATAAACATTCTCTTAGGCCTTCCTCTTTTCCTCTTTCCTGGCAGCTCTATCGTTAACATCCTTCTCCCAATATACCCAGCATCTCTCCTCTGCACATGTCCAAACCAACGCAATCTCGCCTCTCTGAATTTGTCTCCCAACCGTGCAACCTGACCTGACCCTCTAATGTACTCATTTCTAATCCTGTCCATCCTCGTCACCATCCCTTTCACTCTTGCTGATACCCATCTGTCACAAATCACTCCTGACACTCTTCTCCACCTATTTCCACCCTGCCTGCACTCTCTTTTTCACCTCTCTTCCACAATCCCCATTGCTCTGAATTGTTGATCCCAAGTATTTAAACTCATGCACCTTAACCAACTCTACTCCTTGCATCATCACCATTCCATTGACCTCCCCCTCATTTACACACATGTATTCTATCTGGATCCTACTGACCTTCATTCCTCTCCTATCCAGAGCATATCTCCACCTCTCCAGGGTCTCCTCAATCTGCTCCCTACTATCACTACAGATCACAATGTCATCAGCAAACATCATAGTCCACAGGGATTCCTGTCTAATCTCGTCTGTCAACCTGTCCATCACCACTGCAAATCAGAAAGGGCTCAGAGCCGATCCCTGATGTAATCCCATCTCCACGTGACTGCATCCGTCACTCCTGCTGCAGTTCTCACCAATGTCACACTTCCCTCATACATATCCTGTACAACTCTTACATACTTCTCTGCCACTCCCGACTTTCTCATACAATACCACAGCTCCTCTCTAGGTATCCTGTCATATGCTTTCTCCAGGTCCAGAAAGATGCAATGCAATATTGTAATGTATATCCACTTAGTTCTACTTATACCTGAATGTACATTATCAGAGAGATGCATTAACCTTTACCAAGAAATAAGGTGAAAAATGTAAAGTTATATCATTACAACAGGAACTCCACACCTATGTGCATAACAGGCACATCTTTTTTTTTTGTTCTTTATTTCACCTTATACAGTTTCTTGTATTAGGAATCTGTTCGTTTTCACATACCACTTGGGGTCAGAGTGCAGGGTCAGCCATTGTACAGCACCCCTGGAGCAAGTGCAAGTTAAGGGCCTTAATCAAGTGCCTAACAGGGTAGGATCTGTTTTGGCAGTAATGGGAATTTGAACTGGCAGCCTTTCAGATACCAGTGCAGATTCTTAGCCTCAAAGCCACCACTCTGCCCCCTGTGAAATTTATGAGAAAATAAAACATTTACTGCTTGTTATTACTAAACTGACAAATGAAATGTAGAAAGATGATTGGTACATAAGAGATGAAATAAGGACGTCAATCAACTGGAGGAAATAAAATCTTAATAATGCAGTGTTTGGGTTAAAAATCATGAGGAACAGTGAGCAAGCCCAGGGATAAGGTTGCTAGACCGCATTTGAAAGCACAGTTTGAAAAAAAATGGCACCAGTGTCATGAAAAGGGTTGGGGTCCAAAAGGAAAGACCCTAGTTAATGAGGTGACAGCAGCAGGAATTAGTGGCTGAACACCAAATTAGGTAAGGAAAACATTCATAAACAAGACTTGCTATGCTGCTAGTCCTTCGAACTGGAGATCCTGTAAGTATTGATGAAGGGAAAAAAGATGGTCAAAGTAACACCAGAATTAGTGATCTTCATCTAGAGGTGTGGAGGAAGTATGCAGACATGTGACTCCTCTGCTTTCTCCTTTTAGGATGTGAACATTAACCCATGTCAGCCCACCTGAAGGAATATACTCTTGGCAACAGTTTAATTAATCCATTTATTTATGAAACTTTTTACCAATTTCAGGGTTGCAAGCAAATGTGTCAATGCAGAAACAAACCCTGGACAAGAAGTTAGTCTGTCACAAAGTACACTCACCCACATTGGGCATTTCAGAGTCACCTACATGTCTTTGGGATATAGAAAGACAAGCTGAACACCTCAACAAAAACCGAAGTAGATGTGGAGAGAATGTGCTAACTCCATGTAGATGTTAAATGTGCTAGAATGTAAACCCAACTTTTTGGAGCTGTGAGGCTGGAGCACTAATGGCCTTAATTTGGAACACTAAGTATGGGAGCACTGACCACTATCCCACAGTTGATTCTAAGTGCTAGAGCCTTAACAATATTGTCAGTTATTATACAACATCTAGCCATCAATTTCCTGAATCTACTCATTTAACACTAGAATTACCAGAGCCTACGAAAAAACTCGTAATTCCGTCCCACCTTAAATTGCTTCTTAAAATCGTTCACAGCTCTCCACCAGCGTCTTTTGTCATCTAAATGTGCTGATAAAAATCAGGCTGCAAGCAGCCGACTATTCCATCCCCCCACTGACTTAGAACGTGCACAAACTTCTCCCAGCTCATGCCTTGATTGATTATCTGGGAGTGAAATGGAGTTTTAGAGTGGAAAGAATAGATCATTATTTGGAATACACGCATTTCACGTGTGTTCTGTTTCTACAGTAATCCGTGTAAACACATTTTTAAAACAGAAACGTTTTTCATATTGTAGTAGTAAATGACAAAATGTAAGCATAAACTATATAAAGTATGAAGCTTGAAGTCCAAATATCAAACACTTTCACAAAAGGTACAAATATAACAGAACAAGTATGCTTTTATTCAAAAATATAACTGCAGAAAAAAGCCACCTTAGCATGCCATATTGACACATATTTACTACAGCTGCCACGATAGCGTAATGGTATCAGCTGCTGACTAGTATCCAAAAAGGTCATGAGTTCGATCCCACATGGTTCAGTTTTGAGAAGTAATCTGCTCTTATTCCTAATAATGTGTAACAGCCAATGTAATTTATGATACTTGTAAAGGTTAGTTTTTTTTTTATTCACTTTTCATTCTCTCAGTCGTGTTCAGGATCCTTCCCTACCCCCCGTGTAATGCCGCGAAAAGTGCACGCAGGCACTTCAGTTCGCAAGCATTGGTACGCGAATGCAGTCACAAGTACGCTGCAGAGCTACAGCGCATCTTTATGTGAAAACAGCATTCTCAGATTTGAATCCTGAACATGACTGAGTGAATAAAAAAAAAAAAAACTAATCTTTACAAGTATCATAAACTACATTGGCTGTTACACACTGAAATCAAATGCATGTTTTTATTCTAAAATATTAGGAATAAGAGCAGATTACTTCTCAAAACTGAACCATGGGGGATCAAACTCATGACCTTTTTGGATACTAGTCAGCAGCTGATACCATTACACTATCGTGGCAGCTGTAGTAAATATGTGTCAATATGGCATGCTAAGGTGGCTTTTTTCTGCAGTTATATTTTTGAATAAAAGCATACTTGTTCTGTTATATTTGTACCTTTTGTGAAAGTGTTTGATATTTGGACTTCAGGCTTCATACATTATATAGTTTATGCTTACATTTTGTCATTTACTACTACAATATGAAAAACTTTTCTGTTTTAAAAATGTGTTTACACGGATTACTGTAGAAACGGAACACACGTGAAATGCGTGTATTCCAAATAATGATCTATTATTTCCACTCTAAAACTCCACTTCACTCCCAGATAATCAATCAAGGCATGAGCTGGGAGAAGTTTGTGCATGTTCTAAGTCGGTGGGGGGATGGAATAACCGGCTACTTGCAGCCTGATTTTTATCAGCACATTTAGATGACAAATGACGCTGGTGGAGAGCTGTGAACAATTTTAAGAAGCGATTTAAGGTGGGACGGAATTACGAGTTTTTTCGTAGGCTCTGGTAATTCTAGTGTTAATTCAGACTTTTAGTGAAGTGGTGTTTAACTCTATCACACTTACGTACATAAGAACACATTTCTACAGTTTTTAATTAAGCAGGAATATAGAGGTCCATGAACTTGGCTAAAAATTATATGAAATCAAGGTAACAGAACATATAACAGAATATCTGGCCATTCAGAAAAGACTAATCAGATGAATGTCTTGTAGTTTATTAACTCACCATTTTAGGAATAAATTCTGCATGGATAATGTAAATAAGGAAGAAAGTAATACAGGTAAATAATAAATTCTGGACAACAAAAATATAAAGGTTTGTGGTACCACCTAGGTTCCCATTGATGTTCTTCAGAGGATTAAAGCCCTAGCAGGGGTGGGCAAAGTGATTCCTGGAGGGCCACAGTGGCTGCAGGTTTTTGTTCCAACCCAGTTGCTTATTAATAACCATTTATTGGTCAAGTAACTCTTCTGCTTCATTTTAGTTGCCTCACTCATTAGGATTTTGAACCCTTATTGCTTATTTTAGTCTTAAACAGCTGTTCTCTTGGTTTCTAATGGCTTTTTATTAGCTAAGATTCAAATGACAAAAGAAAGCAGCATTTCTCCATTTTGCTTGTTTCAATTTACACCTGTGTGTATTGTGCACTATTTGGTTTAATTATATACTTGGGAGGAAAATGAAGAGAAAAAAGTGAAAGATAGAATATTATTCATACATTTTAGACTTCATATTGTTTAGATGATATCATTAGAAAGAAATACAAATCTAGGATATGAGAATGGCCTGACATGGCAGAGTTGAAACACTAACAATTGAATTATTGGCAAGGATTGTTTTCTAATTAAGCAACTGGGTTGTTGCAAAAACCTGCAGCCATTGTGGCCCTCCAGGAATGACTTTGCCCACTGCATTGCCAGCAACCACTGCTGCAGTCTCCTGTCTTGTGGATAATGGATCTCTCACCTTGAAGACAGGGTTCATTTCTCTCTTTCTCCCAGGTCAGCAGCCAGAGAGGATTCCTTTGAAAGGTGTGCTGCAGGGTTGAAACAGGTCTAGACTCTTTTTCCAGGCTGATGACACACTCTCAATGGAGAAAACAAACAAGATTTTCTTTTTATTTTTGGCCCCGCCTCCTCTCATTCCTATCCAGTTGTGTAGTCTTAATAGAGGCATGCTGATTACACTCCTGACAATGGCCCTAGGAGTATATACTGTAGTTTGACTGATAATCCAGGATGTGTTTTAGTAGCAGATTTGGATTATTTTAATAAAATCCATTCAAACTATTTTCTAGCTTCTGAAGAACAGCAGTATTTCCAAGACTTTATCCATAAATGTTCACTAAATTCAGTTTTACTCTTTCCACCCTGTTGTATAAATAACCTTAATTATTATAAATAATTGACAGTAAAAGCAAGCTAGCCACATATAAAGAGATTCACAGTCTACTGCTACAAAAATGCAGTCCTACAAACAAACTGTGATTGCATTCACTGCACTTTTGGCCTGCAGACTTATTTTGCTAAACTGGAAGAATCCTAACTCATCTTTTTTAAGTCAGTGGGAAACCGATGTTTTATACTATTTGAAATTGGAAAAAATCAGGATCTGGCAGGATCTAATCAATATTTTAGAATAAGCTCTCAAAGCACCGAGGAAGCAATTATCTCCGCATTTCATTTTCTTCTCCATTCATCTCTATTGGCCCACTAAACTCATCAATTTAGGTATGTTTAAAAGCCTTAAGTTTTGCCCCGTTGGCCATGCTCTCTCTCTTTTAGGGGTGGGGGTCGACTTGTTTTCAATCCTATTTTTTGTAAAAATTGATCGATTTGTATGGAACGATTACAATAAAATTAATAAAATTATAAAAAAATGCAGTCCTAATCATTGGCTTAACTGCTCAATTTCTAAATCATAAGGGATGGTACAAATGCTTGTTTTTACTATTCACAATGACTTCAGTGCACTCAAAACAGCCAGTGAGTGACATATGTGTCATATTCAGACATGCCTATCAAATGTAAGGTAAACTTTCAAAAAACAAACTCTGAAAACAACCTTTTCTATCATTATTTGAATGAGGCATTAAATAACTAATTAGTTAATGTCTGAACTCCAAAAATGTTGCCACATTTTAATGCAAGACTTGTACGCCTTACATAGGTTGTGTAAGCTAGAGCAGTTTTAAATCAGCTTGGTGTTCTTTAGTATTAGTTATCAGGGGATTTCTTTCTCATTTTGCTTCAACACCAGAAAATAATTGATTTGCTCGGGTTTCTAGTAAAGGGAAGAAAATGTGAATATAAAGGGAAAAAAAACACTTACTCAAAACAACTGATTTCATTTATAAGCTCTGAACACAGCTCTTCTTTAATCTGGATCAGCAAAGACCACAACTTATTTTTAATATTGCACTCCTTACGGAGGGCTGATGTCACCTGAGTACTGCATAGGCCACTGCACTGCCATCAGCATAGAAATTCAATGAAGCACAAATTGTATTA
Source organism: Polypterus senegalus (assembly GCF_016835505.1). Lineage (NCBI taxonomy): Eukaryota > Metazoa > Chordata > Cladistia > Polypteriformes > Polypteridae > Polypterus > Polypterus senegalus. Next base: position 123,584,811 of record NC_053162.1, read on the forward strand.
ATGTGAATCACTTGGCACAAACCAGTGACTTGGTGACAGTGCAGAAACAGAAAATAAAAATTCCTCCATGCTGTAAATCTATGTCCCCATTGTTATTTACTAGAAAAAGTAATATTATTGTATTTTGAGATTACACTAATTGGTAACTCTGACTTATCCCAGTATGATTAAGTGTGTCTGTGTACGTGAGTGTGCTCTGCATTAACCTGGTGCCTCTTTCAGGGATGCATCCATTGCTACTGGGATTGGCTGTGGTTGAATGGATTTCTGTATTGTAGAAACTGCTTAAACATTTGATGAATTTGCTTCAGAGTTGCCTCCAGTGTAACTGTGATCAGTGGTGGATCTCCAGTTAGGGGTATAACACATTAGGCAACTTTTCCAGTGACTTTCAGTTGTAGCCTTTATTAACATAATCTTAGCCAGTCGGAGGCTTTTGGCACACTCCTGTAAAGTCAATCATCTAATTGACATACCCAATAACTGAGACCAACATGTCTGAAGCATTTTCTCTTTGAACGAAAGGGTGGGCTCTTCATATGCTAGTTGAGAACCAATGAGCTTTCAACTAGAAGTACAATGAAAAGAATGTAACAACGAGAAATACAAATATTTGGAACCTCACAAATAGAAGAGAAGCTTGTCTGTATGATGGCTCATGCTTTATGTTTTAAAACAATGAAAAAATAAATACATAAAAGACAGAGATTGCTGCTGAACTTGCTGCAGCTGTTAACCCTTCACACCTCGCCAGCTCCTTCAGGCAACATGCTATTGGCTGTCAGAAAAAGGGTGAACAACACTGTGGTGGGAGATCAGTGCTAATTCGGTAAATGTGACTTGGGCTGCTATTTTCAGTTGTTTAATTTGACATGGTGTAGTGACGAGATCAGTGCAGAATCTGATATACAGTACCCCGTGACAAAGACTTTTATAATGTGATGCTAGCTTTAATGTTCTCTATAGTGCTGTCCAACTGAAGCTAAGTATGATTGGGCCTAGATAGTACCTGGTTGGGAGATCATCTAGGAATAGCTTGGGTTACAGCTGGAAGAAGTGTTGGTGAGGCCAGCAGGGGGCACTTGTCCTGCTGTCTGAATGTGGATACCAATGCCCCAGGTCACTGATGGAAACACAGTGCTGTAAAAATGGAGGTCCTGACTCTCTGTGGTCATAAAAGGTCCTTGGGCATCCTTTGAAAAGAACAGGGCAAATCCCGATGTCCTGGTTAAATTACCCTCCATGGCCTAGTCATTCTGGCACCCTAATCATCCCCTGTGTCTAAGTGGCTATCTCTCACCCCTTCACCACCTAACAGCTAATATGTGGTGATGTACTGGTGCACAAATGGCCACCATTGAATCATTCAGGTGGATGCTACACATTAGTGCTGGTTGAAGTGGCTCCCCAATCACTATAAAAAATAAAACATGTCTTTCCACAATGACACGTATCACAGGCAGCCTTATAATTTTTCCGTACCACTACTAATTCACCTTTTGTGTACCACAGATTTATGCCATAAAGTAGGATAGCTTTCTGTTCTGTCTGTGCCACACACTGGCTCTGATATGCTACTGCTTCATGGTGGATCTTAAATGCAAAATATATGAGACAATTTATCAATCCGTGTTTTTCTCTAAAGAGCTACATATCCTGAACATGCCAATTTGTGTAGTCAAGTAAAACATGCAACCGGACATTCACAATGGCTTCTTTGTAAAAATAACTAGAAAGAAACAAAATCTGATTCTGCATTTTAAAAAGACATATAAAGGCACTTGTGTAAGTCCCTGTTTGACATTTCCTCTAATAAAGGCCAGCAGCAGCAGATTTGCTGTAAGCAGCCCAAGTGCTTTATCAGACTGTCAGCAATGCTCCTCATACATGAATAAAAATCATTATGTTGTGTTTGCAAAATGTCACCAGTAAATAGAGTGCTGTATAAAAGAAAAAGGAAGATTACTTTGTTAAACAACAAGGATGTTATGTGCCCTTGAGACGTGGCATGCTGAACAAGAGGTAATTACAGATAAAATCATTGGATGAATGAATGAATGAATGAGTGAAGGAATCAATCAATCAATCAATCAGATATTTAATTTAATGTAATTGCTGAGCACATGCAAAAATTTAAAATGCAGCAGTCACAACAGCTGAACTTAAATCACAAACACTGGTTGTGTCTTTGTGTCTGTTCTTTCTTTGTTGCACCTCTGGTTGTTGCACTGGTGGCAGTGGTTGGGAAAAGAATAGACAACCCAGAGTTTGAGAACTGATTCAGCACTGATACTGGTAGACACCATGATCATTCTCATTATGACTTGCTTCTGTCTGGGCAAAGTACATGACTTGCTCCCCTGAAATATCCTGGTGGATGAAGTTCATTCTACCCTTGGTATGAGAACTTGAAAGAAGGTGGTAGTGTTGTGGAATAGTGGGTCCGCAGCTTCAAAAAAGAAAAGGGCCAGTTTTAAATCCATAAAACCGTGTCACTCTCCATGGACATGATTGCACGACCATGGGGAGTTAATGGGGTAGTTGGGGCGAGTCACACCTGGACGTGCGGGTGCGATAGTTCTCAACTGCTTCATTGGCTTCCTGCGGTGCTGCACCCATGGAGACATGGGTGTATATATACAGGTCAGCACAAGGAAAGGAGGAGATCAAAGAAAAGGAAAAAGACAGAAAGAGGTTAAAAGATGTTAAAGGCAGTCTTGGCGATTGATCTGGCCACCTGGAAGGAGGAAGTAGTATGAGCTGGGGCCCTGTGAAAGAGCATTAGCTGTGGTGCTCTAGGGGCTAGTTCACCCCACTCAACATTCGGGTGGAGTGTGGCGAGCAAAGCAGGTGCCCTCCATAGGTGACCATGAGCGTGTGAAGGAAGAAGGGAGGAGAGCTGAATGGCTGTGATGCCTGGAGGCAGCCAAGACGGAGGTCGGCCGAAAGGAGCTTGTGGCTGCTGAGTCTCCGCCGGCTACATGAGCAATGGGTGAGCTGGGGAGAATGAGAAGGAGGTGGGATGAGATCAGGAGGAGTTAGACTGCATTTTAACCTCAGATTTTTAACGGAATTATTTATTGATTTTTTTTAATCCCCACTTTTCATTGGATTTTTATGGATTTATTTGTGTACTTTTTTTAGAACACTGCACAAATGACACTTGTTGATTTTACTTTTGTTTTGACTGTTTTTTAACAAAAGCGTTTGAGCACTTTTTCCACCATCCTCTGGCATCATCCGAGAATTGTCTTTATTTGTCAGCTCATCTCGGTCATAACTATCGACGGTGTTGGTTCAGCAGACTCCCATGTGGGAATAAAGGAGTCTGTAGGGAACCGGCATCATCACAAGTGTAGTGACCCCAGGGTCAGGACCCGAGAGGGACACGCTTCTCAGGTGGCCAAGAATTATCTGAGGTGGCAGGAATACTTGGTGTAAGTAACTGGAAGCTTGGTGGTGCTATTTCCCACCTTTTCCCCAACAGACAGTACTCAAGACACTGGTAAAATCACACAGAAGTTGATTTAATAATTATTTTCTTAAATAAAGTGCACCAAGCACCACAACTACCCTGAATAATAAATTAATAAACAAATATACAATCCTCCTCGCCACCCAGCAGCTCTGTCACACTCCCTCCCAACTCCGGCTCCATCTGCTGGGGCTTTCCAGAGACCTTTTATAGTCCTTTTCCCGGAAATCCTCCTTCTCTGGGTCAACTCCACATAGTCCTTTTCTCAAGTGTCCTGAAAGTACTGCAGGTTTACGTCCTCGTGACTCTGAAGTACTTCCAGTTTGGCATAACCGTAACAATCCCCAAGATTTGGATGAGCTCCCCCTGGCAGTATGTATGGCACCCAATAGGGCTGAAACGGACTCCATTTTCCATGATGCTGTGTGGGAATCCGGGGCACCGCAAGGCTACAGGGAGGATGGCATCTAGTGTCCTGGATGTGTCAGTCGGGATGAGCTGCTGGCTGTCCATCACACTTAAAAAGCCTAATATAAAGCAGCCCAATATCAGCAGGTGGGGACAGCATAGACAAAACAACTTAGAAAGCAGTTTTATCTCCCATCTCCTAAAGCCCATCAGCAGCCGACAAGCCACAGATATTGATCCTGACTTTGGTTTGGCTAATGGACCTGGGTACAGAGTGGCATAAAGGTTGCCTCTGACCCTGGGTGAGTGAAGTGAGATGGAGCCAGGCAGTTTGTACGAATGAAAAAAGGGACAAAGCAGCTGGGTGCGTGTGTCACCACTGAACACCTTGAGCGGCAATGGCGTAATCAGAGTCAAAGAAGACAAACAGTCCTTTTCAAGGCCAATCACCAAAAATGGGCTTAAGAGGCTACTTCCATCCTTCCATCTCTTGCTACCTCCTCCCAAAAGTCATTACAATATGCTAGGGGTGCTGGTTCCAAGATGATCATAGCTGTCTGACAGAAGGTGTGATTACTGCTCCTTCTCTTCTAATTTCTATGAGTAAAGGAATATTAAATTTACATAATGAAGCCCAAACATTTTATGTTTGTGGTTACAAAAAAAATGAAAATACAATAATAGATTTGTCTCTAAAGAAGACTAAAATGTGAAAAATTTCAGTGGTATTGCACCTTGCATATATAGTATTTTGTTAAATTCATACCACATGTTGCACTTATGTTGTAAATATGGCTAAAATCTTGTTGTGGACACATCTGATTTTTTTTTTATCTTAACGCTACTGTTGATGTTTCATTCTATTTAATTTTCTGTGGTGTGGTGATCAGAATTAAACATAGTACTATAAGTACTATCATTAAAGTACAACAAATTAATTTACTTTACAATATTACTCAGTGACTGTGGCATAGCAATAGATTGTGCAGATTGTGTAAAGCACAAGGGCCAATGAGCTCAGGGACGTATAGATTTAAAAAAAAAGAAAAACTTAAATCATTAGCACAGTTCATTGCATTATTAATTCACTGTTTCAGTGACATGTTTTCACCATCACCAGGCAAGTCCAATCCAATCCATGATGGTATTACGTATTTAGCAGGCCTACAGTTTACATGAATTTAAACTTCAGGTGTTCGGAGGCTCGGAGCGTAATCAGAGGCACAACACGTCCTAGTCCGCATTTCAGAGAAGTGTACATTGTCGTATTTGGAAACCTTTGGCATGCCATAGCGGATGTGAATGGAAGAAGTTTTGAAGGACATCACATGAATAGTGTAAATATACATTATTATTGTAAATAATTGTTACTTTCTTACTTTGATTTGATGTCAACAGTTTTTGAAATTCAAATTCGTAAATAGTAAATCATGGCAATCTTGTTGTTAAGTTATGGTCTCCGTTAATCAGCAAACGGTGAATATTTGAACAATTTGATGCTTTTTATACTCTCCCCATACGATGCCATGTTGGTCAGTAGCACTGGATCTGGCAAACCTGCTAAACATAAGGCACCCCTGCAACAGGAATTGAAAAACGCTTACCAAGATTTCTACGTTTCTCAAAACCGAGCAGGTGCCAGCGGTAGTAAATGAGAATGCTTATGCTAGTGAATTGTCACAATGGTCGCAAGCAGGTTATGCAGACAGTGCAGTGAATGAAATGGTTGCAACTAAATTGAGTCTGGAAGAAGTGATACAATGGCTTCAGATCAGGTGCTATCTGCTGAAACCGTTCAAAATGGAGAAACTAACAAGACAAACAAGCAATATATATGACAAAGCAATTTCCTACCGACAAGGCAAATTTCTTGGAACCTTTGACACCTCACTTTATGATGTCCATTTTCTCAGAACTTGTGTAAAACAGGTCAATTGTGTAGTAGTACCCTATCAGCTGGTGTTGTAGTTTTAACTTCTTACAAACTGAAATTGCTTAATTTTATAGCACAGAACAGTTTCTACTTTCTAGCTTATGTTGCATTTTAATCATCTTCATTCACAAAGTTGTCTTGGAAAAGCAAGCAGGCCCACTTCTTACATATATTTATGTACTACTACTACCAACACCTCCTGCATTCCATTTCCACAATTTACTTTATTTTTGTTAACTTATGTTAATTTAAAAAGTTATTACAAATTCCATTTAGAGAGGCAGTTTGTTTGTCACCAGGGTGTGATCCGGTCCCTAGGATCTAGTTGCGAATAAATTAACAGTTATGCTAGAGAGGAAGGGCCCACCTCAGGGCGCTGCACAGGGGCCTTCAACAAGCTAGCTACACCACTGCTCAGTGAGCAGAACTTTAAAAATATAAATACAAGTGTACTGTCAGGCCTAGGGTGGCAAATACTGACCTGTAGTGCAATGCTTAATCCTCCCCGTGTTTTTTTTGTCTATCTATCTATCTATCTATCTATCTATCTATCTATCTATCTATCTATCTATCTATCTATCTATCTATATCTTGATTTACTAACAATTTAAGCATAATCATAATGAATACCAATAATATACTTTTTTGCATTAACCAACAATATTTCATCTTTAAGACTTTACTTTGACTGTATAGAGCCAGTTTTGGGCCAGCTCTGTACACATCTACCCTTATATAAACTTAGATAAACTTAAAATATGCCTTGATCGTTTTTCAAGACTTGGAAGCAGAACTGTGAGAGAATCTTGTGGTGTTATATTAAACATCTGACTACATTATTCAAGGGTAATAAATATGTTTTTAATAAGAAAACAAGTTAACAGCTCCACATGCAAAGACATTGAAGTACATTGTTTAACAGTCGACATTTTAGAATGTGTCAGTTTTTGTAATGAGGTCTTTTTCTTTGTGATGCCATTGGAGTTTGAATTGAACAGTGTTCCTTTTACTTTTGCTCCTGTCTTTCATTTTGCACTTGGGACAAGTTCACAGATTAGGAGTGATTCCATGACATAACAGTGCAATAATTCACAGTGCCATCTGTTCACTTCTTTGGACTGTTTCCACATTGCATTGCTTAAGATCCTCAGAGCTAAAAGTAACAGTAAAAAATTAGGAAGTGTAAAGTAATTTTGATTGAATCATTTCAAATTATGAAAATATGTTTAATTTATTAATCAAGTTTTACATCAGGAGATGACAAGAACACAATATACAATATAATTAATCAAAGTAAATGTTCTTGGTGAATAAATTTCACATAGCTGAGTAGATTGGACATATCTTACATGTAGAACTTACATACAACAATTTTATCTACAGCATTTGGGACCTTTTTACTTTATGTTCTTTCAGTCTGACAACTTTCACTTGAATTGGTTGTAATGTCTGGCATACTGAAATGTCAAATGATTTATACTTCATAGTTTCCTTTTCATTTGTATTGTGAATAATGTACGTTTAAATGTAGCCTTTCTTTGATCATGGCTTATTTTATACAGTAATGCCATAATAACAGTGGTTAAATGAAATGGGATTTGTGGAAATTGCTATAAATCACGTTCTAGTATACTGTCCCACATAGAGAACACAGTGGATTTTTTTACTGGGATGTCTAATCATCACACAGACACAACACAGTCCAACATGGGCTTTGCTTTGAAACCTATGGACTTTTTTCTTCCCAAGTGATTTATTTAAACTACATTGAAAATCAAAGGATATTCATGCATGCCATTAGACATGCATTGCTTTACTCTCTGATACCTACTGCTACAGTTATAAGATGTGGTGACTTCAACTATGTGACTTTGGGAGAAACTCTGACAAATTTCTATCGGTTTGTGTCTTTTCCACTCAAGGATATAAAAATCCTGACCTATTGTATTCAAATGTTAAAGATACCTTTAAGTGAAAGTTACTGGCACCTTTGGTCAGATCAGACCACAACCTGATTTGCCTTTTCCCACCTATAAGCCAGTTTTTAGGCAGCAACCTGCTACCATCAGGATAGTAAGAAAGTGGAGCCTGGTGGCTGAAATGGCTCTGAATGACTGCTTCCAAATGACAGACTAGGCAAAAATGTTCAGCTAACATGGGGATGATATTGAGGGACTCAGTCACGGCATCACAGATTATATTAACTTTTGTGTCAACATTCTCAAAGACAGTGCATTGCTTTCCAAACAACAAAGTCTGGATTACTAAGGAGCTGAAAAACCCCCAGAATCAGAAAAAGATAAGATTAAAATCCAGTTACAACAAGATTCTAAAGTAGGCACAGTGAGTGTTAAAGAAAAAGCTTTACTGCCTGATAGTCGAACAGATGTGACGTTTTGTGTCTTTTACAGACTAAAACATGCGTTACGTGGCTTCTTACCGCCTTGCCATACTTGGTGGTAAAACCAGCCCTTACGCCAAGGATATCAAGAGCATCCTTGCAAATGTAGAAATTGAGGCTGATGAGGAACGCCTTAACAAGGTCATCACTGAACTCAATGGGAAAACATTCATGACATCATCAATTCAGGACTCTCAAAGTTATCCTGTTTTCCATCTAGTGGAGCCATTGAAGTACGAGCTGCTCCTCCTGCTGGAAGTGCTTCTGCTCCAAGTGCTGCTGCAGAAAAGAAGAAGGAAGAGTCTGATGAGGATACGGACTTCGGACTGTTCGATTTATTTTGTTGTAGAGAGCAATAAACATTTAATGCACATAAAAAAGCAAAGTGAAGGAAAGGAAGCTTATGAATCTGAAACAAAGATCAAAAACACACTTATTTTGTTTATTAGCTTAACTCTTTGAGCGCTGAATATTTTTGCAGGAATGTGGAGCAGAGCAGCTGCCGGCTGCAGGAGCTAAAGGCGGATCTGGCGAGAGAGCGAAGTGAATGCTGAAAATAAAATACTCTGTAAAAAATGTTTTGGGTATTATTTCTGAATTGGACTCACACTCTGATTTTGATGCAAGTGATCTGGAGATCAAAAATGAAAGTATATACCAGCATCAGGTGATCATTTCAGCTGATCGTAGTGTTGAATGTATTCCTGTAGCATCTGGCAGCTGCGTGAAGACACTACTATATGTCGTTAGAAGTCAACACCTGCCTCAAAAGAGTTAAGTTACATGCTTCTGGATTTTTGCTCAGGACACTTCAGTTTTTGCTGCTAGGTGATCTGAGTGTTGCTAATTTTCCTTTCAATCTGAAGATAATACAGTACTATTCATCAGTAAATTAATATATTAAAAAGAATAGTAATGCCACTTAAGCAATGTGATTTTTTTGTTACCTCGAGAAGATGATGAGTCTTGTTTGTTGTGGGCTGCAGGCTTTTATTTTAATTGGAAGATAAGGAGGGGGAATGATGAGAGAACTGTCAGGATTTTTAATATTTCTTCTTTATAAAGAAGCTGCAAACATTTTTTGTACAGCTTCAATGCTGAAGCAATGTAAAAAGCTTGTTGGCCTTTTGGTATTGTCACTGTGTATCCAACACACTTCCATTGATGAAAGCGTTTAGAAAATGTTACCATGTTTTTCGGCACACTGAGAAATATAGATAGGTGGTAAAATAAGCATACAGTATAATGAATATTAGTACTTTGGTGATATATACAACTCGAATGGGTGATATTTTGTAAAAATTAGGTGAATAGGAATTAATGAGCTGTATTGGGCTGTATGGCCTTTTCTCATCAAAAATATTCTTATGTTTATATGAAATTACACGTATGGGTATTTATTGTGATGTGAATAAGGCTTCCTTTTACTGTTTAAAAAATTCCTAAACAACACTTATTGAATCTTTATGACAAGCTTTAGGCAATGCACCAACAAAGGAATTTGCTACTTAAACGTAGTAAATTTCAGGAGACTAGACACAGGTATACATGATAATGTAGCAGTACATTATCTATGTCTTCCATTTTCACCACATTTAGGTAAAATCTGATTGTTTCAGAAACTTGCACTTTAAAATTTGAAATAAAATTAGCATATTAAATGATGCATGGAGTGTTTGCAAATAAATGACTTATGAAACAAAAAATGAGACATAACATAGTGTAATATGTTTATTCACCAGACACGGGTGCAGATGTATGCCATGCCACAACCCCATGTAATGGCATGAAAAATAAAGGAAAACAGTCCAATAGGACACAAAACAAAAGAATGGTCAGTGCTCCTCAAACTCTTAAGGTTAAAGACCACTTCCCCAATTGCAGTGATGGCTGTGGCCAATTCCTGCCACTAGCAGGGACACAAGGTTGTTCTGAAGTTGAGGTCCCCAGTGTTTGTTAAGTACATTGCACCAGGGGCTACTCTGCCCCCCTCCACACTTTCTAGCCAAGGCTTTAGGAAGTTCACATGGTAAATCCATTTCTGTGGGTTCCTGCTGGCCTGGATTACAAGGTAGTCCACCAGTTTCCTCCTTTCCTTCACCTCATTTGGGCTCTGTAAATAGATAAGGAGTTTGGAGTGGGACATAGGCATTAACATCATGATCCAATCACCCCCAACTCCCAGAAGCTTGTGCTGTGGTTATACAGACTGCCAAGTGAATACTAGGCTTTTTCTAAATGTTTCCTAACTAAATGCCTGACTTTAGTGAATCTTTCCCTTTGGCTGGTGATATACTAAGGATGGTTTGTCAGAAGCACCTGCTCCTCCTCCCAATCTTCCATTATAAGGAACAACAGCCTGTAGGGCTGCTGCCTGTATAGCAACTCAAATAGGGAAAACCTGATGGAGGTCAGCAGAGCTTCATACTACACAAGCAGGACTAAAATGAGGAGTTGATCCCAATCTTTCTTGTCTTCACACACTGCCTTGTGGAGGATCTGTTTAAGGGTTTATTTAAACCGCCTCATAAGCCCGTCCATCTGGGTGTAGTATGCATTATGTGACATGGTTTCCAGTATCTCAAGCTGCTCCAGTTAGAAGGCAGAGACAAGCTTTTCTGACATTGACTCATCCCAGAAGTCATCATTGGAACATTTGGTCACTGAGCCCTACCTACTCTTTTGGATGACATGAAATACCCCCTCCTGAGGCTGAAGATGATTTATCCACAGCTGGGCTCCATTGTACTCTCTGTTCATGGAATGACTGATCCAATTGATTTTAATTTGTGGTTAGTCCTTACCCAAGGTAATGGTATATGGTGGCCTAGGTAGGATTGTGACCCAGAGGTTATGGATGAGCATCTGAGAGCTCACTTGCCATTGGATACCACTGTATCTTTCCTTGTATTCAGATAACACTGGCTTTTTTTTCTTATTGTACTGTTACAACTGGAAATATCAGAGTGAAACTACAGAAATGTTACTCCCTGATGGGCACAGAACGACTTCTGTGTGCTTTCCAAAAAAGGAAACACAAAAAGGCTAGGTGCCTCATTACAGCACATTTTAGTTAGGGACTGTCCACAATCCATGGGGTCGCCCAGGAGTGGGCAGTTTGATATAAAATCCCAAAGCTTCCTGAGTCTCCAATTGCAGCCACTATGGGACAAACATCTGGGGATATGTCTGTGCTGAGCCAGGATTTCTCCCTTCAGAGCCAGGTAGTTGTTGGCAGTGTGCTCGCTTAGATCAAAGAAAGCATGCTACACTTTCCTCATCAGCAAGGGGGCAAAGATTTGGGGGCAGTTTTTAGGTGGTCACATGTGCTTTCTAGCAGTCCGTTCAAAAATCAAAAAATAGGCTTCAATATCATTGCACAGTTGGAGGGGTATTAGTAATTTGGATGGGCCCTGGACATGCTCCCTCCGCTCATCTCCACTCTCAGCACCACTAACTGAGTTTTTACCTGAGCTACCTCATCTGCCAGGTGTCATATTGTCATCCAAAGGTCAGCCTGGTCTTCATTTGTTCCCCGAACAAATCCTGCTGACTATGCCATTGTCAAGAAATTCACTGGACATGGGTGCAAATGTTTGAGGTGTCAAGCCGGCAACATCCCAATTTTATGGCAAATAATAAAGCAATCCAATCCAACAAGACACAAAACAAGGAACAGGCTTCATAGAGTTTTGTCGCTTCCATTGCGTCATTCCAAAAGACACCCTTCTTGGTTAGTTCTTCTGATTATATTGGCCTGGACCATAAAGGGGTTGGAACTTATAATGACAGGCAGAACAGTGCTAGGCATTGTCTTCTGGTGACGGTTCAGTGTTATGGAATGAGCAAGAGACACTATTAGCAATAGCAACCCTCCTGTCTGGAGATGGAATTACTCGGCTTACCTGAGCATTCTGAGTGATCATCAAGTGTGCTTGCATCACAAAAGTAGCATGTGAGACTGCTTCATAATATGTTCGATCAAGGTGGAATGTTTTATGCATGAAATGTTCTTGTTTATACACTTTATCCTTAATTATGCTAAATAAATAATACTTTTGTAAGTATTAACAGACTGACATAACCTGGAACTATTGGGATGAATACACCTCAGGATTAGAGAGTACACTGGCATTAGGATTACTAAAACAAAAGGGAGATAGATAGATAGATAGATAGATAGATAGATAGATAGATAGATAGATAGATAGATAGATAGATAGATACTTTATTAATCCCCAAGGGGAAATCCACATACTCCAGCAGCAGCATACTGATAAAAACAATATTAATTAAAGAGCAATCAACGCGCAGTGTAAGTTAAAAAAATGCAAGGTGGAGAGTTGTGAGGCTGGTATAACAGTTTATAATCTTGTGTAGTGTTAATGTCTTGTCTGTAGAACATTACAGTTTCACTAGTAAGGCTGCAGTGCTTTGATTGCCATAAAATGCTTCCCAATTTCAACCTTGAGTGCATTTACAGTGTGGAACATGACCCGGACACAGACAGGCAGACATGTTGTAATCACCCCACACACGTTTATTATACATACTACTATTTACAGTTCAAGTTCTCACAAACCCCAAAGTCTCCAAAGTCCTGGCCACACAACACAATGCATTCACTCTTCAGGCCGCCTCATTGCCTCCTCCAGAGACCTCGTCCTCTGCACTCCTGACTCTTGCCATTGTCTGAAGGGTGGCGGCCCCTTTTATCAGCAACTGGATGTGCTCAGATTATGCTCCAGGTGTGCTCCGGCAACCTTCACCGGCACTCCCCAGTGTGGCAGAAGTACCAGCTGCGTACCCAGAAGCACTCTGGGTGTCCCCAGTCCTCTTCCCCCCAGCACTTCTGCCACATCCAGGGCTCCAAAGGCACTGGGGCGCCCCCTAGCGGTGACCATGGGCCCCTACAGGGTAGAGCTTCAAAGCTCTGTACCAGTGGCCCCCAAAGGAACCAAGGCAGTCACCCCCACATGGTCTGGGGAAGGCGTAAGCCCTCCTCCGGTCCTCCTGGGCGTCCCGGCCGGAACCCCAGCCATCTCTGACAACAGTCAATTCTGATTAGTTCATTTAAAGACAGAAATAGTTTTAGATTAAGAAATTAATTGGATAGAAATTTAACAGCCACACTACCAAGAGTTAAATTTGTTGGCTCAAGCAATTCTGAGCACATTTCAAAAAATGTTTACTGCTTTTCTGCTCGAGACCTCCCATGGATTGTATTAGCATTCAAGAAGATGTCCAGCTATTAGCAAAAATTATTATCACAGCTCATAGTAGTAAAGCTGTGACATCAGAGCTGTCTTGGGTCAGACAGATGACAGCCTTTTAATATTTCTCTGCACTTCTTTCAGACTGTGCTGTTCGTCTGCAGCGGTACATTGTGACCAAGTTAGGAGAAGACTGGATCTTCTTGGTCCTACTTGGTCTCACAATGGCACTAGTAAGCTGGAGCATGGATTATGCCAGTGCAAAGAGTTTGCAAGGTAAGAATCTCGTTTTCTCACATTGTTGGTTTTCATATTGCGGATCCTTAAAGTAGCTTTATATTTAAAATGCAGACACACAGATGTTTTTAACAAATGAATATACAATGAGATGATTTTAAATCACTGGAATATTGCCATCAGCAAGCACATATTGAAGAGACATGAAAAATTTAACATGACACTGAATATGACATCTCATTTTCAGACTCTAAGCAATTTTCATAATCAATGAGAAATTAACTCAGGTCTACCATGCCACTGTACCATAGTGAAAGTAGATGTTTGTTTGCCACCTGCTGGAAGCATAACAATTTCCAAACTTTGAATATGTCTCAAAAAATGTGATTGTTGGTTCACAGACTAAAGGGTTTAACATGCATGGATTATGAGTGGACTTATGATATTTTAATTTACAGTTTTACTCATGAAACAAACATATTTTCAATAATACAAGACCTACTTTGGTTGCCTTGGGGATTTACAGAACAAAATGAATACTTTGAGCTGAAACTAAGAATCAGCAATTAAGAAGAAAACCACAATTATTAAACAACATTAGAGCATCTATTTATAGCACAGTCATTTTAAATCAAAATATTACAGTAACAATTCTTTTCCAAGCCCAAACATTGAGTTCTATCCCAAAGATGATTGTAGCTTAGTTGACTCGTAATAGTTATTGACAATGAACAGCAGTAATGTTGAATTCTGTGTATTTTGCTTCTTTCTCCAATAATTTTCTTGCCTTTACCAGCATACAAATGGATGTTCAGGGAACTTAAGGACAATGTCTTGCTACAGTATCTGGCCTGGGTAACCTACCCTGTGGTCCTCATCATCTTCTCCTCTGTTTTCTGTCACCTTGTTTCTCCACAAGCAATTGGTAAGTAGCTTAAGCAAGTCTTTATAATGGATCATATACACTACCACCATCAGGGAAAAAACTGCTGACAGAAAAAATCAGTTGATTGATTATGTGGTTCTCAGACCAGTGCTGTTCTCAGATATTTGCACAACTAAAGCAGTTTGCAGGTCACTGTTTAGGGAATACGTTTAATGCTGCTTTAGTCATTTATATTTTGTTCATATGTGGGTAATTATCACTTAAGAGTGAAGACAGAATATATGTGCATATCTAATGTCAGACTACAAGACATATTGCACTAAAAATATCTTTATATGGATAAAAAAGTGCACACACTGACAAAGATCCTGTGAGCATCAAATATAATGTCTCTGACATAAAAAATTATTTGACACGATTTGAAGAGATTTTCCTTCACCACCTAGGGATGTCTCTCCTGCCATATGTCAATTACCAGCCCTATTTTAGTTGGTGAATTATGACACAAAGTGAATCAATTGATTTATTTATGAATCTAAGCTGTTGAACTGAAGTTTAAATGAGCTGCAATCTAGGCTTAACAGGCAGAGGTAGAAACATTGAAAGGAAGTTCCAAATTCTAGACAATGAAGGTCTAAAAAGCTTACTATGCAAGATGTAAACTATTCCAGTTCCTTTAATAAGTCACTCTTATATGTTATTCTGAATCTGAAATGTTGATTACTTGAAATACTGTCCTATTTTACAAGGTATTTGTCTCCAGAATGTTGTGTAGTCATATGATAAAGTAAATACACCCCATGGGAATTGTTGATGTTTACAATATAATTAAATAGGCTGTAAATGAGAATGCATAATACTGATAAAGATCTGGGGTACCAGCTGGAAATCCCCATATATTGTGGTAATAAAAAGAAAAGAATTGCAACAATTAGTTAAGAATTCACAAGATGCCCATAAGTCAGGCTGCCAAATGGAGGTAGTGCTGGCCTTTATATGGTTTCCAAACATGAACAGGCGGGGTTAAGTGTGGTAGCAGAAGTGACCTCATAGATCCTCAACCTTTGGAGTTTCTGGTGTGCAGATGAAACAGGAGAAGATGTCTTGACTCAGGGTGGAATTGCAGTTGCTACATCAGCCTTGAGAATGCCCCATACTCATGTGTGTAAGAAAAGCTAAACAGTAGATCTTCTTGCAAACGGTGCCAACAGATACATGTGAATAAAAACACAAGGAAAACGTACCTTTTAAATCATTTACTCTGCAAAAATATTAATAGATGTGAAAGTCAACATTGGAAAAAGTAACTATGTCCTTGACTTCAGTCGTCAATATTGCCAACTTTAACAGAAATTATTTCTTGTAGGCATTTTGCATAACTGCACACCATTCTCTGACATCGACTCTGTGAAATCTTTGACCCATCCTTCATTTAAAATTCTTTCAGTAGTAAGAGGTTTGTTGGTTTTCTTGCATATACTGCCCGTTTCAAACCCCCGAAAAACGTCAATGACATTCAAATCAGGGCTTTAAATACGCCAGTCATAACCCTCCATTTCTTCTTTCTAAGCCATTCCTTAATGGATTTGTTAGTGTGCTTCAGATTATTATCCTGTTGAAAGGTTCTTTTCCGGTTCAACTTTAAAGTTCCAGACAGATGGTCTCACATTTTCCTTTATCTATAGTCGACTCAATGAGTGCAAGCTGCCCATGTCCTGAGGAAGCAAAGCAGCTTCAAACCATAGCATTTTCACCACCATGCTTCACTGTTTATATGAGGTTCTTCCCCTGAAATGCTGTCTTGAGTTAATGTCAAACATGTCTACTGTTACTGTGATTCATCTGTCCAGATAACAGTGTTCCACAAAGCCTGGTTTTTGCCTCTGTCTTCAATGGCAAAGTGTAGTATTGCTTTAATGTTCTTTTTGGCCAGCAAAGGCTTTTTGTCCTGGAGCACCGCTCATGCAGATCAGATTTGTGGAATCTCTTTCTGATTGTAGATCCATGCACTAACTTTTGAAAGGTTACCTACAGAACCAACATGAAATTTTGTAGTTCTTGGAGACTTCTTTTAGTAGTCAGCTCTAGGGCTGAATTTGCTGGACTAGCTAGTCATGGAAATCTGAAATCTACAGTACTTGTAAATGATTGTCCTTGCAGTGGAATGATTGGTTTAAAATAATTTGCCCATCTTTTAAAAATTTTGCCTGACCCATAGGCATCCACATCCTTCTTTCTGTGGGCCCTGGAGAGCTCTTTTGAACTTAAAATGATGACACCACACATCACACACATTAACTGCAAAGAGAACACCAGACCTGTAGTTAAAATAGGACATGTTTCATCTCCTTACTCCCTAAGTAGGTTCTAATCATTGCCACCTAATCTGGAACACTTATTTTATGAAGTGATGACAAATCAAGTAGGGATAAATATAGGGGTGAATTTTTTCTACATGACAAATCTGCTTGTTTGTTAATTTAGGTTATGAGAAAAAATACACCATGTGACTGTTATGTTCAAGTTTGTTCAAGTATATCAACTTTATCTGTAGATACTATTTGCAAGAAGATCTAATGAACGCCTGTTCGATTTATTGAAAATGTTAGTAATTTCCATGAGGTGTATTGACTTTTTCTCTTGACTGTATGTTTCTAATCCTGCAACTGAAACTTTTCACACATATGTGCGGCAAGGCAGACTATTTTGTGTTGTACAACACTTTTAACTATTGCTTTTGTTTTATGTTAGACCTGCTTTTGATTTTCTCCACCTTTATGAAAGATGTCCACTAAGCACCCTGAAAGAGACATTGCTAGACATAGTAGATTGAATACCCCGAATTTGAATTTGAAAATTTGTGGATGGATACTTTTAAAAATTATTTTAGGATCAAATATTCATATATAAGTCTTTTGATTACATTTTATAAAATGTTATGAAAGCTTTTTTTAGGAAGGAATATTACATTTTGTGTGCCTTTCATGGTAACACACACAAATACTCAATGTCTTAAGTGGCAGTTACCCACAGATGAGTTCAGAATAAATGCCAAGTAATACCATTTGTGTTTTAAAATGCTACAGGAATTTGTGCCTGATGAATAATGGTAGTTCTCGATTTAGAATTAAAGGTCAATTTAATAACAGTGTGAGTTTCTCTGCAATTTTGAGCCTTTCTGCAAAGAAAATGATACTTTCTGTTGTTAAAATTAAGGATGTAGAGCATTTCACCTTAGAGTGACCGGTAAAGAATTCCTAATGGTAAACATTTATGGACTTCCTTGATTTTGATTGAGTTTGCAGCTTCAAAGTAGAACAGTCTTATGCAACTGATAAAAACTGACTCTTAGCCTGTCTTTTTCTGCCTCCTGCTCCCCTGATCCCTCTGCTACTATTTATGTGTCCCTTTTTCTCTTTCGACCCAGCCTTTTATTTCCTGACCAGTTTTTTTCTTGTTCTTTCTGGCTTTTGGTTTTCCCCCATTTCTGTTCTTGTGTGTAATTGTATGTCTCCACTCCCTGCTTTTCTTCTGTCTCACACCATTTCACATTTCTTCTTTTTCTTCTTCTTTTCCCTTCTCTCTTTTAAACTCCCCATTTCCATCCTAATTCCTGTGTTTCTCCATTTTTTTTCTCTGTCATCCTCCATCTCATTTTTTTTTTTTGCCTGTCTCCTGCTCTTACTCTGTCCCGCAATGTCTCTTCCTTTTCAAGGTTCTGGAATCCCAGAGATGAAGACCATCCTCCGTGGAGTTGTACTAAAGGAATATCTTACCCTGAAGGCCTTCGTTGCTAAAGTCATTGGCCTCACTGCTAGCCTGGGTAGTGGAATGCCTTTAGGGAAAGAGGTACTGACATTTTTTGTCTCTGACCCTGTTCTTTTCAGATAGTGAAATTTCTGATTGGCTTTTAAATGATGCATTTATGTGGGACTCTATTATTTTCTGTTTCTAGTTGCTAAATATAAAATATTAATCATCAGAGTCAAAAAGCCCAATCAGCACAGTGAGGATGGTTTTGAATCCTACTCAGGCTTGACTTACAGTACCAGTTCAATGTCACACACCTTATTGAATATATATAGTTTTGTAATCTTCAATACATTTTACGGCTTGTGTTTAAATACTTCAAGTTTTTCTAAGAGACATAGAAATGGAGAACTTGATGCCTAATCATTACTTTCTTTTAAAACAAAAATGTAAAAAAATATTTGAAATGTTTCCCTCAAAAAATTCATTTTGATTTAGGATTTTAAAGAAGTTTTTAGTTAGAAAATGTTGGACCACAGTCATTGTATTCCTATTTGTGTCATGTTTTCCTCATTAATGTGTGTGAGCCAGTTAGTTTTGCTGTAATAGCGTACCGTGGATATAGATAGCATTATTTTGGAGAAGACTCACTTTTTCTAGTTTAAGTAGTCCATAAAATGGCAAGAAAAATGATAGCCTATAATTACTTTAAGAAATGAAGGTCAGTCAGTCCATAAAATGTCAAGAATTTTCAAAGAGCAGTCACAAAAAACATCAACTACTATGATGAAAGTTACTCTTTTTTGGACTGCATCAGGGAAGATCTGGTACTTCTATTGCAGATGAACCTGTCATTAACTGAACCTCAGATTTCAACACAAATAAATACTTCACAGAGAACAACAAGTAGCAGACAATTCTCAACATCAGCTGTTCTGAGGAGACTGTATGAATTAGACTTTTGATTTCATTTGCCGTGTTTTCATGAGACACAGAGAGCACAAACATGTTCTGAAAGTGTGGTTTACACTGTAAAGCATGGAAGAGAAGATTTACTGTATTTAACATTGAAGGAATTCTGCAGTGACACACCATTCCATCTGATCTGGACTAATTGGGATGACATCAGGCCTGGATCTAGACTGCTCAGGTTGCTGGGGGCAATAAGACATTTGAGTGGGCACCTTTTCACACAATTGACTATACTACAGTGTAGTAGCGGCTTGAGACCAGAGAGTGGAGCACGTGGAAATATTTATTTGTATTGTTTTATTTTAATATTTTAACTCTGCATTATGCTCTCATAGTTATCACTCTAATCAGGAGAGACATATTATTAGCTAGCTAGCTAGCTAGATAGATAGATAGATAGATAGATAGATAGATAGATAGATAGATAGATAGATAGATAGATAGATAGATAGATAGATAGATAGATAGATAGATAGATAGATAATCTACTGGCATATTAAAAGGAAATTTGGAACTCAAACTCTTGAGTCGATAAGAACTTAAAAACATAACATATAATGTGAAGAGTAATATAGTGGAGGGATCCTCACACAATTTACCAAACTACAAACAAACTGGTTTTGCAAAGAAAGGTGGAAACTTATTTTATATAGCTGTGCAAGTCCGTGCTGTAAAAGCCAGAGGTCCTAGAAACTACTGAAATCATCAGAAACAAAACTGAAATGTAGAAATATTGGGTAATTGAAAGGAACAACTATGGGCATCTCTCTCCTAGAAGGATTCATTTTGCCAACGTGCTTGCATTGCTTGTACATTAGCGATGGGAGGAAAAGTAAAGAGGATACCGTTTTGCTGATGTTAGCTGCTAAGTGACTTTATCTTTTTTCTGAGGTTTCATTTTGCTGATGTGCTCACCTCGCTTGTACTATTAGTGGTGTGATGGATGGCCAGCAGCTCAACCTGGCCGATACATCCAGGACGCTAGATGGAGACTTCACTGCAGCGTAGAGGTGCCCCAGATTCCTGCAAGTCACTATGGGAGATGGAGTTTGGCTTCACAGCCCTGCTGGGTGCCATGGGTGCCGCCATGTGACGCTGCAGGGAGACGCAGGGATTTTTATTTCTCATATAGCCCAGAAGTACTCCCTAGTCATGGGAATGGAAGAACAGAAGCATTTCCGGGCTGAAGAAAAATGTAATTCTCCATCTGACCAGGAAGTGCTGACAAGTCACGTGAACAGAAGAGGAGAAGCACTTCTGGGTCAAGGACTATATAAAGAACTATGGGAGACCCAGCAAGTGACCTGGAGTTGGGAGGGAGTGTGATGGAGCTGCTGGGAGGAGAGGACAGGAGGAGAATAGTGGTGTATTTGTGATTATTGATTTATTGTTTATGGTGGTGGAGGTACTTTGGAAGAGAAAATTAAATTACTTCTTATTGCTTTTAAACATGTGTCTGCATTGATCTTTTGGGTTTCACGGGGCAACAACGCCCTCAAGTGTCCATTTGTTGACAGCGGCTAAGCAAGTTTTCTGTTTCTTCAAAGGCAGAACCCTTACCCCGACTCCACCTCTCACTTCTGGGCCTGACAAACATACACACTTCCACACGTAAATGTTTGTATATAAGATAGCAAAAGTGGAAAAAACAGAAAGCTACTAATGATCCTGCTGCAACAGCTAATCCCTGTGCACTAGGTGAGAAACGCCCACACCGCAGATCGCCCCGCAGCTTGCTACAACCACTACGCCCCCTCACGAAACCGCAAGCCCGGTGATTATTTATTGAAATGGCCTTTACTCAGTGAGCTGTGGACCCATAACACCATATGCAGTTGATGGTTATAGCAGTGCACATATAGACTTTGTCTACTAAGCGTCTTTTGCAACTATGTCTGCAATGTTTCGACTCATAATTGATGCCCCATCATAACATTGGCTGATTATATTATCAGGACTGTAAACTTCAGTGGACAAGTGTCTGATTATTTCTGTGGTTACATATTCAATTAGCTGAGTCAAGTCCAGCAAACCAATTAAATGTTGGTCTGGAACAGAGTTGCACACAAACAGCATCACTATTGATATATTCTCTATGTTACATTTATCTTGAGTCCCATCATTTTTGATACAGAATCGAGAAATGTCTGCCTTTTCATATTTCTTTTTCAAATAATGTAAACCTAAGCTGGCAAGAGTGACAATAATATCATTTTTTATGTTTTCTGATGTATATTTTACATTTTGATGAATGCTTTTTGCTATTTCAGCAAGAGTGGAATCATTGAAAAATGTTATATTCAAATAAATTAATGAAAAGACTGGCAGAGATGTCTTCATCATTACTTGGTGCGAGTCTGGGTGGATTCTGTGCTCCTACGAAAAGAAAGTTCATTCACACAGTGAAACTTCATTACTAGTAGTATGATTATTTCCAACTTATCTTTCTCCCAATAAATATGATATAGTTTCACATCTGTATTTAATTTCATTGACTAGATGCATGCTTTTGGAATCCCCTTTCCTTTTCCAGCACAGCTTTCCAATTAGTATATCCAGTGAACACCACATCTCTGTTAGTCGTGCCAGCCAACAAAAGTTTTGGCAGGGGAAGCAAAAGCATGCATCCAATTTGACTGAGTATCCCAACCACGGCCGTTATGGGCAGAAGCTTGGATTAAAAGTATGAGATGTCTGACTAAACACTCGTTTAAGAAAGACTTTAAATATTGGTTGGGATGATTCACTATTATTCAGATCACTTAGGTAATTTTCAGCCACAAGAACTACACTGCTACCTTCACGGTGTAACATTACTGCTGGAACTGCCTACTTGATCTGAAGGTGTCACTCCTGAAGCCTGGATGCTGGAGCCAACAGCAGAAGTGCCTGAATTGCTGGTAGCAAGCTTTGATTTGAGAACCAAAACCATTGCATGGTGTTTATGGCTTCTTTTAGGGATGCCCAGCATGCACATTAACCAGATAATTTTGTATAGACTGATCATTATTATCAGTTTTTACAAATGTGTTATTTTACGTTTTTACACATTAAATAGTGTTCTAGTGAGCTAGCAAGCTAACAATAACATTGAAATTGAAAGTAAATATTCTTATTCAACCCAACACTAAAACAAACTACAGCAACAATAATAGAAATTTTGTCAAAAAAAAGCTTTATTACGAATGCACACATATTCCCCTCCAAATAACTGCAAATCAGAAATTTGGAAATTTTGGCAAGAGCAGAGGAAATAAATGTTATTGGCATTTTCAAATATAGTTAACCAACTGGGTGAACAGAACATAAATTTGGGTGAACATTGCCCAGCCCTGCCCCTTTCTAGGCCATGGATGACATTTGTTTTTAAGGACAATGACCCCAAGCACAACTTTGGGCCATGTTAAGTACTATGTGGCAAGAGAAAGAGAATTATGGAGCCATTCAACATTAACCTCCTACAGATGGTTTGTGATAAGTTGGACCAGAGAGTGAAGGAAAAGTAACCAAAAGTGCTCACCAAATGTGGAAACTCCTTCAGTACTGTTGGAAAAGGATCCAAGGTGGCTGTCTCATGAAGGTGGCTGAAAGAATCCTAAGAGTGCGCAAATCTGTCATCAGGATACATTTAAGAATTGAAACTATAAGAAAGTTGACTTAACTAATTTTAAGAAAGTAGATTAAACTAATTCTTGGTCAGTGCATAATTCCAAATGTGTTATTTTTTAGTTTTATGCCTTCACTGTTATTCTAAAATGTACAAAATGTTAAGAATAAAGAAAACCCTTCAATTGGTATGTGTGTCCAAAGTTTGACTTGTGCAGTATGTTAAAAAAGCAATTAAAAGTTATTTCAAGGAACATTTTTTGTTTACAGCTATCCAACATGATACTTTAATTTTTATTTGAACTATTATTTTGCATTGTATTACACTATATTATTAATATTATTTTAAAATCTTTCTCATACACTAGACACTCAAATAGTTTAAGCAATGTGGACTAAAGTTTCTTCTGGAGCCCCTCTAGGGTTAAAGGGCTTGAAGCTTAAGTTTCATTAGTTTCGTAGCAGATCCACCTCTTTGTATGCCCATGACAGGGGTGTGCTAACACAGACTACGGTGTTTTAGTGACATGTTAGCATGTTTCCTTGGTGTAGTGACTGTCTGAAATTTTATTTTTGGATCAGTTTGAGAGCAGAAAATAATGAAAGTTTTCAACCCATTTCCAAATATTTGGTGGTAAAATTGATTAATTTTCCTTCACAATTTGGACTTGTCTTCTGCTTGAAGATGACAATATGATAACAGGGAGAAGGCAAAATGTATTATATATATTCAAATATATTATTAAATGAATAAATAAATATTAGTCCTCTGCATTTGGGCAGATAGGCATATATATATAGATATAGATATAGATATATAGACTGCTTGTACTCACCCTGTTTCAATTTCAAAACTGTTTACTGCTTACTGATAAATTTTCATGTGGTGTAACCACTAGATGGTGAAACTTCTCTTTTGAGTTACAGGAACCAGTGATAACTGCACTGTTGTCATTAAAATTTTGTTGGTCTTAATCTGTATGGGTGAACACAGTCCTGCATAAGTATCAGCCTTCATGCTGACAGGTGTGTTAGTATTCAATGATTTCAAGCTTTTAGAGCAAGCGTGTCCAACTCCGGTCCTGGTGGGCTACAGTGGCTGCAGGTTTCCATTTTAACCCTTTTCCTAATCAGTGAGCAGTTTTCACTGCTAATTAACTCATTTTCCCTTCATTTTAATAGCTTTGTTTTTAAGGATTCAGTCCTTTGAATTGATTTGTTTCTTCATTTAGTGGCAGCCAAACAGAAATGAGATGTGAAACAAGCCAACAGATGATCAGCTAAATAAAAAACGTCAAACTCCAGCTAATTTTACTCCAACTATTTTCTTAATAAGAAGCCAATTCCTGCTGTCAATTAAAGCCATTATTGAATATCATGACTTGTTGCTGCTCTTATTCTGCCACAGCAGACTGTTGATTTTCTGTTTTTACTAAGACCACCATCAATATGCTTTGGTGACCTGAGCAGACCAACATGACCGAGACCTTCACTTTTCTTTATTTCTCAGGTTAGCTGGTCATGCGGTGGCTTGTTTTGTGTCTCATTACTGTTTGGCTGCTCATTACGGAAAAAGAAACAACTAAGAGGTCTGAGTCACATTAATTAAAGCTAAGGCAAAATAAGTTAATCAGCAGCAAAAATGGCTCACTAATTAAGAAGATGGTCAGAATTAAAACCTGTAGCCACTGCAGCCGCTGCAGAGTTGGACACCCTTGTTTTAGAGACTATATTTAGGAGACGAGGTTATGAATATTAAAAGAGAAAACAAATCAGCTACAATGTTGTGGTGAGTTAAAAGAAGGCAGTGTGTTTCATAGGGACATATGAGTTATGTCAGTTTTAATTGAAAAATGTGTTAATTTACTTTACCATTGTTGCAATGTCAATTGCTTGACAAACAAAAATCTTCAAAAACTACTGCAGTCTTGTTTATTTTAATTGTATTCTTGTATGCTTTTTAGACTGCAGTCTATATTAAATGAAATTTGATTCATTGCCTGTTAGACAGCAGTTCAAATGGAAGACCTGAATCATGATAGTGCCCTTACTCTTAACAGAAAAAGCAGTGAGTTTCATGCATGGTCAACAGTTCACTCCCCTCTAAAGATGTGAAGTCAGCATTCTCAGCCACTTTAAAGTGTGCCTTTAAGAGTGACAGCAGATGAGTGTGCCCATTCACAGCTTCTTTTCTACTACAACTTCCAGCCCTACTGTACTACATAAATCAAAGTCAGTAAATAGATTAATAAATGCTTGATAGTTGACCACACTGTACAAGTGACTTGCAAGACAGTTTAGGAGTAAAAGCACAAGGAGTGCAGTATTTTTATAAGGCTAGTGGAAAAAAACTTATAAGTCATGTAAAATCATTGATTTTTTTTAATTGAGTGTAACACCGGCTAAAGGTAATGAAATTAAGATCAATTCCAACTCAATGTATGTTTAGTTGGATCAGTATTACAATTGCTACTTTACTGCATTTAAACATAACTGTATCACTAAACAATCTTTTAAAACCCCTTAACGCACACGTACCGGTCCCGGGACATAACAGCGTTTTAAAAACATTACAGTAATGTGTGCATGCCCATCTGCCATGCATCTCGACATACTACCCATCAAATGAAACTTCAAAGTCTCGTCTTTCCGATGATATAAACCATTTTGACACACAACAACCACAGCACTGACAGTAAAGCCTTTTTTACAGAGAAGTACATACTTTTAAGAGTTGACTTTCCCTACCTTTGAAGACCCCCTGCAAGTCAAACATCAATATTTCCGAGCAGTATTGATCCCATTCTGTCCGTAAGGCTCCAGCGAATATAATCCAGTAAAACGATTAGGTCCAAAACACACGATATATCCTCAAAGGGACAAAAACTCCAGAAAACGTTTCATAACTTGAGACTAGCTACGTAATTTTTTTTCATTTCTGTTGATCATATCAGACATAATTTGTTTCTGTCGGCGATAACCATGCTACCGCATGTAACACGGAAGTGTTAGCTTCTGATCGACACCTAAGTTGGCCAATTACGACGGGTCTGGGGTTGACTGGCACCTCGTATAGCCAACAAGTGTCACAGACAGCTGAACGATGACGCATAACTCCAAACCCTGGTAGAATCTACCAGTTTGATTGGACACTGTGACTGACACTCAAAACTTACAGCCAATGAGCAGCCGAGCATTTTGATATGTAACTTGCCATACTAACTTGTAAACAAACGATCGGAGCTGCGAAGGTGGCATTTGTGCCAGTCTGCAGAGTTGGCGTGGTTGTTTATTGTGATTTCGCAAGTTTTTCGCATTTTAAATATGAATAAAGTAGATAAACGTAAATAAATGCTCGATTAAATAATAGATGCATGTACGCGTGAAAGTATTCAATCGCCCAGGTGCTGTCTAATGGCAGAGAGCGACATGTGCCACACCCTTGTGCTTTCTGCTTGCTAGTGATTGCTGCCATCAAGTGGCACATGGAAAAACGCTGAGCTGTGTTGTAACAGTTTGTAAAAGAAATGTATATAATTTGTGTGCATTTTATAAAAAAAGTAAAAATAAAAATATAAATATATTTTTGGCCCATAAGACTTGTATTGACTATTTTTACATAGAAATGTGTATTTTTTATTGTTTTTATTATTTTTATAACTAATAGAGTGACACTGTGTGTAGATATAGATTCCTTTAGGTGTAAGCTTTCAGTAGAGCCCTCATTGATATATGTGGGTTGAAGCATTCAAAAGTTATTACACTTTTTCCATACGTTCCAAAATGTGGATAATGGTCCCTCTAAAAACCCCCTGGGCATGCCCACATAAAAACTGGTGTAAAAATGTCATTTTTACAGGTATTCTTTTCAAATTTGAAATGTGAGTAGTCAACAAGTTATTCTGTTGGTACATTGTGTGTTTCTGTCCTCACCTACCTACTGCAGCTTTATTTTCCTTTATTTTCATAAAAAAACTTAGACGAGAACAAAAAAATTCATTTTTTTTGTGAGTTCTAATGTGCATAACTTTTGATCAGTCACACCTACAGTGATTCTGACTACTAAGGGTGAAACTAGAGAATGTTACCTTTACAAAGAGACCAAACATGTGTTTATACTCCAGATAGTTCAATAACAGCAATGATTCTAATTTGGAGAGGTCGGATTACAAGCGATTTAGCAAAAATGACCCCGTTTGAACTCATGATAAGTGTCTGCAAAGAATGCTGTATTTTTCTCTTTTGCACAAGATTAGTTTCTTACTAGTGAGAGTCTTGCTCTGTTCAAGTGAATGCATTTCTTTTAACTATTTAAGACATGTTAGGAACCACTAAATATAGTGAAGAGAAAAAGACTTAAGATTATTTCAATATTGAAAAAATAACAAGAAAGTTAGAGTGAAATTAAACTTATAATGAAATCTATGGAGCTGAAACAAGAAAAGAAGGTTGCAAATATAATGTTTTGCCTTTCTGTCCTTCTGTCCTGCCTATTTATAAGATCTTAAGAAAAAAAAGACACCATAAAATCCATCAGGCTTGCTTGATTAGCTAAATTACCTGAGTACAGTATCTCATTCAAGACATTTTTTAACCATTTTTACCACTGAAATTACATAACTCGTAATTTCAGATTCACCCAACCAAAACAGGGCCACAATCCTTTATTTCTGCACAAGAGAAACTTTGGGGGTGACAGTTAACATAGTGCATTCATTTAAAATGCTGGACTAGAGTGATACATCCCTGACTGTAACTGTTATTTAGTAGGACATTGTAGGCAGTTACAAGTAGTGAAGTAGTCCTCCTCCCTGCTGATAGCCTTGCTTTTCATAGCAGCTGCATATTCCTCAATGATTTCTCCCTATATCCCCACTCTCTCTCTCTTTTTAACATTATAAACCATACTCCTTTGACCCTTGAACTTCATTGACCATATATGTGTACAATGATTTAAGATATGAAGAGGTAGGGGAAGTAACGCCGAAGGTGGTAGGGATGAGAGTGGTGCCTGTATGCATGTGCTGCACGGCCGCCCTGTTCCCCACTGCCGAGAGTTGATTCTACAATAAACTAAAATTTAAAAGAGTAATAATTCCAAAA
The DNA here is from genome assembly GCF_016835505.1 of Polypterus senegalus. Lineage (NCBI taxonomy): Eukaryota > Metazoa > Chordata > Cladistia > Polypteriformes > Polypteridae > Polypterus > Polypterus senegalus. The sequence goes on from NC_053162.1 coordinate 123,612,795, forward strand.
CTCTTCACTTTTAACATAAAGCTGTATTGCAGAGTTTCAGCGTAGTATATGTGTACTAAATTTCAAGCTACAGGTTATTTGATTTTTGGCCTTGACCTTCCTGGGTTGACCTTTGACCTTGGAGGTCAATCATCACCCCGAAAGCAGATAGTAGAGGCCACGTAATATATGTGTACCAAATTTCAGGTCAATAGGTCAAACATTTTCATGAGCTACAGGTGATTTAAAATCCTTAACAGACAAACCAAGCCATGTTAGCTTATTATATAAGAAGATTATATATTATACTAGAGATGTGCGCCCAACTACGTTGCGCGTGTCAAAGTTGTCTGTGAAGGGCTCCCTGTTTAAACGCGGCTGCCAGTCGTGAACTGGTCCCTTCATCGTACAGCATTATGATTTTTTATAAGAGAACTAAATTACAAAAGAAAAAACCCTTGGACATTGATTCGATAGGAACAGCCTACTCGGAATCACTGTCCGAATAGTAATTATGTGGTGGTGTGGGAGCATTTCTGCTTCTGTCCGTTCACAGTCCGTCTCGTTTTCACAACGCTATCGTTTCCTCTCACAATGTCTTCTCAAACTTTCTCCAATCTCGCAGGTTGCTTTGTGGCAATCCAAAGAGTAAGGCAATATACACGGAGCAATGGTTATAAAATGGGGACACATTGGTATCCAGGCTCTTTAAAGCATAAATAGGGATCACTTCACTGACATGTGAGCAAGCCATGGTACAACTGTGAGACGCACAGCACTCGCCAGCTACAACGTAACAATAATAATTTCTGGAACGTGCTGTTACGTTGTCATTCATTTTACCCACTGTCTTTCTTTCATTCATATGTTACCTAGGCACGTACCTTCTATCTTTGGCACGTACCTTCTATCTTTGGCAATCTCATTCTCTAACCAGGTCTCAGGAGCTAGCCAGCGTAACACTGTCCACCACCCCTTTTGTTATTCCGGCACATTGTTGACATCCGTGATTAACAACAACGTACTAAACTGGAAGGTGGTCTACGCATGCATGGAATTTGCGGACAAACAAAGATCAAGATCTAAATGAAGATCTCTTTAGTTAATTTAAAGCTCAACAATTTGTTTAGTTTGAATGTCTGTGTTTTGAGATGTGACTGGCATACTACAGTCTTCAGTAGTATAAGCCTGGAGGAGATTCTTAATGCAATGCCTAGGTGTTAGCTGTCTCTCTACTGCCATCTAGTGCTTCTTCTTCTAATTCATTCACGGTCAAACAAAGATCAAGATCCAAATGAAGATTATATATAGAGATAAGAGTGACCAGAACTAATTTGATGATGATTGTGATAGAAGAGGTGATGAATTTGCCAAACTAATGTGGTGAATGATACAACATGAAGATCAGCATCGAGAAGATGAAAGCAAGGAGACCTTTTTGAATAATTAAAGTTTCCTAAATTTTTCTAAAGACTAAATATATATTAATCAGATCAAAGCAAAAGTTCATTAGCAATAATAACTTAGGAAAAATTCTTAAGAAATCTATTTTCAAGACCTCGGCATAGAATGTGATTATAAATATGTGATAGACATAGATCAGGGATACACAAAATGGAATTGTGGAAGACAAAAAGAATAATTCAAAGGATTAAATTACAATGTGGGAGTAATGCACAAGAAAGGATAAAAAAAAAAATTATCGATAAGCGAAATAATTCAAAGAAATGTTGAACTCATCACATTCCCAGCTGAGCAAATTTAATGGCAGAAGTTTAGGGAGGTTGAAAAGAAATCCAAGAATTATGCTATTCAACTACTTGAAAGTAGGAGGCCCGAATGAAAAAGACCCATGAAACATTTAACCAGATGAACAGCATGTGTTTTCAACTGACCTTGTATGTTATTCTATATCTGTCATGGCTTTGTTTCTTTCTTTAAACTGCAGTCAGATCACTTTGTGCATGCATACATACATAAATGTCTTTGGAGATGGCATTGTCTTCAAAGTGAACATTTCTTTAATAGCATCGTTCCATATTTCAGTGCTTCGCAAAACGAAAGTTAACATTGGTGTAAGAGCCAAATCCTTTAAGCTAATGTTAATGGTAAATTTTCCTTAATTTGCTTACCTTGAACTTAATATAATATAGCTTAACATACAAAATGGAAGATTCAGTTTATCCCCCTATAAGTTATATAAAATGGAATGTTCATAATCTTAACTCAGTGTGACAGTAGAATAACCCGTAGAATGAAGTTAGACAGGTAGAAAGAAACATGAATGACCAGATAGATAGACATTTAGGGCATTTAATTTTCTGACCATTCGCTGCATAGAACAATTCATAGAAACCTTAAGAAAAATAGCCTAGATATTTAAGCAGAATAGCATAAGGTTTCTTTATTTTGCTTTTTTGTGCGCATTATCAACTTTTTCTCTATTTTGTTTGGTTTGAATTTCAATTTAAAAACAGAAAACACTTAGACGGTGGAGTATTTTTTGTAAAAGTCATACTAGTGCCGGAATGTCTATTTTGAACCATTTGGAAACCTTTGCCAAATGCAGCTACATTTGGTACAGGGAAGACTCTTGTTATTAATAGCTAGAGGAAGGCATGTGATATTCTAGAGTTGTCCACAAACTCACAATGACCCCAAGGGGAGAAGTAGTGCGTATAGAAAAACGTTTTATGTAATGACTGCTCAAATCAGAATGCAAATCAGACATCCAAAGCAATCCCTCAGCTGTCTCTCTAGACCTGTGCAAACAAATAGAAAGCAGTGTTTGACAAGTGTATAAGCTGCTCCACTTACACACCAAAATGTACATAACACTCTCTTGTCTCACCTTCTGTCGCTCTCTGTCACAAGCTTCTCTTAACTTCACTCACATCCTGACTCTCAAATTCTTTCTGATTCATGAAAGTATTTAACCCATGGACATTGGTGCCTGCTGGGTAATCCCTAATAACATTTCTAGGGTTAGAAATGCCCTTTAGAATCCAATGGTCATCTCCCTAGAGCTATGCCCAGCTATCCCAAATGTCCTTACAGTCCTGACCACCTGCTTCCATTTATAGGATCAGGCTACTCCTAGGTAGGCAGCCCATCACAGCTGATAGAACAAGGTAGTGTATAATGTAATGAGGCTCCCAGCTGCCCACTTATAGAACTGGGGACATGTTAAGTGAAGACCAGTATTATTCTGCCCCTCCTATAATTGTGCCTTTGAAGAAATTGCTTCCATGTTGCTCTTCATGAACATTTGCCTTTCCCAACATTAAAAAAATATATAAAGAAAATATGACTAAATTACCAAGCTACTCAAATAAGACCTGAATGCCAAGACTTAATTTACAAGGTTCATTCCAACAATTGGGGATTAGTGAGGTGTGTTTGTTAGATAGGCAATTTGTGTTTTGACAATAAATGGACTTCTGTCTGCATAGGGAAGAGGCATAAATTGAACTCATTAAAATCTGAAATTTTATAAAAAAAACATAGTATATAAAACAGTTTATTATAGCAACTCAGACAAAGGTAAGTGTTAAAATGAACAAATTTGTGAAACATGAGTCGCTTTTAAGATTTCATATTGTAACACAGTACTACACAAAAAGACCAAGGGATAGATTATTCTTTATAGCAGGTGTACATTACTGTCCAGTATAATTAGCCACAAAGGTAATGAAGATGTGCAATGGTAAAAATCATTAACTTTCTGGCTGTTTGTAATCCGTTTCTGAATCTCTTTGCATTCCAATTCCCTTGTCTTTCCACACTTTCTCTAGGTGTGGATGTGCATATCATAAAATGCATGGCAATAATGTTTCATTTTAATTTCTCATGAAACAGGATAATATTTACTGCCTTACAGAGCTCTTAGCCACAGAGCCTTTTTTTAGAATACATTCTGCATGAAAGAAAGACTGACGGATTGGTAGATTAAAACAAGTACATTATATTTACTTAAATGCTTCAGCGTGTAGCGATTGAGTGATCTGTCACCTTAAGTAGCACATGTCACTGATTTCATAGTAAAACACCTGTTTCACTTCCATTGGTCCCCTGCTATTTGGCTGAGTGTCCACACTTTGCTACAGTACTTACTATATGTTAGTTTCTTCCAGAGTTTGAAAGCTTCTTAAGTGAATTGACTTTTCATAATCTCTGCACTGATTTTCAGGTGTTATGAAAAAAAAAGTAATAAAAGTTGTCCAGAGATGAAATTGAATGGGATGATTTATGGCACTTCTTGGAGCAGTAAGGTGCTATTTATGTCTTTCTTTGTCAGGTTTGAATATTAGTAAATAATGAAGTGAAGGTTTTATGAAACAAAATTAATAATTTCACTACATTTTCTCCTTGTTTGAGTTCCTGGAACACTATTTATCTTTATCAATCCCAGGTTGGTTGATGGGTCACAACTAAAGTATTATTTCTGGCTTTGAGCTGGGTTCAGGGCACGTGCATACTGACATTTTCTGCCCTGTGCTATTGCAGTTATGACTCCTATTTTGCTCTCTGTTCACTTATTACAAGGCAATAATAGATCATTTTTTTGGTATTACTGCTGTCAGGTTACAGCACTAAAGAAAGTACCTCAGAGAAGGGTTGTCAAGCATTTTTCTCCCCAGGAGGTCCTTATTATATTACTCTTTCAATCCATGTCAACTATTTAGGACCGATGACACACGGATCCAAAATATAGCATACATGTACTGATACCTAAACAAAAGTATTAGTCTTTTCTTCACAAAAATTAATAAATATCTGAAAGTTATTGTCCACTAAGAAAAAACAGAACAAATGAGAAATTTTAGAAAGATAAGTTGACACATTGCTCGGGATTGGGAAGTCTTTTCTGGTTTTCATCTTCAGTGCAGTCCATTTCCACTGGCGTTCTGGAGTGTTGATTAAACTGAAAATATTCTGCTAGATCAGTTTAATCAGTGCTTTTGAGAATTTTGAAGTCCAAAATTAGATTGTTACATGCACGCACATATTAAAGGTTAAAACAATTCAGTTTTCATAGATTATCAGAACACAAAAGTGTCTTTTTTTAAGTAAAATTGATTGTTTTAATAAATTAATTTGCTACTTTCTGATTTTTTTAGGTCAACATACAGTGAGTAGAGCTTTGCTTCCCAGCAACAACCATCACTGTCAAGTAATCCCAAATAATTCATTGTTTACCTAAACAAAACCAGCAATAAAAATTTTAAACACAGACCTAAACCACAATTTCTAAATAGATTTTGAAGGCTCCTCTTAATCATTTCACTGGTATTTTGGTTAAATTGAAATGCATTTGTGATTTACATGCAGTTCTCAAAATGGCACCCATACAATCTTGTTGTAAATGATTTTGCCTTTGATGGCGCAACAGCATGGAAAAAAATTATGTAATCAAAACTCAAGGTTCAAAATATAAGAAAATATTAATATAAATAAATTAACATTTCAAACAGCATGTGTCATAAAAAAAGAGAATCAAACACCAAGTGTTTTCTTACCCCTCAAATCTATTTTGTATGTTATTTTTGTGTTCGGTGCCTTTATTTAATATTTGTTAAGTTAATAATGTTATTTTCAATACCATCTTATTTTGGTAGTGGGCAATGCCATTTTGAGAAGTTTGTGTCATCTATTGCCTTGGTAATGCTCCCATCATAAATTGGAAGTATTTGTTGAACAGATCATTGAGAGCAACCATGTAAAAGTTGCTCCTCACAAGCTCCAGACTATCTGAGACTGGATGAACCTACTGGTGATTACTTGTGATTCTGTCTTTAATTTATTTCGGTACTATATCCCTGCTTGAAATAAGACTTTGAAATTTTGTCTTGTTATCTTTGTGGTCCTTCTATCCAAATCTCTTACTCTTTTCTTCACGTTAGTACACTTTTCCTGTCAGCCAGGGCTCGTGGCCACGTCACCACTTTCTGTGAGAAGAACCTAAAGCTCAATTACATGGACAAACTGGCCTGCACCAGTTCTTGGGTTGTGTTACATGTATCACGTCATAGATTCTTGATTAAGACTAACATCAAGGTCCACCACCTTGACTGGCAGATTAAATACTGTATCAATATATGGTTGTAGGTCCTTTCAGTTTGATTCTTGTAGGTCGTCATTTTTTAGTAATGTATTTAACATATATTCAACGTTCCTTTGTATTTTATGAAAATAACCTGAATATTCCAAAGAAGCAAGAAAATTTTAGTCGTCTGTGCCTTCAGCTACCCCATGGAATCAGTTTCTTTATTTTCATAATTAAAAATTATTCTATTCATTGTGATGTGATCAGGGTGAGACCTTAAATAATCTCGTCATTGGTCTGTCTTAGGAAGATTCCTGACTACTGTGTAGGGATTTTAGAGAGAAGATGGTTTCAAACCTCGATCCCTGGGACATGGCTGGCAATGAATCACAAGTTTAGAAATCATGAGCCAACACAGAAAATCTTGTATGATTTGCAGACATTTATTAAGAACTTTTTTGAAGACACTTTTCTCATAGGTTTGTGTTGTCATATAAATACATCTTGAACAACTTTTGCTACTGGAGTATATTTTAGTTTTTTTTTTTTTCTGGTACTTTATTTTATAATAAAGATGGCTGCCCAAAGAGAATTTGTTAATATTATTCTGGCTTTTGAAACCTTAGGTATGATATTTATGTTGTGTCTTTCTTTCTTATGTATTTATGTTTTAATTTCTAAACTACAATTTGCAGACAAGATGTACTTCTTTGCTGTAGTTGTGTCTTTTACCATTCTTCATGGTTGTCTCTGATTTTCTATTATATTTTTCTTTAAGTGATTGCTCATTTTATCATATAACACTTCACCTCTTATACTTTTCCCTTTCCATGTCAGTCCCAATGTCTCTTAATATAACATGCTCTAACCAAAAGAGGTTGTAGTAAACTAATAGGGGTGTTGACATTCAAATATTAAAATAAAATGCATGGCCTCTACAGGATGTACCAGAGAGATAGCGGATATGCAGGCATTACCAAGAAACCTTACCCAGCAAAAATCGGAAATCCCCCAGACCACAACCCCCCCATCTAAAAGCGTTTCTGTTTACTGCTTAGGCCCAGAGTTCATTGTGTCTTAATCTGGCATTTACCAACTGCATTCAACATGATCATGTGTGCCATCTAGTGGTTAAAAAGGATGCTAGCACCCTCCTTATTATTATTCATACACAGTGCAGCACTGTGTGGTAGAGTGAATTACAAGATCACTGTAGAGTCTGTTTAAGGCATACAGCACACTCCAGAAGTAGACATTTATTTTCCACATTCTGCTGTTTGAATACAAATTGTAACTAATCTGACGGGAGCAGCCTTGAATTTATTTTTGAGAAAAAAGTCTAGACACACAATAAGTATCAAAACACAAGCTAGTTTTACACAATAAGAATTTGTGCTTTTAAAATATTATAGGTATGCATTTTTGCAACAGCACGTAATTAAAACAGATTTTCATAGCTATCTTCATTTTAACTGGCATTGCTCTACAAATAAAAACTTAGAAAGGGACAATCATCAAGTGATCCAATTCAAGTGGAACCCCATGAATAAGAGGCCTCTGGGCCTCACTGCTCCAATACTTGAATTAGTTAGCAATGCAGAGTGCAAGCTGCCTGCGGCTTTCCCAGTTTCTAGGCAAAATATCAAAAGGCTGAAAAGCCTCTCCTGGACAAAATATTGAGCTGCAGAATGGGCCTAAATCTGCTTTATCTTTACAGGATGAGAGAGCGCCTACTGAAATAATATATAAATTGCTTTTGTCAGCAGAGAATTTTTTCTTCTTGTTGTCCTTGAAGAAAGGAAAGCTTATTTGTGGGTGGATTAAAATGATAAATTATTAAGTTTGCTTAGGTTAAATGGCACTCTTAAATATATGACTTGTATATATTTTCAGTATATTTAATTTCACAAACATATGAAACACTCTGACTTGTAACCACATCCCACTTCCACCTCAAGCTGTACTCCATAAAACACCTTAAAGCAGTGTTTCCCAAACTCGGTCCTGGGGACCCCATGTGGCTGCAGATTTTTGTTCCAACCAGCTTCTGTTTTTAATTGGACTCTTAGGCTAATTAATTGCACGGTTATTTCCCAAATTCTGTGTTTTGGGAACAATATGGAAATTAGAAAACTAAATGTAGTAAAAAAAATTATAATAATAAAATGTACCAAGCAGTTTAATGGGAATAATGTATTTTTTCTTTTTAACAATATTTTCATTTCTACTTTTCCAGGTATTCTAATTGTTTAATTAATCCATTATTTTCTAATTAGTGGGTCTGATGCTAAAGTCGTTGCAGCCTTTTATGATTCAGTGTTGTTTGTCTGGGTGTCTGCTCTGTTCATTTTTAATTGTCATTAATAAGGTAAAACAAGGGGGGGAAACTGCACAGAAAAAAGGAAAAATATACTGTATTTAGTCAAAAAAAGAGAGTTAAGCTTTTAAATCTATAGCAAAAGCAGGAATATTTCTAAAAAAAATGTCTGAATGTAGAATAAGAGAAAAAAAAAATACCAGCTAATAAAATTAGATCAGTGTTGTCAGTTGTTGTCACTAATTATGAATGTTATTGGAGCAAAAATCTGCAGCCACAGTGGGTCCCCAGGACCGAGTTTGGGAAGCAGTGCCTTAAAACACTTTACCTATATTATTTGAATATTTTATCTACATCAAAACATTTTGGAAAACTTGGTGGGTTGAACATTTATAAAATTTAATGAATACTACAGTTAAGTCATCTACGGTCTTTTAGGGTCATCAATATTGAACAGGTTTAGAAAAAGGCTCCAGACAAACTCCCTTTCAAAAAGTCTCCAATGGCAGGTCAGGGGAAGGGAGATAGATATACTATGTCTCAGTAACTGGAATGACAGAAGAGGTCTGTAGCAGGATAGTGATCTATAATCATAGTAACACCCATTAAGGTCATTAACCTGTCAAGATCAATTCGATACTGTCTGCACTCCAGCTTTCCTAAAATAACTAATTTTGCATGCAGGCTTCCATCAAAGTTCCCACTTTGCCTCTATCAAGTCCAGTACCAATGGACTAAGAGCTAAACAGTGTGGTCTTCAGTCAATAGTGATTTTGATAGTTTACCGATGTTTTACATTGTATATTGTGCTGTCTGTTTCATGATACTATTGTTAAATTGATGGCTAAGACACCAAGGCAAATTTAGCAACTATGCTGCATGGGAAGTAAGTTTCATTCATTTAATACAGTATAGACTGTCAATTGTGGGCATAAGACAGAAGTCAGCTCTGAACAGGATGCCAGGCTATTGCAGGGCACATTCTTACATTCACTCCTACTCGATCAGTTTCAGAGTCCCCAATCAAACTAACCTGCATGTCTGTGAAAGAAGATTGGAGAAAACCCTTATGAACATGAAGACAACTTACAGATTGAGCACAACAGAAAGCGATATAAGAATTGAACCGAGGAATCCTAAACTGTAGTGGAGTTAAATGCACCTCCATTGCATTATATCACATATATTTTAAAATTATGAAACTATTAATATAGTCAGAGATGGAAAAATAAGCAAATGTAAACCTTTGACTCTACATGAATTTTTATTGAGAGTGGTGCATTATGGTCTGCAAAGTCAGTTGAAGGAATACAATTATTTTTGTATGCAAATAATGTGCATTACAGTGCTAACATTTTGCTTTTAGCTGTAAGCTAGTATGTATTTAGTATCAGCAACAGTCTTCATGTCTGTCTGTGACTATTCCTAGACATGTTGACACTTTGATAAATGAGCTCTTGTTTGTTAGCCCCTCACTGAGGCAGTAACAATTTCTCAATAATCAAGGGAATGCACTCAAACAATTCACTACTCTGGGAGTTTGGAAATGTCTCTACAGAGTTAATTACCTTTTTCATTCAGGCACATTTTGTAAGCTAATTCCACCAGTTCTGTTTCAAAATTTCAGGTTATGAGTAAAAATACCAGTATATGGGATATACCGATGGGATGCTTAAGTAAAATGAAAAATGCTGTATATTAATCAAATCAGTTATACTTTAACATAAATTTCATTAATAAGGCATTAACTAACATTAACTAACTAGTTCATGTACATTCAAAAAATGAAAACTGTTGATAAATTGTAAATCATGTACTGGTAAGCACCTATAATGACTTTCATTATTAAGTCAATAAAATATGTTATATCAGTGGTTCCCAAAGTGTGGGTCGCAACCCTCTGGGTGGTCACAATAAACAGCTGGTGGTTACCTTAAAAGTCAAGGCTGCTCTGGTCTCTAACATCCGCTCTTTTGGGGCAGATGTCTACTTTTATCAACAGGAGGAAGTTGAGGGTGGATGTCAGCTTGGGCAATAATCTGCTGTAAACGTCAAACAAACTCACTGTTAGGGTAAACATAGATTTGCTTGGAGGAATGTTGGATTTGTTGACTTGACATCTAATCCCTGCATGTGCATGAGTAGCAAAGAGCAAACAGCAGCAAAAATGTCAATGGCATCTGCCTAGAGAGCAAAGCAAAATACTCAGTGAACCATGTTTTGAGTATTATCGCTGAATTGAACTCTGACATGTCGGACTCTGATTTTGGTGCAAGTGATCTGGAGTAGTACTGAAAAGAATTTCTTGCTGTGCACCAGAAATTTAAAACACAAGCCAAAAATCAAGGTCTGAAATTAAAAAGCATAGCTCCTACATATTCCATGTGATCCTGTCTAGTTATTTTTAATCAAGATTTTTTGAAACAAAGATTTGGATGCATCATAGTGTTTGTTGCCATCTTAATAGATGAGCATACAATATTTGATTCCACTTTTCATATACAATTCATCTTCAACATGAGAACCTAAGAAATTTAACAAACAAGAAGAGACAATTCAGTCCATTAAATCCATTAATATCTATGCTGTCTCAATATTTCATCTACAGTAGATACTTCAGAAAGGTTTTCAAGTTTCTGCTATAAGTGCATGTCTTGGTAGTTTAATCTAGATTCCCACAACTCATTCAGTATAAAGGTTGTGCGGTGGTAGTGCTGCTGCCTCATAGTAAGGAAATCATGGGATCAAATCCTTGGTCCTCCCTGCATGGAAGCACTTTGAGAAATGTGCTATACAAATGTTAAGAATTGGTGTTATTGTCCCCAACACATGACAGTTATGAAATATCGAGTTGTTATTAAAAGGTAATGAATCATCTAAAAGGTTAACAGAGAAGCATACTTACTTGCAATATTAATAAATACTTCCCAAATTTCAAAGAAGTTTTGGATGTATCCCCAGAAGGATTTTGTTTTTTCATTTTAAAATAGAATTGAACCATCATTTCTTAGTGAGTTATAGCGGGTGCTGTCATAAATATTTTAAGCCTTCAATATCGTTTGCATTATTTATATCTCTTTAGACATTTTAAATTAACATTGCTGTTTTAGTAACATCATCTCAGCACCATTTTGAGGTTAAGATTTCCATGACCACTACCATTGTCAGAACAATTTTTCATGGCGGACATCATGGTGCTATTGATTACCTTGTCCGTTGTTAAGTTCATGAGTGTTGATACCACAATGTGTGACATAATTGTGCTGTCATTATATGTAAAAGATAGCATTGCACTGAAAGTGGGATTGAAGCTTTAAAGTAGTTTAGACAAAACAAAGAAATGTAATAACTGAGTTTGAAAAAGGACTTTGTCATAGATAGCAGTAGGACTTTCTTTGCTGTGTCTTTTTGGTGTTGATTTTACCTTTCCCCATAGGAATGAAAAATCAAAAAAGAGATCTCCTTAATATATTTTTTGGTTTCAATTAGATAACAAGATCGGAGATTCTGAGATCAGAAAGAAATAAACTGGAGACAATTTCTTTTGTCTCCTACTTCTCAGATTTTTCTTCATTGAAAAAGTACCACTTTAAAATTGCTTCTGTAAAACCCAATGTTAAAATAGTCTGGTCTATTTCTCACATACATTTTTTAAATTTCTTGGTTGTCTTGTAGCCTCCCAACTGACCAATTGCTTAACTTCTAATAAATTGATGGATCCCTTTCAGTCTGGTTTCAGAGCTCAGAATAGCTGTGAAACTGCTCTGCTTTGGTAACTAATGATGTGTTTATTTCATCGGACTCTGGACAAACCAGCTTATTAATTCTGTTAGACCTAAATGCAGCATTTAAATCTGTCAGAAATGATATCCTACTGCCCAGAATGGACAACATTTTGAGTATCTCTGGCACTGCCCTCCAGTGGCTTAATCCTATCAAACTGATAGGCATGAGTTTGTCAGTCTTGACAACAGCAGGTCCAGATCAGCGCCGGTCACTCAAGGGGTTCCTCAGAGCTCTGTCCTTGGCGCTCTGCTCTTCTGTAACTATGTGCTTCTCCTTGGCCATATTATTTGTAGTTTTGGACTGGGTTGTCATTTTTATGCAGAAGATACTCAGCTCTGTTTCAATGTTAAGAGTGAAACTTAATCAAAGCTTTCTCAGCTCAAAACTTGCCTCAGTGAAATTAAAATCTGGATGGAGCAGAACTCTTTAAAATTAAATTGCAACAAAACTGATCTCCTGTAGATTGGCACTAAAGCACAATTTAAGAAAACAAGCTCCTTCTCAGTAACTCTTGGTGTAGTTTTTAATTGCTTTTGGATTTTATTCCACCCATAAAAACCACATTAAGAAACTTTCTTAGTTCCACCTCCATAACATATCCCATGTTCGCTCATTCCTCTTCTTTTCTAATGTTGAGAAACTTGTCCATGCTTTTATCACATCGTGCATCAATTATTGTAACTCTCTGCTGGCAGGTTCCCCTTCATATCTTATTTCACGAATCCATTTGATTCAAAACTCTGCTGCGCAAGTCATTACATGAACTAGCAACAGTGAGCACATAACATGCATCCTGCCTTCACTAGCTTCCTGAGTCTTACAGGACTGAATATAAAATTCTATTAATAACATACAAAGCTTTAAATGGCCTTGCAATGGACTACTTTAGTGACCTTCTCTATCACTATGCTCCTATTCACCCATTAAGGTCCTCAGAAACTGGCACTCTTGTTGCGTCTCACACTAACTGCACTCTAGTGACAGGGCCTTGAGCTGTATAGCGCCCAGTCTTTGGTATGACCTCCCTAAATTAATGAGATCAGCTGACTCAATTCATTTTTTTTTAAACTTAAACCTTTTCTGTTAAGGAAGGCGTCTACCTTAAGTCAACATTCCGCACCTTCTTTCAGTTTACCTCTCTGTCCAGATGCTCAGGATAATTTGTGTGTGTTTTTTGATCAGGTTTTTCTTCTGGTTTTGAATTTAGTTTTTACTCCGGTTTATTGTGTTTTATTCAATTTAATGGTTTGTATATCCTGAATTTATCTGTTTTAGTGTTTATGCAGAAAATATTTGTATCAATTGATACATATACAGGGTGGTCCAGATCTAATTATGCAGATCCAGATCGTCTGGATGACTTTGATTTATATGGGGATGATTCCAGTTCAGCGTGAAGACGATTGTTCATGATGTCAGTTCGCACAATTCTCGATGTTCGGGGATTTTTCGGGTGATTTTCTATTTTAACAAGTTATAGCGTAATGAAAATTGCATAATTAAATCTGCACCACACTTTACATATTGCTGTTCTTTCTGAGACTCTGTGCAGCACTTTGAGCCTGGAAAAGTCACTATTTAAATAAAATGTATTATTATTATTATTATTATTATTATTATTATTATTATTAACTATTTCCTCTTGAGTTTCAACAGAGATCTTGTCAAAGTCACACAGTGGGCTCAGATTTTCCAAGTTGTGTCTTGATATTTTTTTTTTCATTTTTAAAATATTTACTTTGTGTGGCAGTATTATATGGTGAAATGTATGGACAGTTGTTTGTGTTAATAAAACACTTCAGTATAGTATAACTGTAGTCCTTGCTTCAGAATAATACTATTAGTTGCCCTTATTTATATTGCTGTGCTTCTGGAATCAAAGTCATGCAGCACTGCACAGTGGTATAGACTTTGGACATCAGTTCCTGAGGTTGCGTGTTCAGATCCCCCTATTGACACTGTGTCCATGAAAAAGACACTTTATCTATCTGCTCTAATTGGAAAACCAAATAAAATCTAACTAATTATATTTTAAATGTTGTAAGTCAACTTGGATAAAGATATCAGTCTAATAATAACTAAAAATAAGAAGTCTTGAAAGAGATTTAAACAAGACTAAAAAGAGATCTCACAAAAAAGGAGCCATTGTTAAGGCTATGCTATATGGTTTATATGGTTTATGGTTTATGTAAGTCATCAGTAATGATTCCAATGCTGTCTGACAGGTAGGCAAAGATTATTTTTCTTAAAATGGTGTGAGTGTGCAACAGCTTCGAAACATATGATAGAGCAACGTCAAGACAAGTGTTTGCAATATCTGATGTTTAGTTATATCGTGCTTTGTACAGATTATGAGGAGTGTATCTTGTCAATGACTGATTTCAATTCTTTGTCACACATTCTGTTTGAAAGATCCCTTGTTCAACACTATTTGAAGACATTTAGGGGTGACATTTTTGAAAGATACTGGTAGAGTGTAGAAACACTGTATATATCTTCACTATTGTAGAATGGTATAGTGTAGCTTCTACCAGTGATACTGAAGGAAGATTAAGGAGCTCTGGCAGAAAACATTCTGACATGAATAGAATAGAAGAAACGTATTCCCTGAAGATCAAGTTTGAGGCATAATTGTTTAAAGAATATGAATGTATTGTCAGTATAAAATCAATAAATATTAAAGTGCTGAAAATGTTCCATATATTGAAACTTTGGGCCATGTAATTTATAATGCTTGATAATATTCAGAATTCTTGAGGTCATCTTAGTCATGGACCTTGCATACTGTATATAATAGGAGGCAACGTTTAATGTACAATTAACATCTCCTATGAGATTATGAGTGTTCATACTACGTATAGAAGAGAACTCTATCTCTCTACAATTTATTATATCATTTTTTTGCAAATACATTATCAAGCATTAATTTATTTTACATTTTTCCCAACCATTATAATGTAGTGCTCCTCTGAATAATAAATGACCTCAGAAGATACAAACAGGGTTGCTTTGTGAACCTACAGAATATTCCAAGGCCTCTAGTCATCTTGTCATAGATATATTGAAATATTTGCCCATCCCAGGTTACTCACAGAAATTTATATCTAAGTTAAAAATGTTGAGGCTACTGATTTGTCAGACCCATAGCATTAATGCAAGCTTTCTTAGTATAAATAGCAAGTTTGGAATCTGAACATTTATTTGATAAATGAAAAAACAATTTTGCTGGTTTCTGTGGTAGGTGATCTGTAATTCATTGAATACTGTTCTTTGTAAAGACACTAATTTGTATTACTAAGGTATTTAAATTTCGCTTATTGTCTTTTCTCCTGAAAATGCGGCTCCAATCGTGATTAATTTGCTTGTTAGATCAGAAGGCAACATAATGTATTGCACAGAGGAAATTCATGTCAGCATGCAATATATACAGCAACAGAAAGAGAAAGCCGTGTGTCAGAGTACAAATGAAGGGAGTGCACAGGCAATACATCCATAGTTGTTACCTAAACCCATGTCTTTAAATGCACGTCTAGTGCTTCACTGAGAGAGGTCAGGATTTCAACTAGGACATCACATGGAATTTATAAAATATTTTGGCAAAATTGTGATTGTATAGCTTGATTAATGTTAAAGTGTTGTTACAGGAATATTAATATATGGTGCTGTTATTTGTATTTTTCCCTGTTTGTGTTTTGATACTCATGGTGTTACAAATTAATGTTATGATTGGGATCATAGGAAGTTCTTCATTTTGCCTTGCAAATCATTACCAACTATGTAAATGTTTCAGGTGACATTTATCTAAGTGTACACAACCTACTGTGGGCTTGGCATTGCTTGTTGGAGCTTTTTCTTTGGCAAGTGAAGAAGCCAGTGTTGGGGGGAATAAGAAGGTACTCTTGAAGATCTTGCCAACAGATAAGAAAATCTATGTTTTGCATGTCAGTGGACTAGCAATGCTAGGCAACTGAGTGTTTGTCACTGGGACAAGAAATTTAGAGGAGGCCATTGTCAGTGGGGAGATCAAGCAGGAAAAATAATGTAATTTAATAACTAAAAAATAAGATATTTTATGCTTTCAATGTAGGCCTTTAGTGTAATAAAAAGCTTTCTTTCTTTACATTTTGGTTATAGAGACAACATTAGGGTACTGTAGGATTTTGTGAAAGCAAGACAGGCAAAAGAATGATTGGTTAGAATGCTACATATAGGAATATTCTTGGAAGCTACACAAAACTAAAGTGTGACAGTTGAGAACAAAAAGCAGATAGGGTCTTTAAAGTGGGGGTGTATAAGGGGAAGAAAGAGAGTTTTCAGGATTCTAAGAATTCTGGGACTACAGTATTTTTGCACAATTTTCTGGTATTTTGTATTGGGTTGCCTTGAAATTTTTGGTGTCAGGATAAGAGGCTTTACGTCCTTACAAATAGAAAACAAACAGGCTTTTTTTTTGTTTTTGTTTTAGGACATATGAATTTTTTGGGGACATTTCTAGTTTTTTGTCTTTCTTTACCCTGACCACTGAATCCTCTCCTAAATAAAAAAATTACTTGCCATGCTCACTTTTCTAGTTACTGCCCCTTGATTTGTTACTTGATTTTACATCTTTTCTTCTAAAGAAACGTTTAATTCAATGCTGTAAAAGAAAACATATATTATTTTATTTATCCACCCAACAGAAGCATGATATCACACACATGAAAACCTGACATTCAAAAATAAAATAAACAAACTAGTAATTGATGAGAAAAAATATATGTTGTTTTTAGTTTCCACAAAGCTATATTGAAGCAGGTAACAATGTATAACTGTGATCTTTGAAAAGGATGGATGTGTTTTGAGGATAATAATTCCCAACATGGTCTCAGTCTGTGTGAAATGTTTTGTGATCTCTCTAATGTTTGAGTGGGTTTCCTCAGAGTACTCTAACTAATGCTCTTGTTAAATTATTGGAAGAACCTAAATCGGACCATTTTAAATGTGTGTGGTTGTGAGTGAGCTATTTGAAAAACTAGTTTCCTGTCCTGGGAGAGTTCTTGCCATTTGACTAGTGCTGCCAAGAGATGTTTTTGTCCCTTGTGTCTCTGTACAAGAAGAGATGATGCTCATGTAGTCAGGGCCGGCACCACCATTAAGGCCAATTAGGCAAATACCTAAAGCGCAGATCATAAGGGGGCTTGGGAAGCCACAAGGGTTAATTACCAAGCAGTCGGTACACTAATATTCTCGGCCTAGGCCCGGCACTGCATTTTGTATTCCTGGATCTAAAATAATGATGAGGAGCAGTGGTGCTTCACCATTATGGTCAGGGAAGTACAGACCCAGCAGATGTTGTGCAAAAAATGTAACCTTCAGTATTTGACTTATTACATTTTTTTCCAATGACACACTAATGAAGAAGATAAAAACTAAGCATCTAATAAAAAATGTATACTGAAAAAATCTATGCTGCCTAAGATTTTACACACTACTAGATATAGTATATGTTAAACACCTTCTCAGATTTCTCTTCCAATTGAATCAGTCACAACCCACACAAGCATAACCAAAATATCATTTTTATTCCGTAACTTTAAAATAAAATGTCCAACTTTTAACCTATAGTCACACAGCAAAGCATTTTTCGCACTTACTCTATATTCCAAAAGAAAATTAGTGCTGCAGTGTAAGGTAGAGAGAGGGTTAGAATCATTTTCAGTGTGAAGTTTGCATGTTTCTGTGTCTGTTTGTTTTTTCTGGTTTCCTTTTCTTCCCTTACCTCAAAGATGTGTATTCTAGGATACTTGCTGACTCTAAACTGACCCAGTGTGCCTGAGTTTGTGGATGTATGTGAGTGTTCCCTTTGATAGAATGGCACCACGTCCAATGTGCCAATGCTGATAAGACAGGCACAGGCATCCTGTGATCCTGGTTTAGGTATGTTCTGAAAATAGATAGATGGATAGTAATCAAAATAAAAAAAGAAAGCAACAGAACAAGTAGTTCCAACTTGTTGGCTTTCAAACTGGTAACGGAAAAAAATGTATTTTGTGATAGACTTAACTGAGAGCATTGAAAAATACAGGACATAGAAGCCAATTGTGCTTTCTAAATAAAAAATGAAGCAGAGTCAAGGTCACAGGTATCATTTAATTATTCAAAATATGCTAATGCTGGTCCAATGAAACTTAACATAACACATAATGGCCTTTGGGGTATAAGGTACAGTTAAACAAATCAATTCAAGAGGCTGCATTTTAGGGACTGTTAAAAAATTAAAGACAGAAGAGAATAAACAGAACATTAAATGGGTATAGGTGCTGAATTTCACTTTTTTTTTAACTTGAAATGCAGTTAGCGCTGCAGTCGAGTAAAACAAAACCCACTACATCTGATGACAGCCACATGATTTATTTCCTGTAGCTGCTACTGTAAAAGCATTAATGACTTACAATTGTTGGTAAGAGAATTTAGAACTTCAGATCCTTTATAGATACTTTAAGGAATAAGTGGTATCACTTGGAAATGAAAGGAAAAAAGCACCTAATTAAATATAAAGGCATGCTAAAACAAATTTAAAAACTATCATGTTTATACTGGTTAGGAGACCTTGGTTCTCTTCCTGGGTCCCCCCTGTGTGGAGTTTGCATGTTCTCCCCGTGTCTGCGTGGGTTTCCTCCGGTTACTCTGGTTTCCTCCCACAGTCCAAAGACATGCAGGTTATGTGCATTGACGATTCTAAATTGTCCCTAGTGTGTGCTTTGTGTGTGGGTGTATGTGCCCTACAGTGGGCTGGTGTCTTGCCCAGGGTTTGTGTGCTGCCTTGTGCCCTGTGTTGGCTGGGATTAGCTCCAGCAGACCCCATGACCCTGTAGTTAGGATATAGCGGGTTGGATGATGGATGGATGGATGTTTATACTGTTTACACACACTCAGGTGTCAATGCCAATTAATTTTAAAGAATGAAGATGTCTTTGGCTTCTACTTTATCCTCTGATAGTGTTCAAGCAGGCTGACATGGGGACCCTTAGCCCCAATGGAGGCCCTTGGAGACTCAGGACAGGCAGCAGAATCAAGCTTTATTGTATGCCGCACATACAGATTCAGTTCAGATGACTTGAAGAAGCAGCCATAGGCATCTCCTAAATTTTTTACAATTCTTATCATACAAGCCATTATTCATCCTCATCTGACTCCTATCATTTCACTGCTCTAATCTTGCCTCTAATTAATTCTACCAATCTTTCTTAACTGAGGGGCTGTCAAAACCCCTCTCTGTCCATCATTTCTGTTTGACAAGGCCTATCCTTACTCCCTGCTAACTCTTCGCTGGCTACCATTATTTACAGCCAAAGATTTCACATTCCCCCTCTTAGCGAGGAGCCCACCCTTTCCAGCTCTCCTGCACATCTTACCTTTGGCTTAATGAATTATTGGTGGTTTCTAGCTCATACAGAATAATAAAAATATGTAGGCATAAGTCATTTTAATCCTAACTCTTACATCTTAATGCTTAGTAAAATATAGTGTCTACTTTTCTCATGTGTTTATAATATTTTTCTAATACGTAGAGAGACATTTTTCAATAATAGTTGCTCACTTTTCTTTTGATACATTAATTTGCTGGCTATACTACATTACCATCAAAGATATCCATCCATCCATTATCCAACCCGCTATATCTATATCCTAACTGCAGGGTCACGGGGGTTTGCTGCAGCCAATCCCAGCCAACACAGAGTGCAAGGCAGGAAACAAACCCCAGGCAGGGCGCCAGCCCACCACAGCCATCAAAGATATCTCTCAGTGTATTTGTGATACTATTGACTATTTTTGGAGCACTGAAATAATTATCTTAGGACACAATATATGAACAATTTTTCATTATATAGTGATGAGTTTTTCAAATGTTCTACAATGTAAAAAATTGCACACAATAAATGGCAATGTATTTAACATGTCCTCATAGGAATAAAAGTATATTGAACAACACCACCCTGACATACAGTAAGGAAATAGAGTTAACACAACAAATGTACTGCATATGCAGATGAGCATTTGAAGTAGGAAAAACGTTTCATACCATAAATGAATATGAGCTTTTTAAACTTACATGAGTAGAAAATTTGGTTTATCATGAAATTAAACTTGATAGAAGAGCAAAACATTATGGCAAATAGTAGGCCATATTGTGAAGTATTTTTAATATCCTAATTCTCTACCTAATAACCCCAACATGCATGCTGTGTTAACAGATTCAGGAAATAATACATTATATAAAGTGTGGTGTCTGTTAATGGCTTAGGCTATTATCCATCCATCCATTATCCAACCCGCTATATCCTAACTACAGGGTCATGGGGGTCTGCTGGAGCCAATCCCAGCCAACACAGGGCATAAGGCAGGAAACAAGCCCTTGGCAGGGCGCCAGCCTATCACATGGCACACATACACATACACACCAAGCACACACTAGACACAATTTAGAATCACCAATCCACCTAATCTGTATGTCTTTGGACTGTGGGAGGAAACCGGAGTACCCGGAGGAAACCCATGCAGACACGGGGAGAACATGCAAACTCCACACAGGGAGGACCTGCGCCACCGTGCCGCCCCTTAGGCTATTATTCAAATTTAAAATTAAGTGCAATGATATACAGATTATCAATTTGTTGAAATCTGTCAGCAAACAAATCCAAACATAGACTCGGATACTTTATGTGGAAACCAGTGGTAAGAAATTCAAAGCATTTGAAATGCCATCATTAGCTGTTCTTTCAATCTGCCTCTCCTTCACATGAACCTGCTTAGGGTTGCGATAATCCATAACCTATATTGGGCACACAGCATGAGCTAAACCTTGGATTTGGCACCAGCCCATCACATTAGCTTATTTTTGTTATTTTTTCATTAAAACCTTTAATATATACATATTAGCTCAAACTACTGAGACTTTTGGTTTTAAGAAAACAACATTTGTTTTAAATAGAAACATATTATTTGATGCGATTGGTGAGCTGTCTATGTAACATTTATATTTATGGAAGTTAAATAAAAAAAATGTAAAAAAGGGTGATAATGTATTTGAAGAGTTTAAATGTTCATATTTGCTTTCAGGATAAAGTAAAAGAACATAATCCTTATATTTTATAATCACAGCTTACTTTTCATTTCAATACAATGTGTTTAGCATGTTATCAAAAACATGACCAGGAATTCTCAAAATGTAAAATTAAAAATTGTAAACAATCTTCTGGAAGCGTTTACAAAATCTCAGAATTTAAAATAATACCTGAATAGGTTAACATGCGAGCACCATTTCTAGATTTTAAAACATTGCAGTATTAAAAGTAGAACAACAACATTTATTTCCATGGCACATTTTCATTCATACAATAATATAGCTCAAGGGCTTTACAAGATGACAAAGAAAAAGTTACAAGAAAAGAAAAACAATTAAGATTAGACAATAATACAAGAATAAGTAAACAAAACAAGGTAAGGTCAAACGGCCAGAAAAATGGGAAAAAAAGAAAAAAACAAAACCTGCAGGGGTTCCAAGGCCAAAAGACTGCCCAGCCACCACTGGGCATTCTTCCTAACAAATGTTCTTAAATCAGTCCTCTTTGTTTTCAGGCTTCACATGATAGTATTTGATGATGTTTGTTTTGTTGGTAGCTGAGACGCTGTCCTTCATTCTATCATCTCAGGGGGCTGCATGGTGCCTTGATCAGGTACAGTGCATCCGGAAAGTATTCACAGCGCATCACTTTTTCCACATTTTGTTAAGTTACAGTCTTATTCCAAAATGGACTAAATTCATTTTTTTCCTCAGAATTCTACACACAACACCCCATAATGACAACGTGAAAAAAGTTTACTTGAGGTTTTTGCAAATTTATTTAAAAAAAAGACTGAAAAATCACATGTACATAAGTATTCATAGCCTTTGCTCCATACTTTGTCGATGCACCTTTGGCAGCAATTACAGCCTGAAGTCTTTTTGAATATGATGCCACAAGCTTGGCACACCTATCCTTGGCCAGTTTCGCCCATTCCTCTTTGCAGCACCTCTCAAGCTCCATCTAGTTGGATGGGAAGCGTTGGTGCACAGCCATTTTAAGATCTCTTCAGAGATGTTCAATCAGATTCAAGTCTGGGCTCTGACTGGGTCAGTCAAGGACATTCACAGAGTTGTCCTGAAGCCACTCCTTTGATATCTTGGCTGTGTGCTTAGGGTCGTTGTCCTCCTGAAAGATGAATTGTCGCCCCACTCTGAGGTCAAGAGCACTCTGGAGCAGGTTTTCATCCAGGATGTCTCTGTATGTTGCTGCAGTTATCTTTCCCTTTATCCTGACTAGTCTCCCAGTTCCTGCCGCTGAAAAACATCCCCACAGCATGATGCTGCCACCACCATGCTTCACAGTAGGGATGGTTTTGGCCTGGTGATGAGCGGTGCCTGGTTTCCTCCAAACGTGACACCTTGCATTCACACCAAACAATTCAATCTTTGTCTCATCAGACCAGAGAATTTTGTTTCTCATGGTCTGAGAGTCCTTCAGGTGCCTTTTCCTTTGACTTCATGCTTGGTTTGTGCTCTGACATGAACTGTCAACTGTGGGTGTGTGCCTTTCCAAATCATGTCCAATCAACTGAATTTACTGCAGGTGGACTCCAATTAAGCTGCAGAAACATCTCAAGGATGATCAGGGGAAACAGGATGCACCTGAGCTCAATTCTGAGATTCATAACAAAGGCTGTGAATTCTTATATACATGTGATTTCTCAGTTTTTTTAATTTTTTTAATAAATTTGCAAAAACCTCAAGTAAACTTTTTTCACGTTGTCATTATGGGGTTTTGTGTGTAGAATTCTGAAGAAAAAAAATGAATTTAATCCATTTTGGAATAAGGCTGTAACATAACAAAATGTGGAAAAAGTGAAGCGCTGTGAATACTTTCCGGATGCACTGTAGTGATGGTGCAAATCGCCACCAATAGAAGAACCAGAAAAGACAGCAGAGACTAGTGGGGATTAGTACAAACTGTGGATCCCTGATGAATATGATAATTCTATACCCATTCACTCTATTAGGAGTGCAACTGAAATGTAACTGCAGAAAAGCCATATTAAAATAATGGGTTTTAGCAGTATTTTTAAATGTTGCACAGTATTAGCCTGGCGAATTTCTATAGGCAAAGTATTCCAGATTTTAGGTTTATAACAGCAAAAGGCTGCCTCACCACTTCTTATAAGCCTGACTGTTGGAATTATATGCAGACCTCTATTTGAAGATGTAGGTATATGACTTGGAATGTAGAGGGACAGGCATTCCAAAATATAGGATGGAGCAAGATTATTTAAGGATTTGAAAACCACTATTAGTATTTAAAGTCAATTCTGAATAACACAAGTAGCCAGTGTAACGATACTAAAACTGGTGAGATGTGCTCAAATATTCTTTTTCTAGTTAAAATTCTCACTTCTCCATTCTGCACAAAGTTCAACAGATTGATGTCTTTCTTAGTTAGTCCTGTTAGGATTGCCTTATAGTAATCAACTCGACTAAAAACAAAAGCATGAATTAATTTTTCAGTGCCTTATTCCTTTTGCCATATTCCTTAAGTGAAAAAATGTAGTCCTCATAATGTGGTTAATATGAATTTAAGGTTTAGGTCAGAATCAATAATTATCCCTTAATTCTTTATCTCCACCTTGATTTTTAAACCTTTGTAAACCAAGTTTATTTCTAATGCCCTCACTATATCCATGTTTGTCAATCACTGAGATTTCTGCTTTTTCCTTATTTAGTTTGAGAAAGTTATTACTCCTCCATTCAGAAATACTGCTAATGCATTGGATCAGAGCTCCAAGAGTATCAGGGTCATCAGGCAGAATCAATAAATAAAGCTGTGGTAATTCGCCATGTGCTTTGAGATAATCTGACCTAATGGAAGTATGTAGATTGAAAAGAGCAGTGGACCCAGAATAGATCCTTGTGGTATACCATAAACAATGTCATCTATCTCTGAAGTACAATCACCACAACTAACAAAGAATTTTCTACCTTTGTAGAAAGTAAGACTGAAACTAATTTAAAACACTGCCAGAGAGGCCCACCCACTAACTAATAAATTAGTCCTATGTCTCTGGAAGAATCACAATGTATAATGTTAGTAGAGTAGAGGGGTAGGCAGGAGATTTGGCTGCCAGTCCTGATCTAATAGTTTGCAGAGAAAATGGATGTTACTTTGTGAAGATTTTCAAATTGTGTTCTCCAATTTAGAAATTAACCTATAAAATGCATATAAGGCATTATTACACTCTTAAGAATGGTTATAAATGTTTACTGCAGCATTAGCATTGTTTGAGAACACTGAAGATAAAACAGATAGGCGGTTTTTCTTGCAATTCCAGCATGAATACTATTGCATTATGGCTTCAGTTTACTGATTATTAGGTGGCAGATGGTGGAGTATCTGTTCTTTACTGCTTTTCTGTCATTTGGTATACTTTTTTCTTCCTTATCTATAAATCCTAATTTCTTCAAAATAGAATGCCATTAGGGTTGAAATCTAGCAGAAAAATAAAAAAACAGAGTGTCATTGTCATTGTCATGAATTAATTCATTTTTAGCAGCATTTGCTAACATATTCTTTCTAGTGTGATGTAAATCCTCATTAGATTCTTTACAAGTTTACTACATGTTTGGGACATTTTACTTTAATAAGAAGTAATTTGTTCCTTGCTGTCGTGGTGATACTCTTGTTTACATTGCTAGCAGTATGGTTTATGTCATTACAATAGTCATTTATGGTGACTTTCATTGCAAAAGAAAGATGACTGCAGGGAGCTACAACACAGCGACTTTCACTGAGCTGCTCCCCTTTCCTGCTTTCCTTTATATACAGTATATTGTGCTTTTATATGCACATTATTCTGCAGTGTAACAGTTCAGAAATATTATCTAAACATATTGGCTATGTTGGAGTCCTGCCTTCCATTTGCAAGTGTCTCTAACATTCTTTTTCCTTTTTTGGTGTAAAAATGACTTTTGCGTTAATTTTTCCTATTTTGTCAACTTCAAATTAATAAATGTTTTAAATTAAACACAAAACAATCCTAAATGGGCAGCACTGGGCGCAGTGGTAGCACTGCTGCCTCGCAGTAAGGAGACGTGGGTTCGCTTCCTGGGTCCTTCCTGCATGGACTTTGCATTTTCTCCCCGTGTCTGTGTGGGTTTTCTCCGGGTGCTCCAGTTTCCTCCTACAGTTCAAAGACATGCAAGTTAGGTGCATTGGTGATCCTAAATTGTCCCTACGTGTGTGTGTGTGTCTGTGTGTCCTGCGGTAGGCTGGTGCCCTGCCTGGGATTTGTTCGTGCCTTGTGCCCTGTGTTGGCTGGGATTGGCTCCAGCAGACCCCCGTGACCCTGTAGTTAGGATATAGCGGGTTGGACAATGACTGACTGACTGATTGACAATCCTAAATGTCAAGACTTGATTTTTTATATTGTATTCCTTGTATCAATTAAATCTAGAGTCTTTGAATGGAGGTTTCAGAGTTTATTCTAGCATTACCCAAAATGCAAAGCATCATATTAAGCATGTTTCAGATAAACAAATCAAATATGTAGTATCAGCAAAGGACCATGGAATGGAGAAGGGCTTTGGAAGATAGAGGGTTGAAGATAAACATAATATATGAGGGTTAATGAGGATCAGGATTAAGAAGTTAGACCTGCAGGGAGAGCTATTGGAAAGAGTGGATGCATTTAAATATCTAAGATCAGCGATAGCCCAAGATGGAAAACCATATGCAGAGATAACTCATAGAGTGTATTGTGGATGGAACAATTGGCACAATGTATTAGAAGTATTGTGTGACGGAAGAATTAAGGCAGAGGTTAAAGGTAAGGTTTTTAAGGCATTGGTAGGACAAGTAATGATCTATGAAGCTGAGACTTTGACGTCAAAGGGAGCACAGGAGAAAAAGTTAGATGTGTCAGAAAGGATGATGTTGAGATGGTTGTGTAGAGTTACAAAAAAAGGACAGAATAAGATATGAGACTATCAGAAGTACAACAAAAGTGAGAAAGATATCTAAGGGAGTCCCTCAAAGTAGGTTGAAGTGGTATGGACATGATGAGGAGAGACAACGAATATATGGGCAAAAGAGTGATGGGCATGGAAGTACAGGACTAAGAGAAAGTGAAGTAGGCCAAATCGGAGGTGGATGGATAAAGTAAAAGAAGATCTGAAGGAAAAGAACTTGACTGGTGTGGACAGTGCAAGACCAAGCTGCACAGAGATTGATCAAGCACATTGACCCCACATGGAATTGGAAAAAGATGAACAGACAGAAGAAATAGTATCAGCATAAGACCGCCAGGGTTTTCTAGATTATCTGATTTTTTATAGGAGAATTAAGTATGTTTTGTATATAATGGGAGACCCCAAATCTTGTTAGCATTGACCCAGATCAGTATGATCAATCATCTTATTGTATAAAATGAATTTGAAAATTCATATAAATTCAAATTGTGATACCAAAATAATAAGTGATGCAGGCAGTTTTTTATCTACCTGACTGTTGGGCACTCCATATTTTCAAGGTACCTATTTGACTTTTAAACAAAATACGGTTCCCCTAGGATATGCACCTTGTCTTATATGTTAAAGCTGCTTAACTGAAGTCTTTCTAAGACTTTCTCTTTCTTTCTATCACTTGTTCAATTCTGTTCCACCTTCACCAGTTTCTTCCTATGCCCCATACTGCCAGATTGGAACCTGGATCTACTTAATAATACACATTAAGTTGGTGGAAATTACTACCAAAACATGTACACATTAAGACTGGATTCTAGCTTGTGGCAATGACTTTAATGTCTTTGCTATTCATTTAGATTATTACTATTATTTTAGATTTATTTTTTAAAAAATGTTTTCACTGGAGTATTTTCTTTACTCTTTTGTAAACAGGCCAGCTATTCTCCTAGTATTAGTTTTTAATAGGTATATGGACTTCTGCCTGTCTGTTAATTTTCCTGCATAACCCAATTGTACAGTGGTAGGGCTGCAGAGCCTAACCTAGCACCATTAGGTACAAGGCAGGAACAAATCCCGGAAGGGATGCTAGTAAAACATCAGAGTGGGCTTCACACCTGTCTTCACAGATAAGCACTATATATGTATAAACTCAGTTAAAATTAACCGAATTATCACTGTACACATCATTGCTCTTTTTTCTATTATTTCTAAGCTTTCTAAGCATTTACTTTTATATGCATTGTGAATGACCTTATAAAAACGATTTGGGAAATTGTATATACAAAATTTAGTCTTATGTTTGTACTTTACACATTTGTTTTGTTTGTTTAATTGACTTTTGCTGTCTTACACTGGTTTTGTTTGATTCTTCAAAACTCCAGATTTCATCCCTAGCATTCCATAAGAGTACTTTTACCACAAAATAAAGCTACCTGAATGATTTATTTCATTTTTTAGAAGCTCTTTAAACAGTTTAGAAATAAGCAGTGCACAAAATATTTGCACATCATATGCTCTTCCTAGCGCTGCTGCCTTACAATAAGGAGACTGGGGTTCACATACCAAGGCTCCCTGTATGGAGATTGCATGTTCTCCCTGTGTTTATGTGAGTTTTTCTCATAGATGTACCGGTTAGGTGGATTAGTGTTGCTCAATTGGCCATAGTGTGTGTGTGTGCTAATCTTGTGATGGACTTGTGCCTATGATTACTGGGATACACTCCAGCTGCCCTGTGACCCTGCCCTGAATAAGTCAATTAGCATGATAGATGGATGTAATCTCTATATTTGATTGCCTTGTAATATTAGCAACTCCGACATTTGCAAATCTGATCCTGAAGAGTTTAAAATAAAGAATGGGTGTGGGGGGCCTTTGGCGCTTTTCTGTTTTTTTAATTGCTTAATTTGGAGTTAGATGCAAAATTAGAAATACACAGAATTACAGATGCTTGTTAAAGTAACTAGCATCTGCATTACTGTGGTTGGCTTTACTGCTTGCATAATTAGTACATGTTGGTCCCCATATGGGTCCTATTATCGCCATTAGACAAGCAATAATTGTGCCAGGCCTGATTCATTTGCCTGTTTCTGCACCTTACTGCCCTTCTCAATGCCTGTCTTTCTGTACAAGTGCAAGTCAATCTAATGTTTAATGTTTTCATAATCTTGAATTGTCTTTCTTTCCTGTCTTCTTCCCTTATTTACAGGGCCCATTTGTCCACATTGCGAGCATCTGTGCAGCTGTACTCAGTAAAGTGATGTCTATCTTCAGTGATGTTTACAAGGTAAGCAGTGTCTGGCAGCCCGAACCCAAAAATGCAGCATGAAAAAATACACTAATTGCATCTTGAGTGGTAAGAATCTGTTTGTGAAAATTCTGCAGTCATCTGGTTTGTCTCTCCATGGTGTCCTATTCAGTGTTAGCTCCTGCTTTGCATCTGCTTTAGCCAGACTAACTACTGGTGCTACAAAACTATGTAATGAGAAAAAGTAATGGATAGGTAAATATTTTGGTTTGTCTATTATAGCACTAACATTTTTTTCATTTTTTTAATCCTGGTGTTCCACAAATATCATTACACATGCCTGCTTTTAAGTATCTTCCATCCTAAAAACTGAAATAAATGGAATAACACACAGTAAACAGTATGATGCTGTGGTGACACAATTCTTAGCTTAATTGGCTACAGGAAACTGTCTCTTCCGTCCCAAAGAATAATAAAAACTGTTAATAAATCTTAACAGATCCAGTCAGCAAGCTTTGAGGTATTAATTTAAAGGTTGGAGCTGAAGGAGTTGTAAATGAAGGGTAATATTATAAAAAGCCCAGCCTTGAAATGAACATTAGTCTCGCGTGAAATATGATCTTTTCAGTACCACTAAAAATAATGTTACCTTATGGTGTGCGGATAGAGCATGGCAGTGAACTAACTTTAGTTGCTATAAATGCGTTGTAAATTGCTTTTCATCGTTTGCTTATTCCAAAAAAGGAAGTTTGAAAAATCACTTTTGTATAAAGCGTCTTCTTCAAAGCACAAAATCACACAGTGGGATCATACGCCATTATATGTTTGTCTGTCCTTCCAGTTTTTACATCTACTACTTCTAATTTAGGAACATGTTATGCTGGTGTTCACGTCCTGATGCTCACTGTGTGAGGTTAACATGTTCTTCCCGTTTCTCAAGTGGATTGGGGTTGCTCAATTGACCCTACTGTGTATTTGTGTGTGTGTGTGGGTGTGTGTGCATGCATCTGCGTCACTTTAGCAATCCTTAGGTATAAGGAAAGAACCAATTCTGCCTGAAGCACACATATATCAAATAGCAAACCTATGTACAAACCCACCTTCCATCATACATGGTTAATTTAGAGTTGTCTGTCTACACACCATGCACTCTCCGGAATGTGGGAAGAAAGGCAGGTTTTCCTGAGATGAACCCACTAAGACGTGAAGATGACAGGCAAATTCCACACAGTAAGTTGATGGAGATTGCTAGTGTTCTTGAATCCTCTTATTTGTTTAGGAATTTTAGATTTTAATTATATAGATTTCATCATAGCTTCTTATGACATATTGGTAGCACATGGTTGAAGTGGCTGGCTCATAACTGCCGGGACCTGAGTTTAGATCTTTCATCAGCTATTGTTTGTGTTAACTTTGCCCATTCTTATTACTGTTCATGTGTGTCTTCTAATAAAACTTCAATTTGACACCCTCAACCCTAAGACAACATGCAAGTTAGATGATCTGGTATTGTGTGAATGCTCATGTATGACTCCTATGAAGAACCATCACCCCTTTCAGGATTAGCTACTGCCTATTGCCATCAGGATGGACTTGACGGATGGTAAATTTTGAAAGAAAATGGATGAATGAGTACTGTATTATAATAGATAACTGAATGTTAAAGACTTTTGCTGAAGCACAGATTGCTATGACACCTATAATTTAAGCAAAGGAATGTTTGTGTTGTTAATTGAGGGTCATCAAAGAAGCTGATTAGTGTTTCAAAATGTGAAATACACATATTTTGGGCAAAATGTTCAAAAGCATGACTAGTGAAAAGTGAGAAATTATATGAGATAGGGAGTAATATTGAAGTGTGATGACAGAAGAAGAGAAAAATGATGTCTTAAAATGGACACCAAAGGGGAGGACTAAATCATAATTCTCTGGAAGGTTTCAATGCACAGGAGATCAGCAGCCCTTCTTAAGCTTTTTGCAGGATCTTGTACCTTTTCAACAAGGTGTGACTTTATATAATCTGCATACAGCTTTACACTCATCTAAAGAAGTAAGTAGGAGGGAATGACTTTTGGTTGATGAGACATTATGTCACTTAGTAGGTCTGGACACCTAAAATAAATACCAGTGCCCAACTAATAATGCTCATTTACTGTCACTGTAGAGGTACACATGCTCTTGACAGGATAAAAAGGTATTTTGAGAGCTTTCACAAATTCAACACAGACTTCATTACAACATACATACTTTTTCAGATATAAAATATTCAACTGGCTTTAGCATGTCTTAAAATGTTATATTTTGGAATCCTAGCCAGCTGTTTCCATTACATGATATAGTGGTGTACTGTACATTTCAATTACTAAAAAGAAGAGTTTACCAAGGCTTATTAAAATATACTTATGCTATTTGAGCTTACAGTTCTGGTAGTAAATTTTTATTTATATTAGGCAATATGTCATTGCTTACTTTCTAGTTAATATCACCTAGCTCTATTGAACTAAGTCACACAAACTTGTCTGTGTACTTCAGTCATGCAGAACAGATGATTCTTGTCCTGATGAATCTATCTTCATAAAACATTTGATTAAAGTAATTTATGGAGAGTAACTTTAAAATAGTTTCTATAAGAAAAGCAAATGAGTGGCGCAGCCTACCCTCCGTGTATGCATATAATGCACAAAGCACAATTTCTCATTACTCATTGAGTCAACATGCTGACTCTTCTGCTTTTTCTTCAAATATTTTAAAATAAATCTGATGTGTCCCTACAGCATACCATCTATGGATATCAATTTAACTTGTGGTTCAAATCGCACAATAATGTACAGCACAGTATATATAGTATTCTAAGCCAAACTTGTCTTACATTTATTAACCGTTTAGCCATACATACATTAAAAGTTTGGTTTGGCTCTCTTAACAGTACAGTTAAGTTTAAATGCAATATTTTGTTACTGACTAAACTTTTTAAAATGTTTTCTAAGGCCGCATGACTCATTTAAAATGTTACTTTCAATTTTAAGTCTTTAGGTTTTAGAAGATTATACTTTTGTAGAGTACAGCAGAATATGTGTCCGTTGGCAACAGAGATCTTGGCAAATAATTACAGGGGCCTGGTATTGTAAAGTGATGCTGCAGATAAGGAGCCAAAGCTGTTGTAGAAAGACAAGTCTGGAATGGTGCCATAACACAGTACATCCTCTTGAGGTGCTTTAGAACTTCTCAGTCATGTCCAGACTTAACAAAAATATTCATGTGGAAAGAGATAGATAGTGTGGATGCTAGGGGTCACTGTTGCCCCTTAAACCCAATAGACAGACACACAGGACACAGGGTAAAAGCACCAAGAAGATTTTTTTATTATTTTCTTCCAGCACAGTGCTTCCAAAGCACCACAGCCACAATAAACACAATACTCAATAATTAACAGAATATTCTCTCTCCTCCACACCTCCCAGCAAGTGTTGTCCACCTCCTCCCGACTCAGGCTCCCTTGCTGGGTCTCCAGCAGTCCTTTATATAGTCCTTGACCCGGAAGTGCTTCTGTGCTTCCATCACCATGACTTTGAATTACTTCCGGGCTTTGTAAATAGTAAGGAATCCCCAGTCTCCCTGCAGTGTCTCCTGGTGGCACCCACGGTACCCAGCAGAGCTGTGTTGCTGAACTCCAAGTCCCAAAGTGCCCTGTGGACATCCGGGGCACTGCTGCAGTCCAGAGAAGCTGCCATCTATCGTCCTGGGGGAGGCAGTATCCTTGATAAGCTGGCATCCCCCCATTCTTCCATTACTGAGGCGTCCCTTACACTAGCCAGACAGATAGATAGATAAAAAAATAATTTTAACAAACAACAATAACAATAACAGCATTCAACCCCCACCAAATACACACTTGAATACAAAAATAAGAAAAGTTTTGACTTGTCTACAGATAAAAGAGCAGTCATAGTCTTTGTAAGTATGTAAATTATTTTATCATAAAGTTTTAATATAGCGAAAAGTAAAGGGGTCTGTCTACTTTTTAAATCCATTGGATATTAGACTGGCTGAAAGTGTAGAATATATTTAAACATATTATACTGTACATGTGAACAAAAATACCAAAAGCATCAATATATATGATGAAATCCAATTTATCCAATTCTGTACTCATTACATTCATTTAAACAGTTTAATAAAATTTATATTAATTATTTTAATGTTTAAATGAATTTGAAAAAACTTTTTTGAAACATGAGCAAATCAGGGCATTACACATAAATATTTTACTTTCTGATTTTCTTGATGTCTGCATTCCCAACACTGACATTTTTGACTTTAAGAAATACATCATTCTGTTATTGTTTTTATCACAGTTAAGTCTGTTTAATTCATTGTACAGACACTTTTTTGTTATTTATTTTTTAACTGCCAACACATCGAAAAAAACAATGTTTTAGTTAACAGATTATATCACCAGCTGCGGTGGGTTGGCACCCTGCCCGGGATTGGTTCCTGCCTTGTGCCCTGTGTTGGCTGGGATTGGCTCCAGCAGACCACCCATGACCCTGTGTTTGGATTCAGCGGGTTGGAAAATGGATGGATTATATCACCAGTTGTAATTCTTTGGCTGAAAATTTTAATGGCGTGAATGTCATCCGTTTCTGTTTGGCTTATGATATGTAATTCGTGTGAAAGCCAATGTATTTTTGTTATTGCACATCAGACACCATATTAACTGGAATGCATATCACTTTAATAAAATGTTTCTTTTGTTAAAGTCATCTTCACTAACAGTGCTTTGTGTTGCCTTGTGACGCTAATGTATACAGAAAAAGAGATAAGCCATGAGGGGCATTTTGATGGCTGCTGAGTAAAGGCTCTTCTCAGCTTTCCCCAGCAGGCTGTCTATGTCCCTCTCTCTCTCTTTCTCTTTTTCTCACTCTCTGTTGGTTGCATGGCTACTCCTTGTGTCTCCTTGCATTCATCCTAGACTGAGCAACACTACCTCGACTTCCTGGTGTCGGCCTGTGCTGTTGGGGTGGGATGCTGCTTCGCGGCCCCCATTGGAGGCAAGTTACTTTTTCCTTTTACTTTTATATTACTTTATATGGAAAATGTAATATGGACAGTTATTCGCGTTGCAAAGAAGAGACAGATGAAACTGAACTAAGTGGCTTACACTGTGGCAGACTAACACTTGGTAACAAGAACGGTATGATCTGATGCTGTCAGTAAACATGTTAAGTGGTAT
The DNA here is from genome assembly GCF_016835505.1 of Polypterus senegalus. NCBI lineage: Eukaryota > Metazoa > Chordata > Cladistia > Polypteriformes > Polypteridae > Polypterus > Polypterus senegalus. The sequence continues at coordinate 123,646,430 of NC_053162.1, forward strand.
CAATGGGAAATAACAGTCTTACTCCATTAACAGCATGCCTGGTTGCACTTCAAAAACAATTGCTTCTGCACTAAAGAGACTGGAGGAATGCTCTAACAGATTTCATCTGTGTAGTAGACATGAGCTAAGACCTAGCTGTCAATAAGTTATATTTGAAAAAAATAATGATCTAGAATTCAATTTTCAGCAATGTTCACAGTTTTAATTGGGTGCAGATCACATTATCAGTTTTTAGCCTTTAACTTGGGGAGTTGTTCACAATTACATAGACCAAATGTGATTTCTAAGGCCTGGAGCCTTGCTCCAAAAGATCCTCTTATCTTGACAGTGTTACAGTAATTAATATTATCTCAGAGTAATTGTAAGTCACTATGGTTAAAAGAGTCTGCCAAATAAATATATTTATTTAAAGAGTCTGAATCCATACCCTAATTCATCCCTTGCTTGTAAAAGTGAAAGGGACAACTTTTGCAACTGACAAAACGCCTCTTTTTGGCAGTAAACACGTATAAAAAGTACATGACCCCTAAATCATTGCATGTTAAAGGTGAACCCTGTTAATTGTAATTTACTTGTATGATTTGCATTAGTAACACAGATATGATTTAGTCAATCTATAAAAATATTTTAATAGGCTATAAAATGACATGAAAATATTTTGATTTGAATGTTTCAAGTTTATGAAGGCAAAACAAATCTGTTCTTTTTTGATTTGAACTAACTAGAGCTCACTAGAGGGAATTTTCAAAGGGAAACTTGCATGCTCCCAGCTGTTGCAGCATCTCTTGCCCTGACACATTCTAAAAATGTTGCATTCGTTGGCAGCAAAATCTAGGGTAGTAGGATTTAATTATATGTTAGCTGAAAAATTTGCATAAACTTCCAATTACTGTACCAAGCTGTGGAGATCTCTTCATCTCTCTGTGTCAGGACTGGGAGCTACATGTCTGCTGAGCAAAGCACAAAGACAATCCACTGGCACCTACAGGTGAGGCCAGAAAATCACACAACATAGAAGCAGTACTAACATTAACGATCATACAAGGAGTTTTTAAAATTCTCATTATGAAGATTCTTCATTGAATAGTGACACACACACACCTATACTCAAATAGGAAGACATTACGTTGTAAATGTAACTGATGGTCTTATGCTTCTCATAAACTGTCTTATAAAGTTAACTGTTTAAACTGACTTGATTTCTTCTATCTGCCTTTATCTCTTTTTGATTTTCCAATCTTTCTTTCTTTCTTTCTTTCTTTCTTTCTTTCTTTCTTTCTTTCTTTTTCTTCCCTCCTCGTCCGGATGACCAGTAGCACCCGTATTGCTACACAGACATTCTCACCGTAGGCTGTGCAGTGGGTGTTGGCTGCTGTTTCGGGACTCCACTTGGAGGCAAGTCTTTACTGCTCAGTGTGCTGCCTGCTTATCATCTTGCGAGACTGTCTCTTTCACCTGCTCTATAAATGACAGCTTCTCTGAGTGTTCACTTATCTTTTTCTATTTCTGAGATTTCAGCTAAATACCCAAAGACATTGATTGTTTGACATTTGCCTTGTCCTTTACAGGTGTCCTTTTCAGCATTGAAGTGACATCCACATACTTTGCTGTCAGAAATTATTGGCGTGGATTTTTTGCGGCCACATTCAGTGCTTTCATCTTTCGAGTGCTGGCAGTGTGGAACAAAGATGCTGGTAAGGGAGCCTTTCAGTGGCTCCACTGCCATGATAGAAACATTAATCCTAGTTTTTATCATGGCAAAGAACATTAAACCTGTATGTGTGTGGTATGAACAGTTGTAGCTTTAAACTTCATATTTATACCTGTTCATTTGATTATTTCACAAATGAAGAGTATCATGTCCTCTCCAAGGTTCTCACAGAATTGGCCAATCCATCATTCTTTTTTGAATTGAAGTAAAGTGTTTACATGTTTCTTTTAATTGTCCTCACTGAATTTTTCAATAAATGATGAATGTGATCTTGTTTATTTTATAAGATACCTTGTGTCAGCTATGTGTGGCACAATAAAAAATTGAAAAATGACTAACAAAAAAGTACAGAAATATCAAAAGTGTTAATTGGAAATTAAACAGTATAAAAATAATTTAATCAGAAATGATGACACAGCTGGGAACTATAATTTTTAAAAGCATTTTACTCCACCTGCCATAAAAACTGCTGATTCCACAAGTATACAATAACAATAACCAATAGAGGGTTTGCATTTACTGGCATTGCCGCTTCATCCCATCTTGGATTAAGCATGGCCTTCTTATGCCAAAGTGTAGATTTGTCACCTATCTAGATCTTCAGCAACAAATTGGTTAGATCCTTTGTGTAGGCTCTAAAGTGACTCTGAGAGCCTGAAAAGGTTGAGGATAAACTGCTACAAGATCTACATATGATCTTACTTTAATTTATAGTTTCTTCCATTCTGCTTGAGTGGAGTTTGCAGTTTCTCCTCATGTTTAAGTGGCTTTTTTTTTTTATTTAGTCTGGTTTCCTCTCATGGATGAAAAACATGGTGTCAAGTAAATCTCCATTCATACAGTGCCTTCATGTCACATGTATATGGCTGTGCATGATCTACAACAGCCCCACAGTTCCTAGGGAAAGTATCATTATGAAAAATATATACTGCATTTACAGTATTCATTTTAAATTATCATTGCATAGTGATGGATTTGAAGAATTACTGTACATTACAGGTTTACTAGCTCAAAGTTTTATCTCATAAATTATTCAGGTCACATTCTGTATTACTCACTTGCATTTTTGTTCTTTCTTTTTGTACAGTTACTATAACAGCCCTGTTTCGAACTAATTTCCGCATGGAATTCCCATTTGACCTGCAGGAGCTCCCAGCCTTTGCAGTCATTGGGTGAGTGTACTAAATGTAGTTTCTCCACTAATGATTTGCTTTCAAAGAAATACATTTTCTGAGATAAAGCTCCCTTTTAGAATAGATACCAAAAAATCTGTGTTTATTATCTAAAATGTTACAAAAGAATTAATCAAGTTTGTGATGCAAACTTACAAAAGAAAAATTTGAATCCTATACTAAATATACAAAATGATTTTCTTTTGATAACTAATAGTAAACTGCTATATACAGTCAACTTTCCAGTTTTAATGGGTAAAAAGGGAGGGTAGGACACAGATTCACCCCAAAAAAGGAGGGATGCATACAGTGACAGGGATGCCAAATGTCATTATGCCAGGTGTAAAGAGAAATATATTACCAGGGGGGCAGTGTGCCCTGTTTTTTTGTGAAAGACTAGGAAAATCTATGTGTTTTGGCACCCGTGAAGAGCAGAAAGTATGAGAGAGAGAGATATAGAGAAGGACAACCTAGGACAACCTGTTAGGAACCAGGCAATACACAATGGTAGTTCTATTAGGTAAGCAATCCAACATATGAGATCTGACTTCTCAAAAAGACAGCGTGCCATAGAGAACTGAGAGAAAATAAGGCAACCTTTGGGCTAATAAAGGGCAGGACACGGTCAGAGGCGGGCAGAGGGTTATGTTTTTGAAGCAAGTGATGGAGGCGGTATCATCGTGAAGTAAGAGGAAATGATCAGACAAACCATAATCTCAAAGCAAAGGTCTCAGTGCTAAAGCCTTTCTGTGAGTGCCTTTTAGCTTCCTCATCTGGTGGGACAGAGCACAGGTGAGTTCAGTGATGATCTAAGAGTCTAAATGTTGAAAGAGAGAAGAGGAAATCAAGCACCAAAGTATGAACACGTCTGTCCTTCGAAAGAGCATGCAGTTACACATTAATATGTTGGTGCACAAGTCATCTGCATCACCAACAATAACGCACATCATATTTGAGAGACGACTCAAATATGGTATTAAAAATGACAAAATGAATACGCTAGTAGGTAGTGTATACTGTACATCGCATTTTTAGAAGTGCATATAAAAGTGACTCAAATTTCATTTGAAAAGATCGTATTTCTGTGTCCACACTCTTAAAAATAATGGTTCTTTAATGGCATTTTGTGGTTGTTTACTGAATTGTGTGGTTCTTCATAGAATTACTGCTTGACAAAACACCCTTACATTCTAGGAAGGGTTTTTTTGCATATAAAGCTGGTTCTTTCTACTTTGCTTCCTAATATGTAGAAATAAATACAAAAATGAAACCTTTAATGTTTGGTGGGCTACCTATAGCACACTAACAGATTGAGAAAACCTGGAATTAGTATGTGTTATTGTATGCAGCATGATATAGAAGATTGTTTCACAGTACTTTCTGTGTCCAAGTTACTAGACTCTAAATGTGTTTGGCCCATTTATTATATAGACTTTTATCAGGACCTTCTCATGTTTCTTTTGGTTCTGTCGACGTTTTATTTTTAGCTTCTGAGATTTTGACAAATTAGTCTTTCTCATGTTCTGATCTAGGGTCTTGTGTTTTCTTTTTGTTTTAATCATTTAGGAAATTTGTACGTTCACAATTTTTTTTATTATTATCTCTTAACTTCCTTAATGTTATGTTTAACCTCAGAAAAATGAGTCAAAAACGCTGAATTAGTTTCAACAAGAAAAAATGTTATTACATGTAAAAGAAACTTGTAAATACCAAAACAATATAAATATAGTAGGAAAGGTATGTCTAGCATACACTACTGTACTGATGCAAATTTAGTACAGGTCCATCATGTAATATGTTTTGAGACAGTCCCCAATGCATAGCCTGACATTGCATTCAGGATTGTGTTTCTTTGCACAATTTTCTTATAATATATTTTTTTGTTGCTTGTACATGAGATGGTAAAATGTGTTATTGTAGGCTGTCATAGTGCAAAACCTAGTTACTTCCATATTTCCCCTTACACAGTGACAGTTACTATATTGTGAACATTGGTTAGAAGGCTAACATCTTTCTTGTCCTTGCACTTGATCATAATCAGTTTCCTTTTTTGGCAACTGTTGCACCACGGCGAAGTTTTCCTTGACCACATTCACAAGGCATGTCATGGTTGTTCGGTCGTACAGTGCCACATGCGTGCGTCAGTTTCACTATCTATGTCAATGTCTGATGACCATTTCACATAGTCACTACCAATGCTCTGGATCTGGTTCAGTTTGTTCAAAAACTGGCCTTGCAGCTTTTCATTTGCCATTGTGTTTTTGCTTGAAGTCTCCACTCACTCTTGAATATCAATGAGTTATCATAGAGTTACCATAAAGTGTCAGAATGCATAAAAATATTCATGTTTTTGGGTGCAAGATGTTATTTCATCCACTAGATGGCAACAGAATACTGTCCTGATAGTTATTTGAGCTTAACACTGTAAAACTGATCATTACCTTCACCCCAAGTGCGGCTTCACCATAATAACATAGAATTCAGAGGCTGAGTCAGGCTCAGAATTAATGCCAATGTGGTTAAATTATTTTGTTTTAAAATTGTCTCCCTTTATTTAATGGATTTTTTTAATGGATGTCACCATGTTGCTTATTGTTACTATGGCCATTGTTGGGCACGTAATACACAGTTCAAACACCCTATGGCATCACACAGGCCATGCTATATTATATGTGTACACAACACACATAATCTAAACTTTACATTAAAATACAAAACCGTTTCATAACAACTTGTGTATTACACTTGTTAGATAAAGGAATCTAATCTTTAGTTATGGTTTGGACATCTGATCTCATTACTTGACTACATGTTCTGTCTCACTTTTAGTGATATTATTTGACTCTCTTTCAGTTAAGCCTTTACTTTTACTGTAATCTTCTTGTCTAATACCATTTGTCCTGCTTCTAGTGTTAAACAAATGGCATCTTGAGTACAACAGGTAGGTTAATATGGGTTTTGCCTGAGAATGACTCATACAAGGCTGATTTTTGATGTTTTGCTATGACAGACTTTGGCTCCAAACAGTCCTGTAATCAACAGGGAGTGAATGGGTGGATGGATGTGCATTTTTGTATTGCCTACTACCTATATTCATAATAACTATTTGCTCTTTTCTTTCAGCATTTCCTGTGGGTTCCTTGGTGCCTTCTTTGTCTACCTTAACCGACAAGTTGTTTTGTTCATTCGACGACAGACCGTGCTAACAAAATTTCTTAGCAAACAGTGAGTAAATTTTAATATTTAGCATAGTTTGTTTTTTAATTTTGAAAATAAATAGACTAAATTCCTTTGAATCAGAAGAGTTTTACTTAGTGCTTGTCAACTATATTACTGCAGAAAATACTTTAATTCTCACACTAACCTTAAATTTTAGGTTCTTTATTATATAGAAGCATATACACCAAACTAAAGTATTAAATAACACCTTCACTTAGATAAAGCACAGTAATATTAGCAGAGAAGGCAAACTTTTTATTTATTCAATGTAAACTAAGTACTACATAAAGTATACAACCTGAAGTCTTGTAGATGTAGTACGTTTAGGATGGCCTTTCAGTCCAGGTGGCACAATTCTTCATTACAGAGCCTCTGTAGAGGCACACAGCAGCTTATATCATTCTCAATGTAAAGATGAAACACTTACAGTATTTATTATGTTAGGCATGATCATCCAGAGAACTCTCAGCCATGCCTCCTTGTTATCCATCAAACCTTAACCTAATCAAATAAGACAAAGACAAACTGTTAAACCTTAACTAAGTCAAGCAATTACAGTAATGTCCATGCAGCATCTCAATCTGTGAGTTCATCATTTCAGTCCATACAATAAAGTCCATGTAATTTCTACCGTGGATGAACCTCCATCATCAAAATGACATGATTCAGTTGCAAATTATGAAAGCTCCAAATTCTTATCTATACTGTATATCACAACATCTCACAGTGCACTTTTTTATTAGGAATATTGTATACTGTTAAGGCTATGGTGGCAAAGTTGTTCAAGCTGCTGTTTCACTGTACTGCACTGAACTTATTTTTGAAATCCATCCCAGTCACCGTCTGTGTGGGATTTCTCCTGGTGCTCTGGTTTCCTCTATTGCACTCTAAAGACTTGTATGTTAGGTTCAATGGTAACTCAAAATTAATCCTGTGAAAAAATGTGTGGGTGAACATGATGCCCTGTTGAGGCTTGTGCTGCATTCAACAAAAACTCAGAACTTGTAATTTCTGATCTCCGACTCAGAAAACAGAATGAAAATGTGACCTGAATTGGAATTTCTACTCACAGAGTTGGGCCTGGTCTCTCAAGTCTGAGTTTATCTTACTGCAAATTATGACATCAATTCAAATGGTAATGTGTACTGTGGTCAGGAAATACAGTAACACTTAATAGGTTTAATTTATTTATTAGAAGAGTTTACTTTAAATAAATCACCTCACTCTGTAATACTGAATATTGAGAAGGTAAACAATAACATTAACAGAATGAACAGTAACAGGTTAACCAATGTAAATTTGTTACATGTTACTGTTTGTACATTGCACTCGATAGTTGCTTGGTGTAGTCTTTTAATTGTAGCTTCCAAGCAGAAATAGTACTATTTATTGGGGCCAAGAGCATAAAAATGTTTTTATTCTTCAATCCAGACTATACAACTGTTTGCTAGCATTTGTTGTTGAAACACCAGCTTTCATGGAGACATCCATATTTACTTTTCCACCATGGAAGCGTGAATGCACAGAAGTCACAAATGACACAATTGCAACTTTCAACTTCCTAGCTCCACTGTAAGATGAATGCAGATTGGTTTGTGTCTTGCTGAAAGAATAGGCCCCAACTCTCGAAGAAATTACTATGGAATAAAACAAGTTAAGAAAGTAGATTCATGAATGGGTGCTTAAAATGTTAAGGTTCTGAAAATATTTTAATATGCATACTTTCATATGGATATAATGTAGTCTTAAACCAGAATAATTAGCAAAACACAATGTGTAACATTTGAATTATACAATAGTGGTACAGTAGGTCAATGTGGTTGTACAGTGTTTAACTCTACTGCCTCACAGTTCCAGCTGACCATGTTCTCTGGCTCCTCTCTTCGTGTGTGGAGTTTGCAGATTCCCTCTGTGTCAGCATTCTAACATGAATATGTTAGGGTCTTGAGAACTTTTAATTGCTCCATCCGTCTTGTATTCTTACCCCACTCAGAACTTCTCCTGTTTTGTGCCTGATGCTGCGTAAAGGGACTCTTGTGTAGTGTGAGTGGTCACTTGACCACAATTCTAAAAATCACACAAAACACAATTTACATACATACAGGCAAGCAACAAAACAAGTTCAATGGAAAGCAACTCTTCATGCCTGCTATGTTGGGATATGTTTTTCTGTGGTGAAGGGTGACCAATCAGATAATGAGACATTGTAGTGAGACAGATGCAAATAGGGAAGAGCCATGTAGTAAGGATGAACCAACCAGAATGCAATGGAGTCTGCGTTTCATAAATCTTCATTTTCACCCATCTACACTGAAGTGCCATGCTAGTGTTTTTAGATGTGTCCAGCTCTGGAGAGTGATTTCAGAAGTATTTGTTTTTTTGTGTAGTTGAAAATGCTGAGAATGAAAAGAGAAAACAGAGACAAATGTCTGCATTTTTAAATGAAAACATACTAGTGTGAGTGGTGCCTTATTCTCCACAAGCATGTCATTGGATTAAACAAATTCAAAAATTGATTGAATGTGCATTACATTTAAATATTTGTGCTCATGCTTTATTAAAGATAAAAAAAAGCCATGTCTTTACCTATCCATCTTTTACAAATTTTAAGAACTACTCTTTACTGTCATTATTCTATTAGGATACATGTATATGTTTTGTAATTCTCAAACTGATAAAATATTTAAACAAATAGTTCTATACATATATATATCTTGTAATGTATATGGTATACTGTATACACATATATACTGTAGTATATATATTAGACATTGTGCCCATCATTAGGCACTCAACCAGCCAAAACACAAAATGTCACATTAAAGTTTCCCTCCAGCCACATGGGATTTTAATTTATTACCGGAAAGGAAACAGTTCCAATTATATCTAATATTTCATAGCAGGCTAACAACACCTAAGCCTTTACTTGTTATCAAAGAGAAACTGTTTATGTTTCTCTGTATTAAATTCTGTCGAATGTAAGTGTTTCAATAGCCCATTCCTGGATATCAGAGCAGGTCTTTTTAGTAAGAGGAAGACATCTGTATCTGTCTCTCAGGTGAAGTATCTTCCTGATATCGTTGACTCTTTTATTACTCCCATGAAGTCACACAACTCTCTTGTGAGGTCAACATCACATGACTGGCTGGACTCCTACAGCTTCCAGTTTCCCACTTAGGGATGTCTTACTTGTAACATTGCTAGGTCATCAAAGGGAAAAGAACATGCTTTGAGGCATCTGAAGGCATTTCATCTTTTCCATTGGGGTTCACCTGTGCTTTATTCACTCCAATATGATGCTACAGATTACGTTTACAGATACTGTACTTGTTCCTTTTTTCTCTGTGTTTTTTCATGAACACCCTACATTTTAGGAAGGCATACACTAATTTAGACTTGTTTGGGGATTTAGGAAGAAAATAAGAATTCCTGGAGAAAAAAAAGAACAAGAAGCACCACAAGAACTTTTCATTGGTCAGTGGTTATCATGGAGGGATTCAAACCCAGAACTCTGGAGTATGAGTCAGTGCCAACTGCTATGTCAATAAATACTGAAAATTCAAAGTTTTAGCATAGAGAATGGCACAATACATTTACTGTATTCTTATTAACTATTTTTATAAGTTTCCTTGTGTTTTCTAAAGAAATTTTTGCTTTCAGGTACAATTCTGCCTTATATGACTTGCTTGACTAAATTAAACATTTATTTTTAATAACTTTATCATTAGATGATAGACTTCAGGTAATACATTTTGTTTAATATTTCTCTTAGTAACAAATATGCAATAACTGTAAAGTTGCTCTGTACAGCCCATGACTGATCTTACTTCCAGCATCCCTTTGACAGCAAAGCCTTCTGGGAGGGTGGAAAGCTTAGTGTTGCTTGAAGGGGTGAGAGCAGCTAGCAGAAAATATAATATATGAGTTAAATATAGAAGATTTAATGGTTGTTGAATAACAAAACATAGTTAAAGGCCAAGAGCTAAGGACAGTAGCCAGGAATTTGTAAAAGCTGCTGGCTTTCAGAAACAAAACAGGAGACTTCTTTAAGGGGCAAGTAACATAGTACTGTGGAAGAATAAAGACAAAAATCAACAAATGGGAAGTACAATTTTGAAACCCAAAGGAAAAAGTAAATCCAGAAAGCCAGGACTCTATGGAACACAAGGGATGCTTGAACCCTTTATGTACACACACTTCTGTGAATTTGGATGAGCGATGTCTTGGAAAAGCTAATACATTCTTTGCAATGAGACTGCTCGTTGAGATGCCTTGAGAAAATCAGAATGGTTTGTATATGGTGTTATTATTGATTTAGAGAAATCTATGATAGAGGGATCCTCTTTAAGTTCTTACCTCTTTGCACTGGTGCATGTTTTTTGCTGATGACATTGTGTTGTGTAACACAAGGAAAGAGGAAGTGGAGAGGAAGTTGGAGGAATGGAGAAGGGCTTTGGAAGATAGCAGATTGAAGATGAATAGGATGAAGATAGAATGTTTGAGGTTTAATGATGACCAGGATTAAGAAGTAAACCTGCATGGAGAGCTATTGAAAAATGTAAATATATAGGATCAGTTGTAGCCCAAGATATACAAGTATATCATATATCAAATTGGCAAAACTTAGACACAGATAACACACTAGTTATGTGTGCTTCTAGCTACACCTTCCATGTGCAGCTTCTTTTGGATTTCTTCTTCTTACACTTCACCTTTACCCATTTCCATGTGGGATCGAAGTTCAACATCAACCTGCACTTCTTCCCCTGTTTGATCCTTTAACTTCAAATTTTCTTTTACTTTATCCATCCAGCTCTGCTTTGACCTCCCTCACTTTCTCTTCCCCAGTACTTCTAGTCCCATCACTTTTTTCCCCACATATTCATTGACTGTCCTCATCATCCTCATCATACAGTATGTTAAGAACACTTCAACTTATATTCGTGCACTTTCTTTTTTTTTTTTTATTTATTTATTAATTTTATTATAATCAATACATAGTAATCAAGTTTTTACAAAAAAAAAAGAATTATGCTAAGAACAGATCGATCCCCACCCTTGAGAGAGAGAGCAAGCCAAATGGTGTAAAATTTAAGGCTTGTAAAAATACCTAAATCAACAAATTCTCTGTGCTTTATAAACTCATTTCAAAATATTACTGATTAGATCCTGCCATGTTTTGAAAAAAGTCTGCACAGATCCTCTAACTGAGTATTTGATTTTTCCAATTTTAAATAATATAACACATCAGTTTCCCACTGACTTAAAGAGGAGAGTTTGGGTTCTTCCAGTTTATCAGAATAAGTCTGCGTGCCAACAGTGTAGTGAATGCAATCACAATTTGTTTGTCTTTCTCCACTTTAAGACCCTCTGGAAGAACCCCAAACACAGCTGTTAATGGGTTAGGAGGGATTGTGAGTCCAAGACTGTCTGAGAGGTAATTAAAAATTTTTGTCCAGAATAATGTTAATTTGGTGCAGGCCCAGAACATGTGACCTAGTGAGGCTGGGGCTTGGTTGCAACGTCGCAGGTTGGATCATGCCCTGGAAACATTTTGGAGAGTTTTAGTGAGACAGATGTGCTCGATATATAATTTTGAGTTGTATAATTGTATGCTTTGCATATGGAGCTTGAGTGAATTCTCTGCATTGCTACTTTCCACTCCTTTTCTGATATATTAATTGAGAGCTCATTTTCCCAGTGTCCTCTTGGATCTTTGAAAGGAAGGGATTGTAAAAGGATTTTATATATTGTAGAGATGGAGTCTAACTCCTTGAAATTGAGCAATAATTTTTCCAGCGTGGATGAGGGTGCAAGATGAGGAAAATCTGGAAGGTTCTGTTTAACAAAGTTCCTGATTTGAAGATAGTGAAAGAAATTTGTAGCTGGAATGTTAAATTTGGAATGTAATTGTTCATAGGATGCAAAGGCGTTGTCTATATAAAGATCTCTAAGCAAGTTAATTCCAAATTTTTCCAGATATTAAAACTGCATATGTTTGTGAGGGTTGAAAGAGGTGGTTCTTTTGCAGGGTGCCACAGAAAGAAGCTTCTCCGTCTTAAAATGCTTTCTACATTGGTTCCAGATTCTAAGTGAGTGGAGCACAATTGGGTTATTAGTGTATTGCCGATAGCGTGTGTTTATTGGAGCACAGAGCAAGGAATACAAAGAAGTACTGCAGGATTTTACTTCTATTGCGGTCCATGCCTGTGTATGTTCTTCTATTTGTGTCCAGGTTCTTATCGACTGTATATTTGCCCAGTAATAAAACTGGAAGTTAGGTAGAGCCATGCCACCTTCTGCCTTTTGTCTTTGTAGGGTCGCTCTTTTGATGCGTGGATGTTTAGAATTCCAAATAAATGAGGTTATTGTTGAATCTAATTGCTTAAAGAACGATTTATTAATGTATATTGGTATGTTTTGAAATAAAAAGGAGCTTAGGAAGAATATTCATCTTAACAGTGTTAATTCTTCCAGCTAGTGTGAGATGAAGGGTTGACCATCTATGCAAGTCTTGTTTAATTTTTTCCATGCAGGCGCGAAATTTTGTTGATAAAGAGCTTTATGTTTACTTGTGATGTTTACCCGAGGTATTTAAACTGTTCTGCAATGATAAAAGGAAGGGTGTCTAATCTAATATTATATGCTTGAATTCACGGAAAGAGTACACTTTTATTCAGATTAATTCTGAGACCAGAGAGCTTTTGAAATTCTGTGAGTGCTGCTAAGACTGCAGGCACAGAATTTTCTGGGTCCGATATATACAGTACCATGTCATCTGCATATAATGAGATTTTCTGTTCCAGTCCTTCTCTGCTAATCCCCTTTATCTGATCAGTATTTCGACAATGTATTGCCAGTGGTTCAATGGCAATTGCAAACAGCAGTGGTGACAAAGGGCATCCTTGTCTTGTGCCACGTTCTAGTTTAAAGTAGTCTGAGCAAATGTTATTGATGCAAACTGAAGCTTCTGGGTTAGTATACAGTAATTTAATCCATGCACAAATGTTGGGCCAAACCCAAACTTCTCCAAAATAGTAAAAGGTATTTCCATTCAATCATGTCGAATGCTTTTCTGCATCCAATGATAATAATATTTCTGGGGTGTTTGATTTAGTTGGTGAGTATATTACATTAAACAGGCGAAGATTTGAAGATAAGTGTCGGCCCCTAATAAATCCAGTTTGGTCTTGTGATATTACGAGGGAGCACTTTCTCCATCCTTCTAGCTATGATTTTAGAGAGTATTTTAACGTCGTTATTCAGAAGTGAAATTGGTCTGTATGATGCACATTGTAATAAGTCCTTATTTTGTTTTGGAAAGACAGTGATTAGTGCTTGGCGAAAGGTTTGTGGAAGAGATTGGTTATCTCTGGCTTCTGTAAATGTTGCTAATAGGAGGGAGCTAGCTGAGCGGAGAATTTCTTGTAAAACTCTGCAGGGTAGCCGTCAGGGCCTGCTGCTTTTCCACCTTGGGTGACTTTATAGCATCCAGTAATTCTGATAATGACAGAGGTTTATCGAGTTCCTCCACACTAAAAGCGTCAATTTGTGGTATCTGTAATTTATCCAGAAATGCATTAGATTGTATATTGTCTTCTTTAAACTCAGTAGTATATAGGGATTTATAGTAGTCTCTAAAAGTGTACATTATATTTTTGTGTTCGATGATTTTATCTCCATTAGTGTTAGTAATTACGAGATTGCGTTGCGTACATCTTGCTTGTGAATTTGTTGCTAAAAGCTTATTAGCTTTCTCTCCATGTTCATAATAATGATGTCTGGATTTGTAAATTAGTTGTTCGGTTTCTTTAGTTGTCAAGAGGTTTAATTCTGAATGTAGAGCCTGCCTCCTCTTATGTAGAGTCTCGCTTGGTAGTCTGGCATGTTCTTCATCTATTTTAGTAATTTACTTTTTATCTCTGCTACTTTCTTCGCTCGGATTTATTTCTGTGGGAAAGATATGAGATAATCTGTCCTCTTAAGAAGGCCTTAAGAGTTTCCCAGAGTATTCCTGCAGAGATCTCAGGGGATGTATTTGTCTCTAGAAAGAATTCAATTTGTTTGGATATAAATTCAGTACAATTCTCGTCAGCTAATAGAAGCGGATTGAGCGCCATCTGCGGGGTGAGTGTATGGGGCTTAGTAATTTCAGCTCCAAGATCATCGGAGCATGGTCTGAAATAACAATAGCATCGTATTTACAAGATTTAATCTTAGGCAAGAAGTTATTATCTATAAAGAAGTAATCAATCCTTGAGTAGCAATGATGTACTGGTGAGTAGAAAGAATATGTTCTTGAATTTGGGTTTAAAACCTCCAGGGATCTGATAAGTTGTGATCAGTTATAAACTTTGTAATTATCTTTGCGGTGTTAGTTGCGTTCCCCTGTGGAGGAAGTCTTATCTAAAAGTGGATTTAGAACACAATTAAAGTCCCCAGCCATTATAAGTTTATGAGTGTTCAGATTGGGAATGGATGCAAATAAATTTTGTATAAATTCCTTATCATCAACATTAGGTGCATAAACATTTATCAAAATCATTTTACAGTTAGATAAGTCTCCCATGACCATCACATATCTCCCTTCAGGATCCAATACTACATCTGATGCTACAAATGGTACTGTTCTATGTATGAGAATTCCCACCCCTCTAGTTTTCTTTGTAAAACTAGAATGGAACATTTGGCCAGTCCAGTCTTTTGCAGCGGAACTGATCCTTACTTAGTAAGTGGGTTTCCTGTAAAAATACTATTTTAGCATTTAGACCTGTTAGGTGAGAAAGTACTTTCTTTCTCTTTAATTCGTGATTCAGGCCTTTAACATTCCAGCTTACGAAGTTAACTGTCCCATCATGGAGACACTGATTCTGAGTTTTTGATGTCATTTATAGTCTTAACTGGAAGTGAAATAGTTTAGGTCTTAATTTCCTATTCCCCAAGAGTTGTTGCCATGCAGCTTATTATTACGTTGATAGTTATAATTATAAAGATTGAGATGATAGATTAGATATAGATCAAGCCTGCTCTCTTTCTCTTCCCCCCTTAACCCCCACCCTCCCTTTTTGCCTCCCCAGGTGAGGCTAAAACCCACTTCATGCAGTCCCAGTCCTCTGACATACCCAGAGACAGAGCACGTCCAAAGCACATCAAGCCCCCATGCAGTGGCGCTTTAAGGTTAAAAGATAGAGATATCTGTTACCAATATAGTCTTTAAAAGAGGAAAAAGAAAAAAAAAAAAGAATTTTGCACTTAATATATATATATATACATATATATATATATACATATATATATATATATATATACATACATATACATACACACATATATACATATATATATATACACATACACATACATATAATCTTCAGCAATTTTAGTGCATTAAGATGATATCCCCAGATAATAAACCCAGGTGATGGTGTTAAAGATGTGTCCAAAACAAGCATAACAAGTCTTAATGCAGTAATAGCAATAACAGTAAACCAAGGGTATGATATTGAACAGTCTCATTTAGGGTACACATGAAATAATTAGAAAAGAAAAAAAGAGGAGGAAAACGTAATTAAGCACAATAAAACATAAACATTTAGCGCCCTAGTAATACTAAGTAATAATAAGTAATAAGTAAGTAATAATAATAATAAGTAAGTAATAATAAGAATATGAGAATATATGCTGATAAAAAAACCCGTATTTTAAAACAAATAGATCAGACAGTAGATTATTAATCCTAGCTTTATCATTTACCGCCATGACTCACAATTATGTATCAGAATAGTCCCGGGATCAGCTTTCTTAACTCATTTTCTGCCTCCTCCTTGCTAGCGAAAACATAGAAATGACCCTGCCATTCCACTTTCGTGCACTTTCTTAACTATCTTTCCCACTTTTGTTGTACCCCTGATTGTCCCATTTCTTATCTGTCTTTTTTTCTAACTCCACTCATCCATCTCAACATTCTCATTTCTGCTACATCTAACTTCTTATCCTGCACGTTCTTTAATGCCCAAGTCACAGCTTTGCTGGTCTTACCACTATTTTAAAAACCTAACCTTTAACCTTTGCCTTAAATCTTTGATCATACAATACTCCTGATACCTTCTTCCAATTTTTCTATCCACATTGCACTGTATAGGCTATCTCTGCATCTAATTTTTCATCTTGGGCTACAACTAATCCTATATACTGTATTTACATTTTTCAATAGCTCTCCATGCAGGTTTACTTCTTAATCCTGGTCATCATTAAACCTCAAACATTCTATCTTCATCCTATTCATCTTCAATCTGCTATCTTCCAAAGCCCTTCTCCATTCCTCCAACTTCCTCTCCACTTCCTCTTTTCTTGTGTTACACAACACAATGTCATCAGCAAAAAGCATGCACCAGTGCAAAGAGGTAAGAACTTAAAGAGGATCCCTCTATCATAGATTTCTCTAAATCAATAATAACACCATATACAAACCATTCTGATTTTCTCAAGGCATCTCAACGAGCAGTCTCATTGCAAAGAATGTATTAGCTTTTCCAAGACATTGCTCATCCAAATTCACAGAGGTGTGTGTACATAAAAAGGGTTCAAGCATCCCTTGTGTTCCATAGAGTCCTGGCTTTCTGGATTTACTTTTTCCTTTGGGTTTCAAAATTGTACTTCCCGTTTGTTGATTTTTGTCTTTATTCTTCCACAGTAATTATGTCACGTGCCCCTTAAAGAAGTCTCCTGTTTTGTTACTGAAAACCAGCAACTTTTACAAATTCCTGGCTACTGTCCTTAGCTCTTGGCCTTTAACTATGTTTTGTTATTCAACAACCATTAAATCTTCTATATTTAACTCATATATTATATTTTCTGCTAGCTGCTCTCACCCCTTCAAGCAACACTAAGCTTTCCACCCTCCCAGAAGGCTTTGCTGTCAAAGGGATGCTGGAAGTAAGATCAGCCATGGGCTGTACAGAGCAACTTTACAGTTATTGTATATTTGTTCCTAAGAGAAATGTTAAACAAAATGTATTTCCTCAAGTCTATCATCTAATGATAAAGTTATTAAAAATAAATAAGTTTAATTTAGTCAAGCAAGTCATATAAGGCAGAATTGTACCTGAAAGCAAAAATTTCTTTAGAAAACAGAAGGAAACTTATAAAAATAGTTAATAAGAATACAGTAAATGTGTTGTGCCATTCTTTATGCTAAAACTTTGAATTTTCAGTATTTATTGACATAGCAGTTGGCACTGACTCATACTCCAGAGTTCTGGGTTTGAATCTCTTCATGATAACCACTGACCAATGAAAAGTTCTTGTGGTGCTTCTTGTCTTTTTTTTTCTCCAGGAATTCTTATTTTCTTCCTAAATTCCCAAAAAAGTCGAAATTAGTGTATGCCTTCCTGAAATGTAGGGTGTTCATGATAAAACACAGAGAAAAAAAGGAACAAGTACATAATGCACAACTATAGTTGCATCTAATTTTTGAAATATTAAAATGTGTTTTTCAATTTAAATTTTTAAAGTCTAACCATTCATGATTGTAATAGACATTTGTCACTTTTCACCCTCTGATAAAGGTTCATAGTGGGCTACATCCATAGTAAATGATCACAAATTAAAAATGAAATAATAATAACATAATAATATTCATAATCACTTACCTTAAAATAGTCCAAAATAATATTCCACATGATTATTTTAAAATTGATCATTTTTCATTTTCTGGGAGTGGCGCTTAGAGAGCTAGGACCACCGTGCGATAAGAGGTAATTGAATCCCAGAGCATGCAGACTCAGAAAGGTTGCAGGTGGGCATGAGCACACTTCACTCCATGCTTGATTGGGGTGCTTATCTGATTGCATATGTGCAAATGTGAGCTGGTCAATCAGGTGCCTCATTCACACCTCAGAGGTAGACGTGTATCACACCCACGATCAATCAAGTAGGAAGATAAAAAGGAGCCTGCACGGCAAAGAGGGTATGGAAAAAATGGGTAAGAAAAAGAAGGTAATAGAAAAAAGAAAAGAAGAGAGAAAGAGAGTCAGAGGTTTAAAGGGGATTATGGAGACAGCAGGATATGGAGGCACCGGTGTGCAAAGGAAAGGAGGTAGGCAGCCACAAGGAGAGCCCCTAGGAGGAGTATAGGGCGAACACTTGAGGGAGCTGAAGAGGGCCACTTCAGCTGAGCATTTGTTGGGGTAGCGACTGTGACCTAGTGGTTGTTGGGGGCTCCCACACAAGGTTAAGGAATGGCAGTGAGAGACAAAGGAGCGAGGCGTGGCACAGTCGATTGCTTAGGAACCCATGGTACAGCAGTGACCCGAGCCTGTGATGAAAGGTTAGCTGTGTCTGTCAGAAGGGCATCTCCTCTGGCTGTGGGATCCCATCTGGGGTAATCAGAAGAGGCTTCATTTTTAGAAAGAATGGACCAGGACTTGTGAGAGTTTTATGGAACAAATTCCTGCCTTATGATTTTAACCTCATTTTTAATGGATATTTATTTATTGAATTGTTTTAACCTCCACCTTTACATGGATTTTTATGGATTATTTATTTATTTATTAGAAGTAGAGTTTGATGCACTGCACTATTTAAACACTGTTTGACTATTTGATAAATCTTAATAGAAGTTCTGAGTACTTTTAGCACCAACCCCTTGCTGGATGTATGTGTCCTCCTTTGCTGGGCTCATCCTAGTTAATTACTATCGATGGTTCTGGGTTGAAGAGGCTCCTGGCAGTGACAAAGGAGCATGAAGCTAACCCGGAACGCCACACACTGGAAAAGAATCAAATACCAAAAATACTATATTTATGATCATCAACCCCAAAAGAGCATAAAATGACACACCACATGCCAATATTACTGATCCCGATTATTTTGTTTTGGGAAAAGCAGTAACTTCGACCTATCATATCCCATTAGATATTGAACCTCTGGGGTCAGTTGATGTGGCATGCACAACTTCAAGGCTTTTTGATAATTTTTTGCTAAAGGCACCTATTGGTTTACTTTTTATCGTAAGGGTGTAATTTCCTGTGGAAAACATGATTAACAAGTCACCTAAAATGAGGGTTTTTCATGTCTAGAGGGCCAAAGATAGAAGGAAACCCCAAAAAGCCTAGCTTTTTGCATTATTAGATATTAAGTTGAGTTGAACAGTATATAATCTTTGAAGTTTTTCTCATACAGGTGAGTTAGGAGGCACCAGATAGAAAATTGAACTGATTTCAAAGCATCCATTAATAAATCTTATGAACACAATATGGGTATGTTAGGTTAAATTGGCCTGTGGGTGTGTGCATGAATGTGACTTATAATGGACTGTGCCCAATATGGCCAGAATATACTTCATTACCCCAAGACCATAAGTTGAACTGAGTGAATGATGATGAATGATTGAAATATATTAAATAAAATCCATTGTGTATCTAGTTTGAAAATGTACTGTACACAGTGTATTATTGAGGTACATCTGGAAACATTTTTAGGTTTTGTTTATTTAATTTAAAAAAAAAATTAATTATGTGTATAAGTAGACATATAATGCATGATTTTAAAACATTTTGCAATATCAGATACTATAGTTAGAGAAACAAACCTAAATCAGGAATTGTACTCCGATTTTGGTGACTCTCCAAGTATAAGTTACATACTGTACAATTGTTAATCACACAGCTGAGATAAAATATCAGAAGTGATCTCCCCTAGACTTTCTCGTATACTTAGATATGGGGTTGGATATTTGAGGAGTAAACCGCAAGACAATGATTATATTTTTATATTATGTACATTAAAGAACCATCAACAACAAATCTAATTAATAATATATTGAACAATTATTATAAAAGTAAAGTTGAATAAATCGAACTCTGCAGCTGCATAAATAAAAGGATAAAGTACCACTTCCAGTTAGCAAAAATAGCCAAAAAGTTGATAGAAATCAACGTTTTGTACTGAGTACTTGTATGCAAAATTTGGTTGACCTAAGTGAAAGCGTATTCAAGTTATTGTGTTTACACACTGTAACAAAGGCGCTATATCAGCAACTTACCTGACACAGAAGGCACACTTATAAAACAAATTTTAAAGCATTTAAAGAAATTTTTTTTATTTTTCATCACCTGTGGGTAACGCCTTCCCCTTTCCCACAGGCACAACACAGTCCCACAGCACAATAGCACAATTACCACAATACTTTTTCTCCTCCACTCTTCTTCGGCAAGCTTAGTACCTCTCCTCCCGACTCTAGCTCCGGAAGTATTGTCTGCTGGTCCCTTATATAGGTTACCTGGAAGTGCTCCAAGTGCTTGTTGACCCACTTCCAGCAGCATTGCCTGGTGTGGCAGAAGAACCTCCCACACAGGTCAGGGACAGTTGCAGCACATCCTGGCAGCAGCCCCGGATCTCAACAGGGCTGTAACGAACTCCAATTCCCATGAAGCCCTGCGAGAGTCTGAAGTATCGTTGCCATCCAGTGTTCTGAGGGAGGTGATGCTCCGTCCATACTTGCTCCCCCGGTCCTTCTAAGAAGAGAAGTCCCGGCCGGGGCAGGGAGGTCTAAAACGGCGAGATTCATCAAAACCTTGACATTGAATTTTTGGACGATTACAATACTTTCCCTATACTTTGTATACGAGAAAGTTAAAACAGGACAGATAATATAAATATATATATATGCATACAAAGTGCAGAAATGCTGAAACAAACAAGTATTAACAATATGTAAACAGTAGTGCAAGACCCTGGGAGGCCTCAGGGGTAGGGTCCTAATCAAAAACACCTGGCTGATGGAAAAAGTTAATAAAATGTTATGGCCTGGATGTGAAGGGTCGGTAATGATTTTCCCTGCCCATTTCATGACTCTAGAATAGTACAGGTCCTGTAAAGTGGGTGGACTGGCATCAATGATATTTTCGGCAGACCTGACTATTCGTTGTTAGCCTTTTTTTGTCATGTCACTGATTCAAACCACACTGTTATGAATGAGCTGAGAACAGACTCAATTACTGCTGTGTAGAATTGAATCAGGAGCTCCTGTGTATGGCTGAACTTCCTCAGCTTTTGCAGGAATTACATTCGCTGTTCTGCCTTTTTTATGATGGACCCTGCATTAGTCTCCCATTTAAAGTCCTGGGAGGTTACAGATCCCAGAAACGTGAACATTTCCACAACTGTCACAGCAGTATTAAGTATGGAGAGCGGGGATAATATTGCGGGACCTCTCCTAAAGTCCACTGTCATCTCCACAGTTTTGAGAGAGTTTAGCTCCAAAATGTTCTGACTGCACCAAAAGGCCAGCTGCTCTACCTCCCGTCTATATGCAGACTCATTACCATTCCCCATGAGCCCACTGATGGTTGTGTCATCCACATATTTGGTAAGCTAGACAGCAGGGTCCTTAGAGGTGCAGTTGGTGTCTGAAAACACTTTCAGAGATACCACATTCAATGTCTAGTTATATAGTTTTATGGCTCTGCTGGTATAATGCAATGCTCCATTGCTGGCAGCAGAAATGACAAGAGATGATGTCACGCTTGCTACATTTTATAAACTCATGCCTGTGTAGCATCCAAATTTGTGGACCCTTTCTCTAAATCTTTGCATGTTGTCTCATTATATAATTCTGGTGTTAAACGTACCAGTTTAGTTTTTGACTACACATTTCATGTTGTGATTTTTAGTTAAGACACTACTCTTATAAATCTAGTATTATAGAACTAGCATTATTAATCTGCCTTTTTTGACCTTCGCTTACTTTGACATTTTTCTTCTTGTCCTTTGTGTTGCTCCAGCGGCCTGACATTTTTCACCTAATACTAAAATACTATGGTGAATTGTAGTTTATATCTCTTAAACATAAAACTTTAAAAAAAAGTACACAATGGAAGGGTAATTTTCTTTTTCTAAATTTACATTGAATCTGTCCACCTGTGCGCAAGCAGCTGATGTCACCATTTTTGGCTGTGCGTGTGATGATGCAACTATTTCAATAACTTGTATTAGAGATGTGCTTTACGGTGGGCAGTGACTTTCAGACATGCAAAAAAGAAATATGTACAAGGTGAAGTAACCTTTCTCAGTAATTGAGGTGTCAAAGAGTGTTTCCCTGGTTTACGATAAATGATTCTTTTTCAGTGGAAGTATTTGAAATTCCAAACATTACTACATACAATATGTCCTATTCGAGGTATCATAATGAAAGCTGAACTTTTCTGAAAATTTTGCCTTGAATTTTAGAGAAATAAGACCACTGTGACATTGATTTCTTCATTCAGACAGACAGACAGACATGAGAACAACAATAGCTGCGTTCACATTTTATGTGAACGTACCTAAAACAACTGATCAATTATCTTGTCAGGAACAAGACTGATAAGCACTGCTTCACACAACGAAGGGCAAATTAATAACTACAATATATGTCAAGTATGAGCAGTAGACACCTAATTCCATACTCAAAAACAGTCATTTATCAGCATTCTTTTTTTTTTGTATTTTGTTTTTCAGCCGACTAATTTATCCTGGAATTGTTACCTTTGTAATATCCACTTTGACTTTTCCTCCTGGTTTTGGTCAATTTATGGCTGGAGAGGTGAGCATTTTTCAAATTTACCTCTTGTCTTTTCTTCAGTTCTTCACACTGACCTTTTCAGCTACAAAATGCTCTCACTTCACATAATGTAAATCATAGCTCATTACCCTAACATATGTCAACTAAACTTTTACTTTGTTTCCCAATAATTACATTTGTCTTTTTTATTCCATACAGCTAATGCCTCGGGAAGCTATTAGCTCTCTTTTTGACAACTACACATGGACGAAGCACACTGACACACCCCACTTATTAGGACGTTCCTCAGTTTGGATACACCCTAAAATAAGTGTCTTCCTTATCCTGCTGCTCTTTTTTGTGATGAAGGTAATTTTCACATTTTGATAATTAAAAAATCTGACTTTTATACTTAATTAAAAGTTGATGTGAAATTTAAGCAGATTTAAATTGTTTATCAATTCAGTACTTATTCCCATTTGCTCCTTTAGACAGTAAAATCAATGTGTTTGCCTATATCTGTGCAGAACAAAAATACCTGATGCAGGCTGATTCACTATCATTCAATCAGTTACTCAATCAGGTGATCTTTATACAGTGTTGTGTTTTTTTCACAGTAAGCGCAGCTGTGTGTAAAAATAAAACACAGTGTATTAACAGACCTTTTTAATATGTTAAAGATACTGAAAATGAGAAATGGCAAGGGCAGGTATATATAACAAAAATGTACTATTAAACAACTAAATGATACAATTAAAAGAAGACAATACAATTTTTCTAAACGCCTGTTCATGTCATGATACTGTTATTGGATGGTGTGACTTAGCCAACCTGTTTTAGACAGCAATTTTCTTAATTGCGAATTGAAGGCCCATTGCTTACTTACACATTTTCTGTTGTGGTTGTGTTTCCTGCCTTGGAATATCTTGTGCCCTGGAAACCTATTTACATTTTACACCTTGGTTGCTAGTTGGTTAATATACTTTTATATGTGACCTTGATTGTCTGATCACAGTCACCTCCAATTTTTGTTAAGAGTGTAGAAACATCAACATAGACAAAACTACAACTCACATAACTGCTATAAGCAAAAGAAACAGGAACCAGAAGTTATTGAAATCCATTCTATAAGTTGAGGTTCTGATGCCTCAGACCCACCATCAAGGTAACCTTATTTAATCCAGGGGCATCAACAGTCCTAACTAAGGATGGACCAGGGCAAGCGAGGCAGACAATCAAGATGTTAAAATCACAATAATGGCAGTATATTATAACAGAGAATTAAGTATGCAAAAATGTGAAAAAAAGCACAAGCAGTTCAGAGGTAAAATCCTTTCTTTTCCATTTCTGCATTGATGTTCAGTTAAATCCCAGGACTGTTTCATAGCTACAATAACCTCCTGAACCGCATGAAGGTCTCTTCATGAAAATGATTTCCTATTCTTAGGAACTTCTTACTCCTAAAAATTGTTTAAGGGATTATTTAAAATACTGCATAGGGTGCTAAACAGTAAAACAGAACAAATGAACAAAATCAAGGATGCAGTCGCATAAAAATATTGGCATCAAACACCACATCCTAGGTTCTCAAGTACTGTATGTTCTGCTAATGCTCCCTCATAGTGGTATCCTCTCTCCTTTATATTTGTAATTTTCTTACAACTAATTCTATTAATTCCAATACTATTGTTAAGAAATGTTTTTTTAAATCAGAGTTTCTCTTTACTTATTTTTTATTTTTCTTTTTGATTTGAATACATTTTCATTTAACAAAAAAGGTGCTTGTAAGTAAAATGCATCATTATTACAGTAGAAAAAAATATATTCCTTTCTCAAAGATTTTCATCATTTGCCCTCCAATTTCCCAAGGAATCACATGTCATGGTAGCAGACAACTCTAAATAATAGCAGTGTGAGTGGGTGGACTCTGAGTTGGACTAGCCTCCCAAGCCGGGTCAGTTCCTTCATCCACACCAAGTATATGGCATCAGAATATACACAGATGGATGGTGGATATTGCCAGATGCTGTGTTATTATATAGTTACTTTTTTCCTTCAAAATCACACATTTACATTTTTTTTGTAGCAGCTGGTTAATAGCCTATACTTAGACACACAACAGTAAGAATTCTTTGAATCCTATACCTGGTAAGAAATTGCATTTAACTTGTCAGATGTGTGCTTGCAATAAAAGCAACTATAAGATGGTTTGCTGTGAACAGTCATTTGTGGCTCCATTAAACATCCACATGTTTTTCGAATATGGCACTCTAAGTAAAAAAATAAGAAAACAAAAAACAAAAGGAAAGGCTTTTTCATTCTCAAAAGAAACAACTTTGGTAGTATTTCAAGGAATGACTAATAAATATTTATGTTACTTAAAGATACTTTATGCAAAAAAATTGTAAAGTATTATTTACATAACTAGAGGATGTCTCTTCTGTAGAGTTTACTGTGTAAAAGGAGAACATCCCCTAGGGAGCAGAACTTAGGAGAATAATGATTTATCAAAAGCATAGTACTTATTCATTAAAACACACAAGGGACGGATCATCAAGGGAAAAATATAAAGTAAGAAAGAAAATGAAAATAAAAAGGAGCACATAGCTTCCCCTTTACCCCTGTGTTAAATGGAGTGGTGGCTCTGAGGATAAGGATCTGTGCTGGTATCCAGAAGGTTGCCGGTTCAAATCCCTGTCACTGCCAAAAGAGATCCTACTCTGCTGGGCTCTCTTGAGCAAGACCCTTAACCTGTAATTGCTCCAGGGGCGCTGTACAATGGCTGACCCTGCGCTCTGACCCCAAGGGGTATGCGAAAGCTAACCAATTCCTAATACAAGAAATTGTATAAGGTGAAAAAAGAAAACCAACAACCTTTCTCCCTGCATGTCCAGTGAGATGGCTCCCCAGTTTCATACTTTTTTTGACCTCATCTTACCTCCATGGCTGTCTCTGTGCTTGGCCTCTTTTACTGTCACCACTGAGTCTTCACACATTCATCTTCCATGTTATTGCACAGTTGACTTTTAAACCTAAATCTGGTGTTGGTTTTAAGGGGTCTGGGCTGTTCACTACATGTAGCTGATAATGGCAAATATTAGCCCTGAAAAAAATAGTGGCAAATATTGGCCCCTGAAAAAGTAGTAGCCTCTGGAAACCTAGCTTGTTAAACTGGGATTTAGTTCTCCTTGCATTCCATTGCCACCATCTGTAGGCTTGGAGGTAACAGGCAACGTTTTTATATTTACGGAGCTAAACACTAAACCAGAAGGGTGCCCGTTCAATGTATGTAATCTACCCGTGCACCAGCTGTTTAAAAAAAACGTACTTTGTATCTCTACTTGTAATGGTGTTAATCATTAGAGGAGGTACAGTGGACTTGTTTCCCGTTCTTTATTCAAGGCTTCTCTTTCACTAGGGTTCTACCCTTACAGAGCACCCACAGCACACACAAAGCCTACTTGCCTGATAGCAGTGCCAGCCTGCTGCAGTGGTGATACATGTGGCTGCCTGGAGGAGGGGAAGATGCAAGGAGTACTGGTCTGCAGTATAGCTGATCCTGAAACACAAATGCAATTTGCTAATAAAACACAAGTGATCTCTTGTCCTGGTTCTGATGGATATATTGCATAAAAAACACCTATTTTGCGAGAGTTTTTAAATTTCCTGTCTTATTAGTACAACTGTACAATGGGTTAGATATCCTGGAATCAGGCCTATCTAGGAGACCCTTCTTTCAACACTGTCCTGCAAGAAAATGTACAATGGTGGGCTTCTTTCTTTCCTGCAACTTTTGATAGGCTCTTTATTCTGTTACCTCCATAGTGCTTTTCTGTTGCTAGAAACCTTTAAAAACAGGACCTTTCAATTAATTTTTAGCATATTGAGCTTTCAACCAGATAACTGTTTAGTAATAAGTGAAACAAGAATCAATTTTATTGTAATAATAGCATAAAATAATATTCTCATTCCTATTCAGGGTTGAGGGAAGCTGGAGCCTATTCTGGCAGAACTGGATGTAAATCAGTAAAAAGCCATGGTCAGCCAAGCACAGAGTGTCAGTTCATTGCATGTATATGGCCAATTTAGAATTACCAGTAACTTAACATGCACTTTTTTGGAGATGTGGGAGGAAATTCTCACAAACATTATTTAATTCTATATGTGGCAGAGTGGTTAACACTGCTGCCTTGTCCAATATTTTTAGGGGACCAGGAGAGATTTCCGTGCATTGTCTCTATGGCTTTCACCTGTTGTCCACTTTTGTTTTCTCCACTCCATGCATCTTTGCTGTTTGAGTAGGGGTGTGGGTGTGTAGCCTATCGTTAAACTGGTTTCTCTAGAGCTGTTTTTTACCTTTTGCACAATGCTCTGGCTCTCCATGACAATACCCATTATGAAATGGGCTCTGAATAAAGATCGGACAGATGGATGAATTAATTTCTATTTCTGACATTCATTTTAACTTTATATTAATAAAGAACATCAGTATTAGGATCAATAACTAGCAAAACGAAATACACAGTTAATTAAAACAAACAAATTAAGCTTTTATCTGTCGCACCTCAATACGATAACCACCTTTTTCCACCCACTCAAACTTACACAGTTTTTAATGTTTGGAAAACATATGGGATTAAATCACTTAGAGATTTGTACATAAATAACGTCTTTGCATCCTATAAACAATTACACTCCAAATTTAGCTTCCCATCAAAACAATTTTTCCACTATTTCCAAATTAGAAACTTTGCTAAAAAAATCTGCCCAATTTTTCTCACCTTCCACCTATTTCTATTCCAGAAGAAATACTGATCAGTCTTGAGGACTCATATGGCTTTTTTATAATATATAAAGCATTTTAAAGTCCCTTCCTTTCACAGTTCCTAGAGTACAGTGGGAAAAGGATCTCTTACTGAACATTTCAGCAAAGGAGTGGAAGGTAGCCATGCTCAGGCTGTCACGACGTGTTCAAAGAAATCTAACTTATTACTTCAATCACTCTAGACATTAAGACAAAGCATAGAAAGTTAAAAGCAGCATGGTATTTATTACAAGAATAATAATAATACCAATGTAACAAAGAATAATAGAAAAATTGGGACTGATAGGAAAGTCTGAATATATATAGTGTGGAAAACGTACCCCCAAACACAGACAGACTGACACCAGGATGTCCAAAACATACTCCTTTATTTTATCTTTGAGCACCACAATGCCTTCTCTCACCAACTCTCTTCCTTTCTTCCTCTTTCTCTTCCTCTTCTTCTTCTTTCTCTTCTTCTTTCTTTTTTCTCTTTGACCTCCTTCCTCCTCCTCACAAGCTTCGTCTCCTTCCTCCCAACTCTGGTTCGTCTACTAGAAGTTATCATGACCCGGAAGAGCCCCAGGTGCTTCCCTTGACGTCACTTCCTGGTGTGGCGGAAGTCTCAGGAAAGCACCTGGAAGCACTCCGGGTCTTCTTGGAATTATTTCCGGCAGCACTTCCTAGTGTGGCGAAAGTGCTGCCATCCAGGATTCCCTCACTGTACTGGCGCCCCCTGGCGGTGGCCACGTCCTCTCACGACTGTCCCAGGTCACTCCTTGTGGCCCCCAAATAGGCCCGAGCGGCTGCCCTCTCGTGGCCGAGGAGTAATAGTGTCCACGTTGGGGACTATCCAGGCGTCCCGGCCGGGATGTGGCCCCTGGCATCCTCGACAATAGTCTTTAGAAAAAGCTTACGAAAAAGTTACAGATGACAAGGATGAATGTCCCAGGGAGGAGTTTGGTTTAGCAATCGATGTTCATAATGCCTTTCTGACGACCAGTGCCGTCTTCGTCTGTTCCTCTTCTCATTCCTCTCTTTGCTTCTTCTCCTTCTTCTCTTTGCTTCTGATATTGCTTTCAAAATGAGGCATATTTATTATAAAGTTTCATGCCGTGGTTTCACAACACATGAATGTTCCATGCACCTGATTGGCTGGCTGTCAATATGATGGATGAATTTTGCTCCCCAGGTAATAAAGTTCTTTGATATTGCTTCAGTTTTTCCTTTCCCAGGCCATAAACCCAATTGATGTCCCAGATGTCCATCCGTAAAGTAATCAATAGCCTGAGGTATCAGCTAAGGCTTCTTTTCCAAGGCTGTAAACCAAATTAGTAATAAGCTATGAAGAACTGTTATAAAAGTGAGGTATAAGGAAGAGGATATGTCTTTTTTATTATAATGCCTCCTACATCTGAATTCATCTTGTTGGGATTGAGCAAAATATAATACAGAATAAGATGTAGATTGGGCGGCACGGTGGCGCAGTGGTAGCGCTGCTGCCTCGCAGTTAGGGGACCTGGGTTCGCTTTCCAGGTCTTCCCTGTGTGGAGTTTGCATGTTCTCCCCGTGTCTGCGTGGGTTTCCTCCGGGCGCTCCGGTTTCCTCCCACAGTCCAAAGACATGCCAGGTGATTGGCGATTCTAAATTGGCCCTAGTGTGTGTTTGTGTGTGTCCTGCGGTGGATTGGCACCCTGCCCAGGATTGGTTCCTGCTTTGTGCCCTGTGTTGGCTGGGATTGGCTCCAGCAGACCCCCGTGACCCTGTGTTCAGATTCAGCGGGTTGGAAAATGGATGGATGGATAAGATGTAGATTTTATACACCATAACACTCGCTAAAAACACTTTTTTAATGAGTTTTAAACATAAGGAAAAAAATGAACATTTGAAAAATCCGTAACTTAATAAACAACCAAGAAAAGTAACATTGAAACAATTCATGCTACGAACCGAAAAATGAACATTTGAAAAATCCATAATACAATAACATCGTCTCATTTACGCTGTCCTCTGCAAGTTGCTTCTCATTCAGCCACACTAGCAACAGTTTTTTCACCTGTTCCAGCACTTGAGGCCTCTGCCTGGTTAACACTGTAACTACTTTTGCAACATGAGCTGCTTTAATGGCCTCTTTCTGCTTTAGGTTTTGACTTCTTGTACTTGGCAGCAAGATCAGTAACACGAACGCCATGTTCAAACTTTTCAATAATTTCTTTCTTTACTTCAATTTCAATTTTCTTCAAACCTTTCTTCTCACCACCCTGCACATGCTTAGAAGCCATGGTTGAAGGCAAAAGCACACGAAATACTGTAGAGCACAAAGAGTTCACAGCGAAAGCACGTACATCTGAATGAGAACAATGCACAGGGAGAGGCTCAATACGTGCCCAAATACAGTAATCGGCTCATACGAACCGGAAGGGAAAAGAAATAGAGCACAAAAAGTTCACAGGGAAAGCATGCACGCACGTCCAAGCAAGCATGTCTGACTGAGAACAATGCAACACATGCGGAAATCATCAGCACGCACAAACCGAAAGGGAAACTGGCTTGTTCGTATACCGAGTGTGTGGTCGTGAACAGATGCAAAAGTTTGGCAAACTTTTTAGTCATAAACCGATTTGTACGTGTTCCGAGATGTTCGTGAACCGAGGTTCCGCTGTACAAGTTAACTCCTGTTATAGCAAAAACTAAAGTAACAAAATTTTCAGAATAGCAAGCACTTTTTGAGGACCCAGACAAATGTTCATAGAACATGATGTTACAGTAAATAAATCTTGTTTTAAAGAAATGTAAATCTCAGTATAACAAATGTTTTTATGCCCAAAAATGGTCATCGGAGATAATAATGTGATGAAGTGAGAGACAGTCTGTTGCGAAATTTCCATTCTCAGGAAGTCTAGGGCAGGCTCGGCAAGTGTGTAGGCACGTCATCATACACATAGCCAAATTCTGTGTCAGTGCTCCCCGAGCGTCCATGTGAGTAGTTCTGCTGTGTGCAGACACACCATACTGTTCGAGTTTCATATCACTTCTCAAAGTGAGAAACAGCATCAGTTTACATTGAAAGAAAAATTAGCAATCCTGGAAAAAGTTGAAGTTCCGGAATGAAGAGAAATTAAGTAGCGAACGCATTTTGGAATCGTGCCTTCATCTTCATCTCAAAAACTAATTTTCATTTTGTGTTTTCCTACCTGTATTTCTCTCTATTATAAAAGAAAATCCTGCGACGAGATGTGGTCTTGTAGAGAGACAGAGAGACACTTCAGAGTGGCAGAGGCACTTTCACTTCCCACGGCACGGTCAAGTCACGTCATATTGAAATCCATTGGAAGCATATTCCAGTGAGACGTGACCTAGGCAAGTCACACCCTACTTACAAACATTGTCAGACAAGATCATGGTCATCTAACCTGTCAGTTGTTGCCCCGTCCGAACTTCATAAACGACAAAGCGAAGAAGAACGAGCAAGAGCAGCGTGTCGAAAACAGACCCAAAAGCGATGGAGAAAAAAGAATGCAAACAAGAACACTAATAATCTATGTTCAACGTCGCAGACTAAGGACAGTAATAATCAGCCAAGGACAATTGAAAACCTTGCAGGTCCAATCGGGGTCAGAAATAAAAGACAAAGAGTACAAGACACAGTAGAACTTCATAAAGATGTTCAAAAACAGTGGCGCCATACACATGCAGAGCAGGTTACAGATTATGAAAGCACTGGAATTCGAAAGACTCAACAAAAATGTTGGCACCATACACACAAAGAGCAAGTTCAAAAATATAACAGTACTAAAATTCAAATGTGTCAAAAAAAAGACAGTACAGATCGCATTCGCGCTAAAAAACGGAAAGTATTACTCAGTGAAATAACATAACAGCCAAAACTGAGCAATCAGAAAAACAAATAATACCCACACAATATTTTGGGGCTAAAATAGTGATATGTTCCCAAGTATTTAAATCACTTCTATCATCTCAACGTCTATCGCAACATAATATTATTAATGCGCTTGTAATTGTCTCTTCTTTATTAAATCGAGTCAAGTCAAACTTAGAACAGAACAAATGCAAAGTCTCATTGATCACATTCACAATTCAAATATCAATAGTTCAGACAAATTCAAAATAGGTAAAGCAGTAATATTACCATCATCATATCAGCGTCGTCCAAGACCGTTGCAACAGTTAGTTATATCATGATGCAATGACAATATTCAGAACTATTGGTCAGCCAGATTTATTTCTTACAATGACGTGTAATCCACAATGGCCAGAAATCCGCAGCTTCTTGAGAACAATGCCACTGGCTACATCGGCTCTGGAGATTCCCACTTTCGTATAGATTGTTTTATCAGAAAGTCTTATTTTTATTGAATGAACTGGACACAGTGTTCAAGCAAAAAGGAGATCTTGACATGCCATTCGTATTAAAACGTTTACAGTTTCCCGTGAGAATAGCTTTTGCAATGACAATTGACACATCACAAGAACAAACATTTGAAAAAGATGGTTTATTTATAAGAGACAAAAAAACGATATTCACTCACGGCCAGTTATACATTGCATCATCACGGTGTTAGACCACACAAGGAATAAAAATTCAATGTGATCTTGAAGAAAAGTTCATTCCAAATATTTTTTTTACTGAAGTTTTAAAATAAAAAGTAAACATAATGTATATGTAACAATTCCCATGCATAAAAAAACATTTTAAATTATATTTCCACAGTACCAAGCCCGGGGATTGGCAAGTGAAGCAAGCAGGGGGCGTACCCCCTTAGTTTATTAAAAAAAGTTACATCTAACGTCTAGTTTTCATTCAGTTTTCATACCTATATTTCTATTTAAAAAAATACATCTATCTCATTTTCCTTATGTATTCATACCCATATTTCTAATAAAAAATTACATCTAATGTCATGTTTTTTGATTCTCTATATTCATAACTGTATTTCTATTTTTTTTAAAACATTTTATTGATTTTATTAAAATCAAATAACATTCCATACAAGCAAGTCAAGTTTAATAAAACTAGGTTTGAAATAAATCAACACTCACCAGGCCAACAGAGTAAAACTTTAAACTAGTAGAAATAAGTAAATAGATAATTAATAAATGAATAAAAATAAATAGAATAAAAAACAGGGGAGAGAATCCACTTCCTCAGTTTAAATGATTATTCTAATATGTTACTAATTAGATTCTACCAGGTTTTTGAAAGTTTTGTACAGAATACAGATCCTCTAAGTGAGAATTTGATTTTTTCCAATTTCAGATAATATATAACATCACTTACCCATTGAGTTAAAATAGGTGAGTTAGGATTCTTCCAGTTGAGCAAGATACGTCTACATGCCAATACTGAAGTAAATGCAATTACAGTTTGTTTGTCCTTCTCCAATTTAAGACCATCTGGAAGAACACAAAACACAGCTGTTGATTAGGACGGATTGTAACACCAAGGCTGTCTGAAAGGCATTTAAAGATTTTGGTCCAAAATTATGTTAATTTGGTGCATGTCCAAAATATATGGCCTAATGAGACTGGAACTTGATTGCAACATCACAGGTTGGATCTTGTTATGGAAACATTTTGAAATGTTTTCCAGACATTAAAAACTGCATACGTTTCAGAGGTGGAAAAAGGTGGTTCTTGTGCAGAGCTGCCACACATAAAAGCTTCTCTATCTTAAAATACTTTCTACATTGGTTCCATATTCTGAGTGAGTGAAGCGCAATTGGGTTGTTAGTATATTGACGATGACTTGTACTTATTGCGGTACAAAGCAAGGAATATAAAGAAGTACTGTAGGATTTTATTTCTATTGTGGACTAATCCTGTGTATGTTCATCTATTTGTGTCAATGTCCAGGTTTTTATAGCTTGTATATTTGCTGCCCAGTAATAAAACTTAAAGTTAGGTAGAGCCATGCCACCTTCCACCTTAGGTCTTTGTAAGGTCGCCCTTTGGATACATGGATGTTTTGAATTCCAAATAAATGAGGTTACAGTTGAATGCAATTTCTTAAAAAATGATTTAATAATGTATATTGGAATGTTTTGAAAAAGAAACATAAGTTTAGAAAGAATATTCATCTTGGCAATGCTAATTCTTCCAGTTAAAGTGTGATGAAGAGTAGACAATCTACGCAAATCTTGCTTAATTTTTTCCCATGCAGACGGCAAAATTTTGTTAATAAAGAGCTTTATGTTTACTTGAGATGTTTACCCCTAGGTATTTAAACTGATCTGTGATGATAAAAGGGAAGGTGTCCAATCTACTATTGTATGCTTGAGAATTCACTGGAAAGAGAACACTTTTATTCAAATTAATTATGAGACCAGAAACCTTTTGAAAATCTGTTGGTGCTATTAGGACTGCAGGCACAGTATTTTGTGGATCTGATATACACAGTACCATATTATCTGCATATAGACAAATGTTCTGTTCAAGTATTTCTCTGATAATCCCCTTTATCTCATAAGCATTTCAACAGTGAGCTGCTAGTGGCTCAGTTGTGATTGCAAAAAGCAGTGGTGACAAGAGGCATCCTTGTCTAGTACCACATTCTAGTTTGAAATAGTCTGAATTAATGTTGTTGATAGAAACTGAAGCTTCTGGAATAATATACAGTAGTTTGATCCATGCACAAATGTTCAGGTCAAACCCAAATTTCTCCAATATGGTAAAAAGGTATTTCCATTCAACCATATCAAATGCTGCATCCAATAATATCTCCAGGGTATTAGACTTTGTGGGTGAATATATTACTTTAAACAGGCGTAGAAGATTGGAAGCTAAGTGTCTCCCTTTCATAAATCCAGTTTGGTCTTGTGCTGTTACCAAAGGAAGCACTTTCTCAGTCCTTCTAGCTAGGACTTTGGAGAGTATCTTAACATCATTATTCAGAAGTGAAATTGGTCTGTATGATGCACATTGTAATAAGTCCTTATTTTGTTTAGGAAAGATGTCAATTAATGCTTGGTGAAAAGTTTACGGTAGAAATAAATAAATAAATAAATAAATAAAGTTACATTTAACGTCCCATTTTCAAATAAAATATTTTTGTCAGTTTAAAAGTGCTGTGTTTTAGGTATTGTCAAGCTTTGGTCACAGAACTGCACAAGAAAAAGGAAGGTAAATCCACAAGTACTTTATTACTGAGAAGGCAGGTATAATCTCAAGACTTCATTCAGAATAGGAGCTGTTAGGAGCTGTGGGACAGGCGATTGTTTTGCTTTAGCTCCCATCTTCAGATTAGAAGAACACCATTGGCATAGAATCACCACTGTGGCAGACACGGTCTGGAGAAGACAGATCAGGAGAGTGTGAGGAAGAGGAAATGAAAGCCAGGTGTTAAATGTTAAAGGTTGTGTGACAAGCAAGTTGCGCGGTAACCCTGATCCTGCAGAGAACAACTATTTGTTTGCCCTTGGTTTACTGCTTACCAGATGCAGCAAATCACTGGCAGCCCTGGTCATAATACCTTACATATTTTCCCCATATTTTTTATAACGAAATTTCCATTATAACAAATATTTTTTTATGGTCCCATGAGTTTCGTGATAACAGGACTACAAATGTATACTGTACAGGTAAATAATCTTTCATATCAGAGTGTGACTGGAAGATATTATTCTTCTTGCTACAAAAATAGCTACTACATGGTGATTGGTAGCATTGTTTTGTTGTAAAAGGATCCTGAAAAAAGCTTATGACTTGCACACATTGTAATCAATGTCATCATCAAAATGTTCCAAAAATTGGTCAATGACAATGATGGCTGGTGAAGAAAATTTGGGTGCAGTTTTTGGGGGGACAAACTGTATCAGCACTTATCTATTATTTAGTGCTTATCACATCTATCTGTTATACAGTGCCTTTCACATCTATTTATAATATAGTGCCTTTAATATCTGTCTATCTGGTTATTTCACATGCTCTCATAGTTCTAATCATAGTGTCAATGCACATCTTGGCCTATCCAGTACCAGACCCATAGGACAGATCCAGTCTAAAATGTATTATACCCTTTCCACCATGCTCCCCAATCTGATGCCAGCTTTCCCATTCCAGTCTGTGGCATCTGCAGTCCCCTTAGTTCTCCCATATCTTGCCCTATAGATGTAGAAAGAAAAAGGTGCACCTGCCCCTCAAATTTTTACTGCACCTGTCTCTGAATTTCCTAATCCTTTGTCAACTTGCTCAGTTCCTCATTCTGCCAAAATCCACATCATAATGTCCTCACCCCCACCCCTGTAATTTTCTATTAACATGCACTTTTGTCTGTCCTATAAGACATCCATAGCATACAGCCAATCCAAATCTTATTCTGCTTCTGCTAATAGACTGCTAAGTCCTTGGCCACTGTATTCCATATCGTACAATCACTAGTCCTTTGATCTTTCTCAAGTCTTGCATCCCAGTTTGCCATTTAACACAGCCACAGAGTCATTCCCACCCTAATTTTGTTCTACACCTGCCCAGTCCTTTGCAAGTTTGCCTAACTTACCTCACCTGGGCACAAATTCACATTGTAAGATCCACAGTTCCTCTCATATCTTAAAACATAATTTACCCTCCAACCTGTCATGTACTACAGCTACAGGATCTATTCTGTCTTTATGATCATAATACCTATATATTGCCCTCCTTACCTTCAGGCATGAAAGTTTTGCAGTTACTTTCTGCCTAAATTGAGTCATTTCACTAGCCTTGCCAAAAAAATTAGCCTCACATTATTGTCTAGATCAGTGTTTTCCAACCTTTTTTCTGTAGTGGCACACTTTTTGTAACCAAAATCATCCCAAGCACACCATTATTTTATTAATCACAAACACATATACAGTATATCTCATACACTTGCCCAACTGCCCAAAGGAAAATGACAACTGGAAAAGCCATTAAGAAAGGAGCTCAAAGATCGGCTTTACACAGACACTGCACTTTGGTGGCATCTCCAAGTTGCTTCACCCCTTTGCCTGCTCCTCTCCACCTCAGAGGCAACTTACTTGTAAGCCCACTGTCCACCAGCCATATGAGGCCCCCTGGTGTCCGTACACCCAGGGCAGATGTACTCTAGTGCTCTGGCGATCAAGAAGCTGCTTTCATGCCAGCTTTTCCAGGTAGTCCTTTCCTCTTAAGACATGTGTGGACTACCTGTGGAGCTTCTTCTTCTCAGGTTCAGATTCAATTGAGCTTCACCATTATTTACATGGCACACCTAGGTAGCACTCATGGTGCGCTGCTCTAGGACTGCGGCTAATTTTATGCCACTTGCATTTTTCAGAAAGATGCTTTAGGTCTCATACCCCCGTTGTTATCAACAATGCTTCGGAATAGACACCATGACACAGCAAACAGGGAAGGCAAAAAATGCATTACTTACATCACATCCAGTTAACTGAGTTTGTTATAACAAGAGTGAGAAAAAGTCCATGTGTAAGCTCATCTTCTTTTTTTCCTCAAGTAAATGATTTATGAAGGGGTGTTTCATTAAAGAAGTAAGCAATTTTTGTTTGATTTCAGAAGTTCCATTTAAAGTTGCCATCTAAAGTCACGCTGACTCATCTGTAGTTATGTTAAAGGCAGGTGTGAACAGTGAACCATGGACATGAACATGAAATAGTGCACAGACAATTGTCGATCATGTTAGATTAAAAAAATCCTAAAACAAGACTAATTTGCTACCAATAAATGTGGGAGTGTTTGGGGCACTCCCTGGAATACGTCACTGGAAAAATCTGAAAGCAACAAATTAAAGGGCAGCCTTAGATCACCTGCTTGCCAAAATATCAAGGATTTACATAGACTCTCATTTGGCTGGCATCCTTCACACAGAAAAGATGATATTCACCCCGATTTTTTTTTTCACACAAAAATTAAATACAAGTCGGAACCAATTTTTAATTGACATTGACACGCTAACACCAGGCATGTTGAACAAATAAACAAATTTATCTCATGACTATTTCGCATTACCTAATTGATTTAAGTAGAATTTTTTAAATATTTGGAAAGGGGCAGTGCCCCGCATTACAAACCACCACTGGTCAATGATCACACTGTCTTTTTCAAATGATCACAAAAAGGAACAGTTGCACACTAGAAACAGTGGCATTATTAGCTTTGGAGTTTCAGCTGGCCAAATATGTGGCAAAAGCAACAACAACCTACCTCCTGCCTTTCATATGCCCTGTGTGACTTCCTGTAACCTTGACTTAGAATAAGAGAATTTAAAAAAACGCATGGAGAAAAGTACTAAATGGAAAATTAAGATACTCACTGAGTTGCTTCTTTCGTAAATAGTTTTGTCACATTTGTATTAGATATCTTAAATCTGTCCTCTTACTGAACCCCATTGGGCAGCCACAGACTATTCCTACAGCAGTGGTTCTCAAACTGTGGGGTGTGCCCCCCTGGGGTCTGCACTGTAGCTGTACAAGGGGGGGCATAAATGATCAAGACATCAAAATTAATTTTTTACATTTTTATTTCAAATTTAAATTTGCAAGCATATAATCACAATGAATGCATTATAACTAATATTAAAATAAAACATTTCTAAGGCAGGGGCGGCACGGTGGCGCAGTGGTAGCGCTGCTGCCTCGCAGTTAGGAGACCTGGGTTCACTTCCCGGGTCCTCCCTGCGTGGAGTTTGCATGTTCTCCCCGTGTCTGCGTGGGTTTCCTCCGGGCACTCCGGTTTCCTCCCACAATCCAAAGACATGCAGGTTAGGTGGATTGGCGATTCTAAATTGGCCCTAGTGTGTGCTTGGTGTGTGGGTGTGTTTGTGTGTGTCCTGCGGTGGGTTGGCACCCTGCCCAGGATTGGTTCCCGCCTTGTGCCCTGTGTTGGCTGGGATTGGCTCCAGCAGACCCTCGTGACCCTGTATTTGGATTCAGCGGGTTAGAAAATGGATGGATGGATTTCTAAGGCATAGATCTAATGACTAACTGACGGGTGGCGCCACTGCTGCTGCTTTTATAGTCGCGTATTTTCAGTCCAGAAAGTTCGAGACGTATCGGTATCTTTCGTGAACATTCGGATAACAGTAGATCAGGTGATAATGCGGCGTGACTGCACCACATGGCAGTGTAGCCAATATTGCCAAATTGAGTTAAATAATTTACTGCATATTGGGTTATTTTCATGATACAACTAACAGCGGTATAATATTTGTCGGACAAAAATATGTTCATCTCGCGCAGATTAACTTCATTGTTGTCCTCATTAACGAGATTTTTAAAAATTAAAACATATTTAATCGTTTCTTTACATAAAAAAATAAATAAGAATAAATAATTTATTCTTTGTTTTTGGGATTAGAATTACTACCAAAAACCACACAAGGCATTTTAACAGTTATTAAAGCACTTTAAAAAAATAAATTGCAAATATTTCATCGAAGTTAGCCGAACACACGCAAATCTTATGGAAGTAAAAATGATAGGATACCGCGACACTGCATGAGTATCATACCTTTGTTAGTTGTATCATGGGTTATTCTCATCTATTATACTTTATGCAGGGGTCGCAGAATTATTCCCGTTAGAAATGGGGGGGCGAAATACGAAGGTTTGAGAACCGCTGTCCTACAGCATCAGGTAAAAAACAAGAGCCAACCTTATTAACCTAACACACACATACAGCATTGCATATTACGTTTCATTCATTTTCAAATCTGCTAAACTCAATTAAGGGGTGATGACCACAGACTACCATAGCAGTGACACATAGCAGAAACCAACCTTGAAAGGGGCACCAATCCATTGCAGGATACACTCAGTCATAAGGAGCCAAATTTAAATCACCTGTTAACCTGTGTCATCACAGACCTGGAGCATAATTGGATGGACCAGGTCTCAGATAAAAATATGACCATTATTACACAGGTTTTATACAAAGTAGGCTTTATTCTTTCTTAACAACCTTCAGTCTCTTCTTCTTCCACTTTTGCTGGTGACCTCTTGCCATCTGTATGCTCCTGACTCTAACGTAGAATTTCCTGTCTGATTAGAAGAGGCTTTTTGTTAAATTTAGAGCCAGGAGTACTTCCACTGTGCCAGACTGCACATTCCAAAAGCACTTCCAAGTCTATTGAGTCCTCAAGTAGTAAGTGAGGCTGTTTCCCAGTGGCTCTTGAGGTCCAATTGAGGTGTTTGCTCAAACTGCATTCCCAGAGGAATATTACCACATAACAGTCTGGGGGAATATATTGTCCCACTTAGCAGTCACACACAGTCCTTCATGTATTCTGGCTTCTAATGTAGAAAAGTTACCTTCATGCTTTCACCCCTACTTAATGCCCTTTACAATAATAAAAATATTACTTGTGCAGCATTCAGTAAAAACATATGTACTGTATATGTTTTGAAAAAGTGAAGAAATTCCACAAATTTGTAGAATATTGATATTAAGAAGTAATTGCTTAACATAACGTTATATTAATATTAAGAGGTGACATGATTGAAATGTTTAAAATGATTAGGGAAATTATTACAGTGGATTCCATTTGTTTATTTAAAATAAAGTCTTCAGCAAGAATACACACTTTTAAAGCCAGATACTTAGAAATTTTCTTCACTCAAAAAGACATAAATACATAGAATATGTAAATTATCAAGTAGTGTGGTGGAGAGTAGGATTTTAAGGACTTTTGAATCTCAACTTGATATGATTTTGGAGAATCTAGATAAACAAGACTGACAAGCTTGATGGACGTTTTGGGCTGTTCTCATCAGAGCTATTGTGTTCTAACATTCTGCTGAATCCTAATCAGGGTCATGTGGGATTAGAACCTGCTCTCACAATGCTGTATGTAAGGTTGGAAAATGCCATGAATGGGGAGCCAGTCCATTGCAGGGTTGCATTGTGCACACAAACAGGGATGATTTTAAATCAGCAAACAATTTAACCTTCATATCTTTGGGAAAGTAGAAGTAAAACCTTGAGCACCTAGACGAAAACCTATGGAAACACCAGGAGAAAATATACACTCCATATGGACAAAGACTTGGTGTTCAGGAGTCAGACCTAAGGTACAGGACACATTACCACACCACCAGCATGAGTAACACTAAGTACAATAGAACTGTTTGTCAAGTATGCTGATTCAGGGCATGGTGTGCATTGGAGAGGCGGTTTACATGACTTCACATTTTTATGCTGTCTTTGGTGGCAATTTAAAATGAAGGTTGACGGTTGCCCCACATTCAGAATTTTCATAGAGCCACGATTAAAATATTGACTCCTCTGCCTGTGCAGTTAAGATTGAAAATGGCAGGAATCCTCAGTCTTTAGCCTAGGAATGCATCATAGCAATTGCCTCACATACGAGGGACATTCAAAAAGTTTCCACACTTTTATATTTTCATTGGAAATGGTGAGGGTGGGAGGAGCAGTAACTGGCTATGTCTGAGAGTGTCATGTGACTAGTTCTGTCTGGCAAGCCAGCTGTCCTTGCAGTTTAGTATAAGGATTGTCACCCTGAGGCGAAGATATCTGCAAAACTTATACTGTAAATTGCACCAAAGAGGAACAGTGTTCTGTCATATGCTTTTTGTGGGCAGAAGGTGTGCCAGGAACACAAATTCATCTCTGCATGTGTGCTTAGTATGGGGATAAAGTTCTCTCTCATAGAGTCATCTATGAGTGGATTGAAAAATTTGAAAATGGCCTTACTAGTGTGATGAATGCAGAGCACTCCGGACATCCAGCTACAACCATGACCACGTGGAATGAAGAAAAAACCCTGATGTGAAAGCACCGGTGCATCAGTGGCTACGCGCTCAACCAAAAACATTTTTTGCTAATGGAATTTTTAAACGTCCCTCATATTTACACAAATGTGACCATGGAAATGGCCTGCGTTAGCACAATTAAAGACACCAGTGGGTTAATTTTAATTATTACACAGATATGAAGAGGTTCAGTAACAGGAGAGATCATGTCAAAAAAACACAAAAATTTCCATGCATGCATATTTGTTTTGACATGTCACATTCTAGCTAGTGAATAAGATACTCAAAATCAATCCTTTATACTCAAATTAAGATGGCACAAATATTGCAAGAAAAAGTCATCTCCCAATAAATTTCCTACTTGGTACTTACAGTATTTATTAAGGTAATATAGTTAGAATTGTGACCAATAAAGGATCAGATCTATGCTGCAAATAACCTACTGACCTATTAAATCAATTTTGTTTAAAAGTAGTCCTAATATCAAATTGATAACTCCCATTACAATGCACAACATTATTCATTATTTTTAGAGTTAGCAGGTTTTAGAATAAGACTCTTAATTATTGGTATCCCTTATTAATTATGGACATAACAGAGGAATCCAAAAACAGGAGATCATTCAGTCTCCGCTGCTTGTTTAATTCCCAGAAACTCATCCAGTCATGTCTTAAAAAAGATGACATAGTCTTTGCTTCAACATTACGAAACCAGATGGCAGTTCTTTGCACAGAGGGTGATCTCTCCTACACACTCACTGCCCACTGCACAGAGAAGTGCCATCTGGTTTCCATCTTGAATGGCCTCCTCAGTATTTTTTTATTTATTTATTTATTTTTTGCATTACCAATGAAAACAGTACATGTATAATAAAGGCATACTCATGTACTTTTAGTATCTTTTGAAAACAGAAATCTGTTTTGAAAATTAGTTTGAATACATGTTACAAGTACCACTACTAGAAGTAAATAATTTGAGTCATTAAATCCATCCGTCCATTTTCTGAACTCACATTCTTCAGGTCAGATTCTATAATGCTGGAGTCTGCGCTGGCACAAGGCATAGGACCAGCCAAGAGACCTAATGTCAGTCCTTTTTAGATCCATTAACTCTTTAGTATAAAACATTTAACTAGGGTTTTGCACTGCTTTTTTATCTAGATGCAATGCCAGAAAAATTGAAAAAACACTTTAGCATATAATATGTTGCTTGTCACTATGCTGTAGAAAATAATGAAATTCATTTGTTGCTAATCCCACTGGTGCAGAAACTCTGAAAATGTCACAGCAGTACACTACAAGGCAGTGACATGACAAGGTAATGTGGCTGATTCAGATTGTTAAACAAAGCAACAGTGATAAGCAGTACACAAGATTAAATACTAGATTAAAATACAAAAATAATATGGTGTTTCGTAAATGCATTTGAGAAAATAATCTGAAACTTTCAACAAATTTCTCAAAATATGTCTAATTTAATTCTTAGCAGTTACAGTAAATGAAGAAAAGTTCTGCCTTGTCCTTTAACATTATCCCCCTGTGTCTGCATTATTTAAACAAATAAACACTTGACAGTTGCCCTTACCATATATGTAAGTACAGAATTACATATTTTTTAAATTTACAATGCATTATTCTCTTTCAGGAATTTAAAAATGTGTGTGCTCTAGAGAGATATGGCATTATGGTGTAGTAGATAGCAGCTCCAGAGTCCTCATCTTAAAATTTGCCACTGATCACTGTCCATTTTTAATTTGTGTGTTCTCCACATGTCTGCATGGATCTTTGTTAGGTATTTCAGTTTTCATCAAATATTTGAAAGACATGTAGGATGATTAATTGATGACTCTGAAGCTGGGGAGAGTGAGGGTGTGACTGGGCTCTGTGATGGACTGACACTCTGTCTAGGATTCATGCCTTAAGTCTTATGTACCTGGGACACACTCTGGGCCTTGGTAACTTTGCATTGAATCAAACAGTTTTAAACATGAACGGACAGGTGAATATATGTTCTGATAATCTCAAGGTTAACTGACATCCAGTCATTCAAGGATTCAATAATTTACTGCCATACGTACAAGTACCATATTCAATGAAATGCTAACTTGCATATGCCCTTGCAGACAGAAGACATAAAACACAAACAAGACAAACACTATTAAGCAACAAAGTGCAAGTGTCAAGTGAAAGTGACACAATATGATGTCTGAGGCAAGATTAATGATTGTTCACAGTTGGATAGAAAATGTTAATGAACTGAAGGTCCGCATTCAGATGGACTTCAGGTACTTCCTAGAAGGAAGGAGGATAAAAAGTGGCAATGCAGGGTGGCTGAGGTCCCGCCTTATGCTATTGACTTTCTCGAGACAGTAAGTGGTGTAGATGTCAAGGATCACAGAGAGCTGTGTGCCCATTATCTGCTGTACTGTTTTCATCACGCACTGCAGAGCTCTGTGGTGTTGAGCTGAGCAGCTGCCATACCAAGATGTGATGCAGTCTACAAGGATGGACTCAACAGCACACTTGTAGAAGCTGCTCAGTGTTGTAGGTGACACCCTGGCCTTCCTGAGACTCCTGAGGAACTGCAGTGTGACATGAAATTTAAGGTAATCAGTGAGGGTGACCCCCAAGTAACCTTAAGGTGCTGACCAACTCCACAGTATTGCCTGTAATATAAATGGGGGTATATTCTGTTACCTGATTGCTGAAGTCCACAATCAGCTCCTTAATTTTGCTAATGTTGAAGGCACGTCTTGGCATCATTCTGCTGCCTAATTAAAGCCAGGGTTGTAGGGGCCAGAACCTATTTTAGTAGCACTAATGTAAGGCAGGAGACAACCCTAGACAGTGTAGTAGTCAATTACAGAGCCTACTAACTCACAAACCCACACACTCAGACTCATTATGCTGCCACTTTGCATCACCACAAATGGCTTTAAAAAAACAGCACAGTTTATTTTTACAGACATGCCATTTATGACTGGAGTAAAAACATATGAATATCCTGACTTTTTCAAAATTTTAAATAGCAGGTATAATATCAGCACTACTGTGGTTTCCAGTCATGCCCCTTAGCTGAAAGGCCATGTATATGCTAAAATGGTTTTGGCTGACCAGTTCAAAAGGCCCATGCTCACAGCTGAGTAGAACTGGTCACATCACAGTTTCCGTTTTTGATGATTAGTTAGACAGGACATTTTAGCTGGTTAAGTCAAAAATCCTGCCTGAAATTTCATTTAACCTTAGATTGGATACAAAAGCTTGTGAGCCTTTTTAGGCCCTGCCATTTCCAAATATAAAAAATGAATTTTGTATTTCAATAGGCAGTCATAGAAAGGTTAAATGATGCCTATTTTTCATTGCAATTCTACTGTAAATAGATCTTTCTAAATGCAACTCCTGCTGATGCTACTATTTTGACTCTTTTTTGTATCATTTAATGAATAGGTAATGCATCCCCATTGATTCAATTAAAGTCCCACAGTGTTAAGCAGTTCCATGCAAGGAAACTGTACCGTTGATAAGTTTTGCATCATTAGGCAGCTCAGCAAGAAAAGAATGCAATTTTTCA
Source organism: Polypterus senegalus (assembly GCF_016835505.1). Lineage (NCBI taxonomy): Eukaryota > Metazoa > Chordata > Cladistia > Polypteriformes > Polypteridae > Polypterus > Polypterus senegalus. The sequence goes on from NC_053162.1 coordinate 123,691,194, forward strand.
TACCTTAGAAAATTAGCAACATCCACTGTAAATTCCAGACTGGAATATAAAACAAACTAGAAATATGTAATGTTTCAACTATTGAAATATTATCAGACATGTGCCTGAAGTGGGATGAGCAGAAATATAATGCAAGTGGAAGAAAACAACAACAACAGCAACATTTATTTATATAGCACATATTCATACAAATAATGTAGCTCAAAGTGCTTTACATAATGAAGAAAAGAGAAATAAAAGACAAATTAAGAATTAGAATAAGACAACACTAATTAACATACAATAAGAGTAACGTCCGATGACCAGCGAGGGCAGAAAAAACAAAAAAAAATTCCAGACGGCTGGAGAGAAAAAATAAAATCTGCAGGGGTTCCAGGCCACAGGACCGCCAAGCCCCCTCTGGGCATTCTACCTAACATAAATGAAACAGTCCTCTTTGTATTTAGGGTTCTCTTGGAAGGACTTGATGATGATGGTCATGCAGACTACTGGCTTTTAATCCATCAATGTAGAAACATCACAGTGCTTTGATTAGGTGGTGATGGCGCAGATCACTACCACAGAAAACCGGGAAAAGAAACAGAAGAGAGATTAGGGGCTAGTACGGATTTTAGAGCCACCATGAATAGTTATTATAATGAATTGAATATACAGAGTATCAGGATTAAATGAAGGTGAAGTTATCAGAAAGCCATGTTAAAGTAATGTGTTTTTAGCAGTTTTTTAAAGTGCTCCACCGTATCAGCTTGGCGAATTCCTATTGGCAAGCTATTCCAGATTTTAGGTGCATAACAGCAGAAGGCCGCCTCACCACTTCTTTTAAGTTTTGCTCTTGGAATTCTAAGCAGACACTCATTTGAGGATCTAAGAATTAGAATATAAGGTGTCAGACATTCCGATGTATAAGATGGAGCGAGATTATTTATGGCTTTGTAAACCATAAGCAGTATTTTAAAGTCAATTCCGAATGACACAGGTAACCAGTGTAGTGACATCAAAACTGGAGAAATGTGCTCGGATTTTCTTTTCCTAGTTAGGATTCTAGCAGCTGCATTCTGTACTAGTTGCAAATGATTTATGTCTTTTTTGGGTAGTCCTGAGAGGAGTGCGTTATAGTAATCTAGACGACTGAAAACAAAAGCGTGAACTTATTTCTCAGCATCTTTCAATGATATAAGAGGTCTAACTTTTGCTATGTTTCTTAAGTGAAAACTGCTGTCCTAGTATTCTGATTAATATGCAATTTAAAATTCAGGTTACAGTCAACAGTTACCCCTAAATTCTTTACCTCCGTCTTGACTTTTAATCCTAATGCATCAAGTTTATTTCTAATAATCTCATTGTCTCCATTATTGCCAATCACTAAAATTTCTGTTTACTCTTTATTTAGCTTGAAAAAAATTACTATTCATCGAATTAGAAACACAAGTAAGACATTGTGTTAGTGAATTAACAGCATCTGGGTCATCAGGTGCTATTGATAAATACAGCTGTGTGTTATCAGCATAGCTATGGTAACTCGCGTTATGCCCCGAGATAATCTGACCTAACGGAAGCATGTAGATTGAGAAGAGCAGCAGACCCAGGATAGAGCCTTGTGGAACACCATATCGGATATCATGTGTCTTTGAGATGTGATTACCACAACTAACAAAGAATTTTCTCCCTGCCAGGTAGGATTCAAACCAATTTAAGACACTGCCAGAGAGGCCCACCCATTGACTAAGGCGATTTCTAAGAATGTTGTGATCAATGGTGTCAAATGCGGCACTCAGATCTAAGAGGATGAGAACAGATAAATGGCCTCTGTCTGAATTTACTCGCAAGTCATTTACTACTTTAACGAGTGCAGTTCTCGTTGACTGCCTTCTCTAAAATTTTACTTAAGAAAGGCAGGTTAGAAATGGGTCTAAAATTTTCAAAAGCAGAGGGGTCAAGATTATTATTATCAATTAGCATGCCTGATACTTCTTTGAAAAGCATGGATTTTTTAGAGTGGATACGAAAAGCAGTGCCCATGAGGAGAAGAAGATTGAAGTTTTAAAGATGATTGTTCAGTGGTGAAAGTGTATAAATCATAAGAATTTTAAGAAAGTGTACCTTCTTTGATAGATGTCTTTGAGTTGTTCTGATAAAACTCATAGAGTCTACTGATGATTAGAAGAAAAGAGATTTAATATAATAGGCTTGGAGAATACTTAGTGATGATTAAGGGAATTCAGAATATACTATAATTGGCTTGGAGAGGTCTTTGATTCTAACAGACCTTTGGAGTTTCCTGTTATATTACTCATGCTGTCTTGCTATATCTCCTATATAAATTTCAGCACATTTTCTACTGTAAATAATGTTATTGTACAATCAAGAGACCGAAGGTGAGAAATTAAATATCCCAAGGTACCATATATGACAACATTATTGGAAACATAGGTGCAGCAGCTTCTGTTGCAACAGAAGATGAGCACTGGATTTGTAGTAGAACTTGTTGGGAAGTTTAAGTAAAGTGGATCTGACACAAGACACATGTGGACACATCAAAAAAAAATATATATATATATTTTGTGACCTGGTGAAAAGGCAGACAGTTAGGGTATAACTGGACGATGAGTGGGAAATGATTTTGTTTTTTTTACGCTTCTCCTTAGTTGAATACTGCAGGTCTACTCATGACTTTACTAAGGTCCGTTATTTAAAAATTGTGAAGATGTGTCAAGTATGATCCATTATTGCAGACAATAGACAGCCAAGAAGATGGAAGAACTATCACCAGTGGTGCAGTAGACAATAAGTTTATGTTTATAGTGGCCTATGCATAGTGGCCTAACCTATGGTCTATTATAAAGGCACAGAAATATGTACATGGTAATAGTAGACAGGGGGTGGTGAGCAATGTTTTAGGAATTTTCTAATACTACAGGTGGCAGCACAGCCCATTACATTGAATATGGCCCCATGTATTTTGGTAGACAGACCTTTGTAGGTTTTCCTGTCCCTTTTAATATGGAATAGGGTTCAGGACTGTAGAAACACCCTGGGTTACCCATTCAAGGAAGATTGAACCAGGACTTTCACAAGGTGTTTCTGCAGCTGGCCAATAAATCGGTCCAGAAGTGTTCCCAGCAAACTAGGAACCAGAAATGCAGTCATGGGAATGGGCTTAACTATAATGAGTAAAAGAGGTCACTGTGTAAGAGAAGGATTGTGATATTTGAGGGGTGGCAAGAAGGAAACAGAATCTTGTATATGTGGGTAGCTTCTTTGGTGCTCATTTGGGTTCAGAGATGGCTTGTCTACTCCCTAAAGGGTACAAGATGAAGAATATATTATCTGTTAATGAAATAATGCATCTTGAAGGTTTCATTACAGAAATCTATGGCATCATTACAGAACTGAGTCTGAGGATTTGCAGTAAAGGAGGACATTCATGGAAAAAACAGTAGAGAAAACAACTGGGTTTTAAATAAACAGCTTAGAATATAACAAGTTTATATGTTTTGAGGAGACTAATGTTGAGATATGCTTAACATATACATCAATTTTTAACCTTAGATGTTGATAGAAAGTAAACTAAGAAATTTTTGAAACTGATTTGTGGATCAGGGCAGCACTAGCATGTATTAACGATAGGCTCCGACAGATTAAACATAAAACCCAAGTTTGAGGAAAGAAATACTTCTCTATCCAGCTAACAGACATGTTAGTATACCTTAGTGCCTGGAACTCATAATGACACTTCTGACTTGGTGGTCAAACCAGCCGTTAATAGGGAAAGAGCTAAAACTGAATCACTTTGGTTATTCTCAGGGGGCTACACATGGAATAGTCCTGTGCATGATGTTTGTTAAGGACATACAGCAGAGCTATGAGGCCTGCATCGTGGGGAATAATGGCATACTGAGGAGTATTGTCAAGGGGATACATGAAACAATCAGAACCCTGACACTGAGAACTGTCAAATAACTGATGCATGTAGTTAGGACTTTTCTACTGTGTAAGAAGCAAGATTTTTCACAAGTGGTTACATTAAGTTAATGAGGAAAGCTGAAACAAGTGTTTTGGGACAGTTGGACTCATAAACAATAGGACTTCTGGGACTGTAATGTTTGTGGATTTTGGGAAGAAAGTAGATCTGGGAAATCTGTGTGCTGTAAACAAGAAAGTGATTAGTAATAAGGGACCAGTTCTTTGTTGTTAATGAAAAGAGAAATGGAGGAGATATCCTCATATTAGTTATCATGGCAGATAGCACTGCCAGATTTAGAAAGACTTCTTGTACTCCCCTAACACTTAGGATGTGACTGCAAAGACAATTTTCTAAAATAAAAGTGATACATTTGAGATTTGATTATGTATTCGATTTGTTTACCTTGTATAAAAACATTTAGTGAAAATTTGTAATGAGATACATTTGCATATTGAATTTATTATCTCCTTGTCACATCCAAATCTCTTCAAATGAAAAATAAGAGAAAAAACAAGTAGGTAGTTAAAATACTGCAGCAGTTCAGTGTGGTAAATGATTAAGTAGTGCTAGTTGAAAAAATTAAAGGTTTGCAATATGGACTAAAATATTGTTGCTACTCTTTATGTGAAATTAATCTTTCTTCTAATTTTAAGCAACTCAGGACATCACTTTCCTGTTGTAACCAAGTTAGGACTCTTTCAATTGTGTAGTGAAGGTTATCCCATTAAAGTACTCATTAAAAAAAGAGTATTACAGGATGAGGATTTATGGCAACCCTGATGCTGCTTGATAAGTTGGTGAAAATTGTAGGGCAGTACAGCATAAGCCAAGGACACAGCCACAATATGTGGCTGAGGGAGGAGGGTGCTTGAAGACATCTCTTGCAGGTGGGGTCTAATCCAGGTTAAATTAATGACAAATTTACAATCTTGAACTGAGTTAGACTACATCTCACACATGTTAAGGAGGAATGTATTCTATCTAAGGCTGTGATGGTCCGGGTATGAGCCAAGCAAACAAGAACACATACAGTTAGCAAAAGTTGGTGTAAATTGCTTCATGTGTTTAATTCACAAAACAAAGTACAAAACAGTGCAGTGTTCTTATCTCAATAAATAAATAATCCTAACAAAATCAAATGTACAAATAGAGGTTACAAAGTCCAATTAATAATCCATTAAAACAAGGTAACAACTCCAGACAAGTCTTCTCTTATAAAAACATGAGCATCCAGGGCCTCTCTCTAAAATCTGTAATCTCCTCTGTTTAACCCGTAAGGGCCTTGCAGCAGAAACAGAAGGTGTGGTCAATTCTCAAAAACCTGTCTCATGTCCCATTCACCAGTCTTACACAGGGGACCCTGCAAACCGTGCCCATCTAACACTGCCATTCCTCAGTGTCTGTGGAAGCCTACTCTGAGCACCTGGGTCACTCCTGTTCTTTAGGATGTTCAGCAGGAGGGCTTCTCTTCTGGCCTATTGAGAGCTGGCCACACATTTCTCTCTGGGACTCACATCTGAACACCTGCCTCTATCCTAAACAGCATGGCCCCTGATCATACTCACTCTTTCCTTTAACCTCCATAGTCTCTCTTTTTTTCCATTGTCACTCCCTCTTGATTTCACAGTTCTGGAACCCTTTTATGCACTATGTAATAAGTTTTTCTTACAAAAATAAGAGGTTTCCACAAGGAAAAAGGTTTGGGGACCGTCCCCGTATAATGATCATAGGACAAAGAAAAACACACAAACTTCTTGCAGTGATCAAAACTTATATCATGAGTTTGACATTGTTATCTTAAAAAATGGCGATTTTATACAGAAAACAAAATGAAGAAGGGAAGTAAATTGGCAGGAGATGACGCCGAAGCTGTGGGATGGATGTGATGTCATCAAAGGTGGACCAGAAGTGTTGTGGTAATGGTAGCGATGTCATCTGGTTGAGCCAGAAGTAGTGTCATATGAAAGGGCCAGAAGTGATGTCATCTGGAGGCATCGGACGTGACGTTTTTGGCGCCCATTTTTGGAATCTGCAAGTACGTATTTATTTTTCTTCTTTTTATCTGATGGAAAGAAAGAGAGAGAGGTACCATTACCGCATATCCAACCTTGTCTCATGATATTTCACTCACCTTTGAGCTTGTTGACTGCCTCCTAAGCGCACATGTGTGACAACTGATAAGGTGCAGGTGTTACAAACACCTGCTCGAAGGTGTGAATGAAGCTCTTGACTGATCTGCACGTATTTGTGCATGAATGTGCGATTAGCCAAGCACACCAATCAACCCTGGTGCGGGGCACACACGTTCCCATGTGCAATTATTTATTTAAAATGTGCAGTGCCACAAACCTCTCTCATCACAAGAGCTAACTTACATTTATTTATTTAATCTTGTAATAAAGACTTGTAGTAGATAATAGACAGACTAGGGAAATGAGTTATGTTGCTTCTAGCAGTGTAATTTATAATATAATGTTAACAGAAATTCTAGTCAAATCTAGATGTAACAAGTGTTTTTTATGACATTGTAATATTATTTCAATGGGTTTATAGAACATTAGATTGGTTGTGGTTAAAGTTAGGGTTTTTTTTATTTCAAGATGTATACATACGAAACATGAAATTTGTCTTCTTCATTAAATCCACAAGAACAAAAAGCACATAAAGACAACAGATTTAAATTTCAGTAAAGTTCAGACATATTTATATCATTGAGTTAGTAAGGGCTATGCTTCTACAAAAAGAAAAAATGGTAAAGGTTATAGTTACCTGTAATATTTTTGTTAAAAAACTAATTGGCATGCAATGATTTTGGTAGAATTTAAAGTCTTCGCTACTGAATTTAAGAACTGTAAGAATGGGATGGCTTGTAATTGCTGTCAGCTAGTAAGCATATAGTATATTAAGTTATTTAACCAGCACTAACAACTTTGGCTGCTTGTCTGGTAACCTGTTGGAGATTTTTAAATTTTTATATGTTAATTTCTAAATGTTATGACAGGCTTAGCTCTTAAAACCCAAAAAAGTGGTTTTCCTGTCATGTGCTGGCTATCAGCTAGTCAGAAAAAAAAGCAAGGTCGATCCCGGAAGATCAAGGAAATTGACTGTCAGGTCCAAAACACAAACTGAAAAAGCCGCAGTCAAAAAAGAGTTGCAGGGCTCAGTAACAAAGTAAGAAAGATCAATCTCAGATAGAGTACAAATTCACAAGGTAATTCTTTACACCATTGCAAAACATGACATAAACAATTGTGCCCTCCCCAAAGGATCATGGGAAATTGCAGTGGCAAGTTGTAAAAAGTATGTTAAATTCTCAAACATGGTGGTGGGAAACATGGAACAGAACAGCATCAAACGTTATGGTAAAAATTATAAATTTTTGAATAAAGCAGCAATTCAAATGACTAATAGCAGAATTAGATCCCTTGGATTGAAAAAAAGCAAGTTTCTATTTTGATTTTAGGAAAAAATAAAGAAGATTGCAAATCATAACACTCCAGAAGTAGACCTCAAGATTCTAATGAAACCTAGGATATTGATCCACTTACTTTAAATGGCCAAAGTGGTATGAGGCACCCAAAATGGCCAGAAAAGCTGGCTGGAATATCCACCATTCTATCCAGAGAGGAAGCACACAAAAGCATTCTGAAATCCAACAACACTGGCTGACTTTGGCAAACACCAGGGCTAAAATGTGCTTCTAAAGCTCAAAAATATATTCCTAAATGCCACAATTATATTAAAAGTGCCCAACTAGAAAATGAATGACAGTAAACACCTGTCTAGGAGAGGGCAAAAGAGGAATCTATATTAATAATATATTTATTTCAAATAATTATCTGTATAACCAAGAAAGCTCAAAAAGCAAAAAGGCATAAATATAGATGCCTAAACAAAAAGGTCTCAAAATGCAATCCGAATAGAGTGGTCACAAAACAGAGCAAGCAATTCAAAATCCAGTAATTCAATAATAACAAATACTGTAAGCAAAATACATGCAAAATCTTCAACACCAAGTGCATACAATCTATTGCATTTAACTTCTTGTAAAAGTTTGGGTCAGACCCTAAATGGAGATGGGCTGGTGGCCCCGCCTCTTGGGGAACCAACCACAAAATACAAGGAACTTGGTAGAACAAATTCTCACAATAGAATAGATAATAAACAAAACTGACAGAAAATATAGAATTGTATAAAGAATAAGCATAAATAACATTAACATAAGTAATAATATTTAGAAACTAAAAAGAAATAAAAAAGAAATAAAAAATATTTAAACATAATCTGGGGGTATGGGGAAACCTGGTACAAACATAACACCTAGTAGCATAGTGCATCTTACCCCAAATGCAAGAAACAGGGTTATAGTCTGCACAGACCCAACAAAATTGAAGTTATGATTCTTTATTATTTGCTTACATTATTTTGGAGTTATACCTTTTATTTGTATTTGCTTATTTTGAGAAATTATGTACTTGCAAGATGTTCAAAACATGAAAGATCTCTACTTCAAGGGAGACTGTGTGACACTATCACATTACAGACATTTAATATACGCTAATGTGTGATGAAGAATATCCTAGCTCTGGAATGAAATCAATCTTTGGTGTGCTTGTGTTTATTTTTGATTAGGGAATTATTTTGGTTAATTTGTTGCTGGATGTTGCTTTAAATATTCTTGACTACTCTCTTTCTTGCTGCTCTGTGTATTACTTTGCTACCTTGTTTAGATTTTGTAGATTTTTGACAGCTTACTTGTTGTTGACCAAGCCATTTTCCTCATTCCCTTAAAATTTGCCTTTTTATCTCCTGACAAAATGCTCATTAAAAATTATCAGTTGTGACAGATAGGGGGCGCTATCGCTTCCTTGAACCCCTGTCCATGACTCCAGACACCAGGTAAAAGTCCAATAATCGACTTTATTAAATTGCCACAGTGCACAAAGCACCCACTCCTCCACTATACTCATAAAGCAATAACAAATACACAATAAATTAATCCTCCAACTCCCAGATGCGTTGCCACCCTTCCGCTCAGCTCGTCGTCTGGGAGCTCTCATAGTCCTTTTATATATCCTGACCCGGAAGTGTTCCAATCCCCAGTCCATGTGACTCTCAATCACTTCCGGGTCAGATAAAAAGTCCTTTTCTTCACCCCGGAAGCATGTCGCTCTTCCTCTGACGCACTTCCGGGTTATAGGGCACAAAGAAGTCTTCAGTACTCCCTGCAGCTCCCTCTTGCGGCCCCTGTGGTATCCAGCAGGGTCTTGTATAAAAACTACATATCGCATGACTCCCTGCTGGTCTTCGAGGCACCTCCATACTGCAGGGAGGGCTCCATCTGGCGGTTTGGGGGTATTGGCCGGGATGATAAGCCGGCCAAAGATCACACAGTGTCAAACACAGTTACTAGTCCATCTAAACATAACAAAGAGGTAAGGTTAAAAAAACTCCTTAAGGGAGAGGGGAACTAGTAGAATGTTTGTATATATTTAGAATCTTGGAAACTGAGAGGTCTGCAATGCCACCCTTTATACTGTCACACTAGTTATGTCACAGGTTGTTACTTCCGAGACAATGCACCACATCATGGTAGCAAAATCACATGTCTTTTATCATTGATGTGATTTATTTTGAAGACCCTTAAATAAGTCAATTTCCCATAACACACTGGAAGAGTAGAAAAAGAAATAAACTACCATAGAAAAGTTATTATTCACACAAAATTGTAACAAGAAACAAAAAAGAAATAAAAAAAAATCTGTAATCCAGGAATCAAAAACAAAACAATGCACAAAATGAATAAGAAAAGTACTTACAAAAAACAAAATCCAAGATCTGTACCAAGAACCATACAACAGAAAGTTCATCTAATAGCTACAGTGTCTTGTGGTTCTCTGAGGCTTAACATAAAGAGAACAATTTATGTATTATAAAAGACTATTAAATACATAATTAACAAAATGCAAAAAAACAATACTAGAATAGTAACAAAATACAAATGAAAAGGAAACAACATGTTAAATAACACAATGAGCAAAATAATATTAAAAGGATAATAAATACATTTCAAAAACTTATCCAGTGGCCTTATAGCTGGCAACATTAGGTGAGTGTTACCGTATATTTACTTAAATCAATGTAATGATTTTTTTATTGTTACTCATAGTCCAATGCTGGCACTACCTGTTGCCTCCCAAGTTTTGGTATTGCACCAGCTACAAGTACGTGCAATGTGTAAGCTGGTGTATACACATAGTGCTTTCTGTTAATGCAGCCATGTGACATAAGCAACAGTTGATGTTTAAAAGAGGCAGTAGGTAAGATGCCAACATTTCCTTGATCAATGTCATGCTATCCTCATGACATTCTTTGTGATCAGTTTCTCAGGGCTAAATTTTCCTGTAACTTGTGCCTCTTTATCTTTTACCTTTCTGTTATCATCTGCTTTTGTTTTATGCTCGTTGTTCCATTGTTGTCTAGATTTTTTTCATTTTGTACATAGTGTGTGCCTTGTTTTTAAAACAAGGTAACTTTACAGCAATAGTTTTAACTTCATAAGGCTGAAGGAGAAAAGAACACACCTGTGTGTAACTTTGTAGATGTTAGGACTTGTTAGATAATCGCCATGTGCTATCTGGGTATCTCTGTCATTATAAGCAATATTTTTTTTTGTGCCTACACACTCCCCAGATATATATCTGGTCCCATTATTATTATTAGCATACATGTGTTCTAAATCCATGGTGTCAGGGAGATTTAGTAGGATGGACTGGAAGATGAAACATAGTCAAAAAACAGGCTAAGGTCAAAACCAAGAAGTGAGCAGCTAGTACCAACACCAAATCTTAATCAGACATTATAATCAATTACCAAAAAGTTATTCTCCTAATCCCTAAATGGAAAGAACACACTTGCACAGAGTTCTTCATAAAGTTTCCACAATTTTGGACAACCAGGAAGTTCACAACACTGACCTTTATGCCATTGCAATAATGACATAAAATGCCATGCACTTCTGGTTGTCCTAGCATAGCAACCACTTAGCATCTGCATACAAGAAGTCCCAGAAAATGTCAACACCCATATAGAACAAAATGCATTATATAACACAAACATAAGACATTAAAAATAACAACATACTGAAAATAAAAAATAAGGACTTAATCAAATTACCCATGTACTAAACCCCAAAATGGACCAAAGTATATACAATTAAACAAAATAAAAAAAATAAAAAAGCTGTATCTAATAGCAACTGCTCAATAAGACCATGATCAAGTTTGTGTCTCAGGTCACCAATATAGAGTGCAGACAGCAAGGGAGATAAAACACAGTTCTGCATTCAGCAAAGCAGGTAATGAATTAAATAATTTAGGCTCCTGCTTTATTTACCTTATCTTTCTCAGTTGTAGGAGGCAGGTCTCCAGCCAGGAAACTCATATCAAGGAAACTGAAGCACACTCATTTTAAGAAACAGAATAATACAGTACAATTAATAGATAAAACATAAGGATTATGGAAATATGATGACTGTGTGCATATGTATACAATATATATATATATATATATATATACTAGGGGGCTCTGCCCCCTGCTCGTTTTGCTCGCCCACCCCTGGGTTTGGTTAACCGGATATACAATTTAAAGAGACTGTTGTTTTTATGGAAATTGTTACATACTCTTTCGCTTCTATGTTGGATCGCTTCTCTGTGATCATAAATACTGTATACACCTGACTGAATTGTGGTTCTTTCAAAATTAAACTTGTCGTAGCTTTAATTGTTGCAGGGCCACAGATTCTCATAGTGTATGGTCCTTTATTATGTAAATCTACAAGATTGTTGTAGATATTTTGCCTGTAGTGTTTGTGGATTTCCCTTTCACCAAACAACAAATCTTTTAATTTTCGCAGATATGCATCTTCATTGGGAGGCAACACTACATTTCCCTAATGGCAACACGAATTAGACAATCTACAAGTCTTCGACTTAAACTTTAAATCCTTGCAATATCTACATACTTCTGACATATCACCCATGTCCAAATATTTGATCTCTTTTTGCTGTTCCGTTATTCCGTAATTTTCATCTGTTTGTGTTAATGCGATCTTTTCTTTCCTTTTTTTGATACTTTCAAATTTTACAACTTTGATAGTCTTTAACTTGCTCTGCATATGTATCGTGCCAACATTTGTTTTGTACCTTTCGAATTCAACTGCTTTCATAATCTCTAACCTGCTCTGCATGTGTATTGTGCCAACATTTTTGAACATCTTTATGAAGTCTTTTATTTCTGACCCGGATTTGACCTATGAGGTTTTCAATCCCACTTGGTCAGGGCTGATTATTGCTTTCCTTATTTTCAGAATTTGCACATAGATTATTATTGTTCTTTTTTGCACTCTTTTTTTGCCTTCTTTTCTCTCCAATGCATTTGGGTCTGTTTTCGACACGCTGCTCTTTCTTCTTCTTCTTCGCTTAGTCATTGACGGGTCATCTAGAATGTATAAAATTTTTAAGAGCTTAGAGCACATGAAGTGTGTCTGCCAAAAGCATTTCAATAAGGGAGTGGTTGTTCTCGCGGGATGTCAAAGTTTTTATGTTTTATACACATATATATATATATATATCACAAAAGCTGACCACAGACTTAAAAAGGTTTGGGGGAGCCACCTGTATATTGTGCCTTTGCTACAAAAAGGGTTCAAATTGCTTGTGATGTTCACAGGTTTGAGTCCAAAACTGAACTGAACGTAACAGGAGAAGATGGCGGCTTTAAAGCCTAAGAATGGCATCATCACTAGTGCCAGAACTTAGTGAGATTTCCTGATGATGGTCTGCAGAAGATTGAGAAAGAGAGTTATTGGCATGGTAGTACTATTCTTAAGGCCTTTCAGTTGTCTCCCAATTGCACATGTACACTAGCAAAATACCCGAGCTTCGCAGCGGAGAAGTAGTGTGTTAAAGAAGTTTTGAAAAAGAAAAGGAAACATTTTAAAAATAACGTAACATGATTGCCAATGTAATTATTTTGTCACTGTTATGAGTGTTGTTGTCATCAAGGATTTGATTATCATTATTTCTTTCAATCAGGTTCGTATTTGGAGAACATGTTGTGTTCAAGTTACATTCCGTGTTTGTCAACCGTTGTAAAGATAACAGGTTTCATTCATTAAAGTGTTCACTACACAAATCGTTAGTTGTGAATCTAAGATGTTTAATAAGCATTCCCGGTATTAACTTGTGGATTTGCCTGCGAATATTTAATGGCAGCGTGTCTATGAACTTGTGGAACTGCCTGCAAGTATTTAGTGGCAGTGTTTCTATGAACTTGTGGATTTGCCTGCAAGTATTTAGCGACAGCGTGTCTATTAACTTGTGGATTTTTCTGGAAGTATTTGGCGGCAGCGTCATGAAGTTGTTGTTGTTTTTCAATTTCTTCAATTTCATAGGGAAAAAGTATTACTCTTTGTAGCAATAAGAGTTTAGATGCTGACATTCCATTCTTGAAGTAATGGCTACTTCTAGGTCTTTCAGACTGACACAGTGCTTGGCTTGGCAGACTGGATCTTAGCATTCTTGTCCATATAGAAAAGAGAATGTCAGGTTCAAAGTCCAAGGGAGAAAGTAGCTCATCAACTTTAGATTTCAGAGAGACATTTTACAGGGTGCAAAAGATCATTTTGGTGAGTGTGAAAGCAGACAGTGCCCAGAAGTGTTCAACTGAAATTTAATTTTTAAGGAATGAGTAACCTCTCATTACTGGATTAAAATCACCTCCAGTTACGCAATCAGTGCCTTCTCATTGGCACATCAGAATTGTCATTTGTTGAATTACACTTCTTTGTTCTTGGGTGTCTGTTTCACACTTTTTGGCCTGAAAGAGTCTTTGCAATGAGTCGACTGCAAAGATGTCTGTTCTGCTCTGATTTATACCTTTGTAATCAGATGAAGTATAGGCTGATATGAAGAGTTCAGCCACTTAGTTTGGAATGTAAGTGGGGGTTGTATGCAGTTGGATGTCTGTTAAATCTGCAGTACTAACAGGCCTGGTGTGCTACTAAAACCTAGCAGAATGGGCAATGCCCACTTTGTCCCACAATACTGCTTGCCAATGATTTAAAGAACACCCTAAATCCATACTGCAATACAGTAATTAACATTCATACTGCTCAATGTATTACCAAATTTGTGAGGCTGTATAGTTTTGAATGATAAAGAAAAGTGCAGAAATAGTACACTGATATAGGATCTATGCTTATTCAGAAAAGAAATTATGCAATGTAAAACATAATTTAATTTAATCTGAGCATTTAAAATTCAAACCAAATTACAGAACATACTGATTACACACATTGTGTAATGTACAAAGATGTAATGTAGTCATATCACTCATATTAGGAATTCTAATGAAAATTATTTTTTATATGAACTTGCATATGTGTGTGTAGGTCTATGTATGTATCTAGATGTATATGCATGTACATACAAATGTGTGTATATTTATTTGTTTGTGTATTTATTCATTTTTACCTTTAATATCATTGTTACAAACACATAGTGGCTTTTATTCCAGGTAATACTGTCTTGGTTGTACTCATACTAGCCCACAGTAAGTATGTCACTGTGTCCTGTAGACATATCCAGGGTTGGTTCCTACCTAGCATCCAACACTGCAGAGGTGGGCTCTAGCACCCGTGGTCCTAAACCAAGTAATCAGGCTTGAAAATGGATAGATATCTTTGGCTATCAACTTTTGTAAAGTACTGTAGAATGGCAAGGGACTAAATCATTCGCTGAAAAGAAAAAAAAATGATAACATATGCTGGGTCTATAATGACACACAATATTTATACAGAAGATACACTTGCATGTTAGAGACAAATCTATACTTAAAAAAGACAGGCTACGTATCAATAGAAGAAAAGTAAGGATATTTACACTCGCTATTATTTTTAATCTAAATCTAAAAAAGATTTTTTGAGCCTGATGTTTAATATGTTATTGTAGTTGGTAAACTCCATGTAACTAAATTGAATCTAGCTAATGTACAAAATATGCCCCCATTTGGGACAACAGTGAACTGCTATCTAATTATCTCTTTGAATGTATCCAGGCAAACACAGTGGGTCCTCCATGCCATGTTCTGTTTCCTTTTCTGTTTACTTTACACACCAGTGATCTCATGCTGAGCAATGACCATTGTTCCATTATCATTTATTCATATAATAGCACTGTGATAGTACACTTTCTGCTGCAGAGAAGAGTCATTGCACCAATTAGATAGACTGTTAAGTTAGGTGTTTTAAGGACCACCATTTTTCACTGAACACATAAATGACCAAAGACAGAGTTCAGCTATGAGTTGTAAAAGTCTGAATATTAATTATTTATGGCTTTGGGGAAGGAGGTTGAATTAATCCTATAAAATACTCCAACCAACTTTTTACAAAGTTAGTGTCATGGTGAATCAAAGGCTATCTTGGTAGCATCAGGTGCAAGGCAGGAACTAACCTAGGGTGGGGTAATAGTCCATTGTAGATCCCAGACAGCGTCAATTTAGATTTTCCAGTTAACCTAAGTTGCATGTCTTTGAGATTGTGGGGGAAAGCCAATATCTGAAGAAAATCATATAAATGAGCAAATCCCACAATGACTGGATGTGGAATATCAAGCCAAAATGTTGGATATTTAAAATAGCAGCTATAACCTCTGTGCCACCCAGGTGGAAATACTGATGGAATACATAGTGTAACATGGGCCCTGGGGGCACTTCTGAGTGCCTCCCTAATCTGCAGTAAAAACTGTCAATATTCACAGCTTTATCAAATATAATGCCAAAGTCACAAGGGATGGATGATTAGAGGGAGACAACAGAAATAACAAATAATAAAAAGCAAAAAAGAAAGTACTAGCTCCTCAAGTGGATCTCTCTACATAGGCTTGAATCATCTACCGAAGCCGTACTACCACAAGCATCAAACACCATCCTGATCACCATCCATGCTGTCTTCTTCTTCATTCTGTCCACACTACTTCCCAGACAGTCCAATCGATGGCCCAATTTACCTCTGTACTCCAAGCTTAACGGGTTTCCAACAATTGCCTTTATGCTCTATTTTATTTTTAGGGTCAACTTTGGATCTACCTTTGAGATCAGGATTGCTCTCTGAAAGTCCTGGAGTCATTCCTAAAGTGCTTGCTTTATTGGCCTCAGATATTCCAGTTAATAATTAAACACTGGGCACCCTCAGTGTCTGCAAGGTGTCCTTTTTAACAAGTAACAGAAGTTAACCCAAACCAAGTAAGGGAAGGCTTGAGTTCTTTCAGACTACACTTTAAGCCATCCTACATGGCCTACTTCCCCTTGATGGCTGCTTATCTAAATTTGAATTTTCTGAAGCCCTTCAGTTATCAATGTGAGAGACCCTTTTAACATTAAGAAGGCAGTTCTTAATTGGTCCATCTTTGCCCACTGCTAATTCTTTCTCTGGCACATCCCTACCAGCTCATTACAATAACATGAATTCAAATCCATAATCAATAATCAATTATTTCTCCTCTATAAATGGAGTTTGTTGAGGACAGGGGCATTATATTGTCCTTCTTCTATATTATGATCTCATTTTTGATCACCTTTAGTTACATGGCCTTGTTTACTCAGCTCTCTGAACTTAAAATGAAAACTTCAACAGGCTGCCAAACAACCACGGAAGTTTATGTACAGTATAACAAGTGTGCGGCTGGGTAATAATGAAGGAGCAGGAGGAAGAAGAGGAGGAGGTTGGGAGCATACACTGATTACAGCTCATTGCTGCACCCACCACATGACAAAACCCCTGGATTGGGATCCGAGTGCAACTGTGCAATGAGTGACACCTCAGTACTACACTAAACAGTGTGGACACTAAAAATATTTCACCTGATAATAGTCCCATTTTGAAAGGGGCTCTAGCCTTCAGTTAATCAAGTGTGATGGTTGGCTGATGCCCTTGCTCATCAGGAGGCTGTCATAGTGGAAGGGCTGGGGAGCAGATGCATAAAAGCTACTATCTGCCTACGGATGCTAGATAGCAGACCCTGGGTTGCAGCGGCACCTAGGATTCCCACAGGGCTCAATGGAAGTTGGAGTTTGGCACAGCCATGTTGGGTTCTGGGGACCCTGCCAGGGGGAGTTGCAAAAGCTGGAAAGCCTGACTTTGGGCTTTAACCAAACCTGGGAGCAATTCCAGACCTCGCTAACGAGCCACCTGGAGCACTCCCAGGTACAGCATAAAGGGATCAGCCCATTCCAGAGTTGGGAGGAGGAAGAGGACAAAGCTTGCCAGAGGAGTGGTGGAGGTGGATGGAGCGATGAAGAGAAAGAAGAAAATAAAGTGCTATGCTTATTATACTGTGCTTAGTGTTGTAGGGGGAATGAAGGAAAAGTGTGTTGCTGTAGAGTCTGTTGTGTTGGGTGTTGAGGAGCTGGTTTGCTCCCAAGTGGTCACATAAAGACTTTAGTTTCTTTGAAATAGCACAAAACCACTCCAGGTTTTCTTTTATCCCAGATACCAGATTGATTTGTGAGTAAAAATGTTACAAAACTATAGAGAATCATAGTATAAGCATGGCCTTTAGATGCTGGCTAATGTTTGAAAGGGCTATTTGGGAAGTCAAATCTTTTAATTAAACATTCAAGGTAAATTTGATTATTTTTTAAAGAAAAAATTATTAACAGCTTCCGAAATAATGTATTTTTCACAATGTAAATCTCTTGTTGGATTAATCATTGCAGTATAATTTTGAGAATGTTTTTCATGTTAAACATTGTGACAGATAGGGGGCGTTGTCGTCCTCTTTAACCCTCAGACCAGACGCCAGACACCAGATAAAAGTCCAAATATTGAATTTATTATAATAATGTGCACAAAGCACCCTACACTCCACAATACTTATACAATAACCAATCAATATACTAACAATAAATCCTCCACTCTCTCAGACACACTGCCACCCTTCCTCCCGACTCAGCTCATCTGTCTAGGATTTCCCATAGTCCTTTATAGTCCATGACCCGGAAGTGCTTCTGAACCCTCAGTCCATGAGACTTCCTAGCACTTCTGGGTCAGATCAAAAATCTTCTTTTTCATCCCGGAAGTACGTCATTTCCTCTGTCCCTGTGACCAGGACATACTTCCGGGTTATAGGGCAAATAAAAGTCTCTGAGCTTCCCTGCAACAACAACAACAACAACAACATTTATTTATATAGCACATTTTCATACAAACAGTAGCTCAAAGTGCTTTACATATGCCCCCATGGTATCCAGCAGGGCTGTGAAGGAAAACTCCAATGTCCGTGGTGCCCTGCTGGAATTCGGGGCACCTCCATGCTGTCGGAAGTACTCCATCTAGCGGCGTGGGGGTATTGGTATTGAACGGGATGAATGGCGGCCATATCTCACAACATGATTAACATTAAACTTTCAATTTAAGAGCCCATGTTTCTCTAATTCTCCCCAAATCAAATTTAAATGGATTAAACTTGTGCTATCATAATAGTTGTTAAAGTCATGCAGTGAAGGTTTAAGAAGTTTAAACATCTTACCATAGCATGTCTATTCAAGAATCTAGGCACCAAGAATTTAACCACATGGACAGAAGAATGAGCAGTATGGTAATATATACTCATCTCAAACAGGTTTGGAAACATACTAAGCCATTTTAGCCCATTTGGAAGTCCGCTTTCATCTGTCTTTTGTGATGTATTTTGTTTATTGTCAATTTTCCCTACATTTGGTTTCTCTTCATTTTGTTCTGAGGTCTTTGTCAGTTAGAATCTTCAGGTGGTATCTTAACTAAATTAGAAGTAACCCGAGTATCAACTGTATGTAAGACTCTTGCTTGCCAAAGCAAGTCCCAGTGACATTAGTCTACTGTAATGACTGTGTTCTTCAGCTCCCTTTTTGTGGTTCCCTTTGTGTTAAGATTAGAGGTGTTTTGACCATTCTAGCTTGTTGAAATTTCTGGCTCTTGTCTTTGCAGTTTATTTGACTTATTTAGTGCTTTTATGTTTTACTTCTATTTTATTTTGCTAATTAAAGTACTACATTAAGCAAGTTTTTTTTGGCTTTACATTTGTGAGTAAATCATAACAGAGCCATGACACTTCTGTGTTCTCAGTAAGAACAGTACTCTAGCATATTTCCCTCTATCCAGGGACTTACCGGCTTCTTGGTATCTTGATATATTAGCTAAGGGATGTTACATCTAACGGAATACTACATTTCCACATGGTTTGCTGAAGAAGCATTCTCTTCACCATTGTAAAAAAAATTTACAAGGGTGGTGTTTATACCCAATGTGATCATTTCTTAGTTTATTCATGCTTGTCATAAGATAAATGTGTGTGCGTGTGTGTGTGTGTTGTTAAATGTTTAATTTATTAGTCGTTTTATTACAACCCATTTTTGCCAGCGAGTCAATTCTCTATGTTTTAATGTTATTGAATAGTACTTTTTAATATTCTGTTTTGGAAGGAGAAGTGGTGCAGTCGTAACACTTCCTGTGTGAAATGTACATGTTTTTGACATGGTTTCTGACTTTCTATTTTAATAAATTCTTCCTATATTATAAACGTAAACTCTTGTTTGCCTGCCGCACTTGCTCTGGACATTTCTCATTATGACTGCTGATGTCCCCAGATAAAGGAAGGTGACCTTGGTGTTGGGTCCGGGGCATGACAATACATTTCAGTATTATGGATAAATAAGAAGATTCCAGCAAAATCACCAGTGTGAAATTAACACTTAAATATATATGGAAACACTGTTACTTTAACACCGTAAAATTCAATGTATTACTGGTCACTGTGCTATGATAAATGTAAGGCTGGAAGCAACTTTCAAAAGAATGAAGTCTGAAACAGGACCTACATAGCCACACAAACATAGTGATAAATTGAACTATGGCAAAAGAGAGAATGGCCTAACTGTATGGAAACAGGGAGGCCCTTCAAGCTCCACACAAAGGGCATACTTGCTTGTGATCACACCACAGTCCAAGCTCTGAGCCAACAGCAGTACTCTCTTGAGAACCCCCCTTTAAAAACATGTTTTTGCTGCATGAAAATATGACAGAGCCAAGGTTAATTCCTCCCCTGTTATTCATATCCACATTTTCCATTAAGTAAAAAATAATTAATCTTCAAAACTCAAATTAAGCTGCTCTTTTCCAGTTTGCTATTGCTCCAGGCTCCCATTTGTACCTAGTTATTATACAATATAAGAAATGATGTGTATTCATTACTCTCAGCACAAGTTTTCTTGTTATTTTATTTTCCAGCTTGTTATATTATGATTTGTTAGGAACAAAAAATATGCATTAGCCAGAAACCTGCAAGCAAGTTGGAGTTGAGACAATGCACTCTAAATATAAAGTCATTTATATACACTTAATAAACTTGGCTAATTTAATTCAGGGTTGCAGGGAGGTGAAGTCTATTTGAGCTGTGTCAAGAGAAAAATATGGAAGTGCCAGTCCATGACAGAGTAAACTCGCTCATATACAGTATGATAAATATAGACAGACCATACATTCTAACCTGCGGAGAACTAAAACAGAAGAACTTACCCAGACATGCAGACAACATGTAAAGTTCACACAGGCAGTGAAAGGACCACAATTCAAGCACAGTCACCTGATCCATGTCTGAACAGTAGCTTCTATTGCACCATGACTCCTCCCTAAATGTAATATTTAAAAGTAATATTCAATTAAAAAAGATACAAAGAAATAATTATATTAATACAACATGTCTGTATACATACTCCGTGTCTCCGGTTTCCTCCCATAATCCAAAGACATGCAGGTTAGGTGCATTGGCAATCCTAAATTGTCCCTAGTGTGTGCTTGGTGTGTGGGTGTGTGAGTGCACCCTGTGGTGGGCTGGCGCCCCGCCCAGGGTTTGTTTCCTGCCATGCGCCCTATATTGGCTGGGACTGGCTCCAGCAGACCCCCATGACCCGGTAGTTAGGATATAGTGGGTTGGATAATGGATGGATGGATGGATGGATGTATACATAATTTAATTCCAATAACAATATTCTTAAAACATCTGTCACTGATAGTGTGTATTGCTACAGGAGCTTAAATAGTGACAGTGTAGTAATGCAAACCAATTCTGCTTCTGTACATTAGAGGGGCTTTATTTATAGTATGCACCATTTCAAGAAGAGATCTGTCCACCACTGTCTGCAGGACTTGTAACCTTACAATCCATCTGACATGTACTGTAGAAATTATATCTAAATCTCTATGGAAAACAAAGATGATGTCATTTTTTTCCGTTAAACTAAATATTCTCACTGTTCTTGTAGTGTATAATTAGCCTATGTGTCTTTTTGCTATCATAGTATCAAGGTCGTTCATGATCATGGTGCACAGTGGTGAAAGACTAGTTTGAAGACAACTAACAGAAAAAAAGATTGCAAACAATAAACTGAAGGCTAGACAGGTTGGACAGATGAAATCACAAGTGTGAGTACAGCTCATACACCTTGAGCCTGGCAAATGCCAGCCAGAATATCTACAAAATGTAGCACAGCTCTTTCTTAAGTAATTCAGCATGAATGGGCATGACTACAAAGACACATAATTTATTACCAAAGTGGATAGACTAAATACAGATGACATTTATTGGTAAATCAATATTTGCAGAGTGTTTAAGGAAAAATTACATTGCCCTGGCATCCCCTAACTCTAACCCATTAGGTTTGTTTCCCACTTTATACATGATGAACATTATATGGGTATCCAGAAACCCTTTTATGTAATAAGCATATTCAGAAAATAAATAGATGGAAGGATGGATGGCTTTGAAAATAAATTTGCTACCAGACAAATTAAAAAGGCTTTTATTAAATTAAACCACAAAAACAAGAAAAATACCTATGTTTAGTCGCTGTTGAAGGTGAGTAACCCACAGATTATTACGGAGGTTTGTAGGACACTAAATGTCAAGTGACACATAGTTTGCAAATAAAGCAGGGAGCTACTTAGATACTTCGATCCTTATTTTCATCTGGATGGGTTCACTATCTAATGTGAATAGGCCAACAGTTGTTTTGATCAGTCCTTTGCTATGATGGTCCAGCTAGGACTGAAGTCTTTCTATAGTCTGTCTGGTCATCTCATTGGACATTTTCCAACTGAGCACATTAAGTTGTAGGGCCACCAGAATGCCACTTATTATGTATATCTGTCATCAGACATGAATACCACATGTCCTGCCCATGTGTATTTCCATTTTAATGCTAATGTGATGTCGTCTATGAAGACAGTTATGTGTCAAATTTCCTCATTTTCAATACAATCACTCAGCAATACTTGCAATACTTCCATCTCTCCATTATACACTGTGTAGTTCGAATCTTCTCAGCATCCATTTTGCATAGATTTCATACCTCATATATCATTGACACTAACATCATCGCATTGAATGCTCTTGTTTTGGTGTTTTTCATCTCTTCTAATATTAGATTTATGCAGATGAAAGTAAACTATACTGCAGTTCTTCTGCGTAGTATTTCTATATTGCAAAACATAACAAGGAGAAAAGGTAAATTCACAGCAATCAGAGTGCAGGTATGAAGCACTTTTGTTTTAAACCCATGACCAAAAAAAGAGGGTAGCAAGCAATCTTGGGTTGAAGGTGCGACTTTTGAACAATCCAACAAAATGGACAAGATTGAAATAACTACTTGTTCACTTCTACTTATTCACACATTGTTCTGGTAATTACAGACAGAAACAAACTTTTAATCATTCATGACATTCTTTTCTCTTTGTTGAGAAAATGCCATCTAACGATAATCAATACCCTAAAAGTGATTCGGCTATGACCCTCTTGTTGTGAGGAAACACAGAATCCTAGTTTGAAATTTATCAAGTATATCGGTAAATGTGTTTAGATAGTTCAACAGCCATTGAACTAGTTAGCAAAAGATGGACTACAGTATTCCGAACACTGAATCCTGTTTTGAATCTGTAGTTACTGATCAATACCTACTTTATCCTCATGATAAAAATGTCTGCCGAGTAAGCGTTATTATACTGTTTTTCTCTACATGTATTTAAACATACAGAATTAGCTGTTATTCAAGCAGTAAAATCAACCACATACTGTATAAAACTTTCAGTACATCATTTAGTGTTGTGGTTAATTTTTATCATTACAAGCTCTTTGAATTTTTCCCCTATCTATTATCAATAAGCAAAAATAAATATTTTTGTACACTTTATATATTTGAGCAAGTCATTACCATATTGTCTGGAGGTAATAAGACAGCTTTTGTTCAGATGTGTTCCACAGACTTGGTGTATTTCTAGCACTGCATAAATGCTGACTCTGTTCTTAAAGGTCTCATGAAGTAACATCTATCTTATTAGTTCTATTTATTTCAGTTTAGAACCAACTGCAGTAAAGTATCAAAATATGGTTAATTTATTTTCCAGTGATAACTTTTATTTAAATGAGTTCATAGAAATGAAAATCAAACATTTCATGATACAGGAGTATCAAACTGTCTGATCACAGTAAATTTGTGAAATGCTACATTTATAATTTTCAGTTTAATGAAACAGGAATATTCAAACACAGTAGAGTATGTATATTGTGGATATAGGCTTCCAGTGGTTTGGTTCAATAGACTTCCTCTAATCCCTAGGAACAGTCATTTATACTGTCTTGAGGTGGCAATTTATGTTTGTTTTTATTGAATAAGGTTTTTCTTGCTTTGGCTTTAGCAGATAATTTGTCATACAGCAAAACAAAAGATATATGCAGCACCTATTAATCTACTTAGATATACTATGAAAATAATGCATGTATTTGTGTAATCTATGTATTCATTCACCCATCCGTCAGATTCTTGAATTAACTTAATTCATTTCATGATTATAGGAGGAAGTCAGGATGGATTGCCAGGTCATCATAGGGCATTCTCATTTACAGTAGGCCAATTTCTGGTCACCTAAACTACAAATCATGGAATGTGGGAGAAATATCTGAACACCTGACAGAAAACCCTAACAGAAATGATGGGGGGATAGGTGCGTGATTGGGGAATACTGAACCCAGAATCATGGAGTTATGCAAAACAAGATTTATAATTCTGTCTGGGGGGCACTTTAAAACCTTTTCTTATAACATCCTACACCAGGGATGTCAAACTCAGATCTTGGAGGACCACAGTGGCTATAGATTTTAGTTCCAGCCATTTATTGGATTAGTAATCAATTACTGCTGCCAATAGAACTGACTACTTTTGTTTTAATTTGAATTGACTAGCTTTTTAAGGTTCATTAACCGCATTTTTTGTTTTTCCTTAACTAGCATCTATAAACAATAATGAGATAAAAAGCAAGCCAACAGATAACCAGCTAATTCAATCACATTTGTGCCTTTCAGTCCATCATATACTGTATTATCTGTTTCAATAAAATATTTGAAAAGGTAAAAGTGAAGATCTGAGAAATACTGAGAAATTATACACTTCATGTCTACATTTTGTCAATAATTACTAAAACATGGAAAATTTTTCTTTTTTAACGATGTGTTTACATAAATCGTTTTAGACACGGAACACACACGAAATGCATGTGTTCCAAATAACGATATAGTATTTATAAAAGGTGTGATTTTGCTTGACTTCTCACTCCATACAACTCTAAGCAACTGACACGCAGGTAAACAGACTTGAGCTGAGAAAACTGTGCACTAGTGGGGGATGTGATAGCAGGCTGCTTGCTGTTTGCTGCATATCAACACATTTAAAGGACAAAAGACGCTGACGGAGAGATGAGAAGCGATTTAAGGTTGGACGGATCTACCAAGTTTTTTTGTAGGCTCTGGTAATTCTAGTGTTAGCAACATGGCTTGGCTTTTAAGTAAGAATTTGGATGTACTACTCGTACAAATGGTGGCCAATAAGGTACTGGGTATAAGACAGCCAAACTGGATACTTCATATTTTAAAACTTTTTAGCTTGTTAAACAAAAAATAATTCTTGGATCTTGCATAATCAAATCAATTAATATTAAGACAAAACATGTATATTTCATTAGCAGTAGTAATTGCTTAGTAATGAGTTATGAATGTTATTAATTAATAATGTTAAGATTTGACCTTCAGCTTGTTACTCGTTACTATTGGTTACTATATCTTCAATTAAATGGATTTTTAAATTGAATTGAAGATATACTGCAGTCATTGCAGACCCAAGCTTCAGCCCATCTCAACTACCTTTTTAGATGAGTGGTAAACCTGAGTGATGTCATAGTGTGAGCACAGTGGATCTACGGGTACCTTACATCTACAATATCTAAACATGTAAGGGACTTTCAGAAATGTAAACTGGAATATATCAGTTATATTTCCTATACTCAGCTGCTAGCACTGTGATCATTAGCACCAAAGCAGCTTTCTCACAACCTATTAGAGGAGAAGCTTGTCTGAGCATTAAAAGGGCAAAGAATCCAGAGCCAGAATAAAAGTAAGATGGAAAGTATTCACAACAGGCCAACCTCCATATAATGAGGAATTTTTGATCGCTTTTTAAGTTGAAAGAACTGTCACATCTCATGGCAAGTTACAGTGAGTTCAGATGCTGTGGCATTTTTGTTATTGCAGCAAACCGGTTTAAACCTCCTATTTCAGATGGTTTCGGGTTTCATCTGATGTGATCAGACAGAGTGGAAAAAGTAGGAGAGGGCCTGAAGACTTGGGTGAATGAAAACGTCTCACTGAATTTGCCCATGTTACTGCCTATGAGGCTGTCGCATTACTCTATTTATGTTTTTTTAAACTCGGCAAGAGAAACAATTCACTCTGATATCAAGACTTTAACTATAAGTTATTCTGAACAAACATCTAAGGGCATGTTCCTTTTGTGGACACAACAAGCTGGACCTGCTATATTCAAATGTTTATGTGGACAGGTCTGACCATCTTATTGCCACCTACAAGCCAGCTATTGACAGCAGTAGCTCTCCAGTATCCAAGCCAGAAATTCTTACGTGTGTTTGGTGTTTTTTGTTTGTTATGTTTTGTTTTATGTTTATATATACTATACAGTATAGTATACTGTATACTACTAGCATAGCTGAAATACCCGGCGTTGCCCGGGAGGAAAATAAAGTGTTTTTTTTAATTGTTTGAGAAAAATATAATTTATAAAACACAACTTTAAAAATAAAAATAAATTAACAAACAATGAAAACTCACTAACGTGCTTGTCTTGCAGTCTTGTATGTATGTTATCATCCAGTTGACACTCGGAACCGGCCAACTCTATTTACTTTCAAAAGCAATAGGGGCGCGGTGGTGCTCAAACATAAAGAATGTTGGCAGTCACTTCCAGTTCGCCCTCTGGTGGTCATTCTAAGTGTCAACTGGATGATAACATGCATACAAGACCGCAAGATCGAACCCAGTGCAGATATTATAGCAAGCCAAATTTACATTTAGAGATATCTCTAAATTAACTTCAGAAATCTTAAAATGCAATTTACTTTTTAAATTATGTGAAATTTGCATTGCGATATCTTAAAATAAGTTCCTTTACTATATCTGCAATACATTATGAGACATCTTAAACGCATTTCAAAATATCCCAAAAACATTTTCAAATATATCAAAATACAATAACTACATGTGCATTTCAAGATATCTCAAAATTATATCCTGTAAAACTGCCTATTCATTCAATGGGACTTCCTGTTTATTATAAGACATCCTAAAATCTATTTCAGACATCTTGAAATGAGCAAGAAGTGATTTTGAGATATCTTGAAATGCATTTCAGATATCTGAAAATAGACAGAAAGCTGTTTCGATATCTAGAAATGTATTTCAGACATCTTAAATTGCATTGTATTGTAGAAATGCTATTGAGGTATCTTGAAATAATTTAGTGTCTTTTTAAAGATATCTTAAAATGTATTTTTAATATCATGAAATACAATTTGTGCTATCTTGAAATACATTCTAAGATATCTGAAATGGAGCAGAGACTCATTTTAATATATAATGAAATACATTTGAAATATCTAAAAATGTATTTTAAATATCTCAGACAACAGCGAATTTCAAGATAGCATATATTCTTTTTAGGATAGCTTAATTATATTTTGAGGTATCTTAAAATAACCTCCTGCTTATTTTAAGATAGCTCAGATTCATTCAAAGGATAGATATCAGAAGCTGTGCATTGCATAACATATAGGTAGGTGAAAAAGACACAATGTATCATGTCACTTACTACAGACATGGCAACCATAAGCAATATGGCCAAGGCCATCACAAAATGGCAATGACCCTTGAAAACAAAACATAAAATGCCATTGCCAGAATTATGATAATAACATAAACAAATGTAAAAACATATTTTAAATTGTGCTAAAAGGAAACAGACAGTATCCTAGATTGCCAAAAGCTAGTTTCTTGACAAGATGTACTATACTGTAAAGATAATACATTAGTCGTGTTGCATTAGGTTTCATGGTTTCTTTTCATTTTGTATATGGTGGAAAACTATGAGTTAGTGGTAAACATGTTGATTTTATTCTTTAAAAAATGATTTACTTTAACATTCCCAATAAATAAATCAGCAATTGTCACAAAAAAATGTCCAGTTAAAAGACATTGCTTAATATTATTACATATTTGCAGACATCATTACCTATGGTAGTTTACAAGAGCAAGTTACATTGCAAGATCTCAAGCATACACTTTTTATTAAAACCACAGGCAGTTAACTTTCTTAGTCATTGTGGCTTAAAGTGTAGGGTTATTAAGAGGCATTTATGTTAAAAAGAACACTAAAAGTATAACATGTTCAACAGTAAATGCAAAATGTACATCAGATTGCCTGTTTGCAATAGCTTTTTTTACATAAAACCAGAAGAGATTCAACACCATTGCAATCAACACAAGCCAAATTTGTCACATCTGTGCTGTAAAAATAAATGTAAGAGGCATTTAAGGATTTTTAATATTTTGGAAAAGAAGATTACGGTTTTTTGTGTACTTCAATCTCCCCATCCCTAAAACAGGTTATGAAATGATTCTGTCTGTTTTTCAGTTTTGGATGTCTGCTGTCTCAACAACAATGCCAATTCCCTGTGGAGCATTTATGCCAGTCTTCATTCTAGGTAAGAAGTAATTTATCCTGATACAGAAGCATGTGAATATCCTCAGCTCCTTTCAGCGCAGTAACAGTGTTTGACAGCTCTCGGAAAATCACTTCCATTGAAATGTCAAAACTCCTTAACAACTTTTTTGTTGTGTTCTTCAGTTGAGTAAACTATTACAGAAAGAGAGGGGAAAATAAGGTACATTATTCTGTACTAGTTTTGTGTTTTTTGTTTAATTTTAGAAGTGTTTCTTTGTTTAATATTACATATGTGATAATCTCACATCACCATTTTGTGTTCTGAAAGTCTCTCTGTTGTTGGCAATCCCAGTTGCTACTTCATAATGTCCAGAAGTTGCAACATTTAATGTAATCACAGTGATAACTTCCTGTTACCCAAGATTCTGGATATTGTAGTGAATCTTTGCTGTATAGCTAGTTCAAATCAGATTAAGTATTTTTAGAAGATATTTTTGGTTTGTGAATTGGGTTTTGCTGATTGTTTTATCTGATTTCTAGGCAACGATAGTAGACTTTTTTTTATAATGTTTTTCTTCCCACTTTTCTCAAGAAACTGGTGTGCTTCTTTTTTCTTGACCTTGCTTTTTCCAACATTGGCAGATCAAATATAGTCAATTTCAATGGAGAATTAAAAAAAATAAAAAGACACACCCTCATACTTTGTATATACAATTGCTAAAAAAATATTAGGAACACTATATTAATAATGGGTAAGGTCTCCTTTTGCTCTCTAAACAGCCTCAATACTTCATGGCATGGTTTCCACAAGATGCTGGAAACATTCTTTTGAAATTCTGCTCCAGGTTTTGCATGAGAGTATCGTACAATTCCTGCAGATTTATCATCTGCATATTCATGCTGTGAATCTCCTGTTCTACCACATCCCAAAGTTATTCTACTGAATTCAGAACCAGGGACTGGGAAGGAAATTGCGAACCTGAACTCACTGCCATGTTCCTGAAACCAGCTTGAGACAAATTTTGCTTTGCGATATGGTGCATTATCATACTGGAAGTAGCCATAAGAAAATGTGTAAGTTGTGGCAATGAAGGGATAAGCATGGCCAACAACAACACTCAGATTAGCCATGGTATTCAAGCAATGATTGATTGGTATTAACACGCCTAAAGTGTGCTAAGAAAACATTCCCACACTACTGCACCACCACCCTCAGCCTGGACTGTTGACACAAGGCAGGTTGAGAACATGGATTTATATTTTTGAGACAAAATAGCGACAGTACTATAAGTGTGCCTCTGAAGAAATCAATATTCATCAGACCAGGATACATTTTAAAGTCTTCAGTTGTCCAGTTTTGGTAAGCCTGTGTCCACTGCAACCTCAATTTTCTGTTCTTGGCTGACAGGAGTGGAAGCTGACACGATCTGCTATTGTAGCCCATTTGCCTCAAGGTTCCGTCTGTTGAGTTCTATTCTTTGATCACTACAGATATACAGAGTGGTTAACTAAGTGACCTAGCATTTCTGTCATCTGGGACCAGCCTCACCATTTGTCCTGACACTGCATTTCCGCCTGCAGAGCTGAATATTTTTCATTTTTTGCACCATTCTGAGTAAATTCCAGAGACTGCTGTTTATGAAAATCCCAGGAGATAAGCAGTTAAGGTAATATCAAAACAACAACAACAACAACATTTATTTATATAGCACATTTTCATACAAACAGCAGCTCAAAGTGCTTTACATAATAAAGAATAGAAAAATAAAAGACACAATAAGAAAAACAAAATAAATCAACATTAATTAACATCGAATAAGAGTAAGGTCCAATGGCCAGGGGGGACAGAAAAACCAAAAAAAAAACTCCAGATGGCTGGAGAAAAAAAATAAAGTCTGTAGGGATTCCAGACCATGAGACCGCCCAGTCCCCTCTGGGCATTCTACCTAACATAAATGAGACAGTCCTCTTTGGATTTAGGGTTCTCACGGAAGGACTTGATGATGATGGTCACGTAGACTTCTGCCTTTTAATCCATCCATCATTGTTGGAGCAAAACAAGCCTGTCTGATGCCAAAAATCGTACCATGGTCAAAATCACTGAGATTTCATTTTTCCCCATTCTGGTGTTTGATGTGAACACTAGATGAAGTTTCAGACCATGAATCTGTATATTGTTATGCATGATTGACTGATTAGCTAATTGCATGGATAAGCAGGTATAAAGTTGTTGTTAATAATTTTCTGATGGACTGTATATAAAGTGAGAGTATTCTAACAGCCACACTTGACTCAGACTAATATGAAGCTTACTATGAATATTTATAAAAGAGATAATGAACAGAAGGACTAAGCAAAGTACAAAATACACAGATAAAAAATTAAACTGCTGTTCTCTAAGCCTACCCATGATATCTATGTCACTTTGATGTCTTGTTCACTTGCCTATCATTCCTCTCTCCCTTTCAATCTCTTTTAACCCTGTCAACTCTTCCTCCAACCCGCTGAGCACTTGTTCCAACTCATCTCCAATATCTGAACTTAATGGCTACCTGTCTTTGATGCCTACATAAGGGTTATTTCTAGGGTGAGCTCTGGAGCTACTTCAGGAATTAGAAAATATATTCAAAGTACTAGGACATTCTTTCCAAGTACCCTCTGACAACCTTGGACATCCTTTAAACCCTCAACTCCTGAACTCCATCTCTCATCCAAAGTGTTTTGACAAGGTAAAGGGACTTAGCAGGCCATAAGACACAAGGAAAAAGATCAAGAGATGACAACAAGAGATGCCAGAAATATTCAGATAAAGTCAAGGTCAAATCAGAAAGTCAAAAGATCTTTTCACCAAAACTCAATACTTAAACCCAGTTCCCTAGAAAGGCTTGCACACCAGCCACCATGCTCACCATAAGATTTTTTTAATTAGCCTAAAACTGGGAGGCAGACAATAGGAGGATGGTGAATCATATGCTAGAATGTTGTCAACATTATCTGCTGCTGTTAAGAATGTCAGTAACTGTATTTTTTCCTGTTTTAACCGGGTTTTCATTTTAATTTTGTACTTGTTATTGAATTTAATTGTTATGTAGGGAATTTACTGTGATATGGACTTTTTCAGTGCCCATTACCTTGCTGTAAATGGCCTAAATGGTGTAAGGGGGCTAAACACTAGAAGTCATGCTCCTTGACAATTTAATTGCAGTTGGGGCTTCAGATTATAGCAACAGAAGCTGTTTTCAACAAAATGAAAGTGCCTCTGAACAGATGATTTGTAAACATTAACAACATATTAATATTAATTAAATATCTCCACACACTGAGGAGAGGCAAGACACATGACAGCCCGCATGGAATTTGTTAAAAGACACCTGAAGGACTCTGAGATGGTGATAAATAAGATTCTCTGGTCTGATGAGACCAAGATAGAACTTTTTGGCCTTAATTCTAAGAGGTATGTATGGAGACCCTCAGCCGGAAAAGGGTGGAGTGCCCTCTCAGGGTTGGGGGCGAGATCCTGCCCCAAGTGGAGGAGTTTAAGTATCTCGGGTTCTTGTTCACGAGTGAGGGAAGAATGGATCGTGAGATTGACAGGCGGATCGGTGTGGTGTCCGCAGTGATGCGGGCTCTGCATCGGTCTGTCGTGGTGAAAAAAGAGCTGAGCCATAAGGCAAAGCTCTCAATTTACCAGTCGATCTACGTTCCTACCCTCACCTATGGTCATGAGCTATGGGTAGTGACCGAAAGAACGAGATCACAAATACAAGCGGCTGAAATGAGTTTCCTCCGCAGGGTGTCTGGGCTTTCCCTTAAGGATAGGGTGAGGAGCTCAGTCATCCGGGAGGGGCTCAGAGTAGAGCCGCTGCTCCTCCGCATCGAGAGGAGTCAGATGAGGTGGCTCGAGCATCTGATCAGGATGCCTCCCTGGTGAGGTGTTCCGGGCACGTCCAACCGGGAGGAGGCCCCGGGGAAGACACAGGACACGCTGGAGGGACTATGTCTCCCGGCTGGCCTGGGAACGCCTTGGGATTGTCCCGGAAGAGCTGGAAGAAGTGGCTGGGGAGAGGGAAGTCTGGGCTTCTCTGCTTAAGCTGCTACCCCCGCGACCTGACCTCGGATAAGCGGAAGAGGATGGATGGATAGATGGATGGATGTGTGGAGACAACCAGGCACTGCTCATCATTTGTCCAATACAGTCCCCACAGTGAAGCATGGCGGT
The DNA here is from genome assembly GCF_016835505.1 of Polypterus senegalus. Taxonomy (NCBI): domain Eukaryota; kingdom Metazoa; phylum Chordata; class Cladistia; order Polypteriformes; family Polypteridae; genus Polypterus; species Polypterus senegalus. Next base: position 123,723,533 of record NC_053162.1, read on the forward strand.
GGCAGCATCATGCTGTGGGGGTGTTTTTCAGCTGCAGGGACAGGACGACTGGTTGCAATCGAGGGAAAGATGAATGCGGCCAAGTACAGGGATATCCTGGACAAAAACCTTCTCCAGAGTGCTAAGGACCTCACACTGGGCCGAAGGTTTACCTTCCAACAAGACAATGACCCTAAGCACACCGCTAAAATAACGAAGGAGTGGCTTCACAACAACTCTGTGACTGTTCTTGAATGGCCCAGCCAGAGCCCTGACTTAAACCCAATTGAGCATCTCTGGAGAGACCTAAAATGGCTGTCCACCAACGTTTACCATCCAACCTGACAGAACTGGAGAGGATCTGCAAGGAGGAATGGCAGAGGATCCCCAAATCCAGGTGTGAAAAACTTGTTTCATCTTTCCCAAGAAGACTCATGGCTGTATTAGCTCAAAAGGGTGCTTCTACTAAATACTGAGCAAAGGGTCTGAATACTTAGGACCATGTGATATTTCAGTTTTTCTTTTTTAATAAATCTGCAACAATTTCAAAAATTCTTTTTTTTTGTCTGTCAATATGGGGTGCTGTGTGTACATTAATGAGGAAAAAAAAATAATTTAAATGATTTTAGCAAATGGCTGCAATATAACAAAGAGTGAAAAATTGAAGAAGGTCTGAATAATTTCCATACCCACTGTATATATATATATATATATATATATATATATATATATATATATATATATATATATATATATATATATATATATATATAGTACATACATACTTGAGAGCAAACCAAACATGACTATGAAAACATCAATACATAAAAAAACACCTAACCAACAGGCCCCTCCTGCCACCACACAGCCCCAAGTAGCAAAAATGAATCATGGAAAAGAAAAGGCACAGCTGCACCAAAACTAAAAGAAAAAAAAATTATATTTGAACATGAACTCAATACTTTCATCCAAGCGAATCCGAATAACTAGTACATAAAACTGTCACTTAGAAATATTTGACCGGTTCACTCCATTAATTTTAGCAGTGAATAGTTCAAGAAACATAAGGTTGTAGAAAGTGGATTTCCAGAAACAAAAGACTAGAGAGCCAGGAGAGTTCCAGTTAGAAGCTAGGGATAACTTTGCAGCAGTTGTGCCCAAAGAGAACAATCTCTAGTGGATGGAGGAAAGGGAAAGAGCAGAAAAAGTCAAAAGAAAGGGAACTTGATTTGTAAAGGGAGTACTAAAGTGGAGGAGAGAAGAAACAAAAAGCTGAAACTTTAGGAAATGGCCAGTACATATAGAAAAAAAGTACCTGGGTGTTAAGGAGAACAATTGAACAAAAGGGATTACTAGAAAAGTCCATAGCTAAATGTTACAGGGGGTGAAACACAGACAATGCACAAATTTGAATTGGGTATCTTGATGACTTTAAAAGTGATGGTCTTAAAAGTCAGGAATCATTTGAGAGGAACAGACAGTGATAGACCAGTTCTCAGACTGTTTGAATGGGAAAGGTCTCGGAGGTGGTCTGACATAAAAGGGAGTTAATAACTAAGACAAGTTTTGTCTTAGAGGATAGAAAATGAGGAAAAGGTTGAAAGTAAATAATTAAAATATATAATAAATATACTTTTTTATTTGCTCCTTTTAGTAAACTACTCAAAATGGAATAAGAAACAATAAATGTAAACTGTAAGACAGAGCATCTTTAATTATTGAATATGTTACTAAATATACTGATTTATGCTCATTTCTCAAAATCTAAATAGTTAAATAACACTGAATATTTTACTACAGCGATAAATGATATTTTCCTGGAGCATACAGATTCAGTACCCTACGTTATTTAATGCAGCATCAGTTTGTGCACAAGACTATTTGGTAACATGTCATGTTTGATATATGAATGTGCAAATGAAGAGGGACTGAAAATAAAAATATGGTGGATCCCAGACAGTTTTCTTGTCCCTTTTTGTAAGCAATTTACTGTTGACACCAAATTCCTTGTGCAATTATATGTTGTTTCACTGTATGGCCCTAGCTAGTCTACCTTGCTATTCACAGGTAACTTTGAAGACACTGCCTTTATGACTAGTGCCTAAGCAAACTAATAGCATTTAGGCCAAAATGTGTGTTTAAGGGGCTGTCTTTGTATGTTGACATTGTTCCTTATGCAATGTTATTTTTGTACATCTGTAAATTAATTACATGCCAACTTCTTTTATTGTTTCAGGAGCCTCATTTGGCAGACTGGTTGGTGAGATAATGGCCACATTGTTTCCCAGTGGAATTCTTTTCGATGGAATAGTCTATCGAATATTACCTGGAGGCTATGCAGTGATTGGTTAGTAATGTGTTCACATTTGTGGATCTATTTCATCTTTAATGGCTTTCTTCCATTCCACGTTGCTCTTAGTACCTCATCAGAATAAACTATATATGCATTTTCTTATTTTGCACTTGCATAGTCATGCCATGATTCTTTCTACTACAGGAGCTGCAGCGATGACTGGTGCTGTCACTCACACTGTATCCACGGCGGTTATCTGCTTTGAGCTGACTGGTCAGATTTCACATATTCTGCCCATGATGGTTGCTGTAATTTTGGCCAACATGGTGGCACAAGGCCTTCAGCCATCACTCTATGACTCTATCATTCAGGTTAAGAAACTACCTTACCTACCTGAATTAGGGCTTGGACATGTCAGGTAAACAATGTGTTTAAGTTGCCTTTTCTGCTCATTTTGTTCAACTAGCTTTCTCTTTTTTACTGCATTTGGTAAACTAATACCACTTACTCTCTATCTTTTTCAATTAGTAAATACAATATTTTTGTTGAGGATATCATGGTGAAGGATATCAAGTATTTAACGTTAATGTCTTGCTACCGGGACGTGAAGAATTTACTAGAGAATTGTGCTTTGAAGAACATCCCTGTAGTTGATTCTGGAGGTAAAATGAAATATAACATTAAAATATGTTTAAAAAAATAATTGTACAATATGAAGCTGGCACGGGTAGGAAATGCTAAACAATTTTTTGTGAAGATATAACAAAGAGAGAAATCAAACACAGAAAATGAACTACAAATATTAACATTTATTATGTTCAAAAAACAAAAACAGACTGCATTCTTTAAAAGTAATGTTTTCCCTTCCCTTCTTCCTCTTTTCATTTCTTACTTGGAGAATCAATGATCTTGCTGGGCTCTATAGAACGGTCCGAACTTCAGTCATTGCTCAATTCACACCTGTCACCTGCCCGACGTCTCAGAGCTTACAGAGAGGGCTGCAGCAAAATGGAAGCATCGCCTTATAATGGTCAGACAGCAGGCCAAAGGTCACAGAACACGGATATTGCAACAGATACATCCTTCACCTATGTTGATGAAGAACTTGGAGATGAAGCAGCAGAAAAGGTGAGTAATACATTTATTCATGTTGCTATCTGGGTATTTTCAATTTCTTAACTCTTAACTTCTCTTTACCTTAGACCACTCCAGTGGTAGAAGAGCCAAATGGTCCACTTCCATCAACAAGGCAAGACCCACCTTACCAGGAGTCTTCTGGTATTTGTTTTAATTTTACAATAACTAAGGAAAGAAACTTTAATTAGTAAAATTAATCTGGGTAAATTTTCAAAGTACTCTTTTACTAATTATAGCATATTCATACAGATTCATATTTATAATTTCCTAATAGAATAATCATGTCTTTCTCTTTCTCAGTATATATCTGTGTGTGTGTGATATTGTCATTTAACATCTTTAGTAATAAAATGAATTGCATTTTGTCATTCCAGTAGATGGTGCATCACATACACAAACACTGCTTTTACGAATCCCAAACCAAATGGCATTAAACACAGACAGATGAATTGCATTTGCCATTCCAACAAATGGTGCATCACAGACATTTGTAGCAATGCATTTTATTGCCACAAATGTTTATTACTACATGCATTACAAAATACATTCCAATAGATGGTGCATCACAAACATTTTCAGTAATAAAATGCATTGCATTTGTCATTCCAATAGATGGCACATTACAGATGTTAACAGTGTTTCTATCAATCCAATACCAAATGGCATATAAGAAAGACATATACATTGCATGGTGCACTGCAAACATTAATGATGAGGTCTTAGATTTCAATCCATCTTAGATGGGCACCACAGCTAGTACACTGTATATACTTTAAACTAAGAATAAAAAAGAAAATAATGGAATAATGCACATTTTCTTTAGACCTAAATTTCTTGTCATAGTTAAAGTTAGAGTTTAAGTTTAGGAAGTGCTTTGGATATATAACCTCACAACACAGATATATTTGTAAGATATTGAAGTGGGTATTTGCCCTGTACCCTTTGCTGCAGGGATGTGTTTCCTATATTAGAAATGTAGATTAAAAAAAGGTGATGAATGAACGACAGATTGAAGAAATCTTAGTCAAGAACAGAACAATTCAAAATCATCAGGAGTAAATCTAGGACCTAGGTGGGTATCTTCTGGATACTATTCCCTTTTATTAGAACATACCATAACCTAACATTCTCAAACCTACTTAATTCAATTAAGGTCATGGTGTAGTGGTGGTGCTGTGCAGAATGTGGAAGATGACTGAGGGAGAGCTTGGCTGATGTCACCACGAAGCACTCCCCTAGCAGTGCTTACAGGCAGTTCCCTGCATATCCAAGCATAAGAGTTCTTTAACTGCTTTCACTGTAAAAGAACTGCTTCTGATGGCCCTTGTAAGCTAAATGTCATGGGGTCATAACTGACCACTGGCAGCTGCCACAGTGCAAATGTGTGATTTTGGAGGAATCATGGTGTGATCCCATGACAAAACATGCGGCGGGTTGGGAGCAATTGCTCTGTGGACAGGTGCAGTGTAGTGTCAGTGCTGTGGAAAATGTGGGGGCTGAGTGAGAGACAGCTCATCTGATGTGACTAGGAAGCACATTTCATACAGGCAGTCCCTGTGTGTCTGAGGATAAGAGTTCACTTAATGCTGTCGCTGTTAAAGAACTGCTTCTGAGCGCCCAAGGTAATCTAGATATTATAAATGAGTTGATGGCTAAACAGTTGCCTGTGAGGATATGTAACTTGGCACGGATCGTCGTGTTATTCCACAACAAAACAGAATCAGAACCCATCCTGGCAGTACTTAGTATAAAGCAAGATCCAGCACAGGAGAGGGAACTATCCTACATTTAGTAGAAGATTAATAATTACTGTACATCAGTACATAGTAATTGTTCTAGTTTTTCCTTTTTCTTTATGATAGTCAGGGACAAAAATAAATTACAATTTTGTACGAAAGTGTTGGATCATTTAAATAAGATTATAGCTTTAAGTCAATTTTTTTTAAAGATTTTCAGGTTAAAGGGAAGAATGGAATGCAGTCTGCAGTTATGTAGCTTTGATTCCTTAAACAAGATCTAACAATAGCTACTAAGAACATCTTTGATCTTGGACATGCCATGAATGCTTTGAAAACAGGCAAGATGATAGACTAAGCACAAATTGTTATAGCTAACTCCAGAGGGATTTGTATATTTGCATCCCCCTCTTGTGTACTCCCTTTTGTTCTTCACTCAGTGTGTATGCTGCAAGTCTCACACCAAGAAAATAAATGTCTTTAGTTAAGGAGGTGTTTTCCCATGGCTCTCTTTTGATGTGTTTTCTGGCTGTTGCAAAGGTGTCCCTATCACACCTGCTTCTGGACTAAGGCCAACAATGGTTTCCTTGGAATCCTGAGGTTTGAATAGGCTTTAAACAGCCAATATCAAACTTCACTGGGCTCATGATTACCCGCTCTAGGGGCTCGATTACATCAGGCAAATACAAATACTCGGCAGGAGCCTTCCAGCTTAACTAAATGATTTGTTGTGTTTTCTAAGTTAACAAGCTTTGATGCATGAGTTTTTTAAATGCTTGCAATAGGTTGTCTTTCCCCTTTAGCTTTTAAAAAGGAAAAAGTGCCTGCTACATAAATCTATAAAAAGAGTTTTATAACTATAAAAGTACCTTTGTCAAGTCGTGAGTAGTTATGCGTACAACCAGAGATTTCCAAAGAGCTGAAGGGATTTATCAACACTGCTACAAAATAAAGACACCTTCCAATGAAGAAGCTTAATAGGACAATGGGAAAAAATTTCAATAAATTTACATTAAACAATGTAATAACAGAAAAACATGATGTCATGAAAAGAAAGAATTAAGAACTCTTTTCAGTTTTTCCTATTTACATGGTGAATTTCCCACTGCCAGCAGCCATACACCTTGCACTTCAGAACAGGTAATTCACCTGAAGCTGCTTGGATGGGAGATCAACCATGAAAACCTTGGGTTGCTACTAAAAGAGGAGTTGGCAAGGCCAGCAGGGGAAACTTATCCTGTTCTCTGAATGTGGATCCCAATGCTTCAGCGCAGCAATGGGAACACTTGTGGTGTTATGTGTCCACAGCTCGCTTAGCAAAGGCCTTTTTTTTAAATAAATAATCACCGCTCTCGCGGCAGCTTAGTGAGGGGGCTTAGTGGCCATAGCAAGCCACGGGGCGATTTGCGGTGTGGGTGTTTCTCACCTAGTGCACAGGTGAGGGACTGCCCACATCCCTGATTGTTCCCGTGGCTAATGTGCTGCAGCTGCTATGGCCCCTCGCAATATAAAAAAGCGCGAGTCGGTTGGGAGAGGAGAAATGAAAAAGTAAACAAAGGACGGAGGTTACAGGGAACGAGAGAGCGAGCAAGTCGGTGCAAGAGAGAGACAGAGACACACGGAGCGTGTGTGCGAGCGAACGAGCGCTCGTGGGCAGCTGCAAGGAAGCTGGGTGTTAGGCCGACACCCAGGAGTTGGCATTGAAGTCACTCCTGCTGAGCGAGCAAGTAGCGGGAGTGACCAGGGAAAGGCAACTGGCCGCGGAAGGCCGGAAAGGCAGCTGGAGTCACAAGGCTTGGAGCGGCAGTCCTTGGTGTGGGCGTCCTGGAGACCAAGGAGTCCAAGTCTCAGTTCTGGGATGAGTGCCAGACCAAAGCCAGGAGGTCTCCAGACCTGTGTTGGTGATAGGGAAAAGAGCAGCTGCAGGGAGCGTCTCGCCTGTTGCATGGGCCCGTATGGGAGAAGCAGGTGAGACGCTAGCATAGAAGAAGTACCGGGCTTGTTGTTGGCATGATTTTTAAAGACTGCTTCCCATAGGAACATTTTAACCTCTGGTTTTAAGGATTGTTTTTTTGTATGTTATTAACCTCCACATTTTTTGTATTGGATTGTTTATTTGAACAGTTTTCAAATCACTGCACTTTATTTATTGGACACTTTGTTTTTTGATTGTTTTTTAATAAAAGCACTTTTGTACATCTTTACCATCCCCTTGCTCCATTGTTATTGCCTCAACTGTCTAGCTCATCGGTGACATTACCGACGGTGTTGGGTTCAAGGGCTTCCAAACAGTGATGGGAGCGTGGAGCCAAACCCACATCATCACAACACTGTGCTGTAAAAATGGTTCTGTCATTCAGTTGAGACTGTAAACTGAGATTCTGACTCTCTGTGTGTCTTTTGTAAAGAGTAGGATTTATCCTGATGCCCTGACTAAATTGCTGTCCATGGCCTAGTCACTCTAGCCCCCAATCATCCCCTTTATCTAACGGGCTAACTATCTCTCACCTCTTCACCACCTAATCGCTAATGTGTGGTAAGCATTCTGGCACAAAATAGCTGCCATCGCATTATCCACATGGATACTGCACATTAGCGGTTAGTGAAGTGGCTCCCTACTCGCTATGTAATAAAGCATTTTGAGCAGAGAGAAAAGTGCTATATAAATGTAAATAATAATTATTATTGAACAGTAATATATTGTAGCTCTGCACTTATTCAAAATGTAACAAATATTCAGGTAGAATATAACACATATTTGAAGATATACTACAGGTTTTTGTTCCAACCTTTTTCATAATGAAACTTGGTAATTAATTATATGGCATGTATATTTTTTGTTTCCTAAGAACTTTATCCATATGTTTTGTGGTCATTCCTTTCTCTCTCATTTCTTTCAAAGCATTGTATTAACACAGATGCTTCATGGTACACATACACAAGTTTAAATTGAAGCATGTTAGCTGGAGAGCTGATGGTTCCTTTGTCATTTGCACCTCATTATTAATTGATGACTGGCTAAGAAAACAGGCAACAATTTAAACCTAAATGCAGCAGTTTAAAACTGAAATAGACAATTAAGGGTTCTGAATTGTGACAAGCAAGTTATTAGTAAATAAATGGATTCTAATTAAAAAACCTTTTAATAAGGACCATAATTGAGTACCACTAGAACCCAGGTTAATAACTTTTGTTAATATTATATCATTGCTTACTATGAATTTTTTCTCTAATCAGTTCTAGCCCTTAATTGACTTAAAAAAAAGACTTCTACTCTTAAATCTACATACTGGGTAATGTAGCTGCTACATGAAATAAATATAAAAAAATAAAATGAAAAATGAATCCATAAATAAGTTCATATTCAAAAGTGAAAAAAGGTTCATTAGTTCAGTCCCCAGTGTATCATCAGGTGTTTGCTTAATTTTGCACCTGTTTAACTATTGAAACACCCATTCATCAAAATGAACATTGAATTTAATTTAATCTAATGTAAAGTTATGAGAATAGTAAATAACACATTCAACTGAGACCTCATATGACCTTAAATAGTGTTGTAAATGCTTGTTACTCTGGCATAAGATATAATATGCCAACAAAATTTTACTGAATTTATACTGTAAGAAATATAAGTTTACATGTGATGGTCCTTCAAAATAATCCCCCACTGCAATAAGAACACACTAACAGCATTGCCAAAAGAGGCCCAAGAAAACATATATGGATCTCTAGGCCTCTTTTCCATCTTTTGATGATTGCATTCTTACCCTAATATTACAATTATAACAGAATAGTTAATTCCATGGGGTAACCAGAAAAAGATAAGTGTGTAAAGAGTTTTTTTGTGTAAAGGTTCTCTCTACAGCTTACTCCAATTTGGATGTTTGCTGATACAAAAGGTATAACCTTAGCTGAAAAACTACAACACCCAACAACAAAATAACCTCATCCTGCCCTCAAATAATGGTGCTGAATATATCTTGGAATCGGGCTGCTTTTCTGAAAAGCCAACAAATTACAGAGGGAAGCATCAAGCCCTATGTCTGTGAATTCAAGTTGGGATAAATATGGACCCTCTGGCACAAAGCTTATTTTAATGATTTGACCAAACCTACTGGAAAATGGATTAAATTGTGAAGAAGAAATTTTGTTTTGAAATGAATAAGTCAAATTCAAAGCAAAGAAAAAAATTGAATTACGGCCTGAAGCAAACTGCATCAGGGGCAACAAATCTGGAATAGATGATGCAGTTGTCTATGGCAGAATGAGCTGATTAACAATTATAGAAAATGTTTGATTGCTATGATAGCCGCTAAAGAATGTGTCATTGCTTACTGAATTTAAAGGTTCACTTACTTTTGTACAGAGGACTTATTAAATGTCTACAAGGTTTTTGTTGTCATTAGTGAAATAATGCATATTTTTAGCAACTATGTTTGTTATTTTAGTATCTTCATTAAATACTGGAATTAATATATGGGAAACATTTTTTCATATTGAAGCGTTATATAAGAATTAAGAGTTTATATACAATCAGCTCTGTTTAAATGTTTTTGTAAGAGGAAATACAATATACTCTAGTGTTTGCAGTCTTTTACATTTAAATTGCTCAGAATGTTGGTAATAAAAATAAATGCTGTAATCTCAAGCAAATTAGCATGACATAAGCAAAACTATAGCCAGCTGACATGTAAGAAAAGAAAAGAAAACAATAATTTATAATATTAAAGCTAAACCTATGGTGGCCTATAGCTCCCTGGGATAATCTAAGAGTTAAGCTGCCAATAAGCCTCTACCTAAACATTCTAGACTGACTACTGTTCAGGATGGTGTTCTTGATTGTGATTGAACACAACAAAAGTCCAACATCAGTCATGGCATTGTCTTTATCCATTCTGACCTCAATTTCCAAGATCATCAAATATAGAGCTGCAGCAAGTACTTTTTTGTTTGCAAAATTCTGTTGACACTTTCTTCCTCAAAAAAATAAAAATGGAAAATGTATTTAAATGTTAACAGTTTTATTCAAGCAAAATTATTGTTGAATGTTCTAGCACAGTTTTTCCCAAACTCGGTCCTGGGGACCCACTGTGTCTGCAGGTTTTTGTTCCAAGCAGATTTCTAATCAGTGACAACACCTGATAACACTGATCTCATTTAATTAGCTGGTGTTTTTTTTTCTCTTACTCTACATTCCGAAAAGCACAGCGGCATGATTTTTACATTTCTAAGACATTTAGAAATATTTCTGCTTTTGCTATAGATTTAAATGCTTAACATTTGCAGATTTAATTTTATTTTGCCCTTTCTCTGTGCAGTTTTCCCCCTTATTAATGACAATTAAAAATGAGCAGAGCAGACATCCAGGCAAACAACACTGAACCATGAAAGACTACAAATACTTTAGTGTCAGACCCACTAATTAGTAAATAATGGATTAATTAATCAATTAGAACAACTGGAAAAGTAGAATGAAAATGAAGATGTAAATATTGTTTAAAAAAAACCAAAATACATTATTTCCATATAACTGCTTGGTACATTTTAATATAAATATATATATTTATGAGGTTGTCTAATAAGTAACAAGACTGATTAAATAACTCACCTTTATTTACAGTATATGTATTCCAAATTTAATGCTTGACCCCTTCAATATACTCCCCATTTGCACGAATACATTGCTGCAGTCTTGTTTTCCACTGATCGAAGGCATGGAGCAAATCAGTTTCTGTCAGCTGGTGTAACACATCGGCCGTTTTCTTCTTTACAGCATCAACTGACTCAAAACGTGTCACTTTAAGCTCTGATTTAACTTTTGGGAAAAGATAAAAGTCACAATGCGCTAAATCAGGAGAATATGGAGGATGTTTAAGTGTTTTAATGTACTTGTCGGTCAAAAACTGCTTTACAGAAAGTGCTGTATGAGCAGGCACATTGTCCTGGTGAAGAATGAAACCAATTTCCCACATTTGTGGCTGTTTTTTTCTGACCTTTTCTCTCAGCTTTATCAAAACTTCCTTTGTGCCACTCAAACACACACACACACACAAGACAGGCAGTCATTCCCATAAGCTGTAGTAAACATTTCAAAACATTCTGTTGGTGTTTTGTGCAAGTTTACTAAAAATTTCAAACTGACACGTTGTTCAACTTTTAAACTTAGCATTTTTTTAGCACACTACAGAAAACACAACCAAACTAAATGGCGATTCACAGTCAACTGAACGTCATAGAGTGTTGCTGCTTGTCATGCAGGTTCAGACATGTTCAAGGTCACCACACATGCAGTTATAACCAGTTCTGACTGCTTTGTTTGCTAGGTGGAATCACAGTTTATATATATTTTTTTTATCAAACTTAAGTTTTCTAATTTTTATATTGTTCCCAAAAGACAGAACTTGAGAAATAACAGTTCACTTAATTAGACCAGCAGTCCAATTAAAAACAGAAGCTGGTTAGAACAAAAAGCTGCAGCCACAGTGGGTCCCCAGGACCGAGTTTGGGAAACACTGTTCTAGCATAACTTATAGTATATTGTAGAACAGCCTGAAAAATTAATAGCATTATCTTTCTCTAGGATATTCCACATCACACTACTTTTCAATAATCTTCACTTACAGCACTCCCATGAAGCCAGTCACATACTATGACATACTTGGCAATTTTCAACTCACTCAGATATAATCAGACAGGTTTGATTTTGCCCTTAGTTGTATAGTTGCACTCTATGTATATGGGAGCTGATAACCAATGAATGATTATCCAGAAGTACAATTTATGTAATGCAGCAAAGCGGAATAAGGAACACAGGTATTTTGGACATCAGAAGCAGAAGAGAAGCTTATCTGTCTGATGTTTCATATTTTACAAACAATAACAGAACAGAAGTTATTAGTTGCCACAAAAAGTTGCCAGAATGACTGTGCTGAAAGTGAGTCACTCTGTAGGTAAAGTGGACAATCCCTGCGATTTTCAGTCATGCAAACTGACATGGTCCAGTCATGGGATCAGCAACTGGTGTTCAACAACTCTGACATACTTTACAACTAGAAGTCACATAATACGAGACATCAGCTTGAAGGACAAAGGACTTAGATGCACATTTGTGCATCTCTACAGTCTTTTTTCTCATATATTTAAGGTTTCATTGTTTCAATTTTGATAATATTCATTTTGTGTATGCACTTGTAGAATTCCACAAAATTATTATAAAAAAATTTCTTTGAAATCTTGATTAATATGATCCAACTGACTTTTTAATATATCTCTTCCTGCAAATTTGAATTAACATGTAATAACTTCACACCTATTAGCTTGTTTAGAGTATTATAACAAGTGCTTTTGATTGTTATCTTATCTTTAACATTAATACTACTATTTATTTTTATTTCATACTGTGTTTATGTCTTGATTTTCAAACCTTCAAACTGATTTAGCTTTTTTGACTATTCCATACAGGAAAAGGTCCTTTTCAGGCAGTGAGGAGGTCCATTCATGGATTATTTTTCTCTTCTGGGCACGTACCACCAGCAGAACAATCTCAGGTGAAAGCCGGGGAAGGAGTTTATGAGTTTGTTTGTAAGTTTTGGTGGTGGTCATTGTAGTGCTTGTGTGAAATTCAAAGAGCACTGGCCCATGTGTTGAGAGGCCACATTATAAAGTACTATTAACAAACAAGAAGCTGATGCCCTATTTGAACAGCCTGAATTCATCAGGAAATAAATGTTGTTCCATGTCTACCCAGAGTATTTAATTTTTGTTAAAAATTAGATGCTAAAAGATTATCCCTAAATAGTCTTTCTTGTCACACAACAGCTCAGTTGAATTTTGATCCGATTACAGGGAAGGATACTATATTAAGTGGAGTTCTTTGTTCCTGGAACCATTACAGGAATTTCCTAGCCACTTACAAAAGCTCACTCAAAGATGGATGCAACACTGTTTTAAACGGATGCATCACATCGACAATGAAGTGTAAATATTCCATGGCATTCAAATGAAAGAACCGCTGTGTGAGGAAAAGCCCAGAATTCACAATATGCCAGTATCATTGAAACAACATGATGGAATCATAAATTTATTACCTTTATTTGTCCACATCCTGGTTCAAAAAAGAATGAATCATCAGTAAGCAGGATTTATCCAACCACTAAAATCTTTGGTCTTCCTTGTCCTCCCTCTGAATTTCCCACAAACACCATGTGCTGGTATCTGCCTAGCTATTTTAAACCACATTATCTGTACATGTGATTGTGTCACTGTGAAACGGAGGGAACGTGAACCTAAAAAAGTGGCCACTCAGTGTACTCTACAGGTGTATCATTGTGTTTAAGTGGGAACTGTGTGAACTCTGAAAAGAAAAGGTTTCACTGTTTTTTATCTTTACCCCTAACAGGAGCCAATTTCATCTTTAGAAAACATGACAGAAGAAGAGGTGAGATTAACAGAAGATGCTTAGTTATTATTGCGTTGTTTATTATTATTGCTAAATGATAATTAAAGTGAAGAGAAAAAATACAGTTGTAGAGAATGAAATATGTTTGTACAAAATCTGAAATATTTCAATTTTACTAGTTGCAATTATGCCATGGTAAATGAATCTTTTTTTAATCTTTCAGGTAAAGGCCTGGGAAGAACGTGAACTTAAAAAGCCAATGAACTTTGATAACTGCAGGATTGACCCATCCCCGTTTCAGCTTGTAGAGAGAACTTCACTACACAAGGTGAACATTAGACAAAGAGACAAAGCATGTGAATGTAAACTGCAGAGTTTATTATAATTACACAGTGTATCAATGCTACAGCACCTTACGTTTAAGGTTTTAACCTGAATACTATGATGTCATCTAGAGGTACATGAATATTATATCAAAATAGTAAAACGCAGTTACATTGCATTTCATGAAAAATGACCACATGGATGAACTGTTTTGGCTTCTCCCCACTTCCTAAACATATGCATGTCAAACAAATTGGTAACTCTAAAACTAACTTGTAATGGAGTCTAGATATGCAGTTAATGTCTTGCCTTATCTTTGATGATGGAAGAATGGATGGACAAATAAGCAGAGATCTTGAACAGCAGGGGGATAATAACATCAATTACAGTGCTTTAAGGACAATAAAAGAACAAAAACACATTTTTTTTTAAAAGCAAGGGTTCCTATTATAATCCATGTTCAGGGAATTGTAAGATGGTATGCTGGTCATACCGCACTAAACCCTGAAATAATTTCTTTTGTATCTCAGTGCAGAGAATTCATAATGGCTATGCTGAGATTATTTGATTATACTGCGCATTAATGAGATTTTTTTCAGAACATACCCAACATAATGTATTTCTTTGTAGACAAAATGAAATTTTTTTTGAGTTTTCACTTTTTTCTTACAAAGTGCACTTCCTCTTATATGTCATAATACTACACACAAAAAAACAAAATGACATGAATTAAAAATACAAAACATAATTTTGAAAGGCCGGCAAAAGTGAGAGTCTTTGCATAGCAGAAATAACACAGTAATGCCTACAGTAGCTGTCTGTTTTAGATATATTAATCACACTTTAAATCTGCCTGACAGTCAAAGCAGCTTGCTTGCTTCTCCTTCTCACCTGCTTCTCTTTCATACATTTTATTTTACTTCTATTCTCCTAAATGACAATCTGTCCCTATAACAAAACATCAAATTAAACTCTTACCTGAGATTTCTTCTGGCCTCAAACTCCCATGACTATCAGTCAACCCTGCCTTTTAGCATCACAGGGAACACTACACCTGTTTCCTGATATTTCTTAAATGGCAAGAGGGCACCGTGCATATATCTACCAGTTCCTATATTTAAAGGATAATACTTTCTAGCAGACCTTAGCTCAGAAAATTGATTTAGAGGCTATTTTTTCCTGACTGTTAGACACATTTTCTATTCCTTTAACCTTATAACAGCAGACTCATTCTCTGGGTTGTCAATAGGGAGCAGATAGGGACATTTCTTTGTCAATGATATCAGAAGAACAACACTTTATTACTAGGCACATATAATGCTGGCTTCAGAACATTTAGATTCTCTATCATCAATGAAATATTTTGATTCAGACATTGTCAAAGATAATAATATCACTATAGAATGAAGACTTTAAGAGCTTGGTATTGAGCACTTAATAGTTACTTTTAGCTATGCAACACAATAATACTGCGTGTACAGCCACCTTAACCCAACACAGACAGGCAGAACACAATTTTGTCACACAGCACTTAGTTTATTTACAGTTTGCCTTCCATAGCACACAAGGCAAAGCACAGAACACAACACAGTCCCTCTGCCGCCAGTCCTCCCACCTTCACTGCTCCTCTGTCTTTGTCCTCTTCCTCCTAACTCTAGCCATTGAGTGGTGGTGACTGGCTCCTTTTATGGAACACATAGAAGGACTCCAGTTGCCCAACCAGCTTCTTCCAGCAGCACACACTATTTCTATAGGGAAAGACTTTTGTTGCATTTCCCCAACAGCAACACAGTTCAAACAGCACCAAAACACAGCCTCTTCCTTTTCTTCCTCTTCTGTTTTTAACTCTCTAGCTATTCCTCCGCCTTCACTTCACCTGGCAAGTTTTGTCCACCTCCTCCCTACTCTGGCTTCCCGTGTAGTGGTGGATGGTTCCTTTTATAGGACACCCGGAAGAACTCCAGGTATCCAACATGCTTCTTCCAGCAGCACTTCTGGGTGTGACAGAAGTGCTGCTAAATATGGCTCAAGAAACATCCAGGCTTCCCCCTCATATGCAGGCTTAAAAAGAAGAACATCAAAGTAATAAAAAAGACTTTATGACTAACACCTTGTGAACCCCACCTTATTAATCCTGCCTTTGATTATCCTCTGATGATGAAAGCTGGTAGGTTGTCATAAGCTTAGGAATAAAATCTATTTTAAGATAAGTGTGGATCTCTAGCTACTGTATATATATGTATACTGTATATATATTGTCAAAAAATGAGACAAAAGACCCAAAAACATTTTGGGGCAACTGCCTGTATAATTGATTCTGGCTCCAAAATGATTGCTTTTGTGTACAATTATGTACAGATTGGAGTCCAAAACAGAACATACTGGTGAGGTTGAGATGGTTGGTTTTTAAAGTGCGTCAGAGGAAATGAGGTAATTATGACCAGAACCGGAAGTTAAATCATCAGGCAATATACTGGCAATATACAGTATATGGGATGGGCACAAGTAGGTTTACAGTTGTGAGTATGAGAAACACAGAATTTATTCTCCTATTATTATTTATTTATTAATTATTGCATAATTTGTCTTCTTCTTCTTATTATTCAAGTGCTTGAGTGTAGCAAGTAGACAATAAGAATGTGTAAATAATGAAGGCCAGCAGTCTGAGCAATTACGAGATTGTACCTAAGTGCACTGTGCCATTGTGCCATTAATAAAGTTAATAAAGCTACTGAGTTAATAAAGTTATTGTTAATAATCATAACCTGTATGTTTTTTCAATATGAACAACTGTAAACCTTCTTTTACCTACCCTGTATATATCTAATTTTTTTAAATAGATTCCATTACACACCTCAGCAATTAGTATCATTAAACCTCTTTGTTATCTTTATAATAATCCATATTGTTCAATTTTTCACTAGTAAAACATTTTAAAAAATAAAATGTTTAACAGCATCAGTAATGTGAAGCCTCTTATGCTTTCTTGTTACTACAAACTTGTGCTGTCTGACGACATAAAAATTATAACGTATTATTTCTTGTTCAGCTCCTAAAAAGATATTCCATTATACACCATACATCACATTAGCCTTACACTTAATGCCACAGGTTCTCAGTATCTTCATTTTGCACTCTTCTCTACGTCTTTTTGACCCATGACAGATGTTCTCCATGATTGTTTTTCAGGGCTGCTTAAATATACTGATATAAAATTAAAGGAATACTTTTTAATCAGAGTATATCATCAAGTCAATGAAACTTCTGCGATATTGATCTGAACAGTTAGGCAGCAGAGGGGGTTGTTAATCAGTTTCAGCTGCTTTAGTGTTAAATGAAATTAACAACAGGTACACTAGAGGGTCAACAATGAGACGACCCCCAAAGAGGAATGGTTTAACAGGTGGAGGCCACTGACATTTTACTCTCCTCATCTTTTCTGACTGTTTGTTCACTAGTTTTGCATTTGGCTATGGTCAGTGTCACTACTGGTAGCATGAGGCGATACCTGGACCCTATAGAGGTTGCACAGGTAGTCCAACTTCTCCAGGATGGCACATCATTACATGCCATTGCCAAAAGGTTTTCTGTGTCTCCCAGCACAGTCTCATGGGCATGGAGGAGATTCCAAGAGACAGGCAGTTATTCTAGGAGAGCTGGGCAAGGCCATAGAAGGTCTTTAACCCATCAGCCGGACTGGTATCTGCTCCTTTGGGCAAGGAGGAATAGGATGAGCACTGCCAGAGCCCTAAAACATGACCTCCAGCAGGCCACTGGTGTGAATGTTTCTGACAAAACAATCAGAAACAGACTTCATGAGGGTGACCTGAGGGCTCAATGTCCTCTAGTGAGCCCTGTGCTCACTTCCCGGCACCATGGAGCTCGATTGGCATTTGCCATAGAATACCAGAATTGGCAGGTCCACCACTGGTGCCCTGTGCTTTTCACAGATGAGAGCAGGTCTGTCCTGAGCACATGGACAGATGTGAAAGGGTACGGAGAAGCCGTGGAGAATGTTATGCTGCCTGTAACATTGTTCAGCATGACCGGTATGGTGGTGGGTCAGTGATGGTCAGCCTGGGGAGGCAGATCCATGGAGGAACGCACAGACCTCTACAGGCTAGACAACGGCACCTTGACTGCCATTAGGTATCTGGATGAAATGGTGAAGGTGGGAGGAGTAGTAATTGGGTATTAAAAAGTTGGTATGACGCTGGTAAAATTGATGCAATTTGTTTTTGAAATTCTTAATAAATAGAGTTAGAAAAAGTGCAGAAACTTTTTCATTTGAAGATGCGTTTTCTGTACTGCAATCATTATAATACATCTGTTATTTTCTAGTGAGCATTGGAGTGTTAATTATTCCCCACAGTGTCTTTAGATATTTTGTGCTGGTGGCACTGTATTAAAATATGCATTAAAATCTAGCAGTTAACCTCTCCATTGTATTCAGTCCACTGCAAGTCACTCTCACACAATACTGTCCCACTGGGCAATTTTTGGATTTCCCATTTAGCCTAACACACTTGTCATTAGGAACATCAGAGTACACTGAGGAAAACCCATTTCCTGTACACTGTATACAGATAAAAACCTATGCAGTCAGCACTGATAAACAGTGCACTGTGGTGGGCAATCTTTATTAGCATTCTTTCTTTATCAGTGTTATAATAGGTATTGAACCATTTTCAAAATTTTCAAAAAGAGTTACCCACCTAATAACAGAACATAATCAGATAGTTTGCAAGAAGTGGCATTCTGAAGTCTAAGAAGGACCCTTCTGATGTCATGTTTATAACAATGGTAGACCCTTTCTGTTTTTTGGTTATGGATGAGACATTGCTTTTTTCCCCTTTGGTGTTCATTAAAAATTAAATAACATAAACAAAAAATAAATACTTGAAGCAATATGTGTTATAAAAGAAATCTTCAAGTAATTTGCAAGGTCATACAACCTGACCAATGGAAATCTTCGTCTTTTGGCTGCTCCCAGTAGGGGTTGCCACAGTGTATCATTTTTTTCCATATCTTCCTGTCCTCTGCATCTTGCTCTGTTACACCCATCTCCAGCATGTCCTCTCCCACCATATCCATAAACCTCCTCTTTTGCTTTCCTCTTTTCCTCTTACCTGGCCGCTCCATCCTTAGCATCCTTCTCCCAATATACCTAGCATCCCTCCTCTACACATGTCCGAAAAAACACAATCTTGCCTCAATGATTTTGTCTACCAACCACCCAACCTGAGCCGACCCTCTGATGTACTCATTTCTAATCCTGTCCATCCTTATCACACCCAATGCAAAACGTACCATCTTTAACTCTGCCACCTCCAGCTCTGTCTGCTGCTTTCTGGTCAGGACCACCATCTCCAACCCATATAACATAACTGGTCTCACTACCATCCTGTAGACCTTCCCTTTCACTCGGTCACAAATTACTCCTGACACTCTTCTCCACCCATTTCACCCTGCTGCACTCTCTTTTTCACTTTTCTTCCACAATCCCCATTACTCTGTACTGTTGATCTCAAGTCTTTAAATTCATCCACCTTCACCAACTCTACTCCCTATACAATACTACAACTCCTCTGGAGGCACTCTGTCATATGTTTTCTCCAGATCCACAAAGACACACTACAACTCCTTCTGGCCTTCTCTACACTTCTCCATCAACACCCTCAGAGCCAACATTGCATCTGTGGTGCTCTTTCTTGGCATGAAACCATACTGCTGCTCACTAATCATCACCTCCCTTCTGAACTTAACTTCCACTAATCTTTCCCATAACTTTATGCTGTGGCTCATCAATTTAACCCCTCTGTAGTTACTACAGCGCTGCAAATCCCCATTATTCTTTAAAATCGGTACCAGTCCACTTTTTCTCCACTCCTCGGGCATACTTTCATCTCAAGATTCCATTAAACAATCTGGTTAAAAGCTCCACTGCCATTTCTCCTAAACACCTCCATGCTTCCACAGGTATGTCATCTGGACCAACGGCCTTTCCATTCTTCATCCTCTTCATAGCTGTCCTTACTTCCTCCTTGCTAATCTGCTGCACTTCCTGATTCACTATCTTCACATCATCTAACATTTTCTCTCTCTCATTCTCTTCATTCATCAGCCTCTTAAAGTACTCTTTCCATCTGCTCAACACACTCTCCTCGCTTGTGAGTATGTCTCCATCTTTATCCTTTATGACCCTGCTCCACATCTTTCCCAGCTTGGTCCCTCTGTCTAGCCAATCGGTGCAGGTCTTTTTCTTCCTCCTTAGTATCCAGCCTCTCATACAACTCATCATATGCCTTTTCTTATCTCCTTGTACTCTTGTCTACTTTCTGCATTTCTCTGACTATCCCACTTCTTCTTCACCATCCTCTTCCTCTGTATACTCTCCTGTACCTCCCCATTCTACCACCAGGTTTCCTTTTCATCCTTCCTCTGTCCAGATGTCATGCCAAGCACCCTTCTTGCTGTCACCCTTGCTACTTTTACTGTAGTTGCCCAGCTGTCTGGTAACTCTTCATTTTCACACAGTACCTGTCTTACCGCTTCCCTAAACTCAACCTTGTAGTCTTCCTTTTTCAGCTTCCACCATTTGATCCTTGGATCTGCCCTCACTCTCCTCCTCTTCTTGATCTCCAATTTCATCCTACAGACCACCATCCTATGCTGTATAACTACACTTTCCCCTGCGATCACTTTGCAGTCTTCAATCTCCTTTAGATTGACTCTTCTGTATAGGATATAATCTACCTGTGTGCATCTTCCTCCACTCTTGTATGTCACCCTTTGTTCCTCCCTCTTCTTAAAATGTACATTCACCACAGCCATGTCCATCCTTTTTGCAAAGTTCACTATCATCTGACCTTCTGCATTCCTTTCTTTGACACTATACCTACCCATCACCTCCTTGTCTCCTCTGTTCCCTTCACCAACATGTCCATTGAAATCCATTTCAATCACCACTTTCTGTCCTCTGGGTACACTGTTCATCACTTCATCCAACTCACTCCAGAAATCTTCTTTCTCATTTATCACACACCCAACTTGCGGGGCGTATGCATGAACAACATTCATCATCACACCTGCAATTTCCAGCTTCATAATCATTACTCTGTATTACACTCTTTTCACCACCAAAACACTCTTGACATACTTGTAGTGGGGCCACATAAGTGTTGTTGTTTATTGTGTTTGCACCCTGTCGCGTCTCGTCACATCACCCCGTTTAAACTAGTATGTGTTTGTTTAAATGTCGTCCCCATAAGAAGAAACGGGGAAGGCTGTTGTGGGGAGGCAGCGACCCCCTGGAAACGTCAGAACCGGAGGTTTTTCCATTACATCTTGCACATTAATATTTAAACAGGATGGAGAGGAAAGGAGAGAGAAGGATATTCACCTAACTGCAATTGATCATCATTTTCTGCCTTCATTCACATCGCTACATTATTTCCAGTTTGCTCCTCATTCGGCCAGATTTACTGCAACTCATTCATTGCCAGAAACCCCGGGGTTGGACATTATTATCCACCATTGCCGAGGAATCATGGTCAGATTGTTCCAGTATTCATTTGAGAGAATCAAACACCAACATTTTGGACAGCTATCAGTAATTTGGACAGTTATTTACCTAACGGACCTATTTTCACATTCATTATCATTTTAGTAATCATTCATTGTCATTATTTGTATTGTGTGTTTGTTATTCGTGTGCAGGGACAAGGGAGGATTTATTATTGTCTATATATATATATTGTATATATAGTGCCTTTCACTTTGGTGGTATGGTGGAGGGATATACATATATTTTTCCGGGGTTTTGTATTATTGTATTTTTCATTTTAATTCTTCTAATATATTACTGCACTTGATTTACATTCAGATATTGTTTGCTTGTGTTTAACTGTCGATTGGATACGGCTTGGTAGATTTAGGTTCACCTCAGTAAATTATCCAGGCCAAATGACCTGATAATGTGGCTGCCGGCCAGGTAAGGCACATACTGTTCCTTCAGAATAACCCCTACCCCATTTCTCCTCCCATCCACATCATGATAGAACAATTTGAATCCACCTCTGATCCACCTGGTTTTACTCCTCTTCCATTTAGTCTCTTACAATAACAATATAATCTTTCTTCTTTCCATCATATCAGCTAACTCTCTCCCCTTACCAGTCATACTGCCAACATTCAAAGTTCCTACCCTCAGTTCCACTCTCTTCACCTTCCTCCTCTCCCCCTGCCTCCAGACACGTCTCCCACCTCTTCTTCTCCTTCTTCAGCCAACAGTAGCCCAATTTCCGTTATCACCCTGTTTGCTAAAAGTACTGGTGGTGGCCGTTGTTAACCCTGATCTGATATGGAAATTTGCATTGTTGTCTGCATATTGATATATCAAAATTTTTCACTGGATGCCCTTCTTAACGTAACCCTCCCCATTTATCCAGGCTTAGGACCAGCACGAAGAAACTGTTTTGTGCATCCCCTGTGGCTGGGAATGAATCATTTTATTAAAGGTTCTTTTAAAGTTGACAATGTTAGAATAAATTAATATTTTAATGAAAACATCTGAATATTTTGCATTTTTTATCAAGTGTTATTAAATTAAAGAGAAAGTAATAAAACAGAGTTTCACAAACAGAATATTGGGCATTTCTGGTTGGTTTATGATTTTCACAGTGGTATTTTGTTCATATAATGTAACAAAAGAACTTTTCAGCATGGAAAATAGCTAAACCAATGTAACCAGACTAATATCCAAGTTAACTAATAATTAAAGTAAGGTTGAATGGTAATTTCATCCATTTATTCTATGCTTTCCTGATGGTATGTTGTATATTTGGCTGTATTCAACCATTACCTGAACCAAATATTTTCAGTATTTTCATCGTGAGGTCACAAAATAAACCAGTGCAGACATAGTGAGAAGATCGAAATATCACACAGGCAGCAACCAGATCAAGTATTGAAGTGACACACAGTAGTGCTAACCACTGCATCATAATGCCACTCTATACTTGGTAGCAAATATTTTCAGTTTAAATACGTTGTTTTCATTGACCTTTTTCTTTTTTATAGAAGCATACATACTTTAATAGCAATTTCATTTTCTTTAGACGGAAGGTATTAATTTGAAAATGACATCTAATATAAACTTTTAAGCAGGTTCATTTGTCTTTCAAATGGTTCTATGTGTCTTAGTGTTTTCCAAAACATATCTTCTGATTTGGTTGCTAGGGAAACCACTTTGTCCTTGTTTGCTGCTGTCTGTGGGGTAGTCGCCCACGAATGCACACTGCAAATATGCTTTTGAATTCGAATGCCATTTGCACCTAGAAAATTAAAGATGGAGCTCTGGGGACCTTCTGTTCATTGGGCCACTTTGGACTGGATGTGTTTACAATATAGTGCTAGTGAGCAGTCCTTCAGTCTATGTCACCTTATTTATGCACATACAGTGATGCTGAGTTAGTATTAGAACTGAGCCTTTGACTTGTTTCTTTTTAGACTCACACATTATTCTCCTTGCTGGGGCTGAGCCATGCCTATGTAACTAGTATTGGCAGACTGGTTGGAGTAGTTGCACTGAAAGAGGTAAGATCTTATGCAAAATGATCACATCAAGTTGACATGTTTGCTTGTATAACAAGATTTAAAATGCTCAACCCAGAAATCTAAATCAATAGAATCTGAAAAGATAGAATAATGATACATTATTAACCCATAATAAAAGCTCTGACTTTAATAAACACAGAGAATTAACAACAAGTAGGTGGCTGTCAGCTAGAGTAAGTTAATCTAACAGATTTGGTGCTGTTTCGAACTTAAATACTGTATTCACTCACATCTGTACTTTCTTTTAGCTTCAGAAGGCTATTGAAGGATCCACTCAAACAGGGGTTAGGCTACGTCCACCACTGGCCAGCTTTCGGGATGGTCTTCGCCAAAGGGCACCAAAAACTGGCCAGAATCTGCCACTTTGGGGTCAATCAACAGAAGATAAACAAGATCAGGAAATAGGAGTCATGAGTCATGAAAGTGAAAATGTAGACTCTGCAGAGAAAACTCATCAACCCCCTGGATTGACAGATGCTGGTCCTGAGCCTGAGGAGGTGGAATTAAAAGGAGCAGAGAGCATGTCAGAGGTTATCCCTAGTTTGAGTGATTCAGATAATGATTATGACGTTCTCTGAATTATTCATAAAGAAGAAAACCCACTCACCATTCAACCCCAAATAAGGAGATAGGACTCTGATGATTTTCTGCCAAGAAAAAGCAAGGAAATTATGTAATGAAATTATAATCTTAGTGTCTGGATTAGGTTGAAGAAGCCTTCAATATCTCTCCAGAATACACCTGAAATGCATAAAATCACATTCTTGAGTTTTTCTGGCAATCTCTCCGTAAATAAAGCTTGTCAGCATCTGAGTGGAGTCTCCATTGCTATGAATAATTGTTTTTGTAAATCAGTAATTTGCTACTAAAGAGAAACACAGGATTGTTTTTCATTTCATAGACTTCTTAAAACGATTTTTTACATAAATAAATAGCTACTGGAAGCACCTAATTCTAAGGTTGATTTCAAAGGCAATTTGCAGAACTCAGAGCTTTTGACACTATTCTGAAATGACTCTTTAATTCATGTTTTAAACAGGGATTTGTGAAGACTCCTTAATGGTTTATGCTCATTTTGAGATGATGTCATTTCTCATTTTGTTAGTGCAGTTTGCAATTTATTCACTTTTTTGGAAAGTGCTATGTTCTGATATCAGCAGATGTACCGTAAATGAACGAGTCTGGACTGGATCCTGGACATAAAACGTTACAGAGCTGAAGCCAAAGGCTATGAAACTGAGCTTTAAATTATTCTTCTTTTAATCTTAAAAAACAGAAAAAAATCATTATGCATTTGTGATTCTCATCAGTCAGGTGCAATCATTGATTTATGCTTGAACAGTTCTTTTCTTTTATATTTCCTTTAGGTGTAGCTATAACCAATGGAAAGCCTTAACACATCTCTTAAGCTGTAGAATGAACAAAAATTTGTGTACAGATTTTGTTATAAAGAATGAATTGCTTGAATCTCTACAAACTGACATATATTTGGTTACAATATTAATTTCCTTTAATCATCCAGTTACCCATTTTATAACATTAAATCTATGCTTTTCTCAAGGACTTTATTTGTCCTTGAGTCATTTTCATTATCCTGTTTCAAATAGATGAAAAATGCACACTTCACTTCTTTCTCTGTTTATTTTTTTGCTGTCCTACATTTTATTACTTTGTTTCAGTCACCGTTGCTTAGACTTGTAGCCTTAGTCTCCCCCTTTTCTTTTTAAATTTACTGCTTACAACTCAGGATTCTCTTTAAATTTTCATAAAGTCTTTAAAACTGGAAATAAATGGTGTTAAAAATTTAATGCAGCAGGTCTTTCTTTTCTCTATCCTACTCTGCCACTAACTGCCTTCTCCAAATATGCTTTATTACCTTTTATTTGTCCTTTTTGTAAAGGCTCCATTTCCCTGTCAGTTTTTTCCTTTTTTTTGCCCTTTCAGTGTTTAATCCTATTTGTAACTGCATTTCCTTGCTGACTATCGAGTTTTTCATAAAACCTGTTGTACACACTTTGTCACGCTACCTCTTGATTTCTTCAATAAGTTAAAATAAATCAGTCAAGCTTTGACACCTCAGAGAGTATGAAATGACAGAAGTGATTGTTAATAAAATTATATAGGATTAATACTAATGTTTATGTGCTTTTAGTGGAGCAGAGATTATTATAATACAAACAGATTGCTCATATTTGTAAAGTATTTGAGTCATGATCAGTTAAACAGTAAAATGTATTTAGGCCATGTATAGTTTAGTAGTTCCATGATTATATTACATATAACTTTATCAAAAACTATTATTAATATTTGTAAATCAAACAATTGCAATTTCTTATAAAACACAGAATGATAAAACTACCATCTACTAAAATCCATAGCAATGGCCAATTGAGAACAAGAACCATCAGGAAGACCAAGACAGTTAAGCAGTGCAGAAGCAGCATTCTGTTGCTTCCTTTTTCAATATCCAAAATACAATGTTGGAAAATGAGGTTTTTCTTCTCAATAAAGGTGACTCTTTCTTGCCAATACTCTAGTTTAGTATTAATTATAAGTATCTATTAAGAGATTATTCAGATTTTATTTATTATCCTTTTAAAGGTAATACATTATGACTTTGAAAGCCTCTTGAAATATGCTGTTGTCAGTTTATACAATTTTATATCATGTTAAAAGGGCTTATGTTTTCTAACATGGATTATATATGAAGTATTGCCAGTAGGAGGCACACAAGAACTGTTACCCGGTCTAGGCCTATTTGACTGACTTCAAGTTTATAACAAAGATATTAAAGAATAAACAATTCCTGGTAAATCGGTGCTTTTGATTTTTTGAAATGACCTTTCTGCCTTTGGGAACCTGTGGACTCTGATAGGATGTGAAATAATTGAAAATAAGCATTATAAAAGATTAAGGAATTGTAAAACAAGTAACAAATTCTATAGCATACATTATACTGCTTTTATTTCTCCAGTCAGATTGCTTTAAATAAATATGTAATAGTTTGAGATATAATGTATATTATAAACCATATTTAAGGCCTTTTAACATACTCCAAAACAGTGCAAAATGACTAAAATTTAATTCAGGGATCTTAATATTAAATATATTTATTATTTTTAGTATAATAATTAATAAACTCCTAATAGACTTTTATCAGCTGCTTATTAAAGATATCTAAACTAAAGTGTTACCACTCTGCTTCATAATTGACACCATTTTCCTAATGCTTTTTATGTCTGGGCGTTTTAGCATTTGAATCACTTTATGGAATTTATCTTTGATTCTGTGAATTATCATAGCTATCAAAGAACAGATGGCAATTTTAAGATGGGCTGTTGATAGTACAATATTCCTCATTCAAATGGTTCACATGCATCCACCTGGAGCTGCACAACTTTGACAGTTTAAAGTTTTAGTATTACGATATTCAAGTCTAAGAGAGTGGGAGGATTACATTTAATTTACAACTTTTTCTACATTCAGTAGTGGCATTGGACAAAAGCCTGTTGACAAAATGATGTGGTGACAATTGCATGAAAGAAAAAAATGCACAGCAACAAATTTGCAGAACCAGTGGTTTGCTTTTTACCATTTCTGATGGGAAGGGTGTGCACAGCAATTGCTGTAGGACTCTCTACTATTGTACATGGGACAGCAAAAGAAGTGCAAACAACCATTGAAATTAGAATTAAAACTAACACTAATCACAACTCCATACTGCCATTAAAGCCTAGAAGCAAAATGGCCTCATCATATTATAGACTTGAATAAATGTCTACTGATAAGAAACAGGAAAAGTTGCTAATTGCTTATACTTAAATATGCCATCCTTAATGATTCTCTTTTTCTCTGTCATATTATGAAGAGAAAGCACATGCACTATACTAAAAAATAAGCCCCAAGCATTTTATCATGCATGCACATACCATGCAACAGAAAGCTTCTACTGCTGAGTGTTGATTGGTATTGCACACTTAGTGACAGGTGGCCAAGGTTTTCATTCAAAAATAAATGTAGAATAAATGGTACAGTTCAGATATAATCTTATATGTACAGAGTTCATGGAACTTATTTGCATGCCAACATTTGCCTCATAGATGATGTAAAATGCAATAATACAATATGCCCAAAGTGACCCACCTTCTTTCCCCATGTCTGGTTCCATGTTTGATGATTACATTCACAAAAGCAGGTGATGTACCAGTTGATCTGGTATATTGGATATCATTCTTCTTCTGGAATGGATTTGGAGAAAGCATTGTTCTGGTAAGCTAAAAATTAGTATAAAGCTTGCAAACACATTTAAGCATAAAACACAGAAAATGCCAATGTGTGCATGCAAAAGGAAATAAGAAATGTGATTTTATTTTGGTGTGTTAGCATCTTAAAAGTAATGTCTCATGGACTTATAAATGTGTAATTAGTGAGTGATGTGTGCTTCAACCTAATTGGTAAAATGACACAAGCAGGAAGATAGGACAGGAAGAAGCTACAGAATGTCTTTTTGTTGTGTTTGCATGTCAGCTTCAGTGGCAAAACGAGCATGTTAATTTGTGAGAAAGAAGCTGTAACTTTATTGGTTCAAGAAAGGTGAATACCTGCTACATTTTGGAGGATAGGAGGTGCATCTGTGCACACAATCTGTAAATGTAAAAGCATAATCTGTTTGTTCATCATCATCATCATCATCGGTCAGCTGCTGATGCGAGTATCACTACGTGATGGCGCTTGTGCAGACGAGAACGATCTTCCGCCACGCAACCCGGTCCTGGGCCGCCTTTTCGATCTCTGTCACAGTCATTCTCTCGTTGCAGATAGAATCGGAGATGTACTGGGCATATTCGAGCGTGGGCCTTCCACGTCTGGCCTTGCCTAGTTGTACCAGCAGTACAACATGGGCCCACCCATGTCAGTTGACACTGTAGGACTGTAGTTTATAGTGGTTGTTGTTCGACACGGGCGTAGATTTCCGAGACAGGTATGTGATCGATTCGTTTGATGTTGAGGATTACTCAATAGCAGTTGATTGCAAAACTATCGAGAGTGTTTTTGAGCTGGTGTGTTATGAATTAAGTTTCACTGCCATATAGGAGTATGCTTAGACAGGAGGCTTTAAACAGGCGCACTTTGAGGCGTATGGAGATGTTGTTAGCTTGCCAGATGCTTTTTAATTTCCAAAAGGCGCCCCATGCTTGTCCTTTACGTATCTTGACGTCATTCGATGTAGTGGCTACCATCAAACCGAGATATTTGAAATTGCTCACTATTTCGATGTACTCGTTATTAAGAACAAGTGGAAGTTGAGGGCCGAAATCAGCATGTACTATCATCTGTTTGGTCTTCTCGGCATTGATTGCTAAGCCAACTACTTGCCCTTCATTGCTGACGCGTTCAAGTTGTTGTTGGGCTTTTTCGCGACTGCCTCCAAGTAGTCCGATGTCATCGGCAAAATCCAAATCATTGATTTTCTCTTCGGGGTGCCTCGAACTTAGGCGAGGATGAGTAACAAAACCATAGTCTCCTGCTGACTTACGCATGACGAAATCGATGACGATAATGAAAATGAAAGGGACCAAAACGTCGCCTTGGAGTACTCCAGTTCTAGTAGTAAACTTACTTGAGAGGTGATTGTCTACAAGCACATTGCTGGTTGAATTAACATAGAGAGTTTAAATTGCGTTGACTACTTTCTCTGGGATGCCATAGTGATGAAGAATTGCAAAAATAAATGTTTTTTTAACCGAATCAAAAGCTTTTCTAAAGTCGACGAAAGTCGCAAAGAGCGGAAGATTTGTGCTCCTTCAGTTGGTCAACAGCAGCATCAAATTCAGCCCGCAAAAAGTTGTTGGTCTCGATCGGAAGGTCTTGGGAGTGTGTCAGTGGCTGAGGAGAGCTTTCCATTTAGAAGATTCTCGAAGTACTTGGTCCATTCTTCGAGTAGTTCACCTTGAGAGCTATGCATTGATCCATCTAGCTTTTTGACAATTGCGTGTTTCTTTTCTCCTTTGCCACTAAGTTCGTTTACAATCTCCCAGGTTCTCCGGAGCTTGTTTGTTTTTGCAGCGAGTTTGAGTTCTTCAATTTGTTTATTTAGGTGGGCAGCTGAGTCTGACTGATACGAATCTGAGACTTTATCGGCTAACTCCCTCCACTGTTTTCAAGTAGCACTAGATCTATTTTGGTTGAACTTCTTCTTGGCCTTATCCCGAGGTTCAGTGTTGTTGTGCTCATCCAGTCAGGGCCCTTCCTCTTGCGTTTTACTCCTAGAACTTCGCTGCATGTCGTCTCGACTGCTCTCTCAAGATAGTCGTAAGTTGATTGAATGCTAGGCTTGCCTTCTTCATCCAGTGCACTGAACCGGTTTTGGAACTCTAGATCGCTTCTCTGTTGGAATTCAGGGTTTTTGAGTAGCTCAACGTTGTACTTCCGGCGGATAATTGAAGCTTTACGAGTCATTCGTAAGCTGATCTTGATGTGCGCAGTTACAATTCTGTGATCTGAATCAACATTGATGGTGTTATATGCTTGGCAATTTCTTAGCGAGTTTAGCCATTTACTGCTTATGAGTATGTGGTTGAGTTGTGCATGAGATTCATCCAGCTTATGGTTTGGATGTTGCCAAGTTCAAAGTCTACTTGGGCGGTGTGGAAAGCGTGAATTGGCTGGGCGTAGACTGTGGCTCTCGCTCAGTTCAATTAGACGATGGCCATTGTCGTTCGTGATCTCGTGGAACGTGTGTCGACCGACGATACTTGGGTTGGTCTTGTGGCTATCTTTGCCTAGTCTGGCATTGAAATCGGCGAGTACAAGGACGACATTGTGAGGTGGAATTTGATTTAGAGTTTTTTGCAATTCGGTGTTAAATCTGTTCTTTTCAGCCTCTTTCTTGTTCATCTCTTCTGCGTTGTTCTCGCTGCAATTTGTTGGGGCATAGATCGCGATTATGGTGACTTTAGGATTGCCGTTTAGGTGAACAACGACTATGCGATCTGAAACTTTTTGGGCACTGGCTATGGTCGAAGCTATACCCGGCTCTAGTAGAATACCAACTCCTCCTGTGCCCTGAGTTGTTGCTGAGGAGAATACTTTTAGCCATTTCCTTTCGTTGGTTCATTCAAATTTGAGGTCATCATCAAAGATCTGCTGGTGTTCCTGAATAGCAAGAACTTTGATGTTGAATTTCTCTACATTTCTCTGGCTATTCTGAATTCTTTGCGATGTTGATGGTATTTTGGTGCCATTGGATCTCGTGTGTGGTCAGGCATCAAGGTTCTTGTGATTTGCCCTGATTACCCCTAGCCAAACTCTCCTCTTTTACATGGGCTTGAGACCGTTTACTGCCAAACTCCCCCGGGCTGAGTGCCCAGTGTACGCTCAGTGGTAAGCAGAGTTTGTTTGTTCATCAATCATGCAAAACGAGTTAAACCGATTTTCATGAACTTTTGGATGTGCATTGGTCCAACTTAAAATTTTGGGTATATGGTATATCATGGATGGGGGTTGTAATTAAGAGTGGCAATCCAAAAATCAATACCAACACAGAGACTACAGCTCCCATCACACAGCAAGAGTGTTGGGGCTGATAGGAGGACACTGTTATCCATCTCGAACATAGGTATATTGTTTTCTTCACAACTAATTTGGATAGCAATTTTGTTGTTTCACTGTATCAACAGCTTTTGTATGCCATTTTATTTGATTGTGGATTCTGTTTAGCCATGTTGAATTTCTAAAAGATGGTTTTACCCCATGTATTTTCATCTAGACCCTTTTCTGAGAAATATATGGATCCAAAAGAGGTGCATGGTGTTGCCAAACCCCAACAGAACAATATTATTTTTTTTTCAATCACCCAAAAAACTTTTCAGACTTCAAAGCAACATTTTTAGTGGGTTTTGCGATTGTGAAATCATAAATGAATCCAAGTTCAGTGAAACTGTGTGCAAAGGGAAAGTCTCACAACTACTTATTATTTTATGATGTTATGTTATACATAACCAATGCAGCAAGATGCACACTGTTGGACTAGGACAATAGAGGTTTGCTCTGTGTTGGTCAAACATGCAGATAGGAATTTCATTACATTGTATACATGACACAAAATCTCTAAAATGAACTGATGACTGCTACTTTTTATCAAAGAAAAAAACTTTTATTTTTGAAAAAGGCAATCCCATCACATACCTGCAGCTCAACAGAGATTTGCCACAATGAAAAAGAACAAAATGCAATTTTTCAGCACATGCCGAATAACTGTTCAGAATATGGCAAAAACAAGAACAAATGAGGATGCAGTTATTAACTTTACTTGTTTTGGATGGTAAACTTTTATTCATGTACATTTTATGGTTCCTAATAATGTTAGGTTTTTATGCCAATGCAGAATCTTAATGTGTAGCAATTTTAAATTAACTTTGAATGAATCAAATTTGAATCATCTTTATAAAATTATCAAATATGACCATTGATGCTGTCTCCTGTAAAAATAATACAAAGACCTGCAGTGATGCATGTGAACCTCAATTACTCCCTCCACGACCCACTGTAGATACTATATGTGGTTCATGGATTCAATTATTTATCAAGCCATCCAGTTTATTCATGTGGGATTAAACATCTATTCATGAAACCACATTAAACAAGGAAAAACAAAGAAGCATTATAGTTCCAGCAAGCCCCAGCAAGGGCTTATAGCAATTATGGAAACTAATCGTACAGAAAAAGAACAAATTCTCAACTCGTGAGATTAGAGGAACTGACAGAGGTGTCGTGTAGGTGATGGACACATTTCAGTCAGAACTGACAAAAGAGTCAACCTCTAAAGTACACATAAAAATTTGCTCTCCTTGTATAATCCATTATACAAATATGGTTAGATAATGCCAGATGCTTTGGTTAGTCTGTAATACACATGAAAGTGTATTCAAGTACATTATTCCTATATATATATATTTTAGCTATGCTGTCCATATATAAATATAGTTTCCATTATGATGTGTAAGCTTTACTGGCAAAACAAAGCATATAACAAACGAGAAACCATTACATACAAATGGAAAGAAACCACAAAACCATGTAAAGAAAAAGGTACCTGTACTATTCAATTTATACTGCCACATAATGTGGAATCCCTAGCAAAATGATTAAAAGAGGCACATGTCCATATGTTGCCATTAACTGTTGGCTGACAGCAGTTAGGCAGGGCATATCTTGATTTGGACATCTCTGGATGTGGGAGGAAAAAGCATCAAGCACATCATCACAAGGCCATAAAATTTTAAGAAAACATTTTTTTAAATGCTGTGGAAGCACTAAGTTGCTTGTGTAAGTGTCCACCAAATTAAACTCCTGCAATTTCCTCCACACCATTACCCTGCTCATTTTTTCAGCTCCCATTTGCAATTGCTCATTTTTGCCTGCATGTTATCCTGACTACATTTATCATGCACCATATGTGAAGTAACACAAAATAAAAGTTCACAAAGCTCTGAAGTGCCTCTGTTGCAAAAAAGATGTTACCTATTTTGTGTCCTTAGACAATAGTTTAACCAGTACATGTATCTCTTTCAACCGCAAAAAACATTTTCAGATGTAAATAATATGTATAATAATATGTAATATGTAATTCATTCTTCTCAAGGCTCATTTGTCCATTGCTGGATCACAGGGAGCCAGAGCCAAACAGAAAGAGCCACAAAGCTGGAATTCCTGGCTGGAATGCATGCACATGCACACTCAAACCTTTTAGTGGCACATATCCTTGATACTTTAGCGTGATGGAGTACCTTCTGGGTATCCTAGGCAAACTACAAATTAAAAACTACTAATTTTTTGCAGTAAATCATATTTTAATATGAAATATAAAATCATGTTAATTGTATACAATATAGAATATTGTGGCATGGTATCTAGTGGATTGAGAGACAATGGAGAAATGGATATCTGTAGGTATTGCTTAAATTATAGTTAAGGTGTTTTGCTTGTAAAGACTAGGTAAGGACCCCATGGTTGTCCTGAGTGGGCTCCCATGTGAGGTCCATTGCCACCTGGCACATTGGGGATTGAACTGCTCCCATCTTGTGGCTTTCATTGCTACTTCCATTACTGGATACTGGCTGGACACAAAGTTATATTCTTGTTTCTCTGGCCATTCTGACTGTCGTTGCTGTCTGGCTTCCCATCCGGGTGTGAAATTATCCCCTTTCCTGGCCAAGATGTCTGTCATTCTCATACAATCTTCACGCACGCACACACGCACATACACACACACCCATAGACACAGATTTTGAACTTTATATATATTCATGTTTAGGTATAAGCAAAAAAATTGTCTCAAAGTGAACAAATGGTTGTGAACGCTGGCCCCGTCACAGACAGACGGACAACATTTTCGCACCCAACACACTTTTATTTACACCAATATTATTTACAAATGGCTCACGTGCACCCCCAGTGCCTTCTTGCACCGATTTCCCCAATGTCCAGGCCCACAGTCTCTTGTGCCTTCCTGGGCGCCTCCCGTCCTCTCTCTCCAGCTCTGTCCGCTTCCTCTCGACATCCACCGCTGACTGGAGGGAGGCGGCCCCTTATATAATGCTCCCGGATGAGCCCCAGGTGTTCCGGGCATTCGCTCCTTAGCCACGCCCCAGCGTGGCGGAAGTGTCGGCTGTCTTCCTGGCAGCTCTCCGGGCGCCACATAAAGTCTTCCCCCCAGCACTTCCTGGTGTGGCGGAAGTGCCGGGCTCCCGGGATAATTAGGCACTGGGGCGCCGCCTGGCGGTGGCCACGGGTCCCTACAGGGCTGGGCTTCCAAGCCCTGTACCCGAGACCCCCTGCATAATCAGGACGGACGCCCCCACTCGGTCTGGAGGAGGCACTCACCCTCCTCTGGTCCTCCAAGGCGTCCTGGCCGGGCTCCAGCCCCAGCCGAGGACCGTACGGGATAAACCGGCATCGGGGCGCCGCCTGGCGGTGACCACGGGCCCCTACAGGGCTGGGCTTCCAAGCCCTCCACCCGTGGCCCCCAACAGAACCAGGATGGACGCCCCCTCGCGGTCTGGAGGAGGCACAAGCCCTCCTCACGTCCTCCTGGGCGTCCCGGCCGGGGACCACATGGTCTACACTTGTAGGAAATCGTTAGTATGATATGAAGCACTCTTTTGGGATAATGGCACACACAAAATTGCATAGGACAGGAATATACACTCTCTTACCATTAATAGTGATTGTTACCACAGGGAGAAAGATATTAATTCCAACCAAAATGTCATTGCCCAAGCATTTGCTGTCTTATAAGGCAGCAGAGATTTCCTCAAGTGAATTTCATCTTCCAAATAAATGAGCATGTAACAGAATTAAATACCAAATTTAGAGAAAGGGAATTTATGTTTTGCAAATATTTCATTGCATCAGCAAATCCATAATTTGTTACTGACTGATTGAAAGCAGTTGTAAACTCTTCTCAGCATATTGGGATGTCAAACCATTCATTTGTACAAGATTAGATTCAGTAAAATACAATGGTACATAATAATTATTCTTAAATCCCTTATTTATTTAAATTTGTTTAATAGGTCTTGATCTATCTGGGGTATTCATTTCAATAATAAGATTAGAAACTTAGCACTTATGTAAATGTGAATAATGAAAATATACTTAATAGTTACTTAAACAGCACTTTTCAGCATTTTCTGGCCAAACTGGAATGCAAGCCCCATCTTCTACAGATCACACGCATAAATGGGCATATTTTTCTTTAAGCTGTAAAATTGTCTTTGTAGATTCCAACATTCTCCTTTCCTTCTGTGCCCTCAGTAGGATTTTATTTAACTTTCAAGGAATCTCTTCAGCTATCCTCACAGCATTATATATAAACTATGCAGAAAGGAGTTGGTCTCATTGAAACAAGTCTTGACGTAAACATACACATTTAACAAAGTTGTCACTTAAAATGTGAGTACATTTAAAAAAGAGAAAGTCCATGTTGGAAACATTGGTCTGTAACTGTCAGATTCATAATAAATGGAGCATCATCTACAAATACAATAGGTTCATCACTTCATAATGGTGCAGTGGAGAGATATTATCAATAAAAAATCTTAGCAAGTTAATGCAGGTATGGTTGATAGCTCCTTAATACCTGTTGAATATCATGTCTTTGTAAAAGCACTAATGTGAATTGACAGCAGTTTCAGGACTGTCTTGTGCCCTTACATAGGCTTTGTTCCACCAACGCTGCATTACAAAAAAAAGGGGTTCAGGTAATGAATGGCTCACTGAATTAAAAAAATAAAATTGACATTAGAATGAATGATCTATGGTTGTTTGAACATAAATTTGCTCACTAGTATATGTTTAAGAAAAGAAATAAATAAATTCTATATTAGTATGCTCACTGTAGTTAAGAGTTGGGAGCATATTATTTTGCCAGGTTTTGCTGAGCTACATGATTTTGTTTCAGCTACAATTCTGTAGTAGCCTTTAACATCAGCTGTTGGCTATCTAGTTAAAAAAGGAACCAACTTCCACATTAATACATCCATTCCTACAGTTTTACAGTCATACCTAAAATTGAATGTTTGTTCCTGTCATTAATTCCTCTTTTAGTGCTATAAGACAGTAGATATCCTACACAAACAACATGTTCCATTTAACATTATTTAAATAAGTTTCTTCTTTATTTCACTTGGCTCCCTTTAATGGATTATACACAAACATCCTCTAAAAAGCAGAGATAGGTAAACATTAGTTTAATGTAATAATAATAAGAGGAAAATACAAATATGAATGCCAAACTTCCTCCATAAAAATAATATACAGAGCCATATGAAGAAGTAAGATTTCAGTTTTTAGGAGTAACACTCATGCAATTCTTAAATTAGATAAATTAGATAAATGTGACAAACAGCATGTAGCAGGCTCTACTTCATCATTTTTAATTATCAAAACGTGTGTGCACCCTAACTGCTACCCCATCAATTTGTAACACTAATGTGATGTATGGGTGCTGCATGAAAGGCTTAGAAACCAGCTTAAATATACATTTACATGTATACAAGCTGAATCTAATCTATGTTCTGCCAGTCACACTTAATCTTTTGTTCCAAAAATGTACGCATGTACGTATGTACGTACATATAATGAGCAACAATAAATATTACAGATTAACACAGTAACAATGAAATCATACAACACATAAAACACACACCAGACACATTCTGGGACAGAGTATTGTAAGGCTGATTAGAAAAGATGATTTTACCAAAGGTGGCCTGTTTAACTGCTTGGCTGTATTCATAAATGCGTGATGACTCTGTCCCGAACAGGTCCCAGTAAACAGAAGAATGTTTGTCTCAGCACCAGCACCACTAACGTGGTTCACCATACATGTGTGAGTGGCTTCCTATGTTTCCTTTAGTTATTGTTGTGTCAGAACAACTCTTTCCTCTCTCCACAAAGGTTAAACTGTTCATAAACAGAAAACAATCCAAAAGGATAATGAACTTCACATCAGTGACAAAAAACACTTTTTACTCTTGCCTGTGGTTTATATTGCCTTCCCATCCCTCCTCATGCAAACTTCTTTGCTATTTCATCATAATATTTTCCTGTTTAAATCAATTATAAAACAAAAGGACAACATAGATATAGACAAAATACAGTACAATTAACATAAAATAACAATAATTAATACAAGTATATGACTTACATTAAAATGTTTCTTAAATAAATTAATAAGGGAATTAGAGCCAGCTCCTGATTAGTTGAAGATCAAGGAGTGCTACTGACATAAGGATAACACTGTTTCTGTTCTTTTTCTACTTATAATTTCATAATTAAACTATATACTAAGAAAAAAACTTTTAGAAGTTTCTCTGGATAAAAGTTCTTGTACTTACCACATTCCAGGTCAGATATGTAAAGATCTTATTAACCATTAATAGATCTTAATAGATCCAATGTGAAGGATGTCATTATCCACATTAAAGGAACATAGTCTCCTAAGAAAAAAGAGCCTGCTCTGACCTTTCTTATATAGTTCCCCTGTGTTATGAAACCAGTTCAACCTGTCATTGATGTGGACCCCCAAGTACTTCTAGGAATGCACTAACTCTTCGTCCACCCCCTGAACAGTAATTGTACATAGAGGTTCTTGGTGCGGTGAAAGTCAATAACCAGTTCCTTGGTTTTGTTGATGAAGTTCTCTACCTCACTCCTACATTGTGTCTCATACCCCTTATTAATACACCTCAATAAGTGCAGGGTCATCTGACAATTTCTGCATTTCACATTGCCTGATGTTATCTTTATAGTCAGAGGTGTATAGATTGAAGAAAAAAAGAGACAAGAATATTCCTTGTGGTGCTCTAGTATTGCTCACATCCATATCAGAAACACTGCAGTCTGCCCAAAAGATACTCTAATACCCATGACACCATAAGCTCATTCACCTGCATATCTCTGAGCTTATCCCTTAACAGGGAAGGCTTGATGGATAATTATACCCTCCACTTCTATCTTTATGTGACAGGCAAGCTACAATGGTCCAGGTGCTCCACCACAAGAGAACTCATATAGTCAAGTACCAGCCATTGATAGGTCTTCATGATGGGAGATGTAAATGCCACTTGTCTGTTGTCATTAGGTGGAGAAGTGCCTGCCTTCTTTGGAACAGGAATAATGCAGGATGTTTTCCATAAAAGTGACACTTTAGGGATATACTGAACAGGTGACAGACGATTCAAAAAGTTGGTCAGTACAGGCCTTAAAAACTTCAGGACTGGTCCCAAGCTTTTTCCTGTGTGTAGCTTCCTCAGTTATCACCTCACTTGGTCTTCAGTTTGAAAGGCTCATATTCAGAGTTGGACTTGTCACTGGCCATTCCAACTGATGTGGTAGGAGTTGTTGATATAATAAGAACGTTGTGGGGAGAATAGTCAATGAAAGAAGGTAACAGTGGGACTGAAAATCTATTAAAAAATTGGCTCAGGAGATTAGCTTTGTCCACATCCCCTTCTAACACCTAACATCTAAATTGCTTGAATCCAGTAATTATGCCCAGTCTTTTCCAGACATTGTTCATGTTATTCTGAGAAAGTTTGTTTTCTGTTTTAGCTTTGTAAGCTTCCTTTCCTTCACTCAGCTTTTTCTTTAACACTCGCTGTGTGTCCTTCAGAGCCTCTTTTTCACCAGATTTGAATCCTATCTTTTTCTCACGCTGGAGATTTTGTAGCTCCTTAGTATCCAGTACTTGTTTGTAAAGCAATGCAATGTTTTTCAGGGTGTCAACACAAAAGTTAATATAGTGTATAATACAGTGGCTGATTCCCTCAATATCATCCCTATGGGATGTGCACATTATTTACCAGTCTGTCATTTGGAAGCAGACATTCAGAACCATTTCAGCCTCCAGGCTTCACTATCTCACTGTTTTGTGGTAACAGGTTGCTGTCTAGTAACAGGCATGTAGCTGGGAATAAGATGAATTGGGTTGTGGTTAGACCTGCCCAAAGATGCAGGTAGTTTACACTTAAAAGCATATTTAACATTTGAATAGAGCAGGTCCAGCTTATTATCTCCTCAAGTGGAATAAGACTCAAACAGATTGAAATTTGTTATAGTTCCATCCAGAGTCATATTGTTGAAGTCACCACATATTACAACTGTCATCATCAAAGTGTTAGTGACAATTTTAAATTAAGTGATCCAGTTAGTTTGACCAATCACAGTTTTCAGTTTATTATTTAGTTTGAATTACAGCTGTAAAATTAGCCAGCAATTAAGATTTGAAAACTCATATTAAAACTGTGTAAATATTTTAAAATATTCAAATGTAAGTTAAATATTCTGACTGAGCCACATATACTATATTTTTTAACATTTGCTACTTACTGCATCTACAAATCACAACACATAATAATAAAAAGATGCATGGATTAATAGAGGGAACAGATTACATTATTTGTTAAAAAAGAAATACATTTTTGGCTGGCAGTCATTTTTGCAAGTCCAAAATGTGATGACACAGGCAACTCTGCTTTTACACTCTTAGACGAAAATGTGACCCAGTGGAAATTTTAGGGATTTGTGTGTTTTATTTATTTATTTTGATTTTGGAATTGTTCTTCTCACTTTTTTTACACTGAGAGAGATTATTACTTAAATGTGTTTCTGAGTTTTTATCACTATTATTTGGGTGTTTTTTGTGTATGGGTTTTGTATTCTTTTCCAGAGTGACGTTCATCATCATCACTTTGGTAAATCTAATTTAGCCTGTGTCATGTGTGCTGAATTGGGACTAATTGGGAGGTGGGACCTCTGCTTTAAAGGATCGGCCAGCAGTGTTTTGAGGCACAGGACCCTTTGGCTTTTCCAAAAGAGTGCGGACAAGTGGAGATTGCTTTGCGCCAAATATGTGCAGTGGGTTAACTTGACCGAATCCAGGGTGGCTGGTACGAACAGCACGAAGGAGAGAGGCACAGCAAATGAGATAACAGATCGGGGAATTGACTTTCTGGTGTTTCCAATTGACTTCATGCTGTCCGGGTTTCAATGTAGTTGAGGCCCGGAAGATGTGAGTACCCTCAATGTTGCCTTCATCTGTGGTGATTTAGACACTGATCATAGTTTCTCATGTTTACCCAAGTTGATAAGAGTGGAGAGCCTTCTTATGGTACCATGTGTGTTGATTTAGGAGCCGATGGAGCAGCATGGGAAGCAGCCCCTTGAGACAAGCTTATATGAAGGATCTCTGGTGGATGCAGGATCGAATTGATCAAGTAAAGTTGACTGCACCTGGGTTTTGCACAGATTTGATGACAATAAACAGAAATGGAAACTCGCAAGTATCTGGACAAGTGCAATTGCATTGGATTTTGAATGATCTATTCTGTCTCAGATGTTGGTGGTTGTATGTTTTTTAAAACTGGGTTATTAAATAAGTATTTTTTGAATTGTTTCTCCAATATGGAGGTTGCTCATCCCTGTAAATAGAAAATAACCTGTGTTTAGTAGCAGTCAGGAGATTAGCTTAATTTTGGGTCCTAGTTTCCACCCTTAACTGGGTGGCGTAGTCGGTCAGTCATTCCTTGGGTATTGAGTGGGGTGGAGTTCAGGGCAGCTGGGCATCCAGGAGCTAAAGAGTTAAAGAAAAAAAATACACACACACACACACATATATATATATATATATATATGCCCCCCTCACAAAAACAGTTGTGATTTGTAGTAATTTTAAATTAATTCTGAATAATTGTTAATAACATAGTATGCAGTTAAGTTTTTCACATTTTTTTTTAACTTACAGTCATGAGAAACATACAGAATATATTCATGAATGGATTAATGGATGAATAATTTGCATGTGCCTGAATAGTTTAACAAAAACATGCTGCTTTAATACATTTTCAAATGAATTCTGCAAAGCATAAAATTATTACATAAAGTAATTACTTTGTAAAGCAGTAATTAGTGCTCATAGGATAATGTAACCAAAAGATTTTGCTCATGGAAAAAAAACACTTCCTCACATTAACCTAGTCTTTAGATAGAATATGTCAAAAGTGTCATCCAAGGATCTAGTGACCTGTGTCAACATGGTAAAAATGACAGTTTTTGACCAATTACATCAAAAAAAAAACTATAAGCACAACAAAAAAACCAAA
The DNA here is from genome assembly GCF_016835505.1 of Polypterus senegalus. NCBI lineage: Eukaryota > Metazoa > Chordata > Cladistia > Polypteriformes > Polypteridae > Polypterus > Polypterus senegalus. The sequence continues at coordinate 123,764,684 of NC_053162.1, forward strand.
ACATTCACAATGGTAATGCAGACTTTAACATACAAAGAAACAAACATGAACACACAGGCAAAAATACAAAATAACATTGTTGTCTGGCAATTACAAAAGAGCTGGACACCTCATCATTGCCACTTTGACTTATCATGCTGATTCACCATTGTTATTTTACATAGTAATGTACCAGACATTCTCAACTGCTAAAATATCTAAGATCACTCGTCACATAATTTTAAAAAGAAAATAAAATAAGTGATAGAAATCACAAAACAGCACAAAATGAATGCAAGTGGCTGAAACACTTAACAGGAATATAATTACGTATCTGTTACTTTAGAAAAATTATTTTGGGCCTAATCTATCAGCATAGATTAAATGATAATATAGAATCCCCAAGGCTTCAGTTCATAGAAATAATATAAGCTGACTTGCATGAAATGTCTTACTTGGTTAAGCCATTACTTGTTAATTAGTACTGAAGTCTAGACTGATATTTAGCTGTCTTTATCATTTGCACCTTTGTCTGCCCTTTGTTAATTGTCAGAATTTGGATATAAGTTATGGTTATTGCTTTTAATTATGCATCTTTTTCGATAACATGACCTTTTCCTGCTCGCAGTATTTAGTTGGAAAAACACTGCAATTTTCATTTTGTGTCATAGTGTATATTTTGATTTACATGTTGCTTTTCATTTTTATCATTACAATTTCATAAATAATCAAAGCTTTTTAAAAAATGAGAAAAAATCTATTTATAATTTTGAGTATTTCTTATAAAAACTAATACCTGGTATTAATGATTGGATAAACAAGACAGACAGACAGACAGACAGACAGACAGACAGACAGATAGATAGATAGATAGATAGATAGAGTGCATCTGGAAAGTACTCACGGCGCATCACTTTTTCCACATTTTGTTATGTTACAGCCTTATTCCAAAATGGATTAAATTCATTTTTTTTTCTCAGAATTCTACACACAACACTCCATAATGACAACGTGAAAAAAGTTTACTTGAGATTTTTGCATTTTTTTTTAAAAATGAAAAAATTGACAAAGCACATCTACATAAGTACTGTGGTGGGTTGGCACCCTGCCCAGGATTGGTTCCTGCCTTGTGCCCTGTGTTGGCTGGGATTGGCTCCAGCAGACCCCCATGACCCTGTGTTCGGATTCAGCGGGTTGGAAAATGGATGGATGGATGGATGTACATAAGTATTCACAACCTTTGCCATGAAGCTCAAAATTGAGCTCACGTGCATCCTGTTTCCTGAGATGTTTCTGTGGCTTAATTAGAGTCCACCGGTGATAAATTCAATTAATTGGACATGATTTGGAAAGGTACACACCTGTCTATATAAGGTCCCACAGTTGACAGTCATGTCAGAGCACAAACCAAGCATGAATTCAAAGGAATTGTCTTTAGACCTCCGAGACAGGATTGTCTCGAGGCACAAATCTGGGGAAGGTTACAGAAAAATTTCTGCTGCTTTTAAGGTCCCAATGAGCACAGTGGCCTCCATCATCCGTAAGTGGAAGAAGTTCGAAACCACCAGGACTCTTCCTAAAATGAAATGAACTTCACTGACCATAGTGACATATTTAAGCCCCGCTTTTAACACTTCAAAATATTTTTTGCCTAAGTTGCTATACCTCTCTATACCTCCCATCCAGTGGTTTGTAGATAGAGTCTCTCTTTCGGTGGTTTTCTAGATCCCTCTGAAGCAGACTATTCATTAAGTGATGTGGCTAGTACAGTGACTAAACAGTCTGATTGCCATTATGGAGTCATAAGATGCATACCTGGCAACAGAGAAACACTTAACATTCTGCACCAAGTGTAGTAGTCAACCATGAGAGTCCTTAAAACTGTCATTTAATTTTTTTCACCTCAGTGGCATTTCAAAGTCTGTTTGTGCTACAAGTCCTTAAACACTATACTTTCTTCCTCTAATGTCTGCACAAGAATATCATACCATCATGTTTTCTTTAGCTGGACTTACAATCTTTGTTCTTCTGCAATTCTCCCACTCTGGGTCAGTGATCCTTTTCTTCACCCACTATTGTCAGATATGTGCAGCAATATATTGGTACAGTCACTTTGAATTAATATTCAACACCATCGTTTCTTTGCTGATGAAACACCACTGGGATGGAGAAGTTTGAACTACCACTAAATTAAGTGGCTCAACTTAAAGTACTTCTTAAAAATAAGAAAAATAAGAAGGGTGAAAAGGTAGAGCACATACCTGACATAAAACAATGTTTCATCAGTCATTTGTATCTCATATGATACCGAATTCATACAGTGCATCAGTTACCCAACAAAGATTTCTTAAACTATAACAGGATGTTGCATGTTTCTTTCTTCTCTATGCTATCAGTTTTAATTAAGTTATTGGTATATTAATTTTTGGTTCTTCCAAGTAAAACCTTTAACATTTTAACAGACTGTATCTCAAATTTCTTAAACTTCCTTCAGAAATCACAAAAGCACAATTTCTATGTTTGATCTCTTCCACCCCATAGTAATCTATAGATCTACCAATTTAAGTGCATTATCATTGAGAACAAAACTTACAATACATTAAAGCATCAACAAAAGCTTTAGAAAATGAACCACTAATAGTTGCGAATGAATTCACGTATTAACATGTTCAGTCAGTCAGTCATTATCCAACCCGTTATATCCTAACACAGGGTCACAGGAGTCTGCTGGAGCCAACCCCAGCCAACACAGGGCATAAAGCAGGAACAAATCCCAGGTTAGGCACTAGCTCACCGCAGGGCACACACACACAACCAGGCACACATTAGGGACAATTTAGGATCGCCAATGCACCTAACCTGCATGTCTTTGGACTGTGGGAGGAAACCACAGCACCCAGAGGAAACCCACACAGACACGAGGAGAACATGCAAACTGCACACAGGGAGGACCTGGGAAGCAAACCCAGGTCTCCTTATTGTGAGGCAGCAGCGCTATCTCTGTGCCACCGTGCCACCTAATTTGTTGCTAATAATCTAATCTTTTGCCAAAATTCACATTCTTGTTAATCAAAATAAGTAAACCTCTTCTCTTAATAATACCTTTTTAATAACTTCTCATTCTGTACATGAAGAATGGGAGAAGAAATCAGCAGAACATAATACAGCAATATTCAGAGCCTATTTGCACTTCACAGCTATTCAAGGCTCTGGTTCCCTTTTTGATAAATAGAAAATGTTTGTATACAGGATTTCAACTCTTATACTTGTACAAGTAATCAGCTTGAAAGGAAAATAATCCTGATAATTACTGCTCATTAAGCTAGGTTTGTTAAGCAAACATTCACTACCGATTGGTTTGATTATGCCGGATTTCTTTGCCCAGACCCCCATCTAAACTTGTTTAATGCTGCTTGTATTTCTGGTATTCTATGTGCTCCATCCATTGGCATCAGAGTGTTTCAGAATCTGGGGAAAAGCATAATCTATAGTTTTGAAGTTACACATCTTTTTGTGCATATAATACTTGAATTTTTTGGAATTCAGCTCTTACTGTTATTACTGATCACTGCTCCAAGCTATTCTGCCCTGTGTGTTGACTTTACTGCTGAGGTTCAGTAGGTCATTTCCTTATTTAATGCTGAATCTGTTTTAAGCTTTATCAATGACAGTCTGTGCCCACTGACCAGCATACAGGATTCCTTACAAATCCATCCATCCATCCATTTTCTAACCCGCTGAATCCGAATAGGGTCACGGGGGTCTGCTGGAGCCAATCCCAGCCAACACAGGGCACAAGGCAGGAACCAATCCTGGGCAGGGTGCCAACCCACCGCAGGACACACACAAACACACCCACACACCAAGCACACACTAGGGCCAATTTAGAATCGCCAATCCTTACAAATCAGTATTTAAAATATTATTACCATTTTTAAAATTACTTTCTTGAGCAATTCTCAAATATATTGCTATTCACTTGCAGGCATCATGTTTAAAATTTGGATATGGTCCCATGTTATTATTTGGTGTATACACCACTTTTGGGATCTGCTTAAAATGACTAATTAGTCAGATGACACCCAATGATGCACATATTGTTCATAGACATATATATACACATACATACACATATTGACACATAGGGGGCATCTGTCACTATAGATCTTGAACAAGATCTTTTAATCTTCATCAGAGCCCTTTATCAACCAAAAATATTCTTCTTTCATCTCCTTTTTAATCCAAGACTAATTTTCTCTTCACTGGACTCCAAATAGTTTTTATCAAACTCCATGCCCAGTTAGCTCACTTGACTAAGATAGTTGCACTTTCTTTCACACCAGTGCAACAGTTCTACCTTCAGGCAGTTGCTCTGGACAAAAGGCAGCCTCCATTATCCATCTGTTATAGTGGCCTCCTAGCCAGGTAAGGGAACACACACCATCCTAGACAGGATGTCAACTCAACCTTGAATATATTTATGTGCTCTTTTATCTTTTTCTTCACTATTTCAAACAACATCATATACTTTCACATATTTTCTGTAACACAGCATAGTTTCCGTCTCATTTAAACTTATTGCATTTGATACAGAGAGATCCCTTTCAAATACTGCACAACATATTCACGTCACTTAACTGTGTCTTCGACACAGTTTTTTTTTTCTCTCTAGCGTTCACTGTTTAATGCATTTACACACTCCTAGCTTTTCATGCTTATATTTACTTATCAGGACAAACACTCAAGAGCCTATGATGATGCAAGCTGGTGTTAACTTCAAATAGGGAGCAAAACAAAATCTACTGCGATACAATACGATCCAGCTCGGCTCCACACAGCACTGATCTCAAGGACAAGGCTACTCCATTGGAAAACCCAGTCAGAGACCAGAAGGAAGAATCTGTGGCGATATGATTTTGTGACAACAAGGAAAATATGCAACAGCCTGGAAACCACACAGCATGATATGAGTTTGAAACTTCATTTACTATTAACGGGCAACAGTGCAAATCACTATATATACAACCTCACATACACACACACCACAGTAGCATTCTTATTCCTGAAATTGTCTCTCTTGTATTTTATAATTATAAAAAGAACATTTTTCCTTAAAACTTGATCATAAAAGTAACACTTTTCTAATGAATCATTGTGTAATAGTTAATGAAGTAACATATCTGTACTTAGTAAATAACAGTGTTCCCCAACATGACTTTCAGTTTATTTTCTATATTTTGGCATACTTCTGGACATACATTTTTTGAATATGGGCAAACAATTCTTTCTGCTTGGCTACCCCCCATCTTTATCAAATATAATGTTACTCTTTTGGAGATCTCAGTGCAGCTACTGTGCCTGCAGTGTTTGTTGCACACAGATATCTTTTATGATGGATGTCACATGCCAGACTAGAACTCCTCACATTTTCTTGTCCATGGACCATCACCCACTTACTGGCTGGTCCCTTCCCTGCCAATATCATTTGAAGCACCTATTAGTAACAAAAATAATTAATCATGGTTAGTAATTTAGTGACAATCCTGTTTGTGACGCCAAATGTATTCAGCAAGGGGCACAAAACTCCCTGTGATGAGTTTCTTTAGAAAATGCAGTCTTTACTAAACAAATATATATCTTTCCCTAGTGGTACAGTGGTGATTCTAAAAGTAAGAAAGAATCAGTAACACAAAAGAAAGATTATGCTTAACTTTTGTTTAATATTGGCTTAACACTCATAATAATATAACAGTCGAAGGAGAGCTGTACTGGCAAAAGCATCATACATCTGGAGATTTCTCCAATCAGTACTTGTCCATCTTTAAGAGTAAACGCTGGAATGGCATTTTGTCCTAGGCACAGTCAGGAACAATATCTTAAATCCAACTTAAGGTGAGCTGTAATGTTCAGGGCAATGTCTGAACTTTTTATACATTCTCTGAAGTTCAAGGGCCTGAAACAAAAGCATACGATCTCCAAACATGAGTACATTTTTGCTGACATAATATGCAAAGAGAATAGCACACAGTTACTTCTGGACCAATTATTGACCATTAGACCCTCTTCTTCTTTAATAGCCTGCCTGAGCTGTGACCACTTTTCATCTTTTTGTCAGGTTACTTGCCTGGCAATATCATTTTTTCTGTCAATTGCCTTGACTAGTGTGGATGGTTTCTACTGTATCAATTCATAGCTTTTAGTATGAGTATCAGACATAATGAAATAAACTTCACAGATCATAGTGACTTTGGCTACACACCTTTGGTCTGTTTATCCAATCTAATACTACTGTAGTAGAAGTTCGACTCTTATTTATGTGGGTACAATGCTTTGCTTTTATTTCACAATGCCATTTCATAGTACTTTCTAAGGACAGCAGCCACATACTGTAGCTGACAGCAATGGACATTGTTTGCCAGCCATATAAAGCAATGTCTATTTGTGTTGATGTCATGACAATCATTGCATTTAATATGCCAAAATGCAGCACCTAGTAATCTGAGTTTTTGAATTTTTTACTACTCTTTTTATCTTCCATTTCTATCATTAACTAAAATCGGTCTGTTGTATGACCTTCCTCTCTGCCTAAGACCCATAATTGTTTATGTCCCAGTCCTGTGTTTTAGTAATCGTTGGATGTTCCTCTTTTCAACCTTGGCCATAATAGCTTCTTTTTTAGCAGAAAGGTTTATCGTCTTATTATTACATCCTTTTCCTGCTGGCACCTCCTTGTCAACCTGGAGCATTGTCCCAATAAACAAATGATTGTTATATAAACTTCACACAACTTTAACAGCATTTATTTGGAATAGCAAAAGGTCACTAAAACCAAGGCCAGATTAAATGCTCCCATGGACTCCAGGGTGTCGAAAATCAAACACCTTTGGGCACAAGCATGTACTCACAGATAATGAACATCATATACTGTACATCAACAATAATTCAGGTACAGGCATTTAAGTGGAAACAAAAATCAAAAAATTTACCTAGAGTCAACTTCAGGGTTCTTTTTTGTTTATTAGTGTATTACAATGATTGTAACAAACTAACTAATAAGTGTAACATTAAGTTTGCGGTAATTAAACTTTTTTGCAATAGCACAATTAACAAATGTCAAATAAATGTTTTTAAAAGGGTTGTTACCACATTGTGGCAAAAAGATAACATGTACTTGGCTATTATGGGTTCAATTATTTACACAAAACAAAATAAAAGACTGCATAGGGAATCATTTGTTTGTTACATTTCTGTGTCAGTGCAGTGCTGCTAAAGCTGCTGGAATTGATGATTTTACTCCTTGCCTGGCTATTTCTAAGGTCAGTCTCATTTGTCTCAGCTGCAGTATATACAGCTTGTTGAAGTCATCATTTTGGCTTATTTATTTATTTGTTTATATATTTTTAAGATGCAAATGTCAACTAGATTTTTTTAGCAAAAAAGTACCATTTGGTTCACATTTTGAATGACCATCCATTTTGTATTTTTCTGTTCTCCTGCACAGAAATGTGTCAAATGTACAATCTCATAAAAGTGACCTATTAGATGCCTGCTCTAATTGTCCCCATAATGATATCAATACATTTATGCCTTCTCAAAAATGTAAAAATATGATTCATTGAATAAATGACACTGAATGCTTTTAACACTTAGATAATATATTTGAATCTATTTAACAAATGTTGTTTCTAAATATACCTTGTGAATTACAGACAAAAGAATACAAGAAGGGAAGGGTTGGGGATACAAACATGGTAGCCCCAAATACTTGTTTAGGCAATAATAATAAGTCTTTACAGATATGAGATCAAAACAGAACTGAAGTACAAACAGAGTGGATGATTTATATTCAGAGAAGCAAAGAACAAACTGGCAGTAGTAACCCATTAACACCATGAGGGCCTTTGGAAGAGGCCACGTGGAAATGGCAATTATTTTGGAACACTGTGGTTGGACCATACCCCTGCCCACTAGACAGACTTAATATTTGGCCTCTATAAGCCCAAAGTAGCATTTTATAGAGTTTATCCATAAGCCAGCCTCATCTAATGTCTGGAGTATGGCTCAAACCTGCTGGAATAGTTGACAACATCATTCAAGTAGGCAGCACTGTATGCATCGTGGGATCACAGTACTCTGTCCACTAGGTGCTGTAAAGTCACTGGTGCCCTATACAACTCAAGTAGAAGGACACAATACTGTCAGTGTCTACTAGGGGTGCTAAATGTGGTCCATTAAAATGTGGTCCATGCACAGTGTCCATTACTACTCCCTGAGAGAGACGTGCTATAGTTGTAAGAATGGGCATGTGCTGATTGTGCTTTTTCCATTTGTCCTTTTAGGATCAGCCTATATTTCAAAAATCTATTGCATAAATGCTCAATAGATTCTATTTGTAGAAGGGAGTGCTTCTTCCTCCCAACCCTATTTAAGAATGCCTGTCACCCATATAGTAGCTCAAAAATCAAGGAGCCCATTAAGGATTGAGATACTTCAAATTAGAAAATAAGATGAGGTGAAGTAACTGATCCCGGTTCCTCCTATCCTCGTTGGCCACCTTGTGTAGCATCTGTTTGATGATCTGGTTAAACGTCTCCACTAGACCATCAGTTTGAGGATGGTATACTGAGTGAATATCAACTAAGGGAATGGGGACTAGAGGAGCTCAGACCTTCCTAGGTATCTGTTACAGGTGGAACTCCAGACATGAAGCACAAAAGCGATGGACCTCCTCATTAACCGCCTCATTAAAATCAGAGCTGGATGTGCTCAAGCGTTTTATCGGCTCCCAAGTGCACGCCTAGGAGGTTGGCATGTGCTAGCTCACAAACCTGAAGCTGGAAATTCCTTTTCCGCTAGTAACAATGACCTCACCTCTTCCTTATGATCTGCTACACAATATGTCAAGTCATTTTTAATAACAAAGTACTCCCCTGTGGCACTGGATGCATTGGCCGTTTTCCAGAACTATTGCATTTTTGGCAAACTATACAAAACCATTGTTCCACTATTCCCCTTTTAAGGAGTTTGCCAAAATAGAGGGTCTGGACTGCTCCCACTGGGCATGGTATCCAACTGCGACAGCCCAGCATTGCCTGAAAGGGCGTCAGTCTGAAACTCCGCAGTGTCCACCATGTCGCACTGGGTGGCCCTGTGTACTCCTCTATGAGTCCGGCTGTGAGCACAGCATGGAAACAGCTTGGGACGGGCTTCCCACCTCCATAACAAGGCTCAAAGAACAACCAGGAGTGGAATGTGATATGCCTCTATTAATGTCCAAACAGTCTTTTCCCATTATTGCCAGATATTGTGAATTTCAGAGAACTGCAAACCATTTTGTTCCTCTGTAATTGATGACATAAGACTTTCATCATGAATACAGGTCAAAATTGTCTTCCCAGCAATCCATTGTTGCGGGGGCACATAACGGTGACTGACAGTGGAAACGTTGTTGTCGGAATCTATCAGTGCACTCCTGTACAGGGATAAGACAAGGGGTTAGCAATTTCACAGTACCTTCTTTCCTTTGCCCAACTGCAGTCTATGGGCTCATCGAGATGAAGGCAGTTGGGGATGCTATGCCTGGCCTCCACACACTTGAAACAATGGAGGATGTGCACTTTTCCTTGGGCTTGGCCACAGACTCCGTGTCTCTGCGGGGAGGTTCACGATTGAAGAAACATCCTGTCTAGGGTGTTTGGCAAGAGAACTGTTCTGCATGCTTGCTTTGCAAGGCTTCCCTGTGCAACTCGAAGGTTTCAATAAGTGCCTCCATATTCTTGTATTTTTGCCATCAGACCAGCCGGGAAAGGAACTTGGATAGGGAGTTAACCAGGATGTCACAAGTGACCTGCTCTATGACTTGATCACTCTAGAGCGAGCAGTGTCTGTTGTTCCCCCATTTTCACCAGGAGAGGCTGGATCTCAGCAGCCAGGGTGGTGATGATTGTGTCTGGGTCTTTCTGTTCAGTCATCTTTAGCAAAATCCTATTGACTATGCCACTGTGAATGAGAGACAAAAGGGCTCAAAAAGAAGACTTGGAGATAACTCTGTTTTAAAGTGGTTTGATTCATTTTAATCTACTTAAAATGTGAAGAAAATGTTCATTAGAATTTTGACAACTGTACAAACATCAAAAAAATATCAACAAAGTGAAATAGACTGGCTGTAGGATAGAGCGTTCGTCACTCGGCACAATGTTACGATTGGTAGAATTAAAATTTCAAATTGTACTGTGCACCAAATTCATGTATATAAAATACAAATAACACATGCACTTCAAGGAATAATTTAGTTTTGTGATTCAGCTTTTTTACTTAAGTTATTGAATTGCTAAATGGATATGCGGAACAATTTGCAAACTCATTTTAGATTATTCTGTTAATGGTTGAGCTTGTTTGAAAATGTTATTTTTAAAAAATATTATTAAAGACAATTTAAATAAACTGCATTGATTAATTATTTTTTATTTCTTATCCCTTATCCTGTGCCTTGGGTCATATTGTAGCGATCCAGTGGCGCTAAGATTCACACCATCAAGATGACGGGGATTTATTTATTTTTATAGAGGATCCCAGGGGCGCTCCCAGCCTTGGCTCAACCTTTACACACTCACAAACAGAGACAAAACAAAGCACTCCGGGAACTAACTACAATTAAAGAATATAATGAACTTCATTAATATAAATGAAAACAATAAAACCACCCCAGTAACCCTACGGTGAAATTACATTAAACATATAAACACAAACAACTCCACACAGCAAAGTCCATGAAAAACCACACCGGATGTAATTGAGATGACAACAGTAAGTCCAGAGATCTGTATGTTGAAAGGGAATGAAAAATCAGTTCTACCGGTAGACACTGTAAGGGTGAAGATGGATGGATGGTTCAGGAGCACTCTAACACTTGTGGGAAAGCCATGAATCCACAATCCATACTCAGCACACAGGTAGACAGAAGACGATTAAGACCCCAACAACAAATACAATCCAGGACACAGAGACTAAATATGGCTTAATTAACAGAAGGCAGTACGACAGGTAAACGAAACACAAAATACAACAACAAAAAACACTTTCTTTCGGACACCTGCCCTCCTTTTAAACCCCTCTGACCACCTTTGACCTCAACAGCCCCTGTAGGGACTGATGGGAGATGCAATTTTAACTACTAGTAACACAGCTACAATATACAATACAATACGGTTTATTTTTGTATAGCCCAAAATCACACAGGAAGTGCAGCAATGGGCTTTAACAGGCCCTGCCTCTTGACAGCCCCCCAGCCTTGACTCTCTGAGAAGACAATGAAAAACTCCCAAAAAACCTTGTAGGGAAAATGGAAGAAACCTGGGAAAGGCAGTTCAAAGAGAGACCCCTTTCCAGGTAGGTTGGGTGCAGTGGGTGTCAAAAGTAGGGGGTCAATACAATACAATACACAGAACAGAACAATTCCTTAAGACAGCATAATAATAAAAATTTTAGAAGTACGGTTTAACAGTAGATGATATGACATAATTAGGTTTGGATATTTTTAGAGTCCTGGAGACCTCATCCATCTAGCTGCCTCCCCATTTGGCCATTCCACGGCTGAAACGTTGCTCGGCCAGATGATGAAAGGACCCCTTTCCCATGATTCCTGTGATCCTCCATCAGGGATGACTTTACCATAGGCACGCAAACAACTTGGCAGGGGGGCCGTGGCACCAATGCCACATTTGGGTACCGAGAAAGAAACAGAATAGGTGAGGGTTAGTATTCAAATATAATTATCATGTTACTTATGTTTTAGTGCTAATGACTAACAACAGAGATGCAGTATGTACAGTTAATCAGCAGCTCTAGTCAGGATATGCTAAACTGAAGTAGTGAGTCTTCAGCCGGGATTTAAAGGCTGAGACTGAGGGGCATCTCTTATAGAAGCAGGAAGACCATTCCACAGTTTAGGGGCCCTGTAACTAAAAGCTCGACCTCCCACTGTTATTTTATTAATCCTTGGAATCATAAGCAGACCGGCATCTTGAGATCTTGAGATCTTAACCTGAGTGCGCTCAGGTTTGTAAGTCATGATAAGTTCAGACAAGCAAGCCGGACCTTGGCCATTTAATGCTTTATATGTTAAAAGGAGGATTTTGAAATCTGCCCTAAACTTAACTGGGAGCCAGTGTAAGATTTAAGAACTGGGTTATGTGTTCATATTTTCTTGTTCTTGTAATAATTCTTGCAGCGCATTTTGGATTAACTGGAGGCTGTATAGAGAACAGTTTGAACAGCCAGTGAACACCGCATTGCAGTAGTCAATCCTACTAGAGATAAATGCATGAATTAATTTCTCACAATCCTGTTTATTTAGAAAGCGCCTTAATTTCCTAACATTTTTAAGATGGAAAAACATGTTTTGGACAACTTTGTAATATGTGCTTTAAATGACATGCTAGAGTCAAAGATAACTCCTAGATTGCGGGCTGATTCAGTAAAATTAATTGGGATTCCAACTGAGTTAAATGATGACAAAATATTGCTGTGATCAGCGTCATTCCCTCCAACAATTAACATCTCTGTTTTATCTGTATTTAAAGACAAGTAGTTCTCATTCATCCATTCCTTTAATTCACTAACACAACTAATTAAAGACAACATCGGAGAAACTTCATTTGATTTAAATGAAAGGTATAACTGGGTGTCATCTGCATATGAGTGAAAATTAACATTATGTTTCCTAATGAGAGATCCCAGTGGAAGCATGTAAAGTGAAAACAGTAAAGGTCCCAGTACTGAGCCCTGCGGACACCATATTGAACTTCTGTGTATAATGATGGAGTACTGTCAGCACATTTCTGTACATATTGGAATCGATTTGATAAATAAGAACTGAACCAAGCGAGCACGGGCCTGTAAGCCCAACATCGTTTTCTAGCCTGTGCAGTAAAATAGAATGGTCAATGGTGTCAAATGCTGCACTTAAGTCCAACAACATAATTACAGTGGAGTTTCCTTCATCAGAGGATATCAGAATGTCATTTACAACCCGTGTTAGTGCGTTTCTGTACTATGACCAGTGCGAAAGCCAGACTGGAATTTCTCAAATAAATTGTAATGCGTAAGGTGTGACTGAAGCTGACTGGCACTACTTTTCTAGTATTTTAGAGAGAAATGGTAAATTTGAAATAGGCCTATAGTTATTTAGTATGTGTGGGTCTAGGTCTGACTTTTTAAGTAAAGGTTTAATGACTGACACTTTTAGTGCATCAGGTATGTGCCATGCAGTAATGAACTATTGATAATGGTTAGAATAGGGCTGCAAGAACATCCATTGCACTTTTACTAGTTTTGTTGGCACTGGATCTAGGGAACAAGTAGTGGGCTTCATTTTAGTAATTAAAGTTAAGACTTCCTGCTCAGTTACAGGATTAAAATTACTAAAGTGCTGAATGCAATGTGGCAGGGTCTGCTAAGCTAGTATTTGGTTTGTACTGTGATGCTGAGATCTGGGATCTTATATTTTTAATTTTCTCATTGAAGAAGTTCATAAAGTCTGTACTGCTAATATCTGTTGGTATTTTGCACTGTTGATCTGAATTCCCATTTGTTAATTTAGCCACTGCTCTAAAAGTACCCTAGGATTTTTATTATTGCTATCTATTAATGTAGAATAGTATTCTGAGCGAGCTTTAAAGAGGGCTTTTTTATATTTATTAACACTCTCTGTCCATGCAATTTGAAAGACATGTAGCTTTGTTGTTCTCCATCTGCGCTCCAGTTTTCGACACTCTAATTTAAGAGCTCGAGTATTTTCATTAAACCAGGGAGAGTTTCTATGTGCTTTGATCACTTTTGTTTTTAGGGGAGCCACTGTGTCCAGAGCATCTCTCAAGGTCACATTATAATGTGATGTTAGCTGATCTAAATTGTTTTCCATTTACATTTGATGTTAACTGATCTAAATGGTTTTCCACAATTACACTCGACTTACTCAAGGTATCTATAAATTTTGAAGCAGAATTACAATCTAGATGTCGCACTGTCTTTGTTTTAATCTGTGAGTGCTTGGCATGGGCAGAACTAAATCAAATGTAATTAAGAAGTGATCGGAAATAACTACATTTAATGGAGTAATATTTAAATTTTGAATTTCAACTTTGTAAGTTATAATTAAATCTAATGTGTGGTTATGATTATGAGTTGGACCTTTGACAATCTGACAAAATCCTACTGAATTTAACAAATAAGTAAAACATTTGCTAAAAGTGTCAGTTTCCACATCAATGTGTACATTAAAATCCCCATCAGAACTACGTGATCATAATTTATAGCCAAATCAGACAGAAGGTTGCTAAATTCAGTCATGAACAATGAATATGGCCCTGGTGGTCTGTAGACTAGCACTATAATTGTGTTGGAATCTGTTTTAATATTTAAAATGAATGCCTCAAAGGATGTAAAGTTGCCTAAATTTTTAGGAGTGATTTGCATTTTGTTACAATGAATTATTCCAAGGCCTCCTCCTCGACCAGAATCTCTAGACTTATGAAGGAACGAGTATCCATCTGGTGACGCCTCAGCTAGGGAACAGTGTCACATTTACTAAGCCAGGTTTCAGTAAGAAGACACAGATCAGATTTTGTACTTAATATATATCATTTACCAAAACAGCTTTAGTGCCAAGAGAGCGAATGTTCAATAAACAGCATTTAAAACTGCATGGTTCTTTCTGAACTGCTGATATATTTTTGTTTTAATTTGAATTAAATTTCTATTACAGATGCCCTGGTGGAGGTCTGGTTTTATCCCTTGGTCTAATTATACACCTTATTTTTGGTTATCAATTAATTTATGGTTTGTATCAAGACTAAATTTACTGGATGCCCCACAACAGGGATTATGGGTAACAGCTTCAGGAAAATAACAGGTGGGATAAACAACAGCCTGTGATTTAAGATCACATGACTGCGGCCTGGATGGTGCTCTAATCAGTCAACCAGGCAGTTTTGCTGCCATATTTTGAGATAATACATAAGATCCCCTCCAGTTAGGATGAAGACCATCTCTTCTGAAAAATCCAGGCCTTTCCCAAAAATCATCCCAATTGTTCACAAACGCTATGCTTTTATTTGCACACCAGGTTTCTAGCCAACAGTGAAAGGAATGCAATCTGCTATAAATCACATCCCCTCTATATAATCTTGATAAGGGACCACATACAATTAAATTCCGACATTTTGTTTTAGCTTTGGTGCATAGAGAGATGAAGTTCCGCTTTAATACCTCAGATTGCTGTAAACAAATATCATTAGTGCCGACATGCAGCAATAAGGTAGATACTTCATCGTCGGCCACACGGTCCAATGCGGCCTTTATGCCAGAAATCTTGGCCCCTGCGAGGCACTTAACATTAATTGCTGGTTTAACATAGTTTGGAATTCTAACATTCCGCACTATGGAATCGGCAATTATGAGCACTTTATTATTCTCAGTTTCCACAGCCGCGCTGCGGAGAGCTGAGAATCTGTTCTGGGTCCGAATTGGTGACCTGGGTGCCGGGGGACTAAATTTTGGATTCTTAGACCCCCGTCTTACTGTTACCCACTCGCCCTGTGGCTGAATCGGTGCTGCTGATTTCGGCCGCACTGACTACAGTGGGACCTGGAGAGACTGAAGCCGAATCAGAAGTAGCTGAATTGTCTAAACAAACTGAGTCGATCCAATGACATATTTAGTCACGTTTATGTTTCGCCTAAGCTATTAAGTTCAACAGAATTAAAAGTGTTTTGCTCCTGATTTTCTTTTGTATTCAATGTGTGGTGCATCACGTTGCAGTGTCCAACAGTAGTTAGCAAGCATTGACAGATTCCAGTTGCCCTGGTATCGTTTCTCCATCGTAGCAATGTCCTGGTGAAACCTTTCACCATGTTTGTTACTGACAGCACCGAGATTTGCAGGGAAGATGTCTAAGTGTGAGCAGAGGAAATTAATCTTGAGTGACATGTTGCACTTCATTGTCTGAGAAGTTTGAGAAGTTTGTCTACCAGCTGAATGTAGTTTGGGGCTCTGTAATTGCCCAGAAAATTGTCAACAACATCTTTGAAGGCTTTCCAGGCATTTTTTTCAGGCCCGAATATTAGATCTTCAAACTGCTTGTTACTCATAACATGTCTGCTCTGGGGGCCAACAAAAATGACCTTTTTGATCTTGGTGTCAGTCATTCTTGGGAACATCTGTCTTAAATAACGAAAACCTTCACCTTCTTTGTTCAGTGCTTTCATGAAATTCTTCATGAGTCCCAGTTTTATGTGAAGAGGAGGCAAAAAAAAAAGCGATTCATGTGCCACATTTTTCTGTCCTGGAACTAATTTTTTACTTAGTGGCCAGTTCTGTCGAGAATAGTGTGACTCTTTGGCACAGCTGTCCCATTCACAAATGAAACAACAGTACTTGTACAGCCGAGCTGCAGTCCTAGTAACAGAGCAATGACTTTAAGATCTCCACAGATATTCCAGTTGTACCTGCTATACTGGACGTGCTTCAGCAACAGTTCCATATTCCATAGTCATGTGGTCTCATTGCTGAATGCACATTAGGATATTCAATTGACTTCTTGTTTTTGGCAGAGAAACCAGACACATTAAACAGAAGTAACAGTCAATCAAATGGTCTTTCTGTTCTCGCCATATCATCGGAACAGCGAATGGCATTGTTTTTCGAGTGACTCTGAGCCAGGCTCTCAGACTGATAGTACATGTTGCACAGCAAATGTGAGGCGCCCATTCCTTGTCTTGATCACCACTTTTGCAACCGAAATACAAATGATAAGTTTTCTTCACAAGAGCAGTCATCCAATGTCTCTGAGGTACATGTGTATATTCGCCACAGATATAGCAGAATGTATCACGGCTGTTACGGCATTGACGGAACATATCGCCCGACACCAAAATGTCTATAGTATCAAGCTTACTTATATTGCTACATATACTATACTTTACTATACTGATACCATACATACACACTGACTATCTATATAAACCAAATGAGCACGATTGGTGCATGCAAGCCACCTTTATAGCATGCTGAGGCAGCATCAAGCTTGTTCAGACCTGCGCCCAGACATGCCCAGGATGTCAACTTCCACAGAACAGCTTCCAGCTTGGCCTGATTCCATGCCTGGACATGCCCAGGCTGAACAAATCGTTGTTGATAAGTCACTTACGGGAGCGAAAATGTTTGGATACAAATATAAGAAAAAATCATGACAAAACTGAAACGGTATGTGATGGGTAAATTTTGATGTGATATTCATGATCAGCTCCCAAAAATCAATAAGAAACACCCAACAGTGTTCAAGAAGCAAAAACTTTGTTGTGCGAGGTTATTAAGAATTTTTTTATTTAACAAAACCTTAAACTAAGTATTAACACTGGCAGTGACATACCACAAGAATCTACTGTATCTATTCATTATTTGGAAAGTTATAGTTTTATTAACAATATGTTTTTACACTTTTATCTTTAAGCAATATTCTAGTGAAAAATATGCTTCAATGGAAAAAAAGAATGTTTATTGTTTTCTATTATATAGCCATTGTTGTTTGTCTATGTATGACTTTGTTGTCAATATGGAAATAATCTTTTTATTTGATCCCAGTACAGTATAGATTTTCTGATTCAGGTCCTGAGATTAAAACATTTAAGAATCCCTCCTGTAGACAATATCATCCATACACTATGCTGCGATAATCTTCACTATACTGTGTAACAAGTCTGCTTAATTGGATGAGTTCTAATTCAGGTATTATTTAGTAAAATATTAAAACACTGCTTTCTTTTATACAAAATTGGAAAAGATTAAATTCACTGAATGGTGAACAATTCTATTCCATCTAACCATTTATTAATGCTCTTCTCGGCTACTACATTTTTAACAATATTGAGTGAAAACCTTAAGACCAATTTAGTATCTTTCAGTTACTTTTTTGTGGGGGAAGTGGCCTTAATCTTATATGTTCAGTAACCCAGATTCATTAACTTACAATATAGTTTATGCATTGTACTGAAACCAATAATGTAATTGAAGCAATCAGGATAAGTAAGGTTTTAAAAGAACATTTGAATAATTAGACAGATAAAAGGAATAATGTGTTTTTAGCAACATACTTATTTTTTAAATAGCAACTTGCATTTCTCATAACACCTTAGGGGAGTGGGGGTTTCTTTCATTATCATTGGAGCATTGCTAATGGAATATTGTGCAGTGATGTGCTCACTCATTTATGGCTCATTTAATATTTTAAATCATTGCTTCAACATGTCCTAGGTGTTGTTTTCAAGTTTAAACTGCAAATCACTTACAAAACCATTCTGTATTCTTAACGTGAAACCTACAGTATTTTACATGACAGATTTTGTATCTGTATACTCCTTTCTGTATAACTATTCAGTGTAATTAATCTATTTTTCAGTGAAGTGATAAGATAAGTGAATGGATTTGGAATGAATGGAATTCCATGGAACATTTCTCCAATCTTTCATTCATTTTATGCTTCAAATCTCATCTTGTGTACCTGTTCTATTTATTAGGGTGGTAAAGATGAAAATTAAGATTACCCTGGCATCAGTCTCCTGGAGGATCCTGATGGACTCACAGGCCAGCCCACATGTATAATCCCTTTAGCAACTACCCATATTTCCCTGCCAGTTTGGCTTTGATACTACGTGCTTATATCATCTATACTGATTTTCTCAATCAAGAGGATCATATGTTCTGTAATATCACAGGCACTCAGCTTCAGAGCTGTGCACAAGAACCTTGTTTTAGATGCAGTCCCAATTTTTGGACACTTCTAAAATCTAGTGGTCATAGGCTAACTTGAAGACTTACCCTGTATAATTGGAAATTTATTTACCATTATGTTTAGAGATTCATCTAAAGATCTATCCTTAGTTTAATCATAATCTTTTTTGTAATCCCCACTCCTCTGCAAGTGTTGCACCAATCTTTTGGTCTAAGCTCCTATAATATCACTTTTGGAACATATTGCAATATGCTTAAAGTTCTCCATTTGATGCAGCCGTTCTGTTACAACAGAGAAAGTTTTTAACTTCCTGGACAGAAATACTACCAAAGTCTTTTTTTATGTTCTGCATAATCATTATTATTTTCTTTACAGATTAAACATGTTATGGGGGAATGGTGAGAGAAATCAAAGAATAGTAACTGTTTATGTGGAGTCTGTATATTTTCTATCACATATGCAACAATTTTTACCAGATAAACGGTTTAAAAATGTAGCCATGAGTGGAAAATACAGCCTAAGTCGTCTGAAAATTTGCTCAGTACAGTGTTAATATTCAACACGAGCACCTCAATAGAGACAAAATCACTTACAGTTTAAGATGTTATTTGCTATTCATCAATAACTCAAAGACCACTTCTTCAACCAATGTTTTGTTATTTTTAGAAGAAAACAATATCATCTGGTGTGGATCGAAATAAAGGAATAGTTTTCTGTAGTAGTAGTCCTTGTTTTAGTAAGGCCTAGAATCACACTACAGGACTCAACACATCTTTAAGAGCATGTGAAATTTAATGACTGAAGTTCTTTGGTTTTGTTGTCTCTGATGGTGTCAAATTATATGACTAGAAATCTGATATCAATTTGATTACACAATTCCCCCAACACTTTTTATGATAATCCCAAATCTTGCATTGTGTCAGGAAGACAAGATCACCTAATTTTGGCAGACAGCCTACATGGAGCACAGAGGAATAAGAAGAGGAGCATTTAACCAATTTACATAAACAAGATAAAGAACAAAAAGGCTCTAAAATTCACCAAGCCTATCCTCCATTTGCACAGTCCCAAAAATACACTTTCTGACCTTTTCCTTGCAACTGTCACTGTTCTTCACAGTTTATGGATAGTGTTTATTGGTGGCTGCTAACTCTTGTTGACATAAGAGTCTATTCGTACAACTTGTGATTTGCTATGAGGAACTTAAATTAGATTGACTCTATTGTAGTGAGACATAAAGTACACTATTACTGAGTCACTGGTGGTTGACACACTGATTCTTAGCAAGCTATATTAAGGGGCTTCTTCATCTCCTAGTTTTAAAGTTCCTTTCTCTGTTCTTTGACCAACCAGCCATCTGTCTTTCCAATACAAAACTGTAGTGATATTTAGGGCCTGGCTTTTTATTTAATGCTTTAAAATGAGAAAGTTACTAATACAAGGACTCTTCATAGATGATCTGATTTGAATTCTACGGATGATTATGGACTCTAAAAATTTCATATATAGCTGCCCCACTACTACAATGTCAGAATGTGAAACTGTGGCCTAGCTGGTAAGCTACTTAGACAGTCTAGAAATTTGGATGGCTTACTTTGAGATAAAATAAATGACTTACTATAGTTAGGACTAGTGTGTTGTGATTTTAGCACAAAAATAGCAAAAATAGATGAGGCCTTCAAAAATACCCTCAGAAAATAGGAAAGAATCCTGGGGGCATTCCCAAGTAGTGATGGAGGTACTGGTGCCACCTCTTGAGATTCCACTTCCACAAATGCAAAGAACACAATGAAATTTAAAAAGACATAAATATTTTTAAAGACAATTAAAAATAATGCATTAACACTAGAATTACCAGAGCCTACAAAAAAACCTGTTGATCCGTCCCACTTTAAATTGCTTCACACCTCTCTGTCTTTTGTCCTCTAAATGTGTTGATAAGCAGAAAGCAGCAAGCAGCCTGCTATCACATCCCCCACCGGCGCACAGTTTTCTCAGCTCAAGTCTGTTTACCTGAGTGTCAGTTGCTTAGAGTTGTATAGAATGAGAAGCCAAGCAAAATGACACCTTTTATAAATACTATATTGTTATTTGGAACACATGCATTTCATGTGTGTTCCGTGTCTACAACGATCTATCTAAACACATCATTAAAATAGAAATGTTTTTCATGTTTTAGTAATAATTGACAAAATATAGACATAAAGTGTATAATGTGTGAAGCCTGAAGTCCAAATATCAAAGAAACACTTTCACAAAAGGTACAAATACTGCAGAACAAGTGCACTTCTTTTCAAGAATATAACTGCAGAAAAAGAACCCGCGTTAGGGTACGACATTGACACTCCTTTAACAAGACCGCTTCGGTGGCACAATGGTATCAACTGTTGACTTGTAATCAAAACTTCACGGGTTTGATCCCCGACGAGTCCGTTTTGAGAAGTGAGCTGCTCGTATTCTTATTATTTTAGAATGAAAACATACATTTGATTCCAGGCTGTAACAGCCGGTGTGATTTATGATACTTGTAAAGGTTAGCTTTGTTTTTTTTTATTCAGTTTTATTTTCTCAGCCACGTTCACGATCCCAACCCTCCCCGCCAACCCCCCATTAGACACTGCTGTTTTCACATAAGGACACGCTATAACAGAGGTGAGCTCAGATCAGGATGACAGTTCTACATCGGAGCAAGAATGCATGCCACACTTTTGCCAGCGCTGTACTTTGTATATGTACATGGGAAGCTCTGCACTCTACTTGTATCTAAACAAGCTGCTGCAGTCCAATTTTTGGTTTGACTAATCTCCATCTGGTTTCTGATCTAGTCATTCAATGTGTGTATCTTTTTAATCAACCCTAAATTAACACATTTGTTTCTGACAAATAAAGACATCTTTGTTTTTTGTAGAAAGAGCTAAGCTGCACCTATTATATTTGATGCAATACAAAAAATAGCCATCGGCTGGGCCAGAAAAAATAGAATTTACATTCAGAGCTGAATTCATTTTGTACAGACTAGTTGCTCTTAATATGTCTTAGAGCAGGTCACCAATCATGAAGTTTTCTTAGTAAGATGCTGGAAATTGTTGCTGGTTGGATACTGCAGTGTGAGATGCTTATTTTTAGAATCCAAGAAAACTGTGAAACTGTGGTCTGATATTGAGGAATTACTCAGTACTTTTTTTTCTCGTTAGACTATAGCAGAACAAGATAAATATTATCTACACATGTGTGTAAACTTCAGGCTAATACATCTGCTTGCACAGACATATTGCTGTTGTTTCACATTGGACACAGTATCTTTCCATGTGTAACATTGCAGTTCACTTGGTTCAAGCAGTCTAGCAAATAACCAATTACTGATATTACTGGCTATGAAAAGATCATTTAACATCATAACCTGAGCAGTATCAGAGCAGAATATCTTGCTAGAAAAATTCAAACAGCATGTGCTATTTTTATAAGATACGAATATTCAGGTAATTGTATGCTCAAGCTTGAGAGTTTTAGTCATAAATGTATAAATACATGCTTCATACAGTAAGTGATAAAGTATTGGCTCCCTTTTCGATTTCCTGTTTTATATCAGATTTTAACACGTTTTTAAGTGTTCAAACTCAAATCTAATATTAAATAAAGAGTACCTGAGTGATCAAATAACACTTTTTAACTTATCAAATTTATGTAATGAGCTAACATATTCAACACAAACTGGCACTGTGAGAAAAAGTAAATACCCCTACTTACAACAACCAATTTAAAAGAATTCTTAGAGTTAGCTGAGTCAGGTGATAGAACAAAACCAGGCTTGATTACAACCAGTCCTGCTTAAAACAAATCTCCCTTATTTTGACTTTTTCCATCAAAGTGCAGTTTCTAGCACAAATATTCCTCAAGTTCATAATGCTACGATCAAAGAAAATCCTTGAAGAATGCAAAAAAAAAGTTATTGAAATCGATCAGTCAAAAATGAATACAAAAGCCATTTCTAAGCCTCCGAGACTCCATTAAAACACAATCTCCAAATGGAAAACACCTGAAACAGAAGTGTGTTTTCTCAAAAATGGCCCACCTGCCAAAATGACTCCAAGGGTGCTGTATAAAATTATGCCGGAAGACATAAGGAAACCTCAGCAATTCAAAGTTTGGCAGGGTTCTCTTGAGTCAGCAGAGGCCAATGTTTGTGACTGAACAGGCAGAAAGACACTGGGCAAATAAAGACTTCTGAGGAGAGAAGCAAGCAGGAAACACTTCTAGCCAAAAATATTAATGCACATTTGCCAGAAATCATTCACTTGATCACCCAGCCTTTTACTAGAGTGTTCAATAAAGAAATAAGTGAAAGTGTGTTTTTTAATAAGACGTGGGTCTTATTACTCCTGGCATAGAGCAAACACAGCATTCCAAAATAAAAACCTCATGGTAATGGTAGTATGGCGGTGTGAGGATGTTTTGCTGCCTCAGAACTTAGAAAATGTGTCATAATTTTAGAGACCATAAATTTTATGCTGTGTGAAAAAAAATTTTAAATTAATTTTTGATCATTTGTTCTTAAGCTGAAGATAAAAAGTAGTCTTGTCATGCAGTAAAACACTGATAATGGCAAATAACACAATTAGTAAAAAGAAACAAAATAAAAGTTTTAGGTTGGCCTAGTCAAGGTTCAGACCTAAACCTCATTAATAAATTGTACAGACCTCTTCAGATTTCTGGCATCCTGGCTGGAAGGTAAAACAGCGATTCCTCTCACACCATATATTAATTTGGCCATCCTTAGGTGGGCTTGAACCAAAATCCTCTATGCCAACTTACAATGTGTAAATTGTGATATACTGTCATTCCATCTAAATTATTTAACAATGCTTAACTATACAAGGTCTATCCAAAAAAGTCCAACCATTGTTAATATAACGAGAACGGTTTGCTTGGCATTGATGTAACCTGGCAGCCAAGGAGAGTGGACTGGAATGGTCATGTGTGAACAATGATGACTTCACTGGACTAGTCAGTGGGAGCACTAGATGCTATTGAATAAGAATGTGTGCTATGTGGCCGTCACATTCAAAATGACTGAACGAATAGAGCAATGAATCTGCATCAAATTTTGCGTTAAACTTGAACATTCATCGGCAGAAACTATTTGGATGATTCAGAAAGCATTTGGGGACAATTCAATGAGTGCAGCACCAATAAAAGTGTGGCACAAACACTTCAAACACTGCAACCTCTGGCTTTCCAAAAACAAAAATAACCTTGAAAGGGAAGAGATTTCAGACTGTCGATGAGATTCAGGAAAATATGACGAGGCACTGATGGCTTTCCAACAAAGGATTTTGCAGAGTGTTTTGAACAGTGGAAGAGATGCTGGGAGAACTGTGTGTGGGCCAATGATGCCTACTTTGAAGGGGATTGAGGCGTCATTGTCCTATGTACAATGTTTCTTGTATCTTGTATCTTCTTCAATAAATGTATCTATTTTCTATATTGCATGACTGGATACTTTCTGGACAGACCTTGTATACTGTACATGATAATATACTGTGTGACAGACTGTGAAGGAGTCAGGAAAAATAATTGGAGCAGCAGCTGGGTTACCCCATGTAATTGTAGGCCTTGAGCCAAAGAAATAAACAAAAACTAGTGTTTCTTGGCTTTAATTTGGCTACAGTGCCGGTTAGTCCCAAAATAAGCCGCCATCTTCCATTGTGTCCTGACCTGGAAGGGGCAGAGCAACCTTGATGCTGAAGGCAGGCACTATTTTAATTTTATGTAAAGTATAATAATTAAATGATAGCCTTGAAGGCTGTAATTGAATGTCTGTTTTTTTATTAATATTCACTATATTCATATTTTTACAGCTTCCTTTTTATCTTTATTTTTGTGCCGTGGCAGCAAGCTCATATCTCCTCCATGGTGCAAAAATGGGCCCTAACAATTGCTGCGTTCCCCCTACAGAAACACCAAAATCAAACCTTCACAGTCTATTGAACAAAATGGAAATGTCCTCATTGTAGAACTACTGACTGCCAATTTATGATGTGACCCTATATTTCATAATATGCTTTATATATGTGAGCCATTGGTATTTATACCTCATCATCTGTGCCGAATATCTTACCTGTGACAAGTCAGAACTAATCTGTTAAATCCAGATCACCGTACCAGGAGTGTTGTCAGGTAATTGTATAGCTTAATGATGTGACATCATTATAACCTGAACTTGTTTGCTCAACTTTAAGGGCTTTTAACTTTTAAGCAACGCTTCTTACTTATTCTTTAATATTACTGCATAATCTTATTTGTTTTTCTTTTCTTGTAACTTTCTTTTGTTTGACATCTTGTAAAGCACTTGAGAGCTACATTGTTTGTATGAAATGTGCTATATAAATAAATGTCGTTGTTGTTGAAGAGCGATGGCACTCAGTGCATTCAGACTGGAGCGGACTCACTTGCTTGAGTGTTGCTACATGTGAAAGCTGCTTTAAAATAAGCTCTAATGTGCAGACACAAGTTATACTACATGATTAAGCCAAGTGTTTTGAAATGAGCTGGTGTTTTTATATTTCTTTTTAGTAAACTAGGGGGCTTCACCCCCTGCTCGCTTCGCTCACCCACCCACGGGTTTGGTTTACTGGATATACAATTTTAAAGAGATTGTTAGTTTCATGGGAATTGTTACATATGCATTATTTTCACTTTTATTTTATAACTTTTGTTAAAACAATACTTTATTTCCGGCTCCGGGTCTGGTTATGTTCCTTCTTGGAGGATGTATAACGCTGCTTGCGTTGTGAAGGGGGTGCGGCTGAACGCACGCTAAGAAGATGCCATCGGATCATTTGCTGTCTTTCTGCTGCTGGCGAGATGCCTGTTCTGCTTGTCTCGCTGTCCGATTATTCCAAAGCCAGTACAGCAGCTGTCCTTTTGCCATTTCGCATCTCTGCCGCTCACGTTGTGAAGGGGGAGGGGGTGGGCGAGGGTTAGGTTGGCTGAATGCACGCTAAGGAGAAGCAGTCTGATCATCTGCTGTCTTTCTGCTGCTGGCGAGCTGCATGTTTTGCTTGTCTCTTGTCATTGTTTTAAGAGTTGGGAGCACATGAAGAGTGTCTGCCAACAGCAATCCAACAATGGCTAGGTTAGATGTCCGTGGACTTGTTTTAAATGATGTCTCACTGCCTTGTCTCACGTGACGTTGTAAAAACAATACTTGTCCTTAATTTCCAGCCCCGGGCGTGGTTAAATCTCTTTCTCATGATGTATAATGCTGTTCGTGTTATCAAGGGGGGTTGAACACATGCTAAGGAGGTGCCTTTGGATCATCTGCTGTCAATCTACTGCTGTCGCACTGCTATCATTCTTCCGTGCTGTGCTGCGCCCTCCCTCAATCGGACCTAACAGTCACTTAAAACAAAAAACGCTTTAACCTGGCTGTGATGCTACAATACTTTCGAATCTTACTGCTTTCGTATTCTTTACCTTTCTCTGCATGTGTATCGCGCCATCATTTGTTTGAGCCTTTCAAATTCCACTGCTTTCATAATCTCTTATCTGCCTTTTTTCTCTCCAACACTTTTGGGTCTCTTTTCACCGTGCTGCTCTTTCTTCTTTGTTTAGTCGTTGACATTTCATCTAGAATGTATTGTCCTTATACGCTTTATATGTGCTGAGAGCACAGGATCTGTGTGTGCTATGTGCCTTTACATGACTGAGTGTTTTGCTGGCCGTGCTCTTATTTGATATTGTTTGCATCTCACGGGTCTTTTATGGGTCTTCCAAGAACTTAAGAACAAGATCACGTCTCATTGCCCTGCTTTTCCTTTCCAGGATTTTTTTTTGTAATTGAGAGATGTACATCATTTATTGGATTTTTCCCAGATGTTTTCATTTAGACTCCAATTTTTTGCCACAGTTCAAAAGCATACATATCATGTGTGTGTTTTTGTGTGTTGGTTTGAGGTTGTTTCCATTAGAGACCCTTTATAAAGAAGCATGGAAATATCTTTAAAGGATTAAGTGTGCCATTTCATACAGTATAATGAGCAAATATTGTGTCCATGTTCAAAGGACAACAGAGTGACACATTTTAAAGGATGCATTTCTGGACAGGTTTATTTGCTTTGTATATTAAGGGCCCTATTTGAAACAGTGAACATTTTTGACAAAATTTTTATACTTGTTTTTGCTTTCTCCAAGTACATGTAGGCTGAAGACAGGAAAATATATATTTTTTTTATTTATTTGTTTATTTATTTATCAGACACCTTTATCCAAGGCAAATTACAAAGCAAGTTGTAATTCATACCAGAATGAATTAAAGGTGCAAGCATCAAATCAACAGAGAACAAGACAAAGATGCCTAAACATAAGTAAATACCTTTTTTGTCACTGAGAGATCATATTGCATACAATATATATTGAATAATTTTATATTGTATTAGATTATACTGTAATAATTATTTTCTGGAAGTTTAACGTCCAAAAAATAATGGTCATATATGATGCCAGATGATCGGTTCTACAGGCTTCCTCAATTTCTGATGCACAATAAGAAAAATGAAAACCTTTCATTTGATGGGCAATGATGAGACCTCTTGCTGTTAGGGACCATGTGGCTAAATTTGAATTAGTCTGATTAAGACGTGTTATATAAGGAAAATGAAGTATATGTGCAGTAGTGCAAGTATAATGCCATTTTTGATAATTCAGGAGATCATTTTTGTCAAGTTCAGGAATATTAATCTAGTTAAATTAAAAACACAAAAATAAGAGTTGACATTAATTACTGTCCAGGATTAAAATATAACAGATCTGTTCCTGTAAAGTATCCCCTCTACTTTTTTGAGCCACTGTACACCAAAAGGTCTGTGCACATCACTGACAATCCTAACCTGATGAACACAGGCCAGCTAAATTTTATAACGAAAGGAATATTCAGCAGTCCAATGAGTCACTAGAAAATGTTAAGATACTAGGCAGTTCTTCAGGACTGTAATAACATATGAACATGATGTCTATGGGCATTTGGAAAAACAAAAAAGATCAATCTGGTGTCACTACTAAAAGGGTATGACACATTATTAAAATATAACTGTATTCAGAATGCATCTTCACCTAGGCAAGGGCAGATGAAATTTTTAATTTTTACAAAAGATTTATTATCTTGCATAAAAGTTAACTTTAGATTACACATTACTGTACCTACAGTATAATATAATCTCCTCAAACCCAAATAATCCAAGTTTTTGGAAGTTGGAGTCTATCATGGCAGCATTGGTTGCAAGGAAGGAAACAGCGCTTGGCAGGGCACCAGTCTATTACAGGATCCACTCACACACTTTAATGAGGCCAATTTAAAGTTATTGGGGATGCAGGAGGAAAATCCAAACAGTCATGGAGAAAATGTGCAAAACTACTGAAAACAAACAGGCATAGAATTTGAACCCAGGATACTAGACTAATGAGACAGCAATATTACGCACATTGCCATCATTCCATCCACAAATAATATATTAAGGAAATAGATGAGGATCACAGAATTTATAAAAGAACATATTAATTACAGCTTTTCTTTATAGCATGTCTTGGCCACATTGAACTGTGAGCAACACAGTAATTAGATCACTTATTTGATTGCAGAATCATCAGTGAGTCATATAGTTTGTTTGAATATATACTGTAGATTGTGGACAGTGTAATCATGCTGTAGCTGTTTGGATTTGTGATGACCTCCAGTAACAGTAATTATGTGGGACTGAAACTTTTGAACAGGGAGATTTGAACATTTTTTACAGTTTGCCCATTCTGTCCATCTGCTGGTTTACTTTGGGCACTCTGGTTTTGGTTCCAGTTTGAAAGATGGTGCACTCTAAGTCAACCCAGTCTAAGTCAGTATGCCCTACAATGTAATTATTGTCCATCTTGGGTTTGTTCCTGCCTTACACCTAATTCTGCCAAGCCAGACAGATTCATAAAACACGTGAATTAATTTACAACAATTAAATTATTTTTCTCTGCCATCATTAGCATTTTGACTTCATATGGAAATAAAGTATTGAAAGAAGGTGAGGAAATAGGCCAGTGTCTCCAAACTGACAATCATGTTAAGAGTAAGGCAATAAAACAATCTAGTCCTGCTTAGATTTAAATTACCTGTAAAGGCCTATTATTTAGGTGTATTTTTTAAATCTTTTAGACTAATTTGTGCATTCAGCATTCAGCTTAATTATGGCTTTTAGCCTTGTAAATCTTATAGAGCAAGAGTTAACACTTAGAAGACATCCCCTCACTTAAAACTTCTCTCATTAGAGATCGTTATTGACTTCTTAGATGTGAAGTTTGTCTGCATTGTCTATAACACAGCTGTCTGTCTCCCTCAAGAGTCACATGATGTCTATTCAATAAAAAGGGTGAAAGATCACTGGTAGTTTAGTGCCCTTGTGGCTGCATTAGCAACGCCATAAATCTTAGGCATCCAGAGAGCTGCTCTGTGCTTTCAAACATTTCCTGTGGGAAGCAGGCTAGAGGTAAGGAGAAAGGAGGAAGCTCATGTTTAAATATATTTATTTAATACATAAAAATGAATGATTTTAAAAAGCATTATGAATTAGAGAAATAAAAAAAAGCATAAAATTAGTAAAAAAGCATAAAATTAAGTAACATTATATATTGAGCCACCTAATTAAAAGGCTATAATCCTCTGTATTGTCATGGTCCTGGTCCTTGTTCTGTAAATGACATATGTAACTGAGTTTAAAAGTATGTAAAACTAAATTATATGCAATATTTAAATATGTGTTCTTCCTATAAAAGTACAGTGGTCTGGAGAGAAATAAATGTACAAAAGAAACAGTCAGTGTCATTGGGTTTAATGTCTACAGCATGTAAGATCCCTGCCAGTAAAGGAGAGGCTGTTATTGTCTTTCATCTTCACCTGGCACATGCCTCATATATTTCTCCATTTGCTCATACCCTGGAGGGGATTCCTAAGCTACAGAACTGTTAGAGATATGCATTGCCTTATGTTGCCAGTGAGGTAAATTCATTTTCATTGTCATCAGAGCTGGTAACCCCAGCACTTCAAAGGCGGTGGCTGAAGTCAACATTGCACCACTTAGTGTGGTGTTTTAAGTAGGTGCTGGGTGATTTAACTGAATCAATAATCTATTACTTACTCAGAAGAACTAATTTGGATCCTCCTAGTAATAAACTATCATGTGTTTGTTTTTTGTTGTGTGCTTGTTATTGACTCATTAGGGCAAAATGGTGATCAATACCATTACCAGTTTCATAAAATGTTAAAATACTAGCTGTGTGTGGTTTTCAGGACAAAAAACAACCAGAAGAATCCCTAGCAGTTTTACTATGGTGATTGCATGATGGCTGTGGTTGAGTGTGAGCAGAGCAGACACACATGTCTTTTGTTTATATATGTTGTGGACATGTTGGATCCGGACACCGACAGGCTGACACAGAAAGTCTTAAATCACACACGTTTATTTACAACCCTTTCCCAAAGACAACACACAATATACATATCACCATAAACTCAGTCTCTCTAGACTTCTAACTGCTTCTTCGGCCGCCTCCAACTCTTCACTGGCAAGCTCCGTCCTTCTTCCACCCAACTCTGGCTCCATGATTGGAGTAAGGCAGCCCCTTTCAGTTCCCAGATGTGTCACAGGTGCTCCCTGATTAACATCCGGCAGCACTTCCGGGTGTATCGGAAGCGATGAAAGGGAATTCAGTCCTCCTTCTGACAGCACTTCCAAGTGTGGTGGAAGTGCTGCATACTCTAGTCCAGGGGCTATCCAGGTACCCCCTGGCGGTGCCAACGGTGGAGCATAGGATTGGATCCCCAAATCTCAGTGGCCCATAGGGATTCACGGGAATGAAACTGCTGCAATTCGGGAATGGCCAAGCTTGCATATATAGCGTGTAAAAGTGTAAAAATCAATCAAAAAATAACAGAGTTATAGTTGAAAATAATTAAGTGGCACGCTTTTTTGGCCCACGGTGTAGTGTGTTGCCTATTAATTCAGTCAACAACAGACCAGCAGCAGTCATTCTCCTGGCTCCCACTAAGACTGAGCACAGTGGACTGGGAGGAGTCTGCACTCTGCAGCTCATGAGTGCCGGGACGGGGAAGACTTCATTGATGTCTGTCAGACAACAACTTTGAACAGCAACTTGAAATTGCAATGTGTCAGTCTGTTGCATCCGCATTATCTGTGCCAAGAAACTTGCCATCACAGAATAATGACAAGAAACTGGATGCAGTAAAAGCTGAAACGACCGTGTTTCAGAGCAATGGCAAGCATGGGTGTTGTCTAGAACAAGTGTATCAGTATCTGATGACTGTGCCGCCTACTTCAGTGAAGTGCTTTCTCAGCAGCTGGTTTACTCTGCCATGAAGGTACGTTCTCGCATGGACGACTGCACGCTGGACACGTTGTGCTTTGTACACTCTTATTACCACAACTAACTAGATACATGTACTTATATGACAGCATGAACCACTTGTAGTTAAGGTTAGTCTTTTATTGGTGTCAACATATTGCAGTAATTTTATTAAAAATATGTGTCGGTCGTTCTAAAATCGTTCACATGTGAGATGCCTGTGCACTGTGTCATCCCCGGGAGCCCGGGGTTCTCGGGAGTGACATGCAGGATTGCCAAATTCCCAGGAATGGATAGATAAACCCATCCGGAAATGGATTCAATAGTGGCCCCCTTACAACCCAGGGGCGCTGCCCCATTGTGGCATAGGGAAAACACTGCCCTTCTTCTGGTATTTCCATACTTCCGGCTACCTGATGGGGCAAGGTCCCTGGACATCTGTCACAATGTCTAATCACAGCTGTAGTTTATTCTTTATAATAATTATTGTGTCCCACAATTTCAAAATGGTAAATTTAGAAATAAAATGCTTCTATACTAGATGTGTTGCTTGCTGAAATTCTTCCTGAACCTAATTTAAACTGTTGAATCTATCCAGATGACCTTAGGAACACTCCATGAACAATAAGCTAACATGTAAATAACATTGTAATTCACCCTTAGGGTCATTTTAGATTGATATCATCATCATAGATATGAATTGGTAAGTTATAAACTAATTAATAAAATGAAAAAAGAGATGGTCACAATGGTTGTGTGCTGTGAAAACATGCCGACAACAGCTATTTTTACAAATTACAATAAGGCGATGACAGCCAAAATATTGTTTCCTTTCTTTACTTGCAGACATCTTTCAACTAACTAGGCAAAGCTGGTTTTAGTTAAGTATTTTGTGACGTGTGAGTTGGAGTCTTGTACCTAAAAGACGAGGCTGAGTCTCAGTACTGTAGAAAAACCAGCTTTATTCAAACAGGAACAGCAAGGTTATTTATTGTAGCGGGATCTATCATTCTACTACACAAAGACAGAGCAAACAGGCAGGGTCGGGGAAGGGTCAGTGGCCAAGTTATAATGTTCCCTGCATCACCCATCGGGTCACCACTGCTTTGCGCATGGCAGCAGTCAGCTTGTAGTTGTTTCTGTAGTGACTAACAAGCAACCATCAGCAGATGTGGCAGTCATGCTTCTGTGTGTCATCCCATTGTTGAAAGTCTCAAAAGGTCTCACAATTTATAGATAAAAAAATGTGCTTATGGGTCAGTTTAAGGGCTCTGGTGATGTTAATTGTCCACCATTCCAGGGGTCCTTCTGGTTAGACCCGCCTCTTCCTGCCAGAAATCATTATAGCCGGAAATAGTAAAATATATATATTGTGATGTGGCCAAGCATGATTAGAAACAGAGCTGTGAAAAACGAACAATAGTTGGGATGCCAGCCAGGTCATCCCTTGTGAATTTCTGACTATTCGTTATTAATCTTAAAGTTAAGTGCCTTCTAGCAACAAATGGCATTAGCCTGTACGGCAAAACACAAAAGAAAATTAAGGCTCTGGTTAGCCTCTTCAACAAATAGCAGGTCTCCCATGAGCTCTGAAGCAGTCAGCCATCAGTCACAAAAGACAGCTCAGTGGAAACAGTCGGGCTTCTTATAACGGGGTGACTGGAAGGGGCAGAGCTAATGTCCCTCGCTAGCCAGCTACTTGGAGCTGCCGGGAGTAAATGAGACATCACAGTTAGTGACAGCGCCCCCTCTATCCCCAGGGAGTTACCACCTACCTTGAGTGAGTCAGCAAAGAGATCCTCTGATGCACAGGCATGACAGTATATATAAAGAAATAACAAGAAACAAACACTATATAAAGAAAAAAAACAAAAGGAAATGAAAGGAAATTATACTATAGTAATTACAAATAAAAACAGTAAAGCTAAAGGTTAAGTTTTGTATATTTAGAGTTATTTACACAAAATCATTGTATACATTCATTAGCCACAGAAGCTTGTCTTTCTATTTATACATAAAAACATCTATTCAGTGGCTTACAGTGGCACTCTATAAGAAAACCAGAGGAAACATGAAATAAAATCCTTCATACTTACTGAATATGTCTACGCTGAAGTGGAAAAGGTTCAGATTTCAGAAAACATGTCTTCTACATTTCTAAAGTAAGTTTATGACACAGTAACAAAGTTGGAAGTCAATAATTTTGGTAAAAGATTCTTTTCTGAGGTTAGGATAAATGTTTTCTTTTTCTGTTGATGGCAACTGGCATGGATGAATCTGTCATATAAACAATACCCTGTATAAAAGAAGCTATATTATAAACCAAGGGCACTAGAGCAGAATATCAAGAAGTGAACTTTGTATCTGTATGCTGTTTAGCATGACATGTCCTTTAAGCTAAAATGAACAAAGTGTATATACAGTACTTGCAATCTGAAAAGAAAAAGAATAAGCAATGTATAGAG
The DNA here is from genome assembly GCF_016835505.1 of Polypterus senegalus. Lineage (NCBI taxonomy): Eukaryota > Metazoa > Chordata > Cladistia > Polypteriformes > Polypteridae > Polypterus > Polypterus senegalus. The sequence continues at coordinate 123,798,311 of NC_053162.1, forward strand.
TAGAAGCTTTCAGTTTGTAAATATTTCTTCATTTAAGAACATAGGTTTCTGGTTCTTGTGACATACAAGGCAATGATTATTTTCTGCTTTTTCACTTATTTATCCATCCATCCATCCATTATCCAACCCACTATATTCTAACTACAGGGACATGGGGGTCTGCTGGAGCCAATCCCAGCCAACACAGGGTGCAAGGCAGGAAACAAACCCGGGGCAGGGTGCCAGCCCACCGCAGGGCACACACCCACACACCAAGCACACACTAGGGACAATTTAGGACTACCAATGCACCTAACTTGCATGTCTTTGGACTGTGGGAGGAAAACCACGCAGACACGGGGAGAACATGCAAACATGGAAGCGAACCCGGTCTCCTAGCTGCGAGGCAGCAATGCTACCACTGTGCCACCATGCCGCCCATTCACTTATTTATGTAATATTTATTTTTAACATTGTTTTTCTAATATTGTCACACAACCATTTTGATTGTTGTTTTGTTCACACGCAATGCCATTTTGAGTGATGTTTTTGCATGGGCACAGGAGTGTTGTTTATGGTTATGACTGTCGCTCTTCACTTAATCACCAAAGTTGAGATTTGTAGGATCATCACACTGTGGTCCCTCTAAATGGCAACTTGTATCCGAATCGGAACTGTTCCCAGTTTAACTCAATCATTGTATTATTTTATTTAGAGAAGTGAATGCTTAGACTAGGTCTTCAACTTTGACTATGATATGTGAATTCTATTTTGAACTTTTACAATCAGTTCTGCTGTTTTTGTCTCTGTATTAGACCTCAGTTTGGCATCTGACTTTGCTTTTGTCTTGCACCTAAAGAAAGCTCTACATTTCTCTATCTGCAGGAGTAATGTTAATCCTCATAATAACAGCTATAAAAATATCACAGTTATGAAAAAATAAAATCAAATTATAAAATAACAAAATTACCCTTTAAACTTGCTCTAAATGTTACAACAAGGATGATGTTTCTGGTCAGACATGTTAAACGCAATAATTTTTGCATAACTGTCCAACAAAATTTGATTATTGAGGTAAGTATTGGTAATGTGTAGGTGATATATAACAATACACTGTTTATTTTATCACATATCATTGATCTCCAGATAATGTAATGGATATTGTCATTATCAAAATTGGTGGGTAAATGAAAAATAATGAAATATTTTAATTTCAGATTTATTTTTTTTATTGTATTTTTATTTCAGCTTTAAATATGAAAGAGAATCAATGGCACATAAAACATCTTTTATTACATTTTTAAATGAAGTCTTTAATTTGGATCAGAAATCATCACAGTGAAATTCAAACATTTGAAAAAAAATTACCCCTGCAAACCCCTTTAATAAGCGCATGGATTATGTTATATCCATATCGCTGCCTACTTATATTCAGTGATATTTGGGAAACTTTTCAGAACTGAATTATAATTTCTTATTTTATAAACATATTTTTCATAGACCCAGTTTTGAGTGGGTGTGTACACTAGTGATGAGTGACATACTGTCATCTGTCCAGGTTTGGTTTTGGCCTTGTCCTCAATACCACTGGGAAAGATACCAGCTTTCTTTGACCTTAAACTTTCTAAGCAAATTAGAAAAATAGTGGATGGAAAAAGTATACAATATCATGGAGAAGATACAATAGTGTGCCTTAATGGCACATACAGTATTATCAGAATTTTTTATTTGGGTATCAATTAACAGTTTTTTTTTTTTCAGAAAATACAGTTATGATTATTTGTAGAGATACCTCCTGGTTGAATTTTTTTAAAGGTAAGCGAAATATTTAAGTGGTTAATTAAAAAAAGCTTGTTTTTTCTGGGAAACATATTTTTACACATTTTATGCTGTGATATTTTTCAGTGTTATTTTTGTCATATACTGTAATGTTGGATTTTACTGATGCTAACATTTTAATAAATTTTTGAATTTCTTTTTAATTTTTACAAACATAACAGGAGTACAAAACACATCCACTGCCAGACATGCCTACTACCAGTAATACACACTTTTGTCGTGGGATCAGAGGGATCAATGATAACCAAAATGGCACAGCTTAGTAATGGAAGAATGTTATGTATTAAAATGTATTAAGCACCCTTTTACGTTTTTAATCATTGAAGCATGTAATGGTAAAGCATACTACTGCCTAAATGTACTGTATGTCATCTAAGATACTGCATTATTAGCAATTTAAGTAGATTTTTAGTAATATCCCCCTTAAGTTATTAAGTTTGATAATGCCATTTATTATATCACACAAATACAATGGGATGGATGTTTACTGGCTGCTTTCAAGTTAGCATAACACTAGTTATTTAATGTGTTAGAAGAAGCTAAATGGACAATTACTAATTGACACTTCATAATTAAATGTTACTCAGATACTGCTGAAAGGTATTGTTTGCTATATTTTTGTTTAGCTTTGATAGGTCCTCCGGAATACACACTTTAGCTGGTATGGGTGTGTTATAATACATTTTTCTTTAATATTTATGTCACTGTCTCTGGACAACACTGTTAAAGGATCCATTCACATGTGCATGCTAAGTTTGGCACATACGGGCTCAGCATTTAGAATTGCCAACCAAGCATTGGATTAGATAGCCAAAGACAACTGGAGGATTGTATAGTCAGCCTAAACACAGAATAGTATTTATGTCCTCTGTCAGTACAAAATCTTATTTCCTTGTTGGGAGAATGAGAACCAGCATGTAGGCATTATGCTATTTCTGTATTTTGTGGAGGAGGAGTTCAGTCCTTACCTGCCCTTGTTTGGAGACCAGAGAAGACCAGCACGTGAAGCAGACAGTATAAAAGGCTTGGACAACAGCCAAACCCTTTGAAGCTGTTCGGACCTCCGTCCAAAAATACTCTCAGCGTGGTGACGAAAAATGTCAGACTGCGTAGATCCAGACTCCAACACCTAGATAGAGTCTGTCATAGGCTTCCTGTCTGTAACCACTGAGTGCCAGATGTTTATCCAAGTCCTCTGCACTAAGAGTATCTAGTTGTGGTATCTGTAATGCATTCAAAAACACATTAGGTTGTGTCTTGTCTTCTTTAAACTGAGTAGAATATAAGGACTTGTAGTAGTCTCTAAATGTGTGTGTTATATTTTTATGGTCAATGATTTTGTTTCTATCTATGTTGGTAATTACTGGTATTGCATTGTGAACTTCCTGCTTGTGGATTTGTTGAGGTAAGATCTTATTAGCCTTCTCTCCATTTTCATAGTAGCGATGTTGTAAGTTAAAAATAAGCTGTTCTGTTTCTTTTGTTCTCAAGAGGTTGAGTTCTGAATGCAAAGCCTGTCTTTTCTTATAAAGTCATTTGGACACATGTTTTTGATCTATTCTGGTAAATTCACTGATTAGCTCTGATGCCTTCTTGGTTTACAATGTACTTTTGTCAGAAAGATATGAAATAATCTGTCCTCTTAAGAAAGCCTTCAGAGTTTTCCAGAGTATTCCTGCAGAGACCTCTGAGGATGTATTTGTATTTAAAAAAAATGATTTGTTTGGATATGAACTCTGTACAGTTCTCATCTACTAATAAAAGTGGGTAAAGATGCCAGCTGCAAGATGAGTATCTGGGGCATAATGATTTGAACTCTATGATCAAGGGGGTGTGATCAAAGATAACAATAGCGTCGTACTTGCAGGATTTAATTGTGGGCAAGAAATTTTTATCTATAAAGAAATAATCAATTTTTGAGTAACAATAATGTACTAGTGAGAAGAAGGAATATGCTCTTGAGTTTTGGTATAGCAGTCTCCAGGGGTCTAATAAGTTGTGATCAATTACAAACTGTGTAATTGTTTTTGCAGTGTTAGATGTTCACACCCCTGCAGTAGGAGACCTATCCAGGTCCGGACTTAAAACACAATTAAAGTCACCAGACATTATAATTTTATGAGTGTTCACATTAGGAATGGATACAAATATGTTTTGGATGAAATTCCTATCATCCACATTGGATACATTGATATTTATCAAAATCATTTTACAGTTAATAAATTACCCTTTATGATCACATATTGCCCTTCAGAATCAGATTCTACATGTTCTATGAATAAGAATTCCCACACCTCTAGTCTTCTTTGTATAGCTGAAGTGGAATATTTGGCCAGTCCACTTTCAATTTAGCAGGATACAAGAGGTTGTATCTGATCTTGGTTTTCTGTAAGTGCTGTTTAATACTGTAAAATGCATCACGTTTAGCAGCTGTTGAAGGAGAGAAATAAGGGAAAATATGAATGCGGTTATTTTCAAATATAATCTCTTGTTTCTGTCTGAGAAGTAACATTTTATTTAACTTAGACTGTAATTTGTCAAAACACACAATAAGGCTTCTAGGTTTTGGGGGCATTCGATCCACATATGTGGTAAGCTGCTGCTATCTGATTTGAAGTCCCCTCCTATTATTTTAGAGAATAGTTCAGCTATGAATTTCACTGGGTTTAGACTTTCACTGTTTTCTGGAAGACCTTCAATTCTGAAAAATTATTCCTTCTGTATCCATCTTCCAGTGTAGATGGTCTGTCTTCGAGTACTGAGGAATTTGTAGCCGTTGCTTTTCCGTCAGCGGTAGATGCCAGTTATTCTATTTTATACGAGTCGTGAACGTTTGCTTAACGTCTTCAAACTGAGTTCTCTAAATTTATTCTCAACGCATTTTCCTGTATTTCCATTTTTTCCTCGAATTTTTCTAGTATACCTTTAAAGGTTGCTTCAAAGCAATTAATTTATTGTTTCTCCTGGTCTTTGATATCCTGAAGCAGCTTCTCATTTGTTGTGTGTATGTCCTGTATATCTTTCCTGATATCATTTGTATCATTTGTAACCTTCTTTATATTATTGTTTAGCTCCTTTATGTCCCCCTGGAGAGTGTTGATCATTGTGGCGATCGTTACCTTCGGCTCTGAGACTTATTTTTGGTCTTCTACATGCTCTGTGGGTGGAGTAGCAAGCCCAGAAGGACTCAGGGTTGTTTGTTTGCTGGGGGTAGTTGACTTTGCAGAATGTAAGGCCATTTTCAGTTTCAATGAACCTTCTGGAATCGGTGAGTACTCCTGGCCCAACTCACTTGCACATTCACTCCCACCTTCACTCTCACCTGACGATGCAGCAGTGTCAGGTCCCAGGAGATCTGTTCCAGGTCAGTCTCTAGCAGGCCGTACCTTGAGCTTGAACTTGATGCTTGTTTAGGCTTAGATGAAGCTTTAGCTGTCTTTTCAGTTTCTTTCTGAGACTTTTTTTTCTGACACATGCTTATATATGTTTGCATATACTGCAATTGAAACTTCTCGGGTTGAGTAAATAAAGGATACCTCAAGATGGAAAAAAAGGAAGAATAACACTGCTGCTAATGGAGTTCTGTCTCAGACGTCTGTCTGCTGAAATGGACAAGACCAAATAACCTCACTGAAACATGTCACCTGCACAAGATCTGGGATGCTAGTTATATGTAATTTCTCCACATATTTGTGTTTAACAGTTATTTAATTGTGTACTATGTGTAAAGTCTCATAATGCCCTCACTATCTGTGTGTCTGTCAAATCACTTTATTTCAATGTTTCACAATGCCTCATGAATGTGTCTAATTGAACATAAATTTAAGGTGCCGTCGGTACAAACAACCTCAAATTGCGCATGGTCTCAACTCTTCACATAGAGCAGGGGTGGCAAACTCCAGGGGCCTCATGTATAACGCCGTGCATAGAACTCGCACTATAACATGGCATAAGCACAAAAGCCGAAATGTGCTTACGCACAGAAAAATCCAGATGCAGGAATCTGTGCGTACTCCAACTTCCACGTTCTTCCGCTACATAAAATCCCGATCAGCATGAAAAGTAACGCTCGTGCGCGCGCTTTATGTAACGCCCCAACTCCTCCCAGAATTACGCCTCTTTGAATATGCAAATGAATATAAATCGCCCTTAAGCTCAGCCTTCTGTGAAAAGACAATGGGAAAGGCACGGGGTAAAATATAAGAATTTCAGCGAATACCAAGTGGAGGCAAAGGAAAAACATACTATTTGTTCAAATAAACCGTGGTATAATCAACAAAAGGAAGTTGATTGAGTGACATAGCGTGTTGGAGAAACTTGAAAGCTCACGTTCACAAAATCACACAGTGCCAGAAATAAAAAAGAAGTCACATATCAAAGTCGCCGTGAAAAGGCAAGTTGTAGTGTCATATGAAAGCTTATTAGGATACAGAGAAAAAAAGGCACACAGTGGGGAAAAAGCATGAAATGTCAACTTCAATCTCGACATTTCCACTTTAATCATGTTGTTTATTTTGTCATTAAAGTAGAACATCATAAACTTCATCTTAAAATTGTTTAATTAACCAGTTTCTCAAATCACATTGTAATTAAAGTAGCACGTTAAATGCTTTGTTTTGTATTTGATCTTCTATGTGCTCTATGTGTGTGAATCACTACTTGCTTCTTAAACCGGCTCTCTTCCTTCAACTGGACACAGAATTCATTACATTCGTGATATTACAGCTCTCTGAATAACTAAAATACTGATATGTATACATGGTATCATTTTCATGATGATAGGAGTTAAAGCACATTATTAAACATGGGTTTTACGGTGGCGCAGTGATTGTGCGCGACCTTCGATGAAATAATTTATTGCAGCAGTACTCAGGGGTAGCTCTAGGCTCGTGGTGGCCCTGGGCAGAGAAAGAATCTGTGGCTCCTTTGCCCGCCAATGTCAATATGGTATCTTATGCACGGAGGATGACCACGTCCATTGCGGACACTGCATAGCTGCATCGTGCTCATGTCACAAGCGTTTAACTTTTGCCGAAATTTGCCGCTGCATTTTTAGCTGTGTCGTTATTTTCTTTCTGTTTTATATTCAATATATATTGGCTTTGGCCCTGTGCAGGTGCACAGTTTGCACATGCCTAAGGCCGCCCCTGCAGTACTGTCTCTTTCAAACGTACTAACCTCCAATTCTTGTCCTTCCTTTTCTTTCTCCAAGTAACCGATCGCCACACAATCAGCTCTGTAATAGATGTTAAGCTATCTGTAAGCTTATAACGCTGATTCTCCAAAACTTCTAAGTAACATTGAAATATCTTTGTAGTACATGTTTAATTATTCTATCCTTCACGCCAGTCCCAGTGAAGCATACAGTGTGAGGCAGGAACAATCGTGAGCGGAACGCCAGATCCTTGCAAGCGTAGCAACACCATGTCCTTTAATTATTAACAATATAGATTATTTAAATGAAGTTAAAGTTTTATCTGTATAATATAATAAACATATTTTGCTGCATTTCATGTTAAAAATGATATCGTCATCATATGTAAATACACTTCATAAAGTGGCTCAGGTTGTGCAATATTATAACTGTACTGCAAATTTACAGTGAGGTAACTGTACTAATAAGTACTAACAGTTTTACAAGGAGCAGTTGATGGACTGATTGAGTGCGTTTAGAGTTCTTGGGATGAAACTGTTTCTGAACCGCGAGGTCCATACAGAAAAGGTTTGAAGCGTTTGTCATATGAGAAGCAGTTCAAATAGGAAGCATGGCTAAGGCAGCGTGTGTTTGATGCTGTATACCGATAATTCTCTTTCTGATCAGCTTCTCCGAGTGGTGAAGTGAGAGTAATATGGAACAAGATGATCCGCTGTGGCAACCCCTGATGGGAGCAGCTGAAAGAAGGAAAAGAAAGTGCAGTGAGAGTAACAACTTTAAAGCAGCTATGGTATTTAGAAAAGTATGACCATTCCATTCCATCCATTTTCCAACCTGTTGAATCCAAACATAGGGTCACAGGGTGGTCTGCTGGAGCCAATCCCAGCCAACACAGGAACCAATCCTGGGCAGGGTGCCAACCACCACAGGACACACACAAACACACCAAGGTCAATTTAGAATCTCCAATCCACCTAACCTGCATGTCTTTGGGACTGTGGGAGGAAACCCACACAGACACAGGGAGAACATGCAAACTCCACGCAGGGAGGACCCGGGAAGTGAACCCGGGTCTCCTAACTGCGAGGCAGTAGCGTTACCACTGCGCCAACCTGACCATTATATTGTTACTGGTTAATTACAATCAGATGCATTAAACTAATAAAAAATATGTAGTTAATTTCAGTGTATTTATAAAGCTGTGTCAGGAAAAGAAAGGATAACCACACAGGAACAGTAGCACTGCTTTGATGCTGGGTGCCACCAGTCTGCAGAACTGAGCGGAGAACTTGCGTACGACAGGGTACGAGGAACCGTGGAAATGTACGTGGCTTTACGCCAAGTTTAGGTTTTATACATCGCGATTTGAACATGGAAATGTACTTATGCAACTTTTCTGTGCATACGCACCGTTTATACATGAGGCACCTGGAGTTCGCCACTCCTGACATAGAGTATGCTGTGGTTACTTAACTGATTGGAAATTGCTGTCTAACACCCCAATCTTCTTTGCTTGTTTAATCTATTGAGCCTTTTGCTGGTTTAAAACACTGTGAAAATGCCTCTAAAGAAACTGAAGGGCTAGCATTATTTTGTTTTATACTTTTTTTTCAAACTCCTTTTAAACCTATTGATATCAAGGTCCTCCATACTCTAGTTCTTTAGTCCAGTCAGTAGGTACAATAACCATTAATGTCTCATTCAGTGCTTTTTAATTCGAAAACAGATATGTGGTGAATGAAGTCACGGATGGCATGGATTCTAATCTGCAATCATAATGGTGTTGTGCAATCACTTACCTGTCTCTCAACTGTAAGAATTAATCTCCTCTAGATAGATTTAGGAAGATAACTATTATAAGCATTCGTTTGTGAAAAGTTAACAATTTAGCTGTAAGTGGATTAGTGGGTGCAATGAGAAGAAAAGAAAAAAGTGTAGTCAGATTAAAAACTGTACATGAAGGCACTAGGTTTCTCTTATAAAAGGTGAAGGATATCCGCCATCAGGATTTAACATTTGTAGGGATAAAGCTAATACTAGCTTGGCCAGGGAGAGGCTAACTTTTTGGCAGTCAAGAGTGGGAGCAACACAACTACAGTGAGTAAAGAGGTGAATGTTACTGATGACAGTGAGAATGATGATGGTAATGATTATGATGATGATAATGATAAGGTCCAGCCACTACCTGATTATCAGCAGCAGAATTCTTACAGCATTTCTGTAGACCCAGCATTATGGGGCCAGGTACCTAGCAAATAAAAGAAGTGGCTAATTGGTAAGGGCCTTCAATTTGCTTGTTTTTCTGTTATTTATTCTGCACTCTGTTCAGGTTTATATCTTATTCTGCCTTTATACAGATAAAAGATATTGTGTGTATTTGTCTTTGCCATATTCTGTTGATTTGCTATATTTTAGACTATAAGAATCAATTACTATAGTAATTAAAGTTGTAAATTCCATAATGTCCCTATGTCTTATCCATTTTGTTCACATTTTATTACCCTGCTTTAGTACACATATTTACTAGGGATTTGTCACAGGCATTATTTCTTTTGCTTATTTCTGCATTTTTAAGTAATAGTAACTTCAACAAAATTCTTATGAAGCTAAAGGTAAACATTTGAAAGTAAGTAAATTTGCACTATGGTTTGCCCATTTTCAAAATTTTGCATATCCTGGAACAAAACTATGATTCACAAAATCATTCAAAATTATGGTTGATTGATTCTAATAGCAAGTCACTCCTATAGGCCTTTTTTCATATTTAAGAAAATGTATACATGTCCAAGGTGTTTGTCTTCTGGAAGTTGATTTGCCTTTTATACTGGCTTATTATTTTTTTTATATATAGCACATTACATTTTATTTGTCTCCGCATGTATGTGTGTGCATGGAGACACCAGTAGTGCTGATGTCTACAATCGTTTGAAAATGCATACATTAGTCTCCATTTTAATCCACACTACTCCTGAAAACAGACTTTTGAAAATGCTCTCAGAGCCATGTACTTTTGAAAATGTCAGCTTAGTGTTGCAGTGTGGATGAGTGAAAGCGAAGAGTTTTTTAAAACACAGACTCTAATTGCACTATGCCTTGTATGTGCTTATTCCATGATGCTTACCTAACTAGATCCTGCTCATTACAATGTCTCTAGAGATTGTTTTCTTTTAAAAATGTAATTTTGTAATGAAAATGTAGTAATGTAGAGTAGACTTAATCCAGCCCTGAGTAAATGATCATTTTTTTATAGACAGTGGTTAAGCTTAAGTTATAGCTAAGACATATACACTGTAGGTTAATTTGGGATTGCAGGATAAATAATTGTTACTTCAAATGGCAACTGAATTCAGATGAATAAATAATTCAATTGTTTGTTTTATTGATTTACAGGATATAAAATTTATAAATGCCATTATCACGGCTGCTGTTGTGAAAGAATATAATTTACACAGCTGAATTTAATGAAAACATGTAAAAGTGTGGACAAGCAATTAACATTCCCTCTACAGCATTTACTTCTTCACTGGCTCCAGCCGCATTTATCTTATAGTCCCTTAGTAGTGCCCATCAAATCAAACCCATCTGTCACTGAGCCTCCAAGTTCTTCAGCTGGACTCTGGTGCCTCTGAATGTTATTGCTTCTGTATATAGTTACTTTATTTGAAGTTACAGTTCACTATAGTTTATTTTAATTTCTTCTGTCTAGCTAGATATCTGTTAAGAAAGTCTTTTTTACAGTGTTATTCTCAATAAAATGTGTAATATTGTAATGAATACTTTTGAAACCCCATGCCCTGCTAACGCTGGTACACAATCAGTCTCTGACTCTGGACGTCTGAAGTCATACCTGTACTTCACAATTGGAATGAATATGGAAACATATCTTCAATAAAGCACTCCATGGGTAAATTCTGGGGACAGCAAACTGAGGATTAAGAGGCTCCTGTTCAGCCAGATGGTGCATGTCATTTCCGTTGTTAAGTTTATTTCTGTTTTCATTTCCATTGTGAAGTTTATTTCCGTGTCACTTTTTACTCACTTTTTAATGTTAATTTCACGCTGTCACTTTTTTTTTTTTTTGGTAAATTTCAAAATTTTAAAGTTAATTTCATGCGGTTATTTTTAATTTTTAATTTCATACTTTAGATTTTTAATGTTAATTGTTAATTTCACTTGTTATTGTTAATTCCATGCTCTAACTTTTTATTGCTAATTTCCTGATCTGGATTATTATATACTCTCATTTTTTATTGTTAATATTCCACTCTCACGTTTTGTTAATTTCACATTCTGCATTTGTAATGTTAATTTCATGCTCTCATTTTTATTAATTTCATGCTATGAACTTTTATTGTTTTATATTTTTAATGTTTTATGTTTTTAATGTTAATTGCATACTCTCACTTTTTAATGTTAATTTCATACTCTAATTTTTATTGTTAACTTCATACTCTATTAAATTACAGTATAAAATAATTAAAGATTTAAAAAGTGCAACAATTTAAGAAAAGTCAAAAAAGAACAGGAGAGTGACACGCACACTAATGAAATAATTAAATAATTTTAAAACACAACGGCAGTTGGAGTTGGCTGTGACAGTTTTAGTGTTAAATTATTTTATCTCTCTACTTGCGGGTTTCGAAAACCTGGTGTTAGGAGCTTGTTTTCTTAAGTAATGAAAGAAAGCATTTTTATTTTAATAACATGACTATTGTGTTATGTTACTCGTATCTTGAAAAAGTGATTGGACTATCTTTTAACGCATAGTTTTAATTCATTACTCCTAACACTGCTGAGGGGCTATTCTCTATGTATCATATTGAACAATATTATGTAGAAATCTGGTTAAATTAACTATAACTATTTTATACATTCTTTCATTCAACCTCTTAATTTCAGGTTACTCAAATTTAAGTCTGCTGCCTGTTGGATTTTAAAGGTTCTTCATTGTGTAAGTTTAGTCTAAAACTTAGTTGTTTACCACATTATTTTGAAATGGAGTATTACAGAATATGCATGGTCTATTGATTTTGTGGGAACAAACAGAATAAACATACTGAAAATAAAAAAATAATCAAACCATATTCATGCTAATGGAAAAGCAAATATATGAAATATAGCAAACTCATAGAGTTCCACATTCCTGACATTGCATGTAGGTTTGTTCTCTGGTTTTTTTAACCCATGCAAAATTTTAGATTGTACTGTACAAAGTACTTCTCAGCAACATTTCACTCTACCATAAGATGCCCCTTTATTCCTTCCAAAACTTCATTATCTTCCCTACCCAGTTGTCCCCCAATTTCTCCATAGACAATGGTTTTTGAGGTTTTCTTGTTGTTATTTGTGTTTTTTCCAAATGTACAAACCAGCTAATGCCAGAAAAAATTGTCACATGCATGATTGTAAAGAAAGTGTCAGAAATATGCGTTTGATCTACTCCGCATAATGCCACTTGGCAGACTGATTAACAGGACTGTAATCAGCAGCATAGTCAATAACTACACCCTATTGCCGGGAATTTTTGGATTTCCACCCCCTGATATATAGGTGGTAAGAGGTCTGTAACTGCATACAGGCAACTTAGGTGACCTCTAATATATCTATACTAATAAAAGGCAAAGCCCTCACTGACTGACTCACTCATCACTAATTCTCCAACTTCCACTTTTCAGGTGGAAGGCTGAAATTTGGCAGGCTCATTCCTTACAGCTTACTTACAAAAGTTAGGGAGGTTTCATTTCAAAATTCTACGTGTAACGGTCATAACTGGAACCTGCTTTCGTATGCTGTATACAGCCATAGCGGGCAGCTCGGTCGCCGTGGGAGGCGGTTGCGTCTTGTGTCTTGCATCATCACGCCTCCCACGTAATTGAGTGCCTGCCCATATAAGGATAATATTCGCAGGTGAAGGACTGTGCTTAGCATATTCATAAGTGCGGCTGCTGCGGAAATCAGCATGCCTCCCATGTAATTGACTGCCTGCCCATATAAGGCCGTTCTTTGCTGCGGTGTGTTCATTCCTTTCCTTGCTTCGCCAAGGAAGCAGCCTTTTCACACCTTCTGCACTGCTTTATAAACGAACGACATATAAGGCCGTCCTTTTTCCTTGCTCGTGGGTGAAGCACTGTGCTTAGCATATTCACAAGTGCAGCTGCTGCGGAAATCAGCACGCCTCCCACGTAATTGACTGCCTGCCCATATAAGGCCATTCTTCGCTGCGGTGTGTTCATCCCTTTCCTTGCTTGGCCTAGGAAGCATCCTTTTCACAGCTTCTCCACTGTTTTATAAACGAACAACATATAAGGCCGTCCTTTTCCCTTGCTTCGCCAAGGAAGCAGCCTTTTTATTTAATCCACGGGTTCTCCGCTGTTTTATTGTTCATTTATTACGATTGTTATAGTTATTGTGTAGGTTTTATTTAATCCATGGTTTCTCCGCTGTTTTATTGTTCATTTGTTACAATTGTTATAGTTATTGTGTAGGTATTTTACACTTAGTTTACTGTTCAGGTACCCATTTCCTTTATGTAATCCACAGCTTCTCTGCTGTTGTTTTGTTCGTTTATTATGATTATAGTTATTATAGTTAGTTTGATTCCCTTTCTTTGCCTGACTGCCTGCCCATATAAGGCGCTCCGCTGTTTTTTTGTGAAGCAGCCTTTACAGAGCTTCTTCGCTGTGTTATAAACGAACGACATTTAAGGCTGTCCTTTCTCCTTGCTTCACAGTTCTCTACTGTTTTATTGTTCATTTATTATGATTGGGCGGCACGGTGGCGCAGTGGTAGCACTGCTGCCTCGCAGTTAGGAGACCCGGGTTCATTTCCTGGGTACTCCCTGCGTGGAGTTTGCATGTTCTCCCTGTGTCTGTGTGGGTTTCCTCTGGGCGCTCCGGTTTCCTCCCACAATCCAAAGACATGCAGGTTAGGTGGATTGGCGATTCTAAATTGGCCCTAGTGTGTGTTTGTGTGTGTGTCCTGTGGTGGGTTGGCACCCTGCCCAGGATTGGTTCCTGCCTTGTGCCCTGGGTTTGGCTCCAGCAGACCCCTGTGACCCTGTATTTGGGTTCAGCGGGTTTGAAAATGGATGGATTTATTACGATTGTTATAGTTATTGTGTAGCTATTTTAGACTTAGTTTGCTGTTCAGGTACCCATTTCCTTTATTTAATCTGTGGGTTCTCCGCTATTGTTTTGTGCCTTTATTGTGATTATAGTTATTTATTGATTCCCTTCTTTGGCTGACTGCTTGCCCATATAAGGCGCTCCACTGTTTTTTTGTGAAGCAACCTTTACACAGCTTCTCCGCTGTTTTATAAACGAACGCCATATAAGGCCGTCGTTTTTTCTTGCTTTCCAAGGAAGCAGCCTTTTTATTTAATCCACGGGTTCTCCGCTGTTTTATTGTTCGTTTATTACGATTGTTATAGTTATTGTGTAGGTATTTTATACTTTGTTTACTGATCAAGTACCCATTCCCTTTATTCTTCCAACTGTACCCCTATTAACATGTCTATCTAGGTGATCACCATCGATCAAAGAACTATCACTTACCGAGTGTTGTCCATGCCTGGGGATAGCGCTTGCCTTTTCCATTCTCTGTGTTACATATTGCACAGACATATCAGGCTCACTTTTGATATCCGCAGGGACATTGTGTCTTATGTATTAAATGACTGGGACTGGTTCAGGTTCAAAGTGTGGACTGATGATGGTACAGGAGATTATTTTAGTACACAGGAGCACTATAAGACTGAAATGCTTAAACGCTTCACCTATGGTTCTGCATGTGAGTTGATGGCTGCCGCTGAATTGTTCGATTGTCACTTTCAAGTGTACCAAAATAGCCAAATATTTTACACCTTTGAACAACCACCAATGCCTCTTAAACATCTTAGATTCACAGGTGACGATCTGAGTAGTGGACACTTTAATGTTTATGAATATTTCAACTCTCAAAAGCTGAATGCGAAGTTATTGATGAAGCCGCTTGTATGCTTACATCGATTGACACATACCGAATGTCAGTTCAACACAAATCCAGCTCGAACGGATTATGACAGCAGCAATCCAAGCTGTGAGAACACGGTACAAAGGAGGTATATCAGACATTGTGGTAGATTTTCTGATGCAGCTAGACAGAAGCAACTTCGTGCAGCTGCCACCAAATACTCACAAGCAAATCCACAAGTTAATAGGAACGCTGTCGCTAAATACTGGCAAGCACATCCACAAGTTAATAGGGACGCTGTCGCTAAATACTCGCAAGCGAATCCACAAGTTCATAGGGACGCTGTCGCTAAATACTCGAAAGCGAATCCACAAGTTCATTGAGACGCTGTCGCTAAATACACGGAGGCAAATCCACAAGTTAATAGAGCTTCTATTTCTAGATACGATCCCAATAATGAAAAGCGGCTCATACGAAAACAGCAAGTTTGGCTCAAAAAAGTCAATTGTGGATTTGAGTACGACCCAAACATACATTATGAGTCTGACAAAACAGTACACATTGGATCCATGGATGTTCACTGTGACTATTGTCAAGCTCAGAAGTGAAAATGCGAGTCTCCTGGTTTGTGCTGTAACGTCGGTAAAGTCTCTCTCACTCCTTTACGTAGGCTTCTTGACCTTCTTGAGGGCCTGTTAAATGGCGAACATCCTCAAAGTGAGCATTTCTTGAACAACATTCGAAAGTACAACAGCGCATTTCAAATTACGTCATTTCGTGCTAACCAAATCATTGAGGGAAATTTTATGCCTTCATTTAAAGTTCAGGGACAAGTGTATCACTTGATTGGCAGTCTTTTACCTATGCCGAGTGAGGAACACACATTTTTGCAAATTTATTTCATCGGGGACGATGAAAAGGAAGCACAAATCCGCTGCGCTAATTTTTCTGGACTTAACATACCCCTGGTCAAGCAATTACAAAAAATGCTCCATGACTGTAACACTTACATGCATCCAGGACTTCCACTCCACAATGGACAGTATTTCAGATGATGACAAAGACTTTAAAGTTGTCATTCACGCAGACAAAAAACCATTACATGCACACAAAGGCAGATTTAATAAACCCACAGTTCATCAAGTTGGTGTTGTCATCATTGGGCAAACGTTCAACAATAGAGATATTGTCTTGAAAACTAGAGACAATAAACTGCAACACATTAAGGAAACCCACAGATCCTATGGCGGCTATTCTGTGTCTATACCTCAAGTTCATGCTGCCAGTAAGTTACCTATGAACAAAACCATCTCTGCAGCAAACTTCTATTCATACCGGCTTATGATCAGACAACACCATGATAATACTATCCTTTTCTTCCAAACTTTATTAAATAAGTTTTTAGTTGATATGTACGCAAAAATTGAATCTGAAAGACTAAATTATATCAGACTAAATCAGAAAAAACTACGAGCTGAAAATTACGTTCACTTAAAAGATGCTATTGACAAAAATGACACTGATTTAATAGAACTTGGTCAAGCTATGATATTACCATCTTTCTTCACTGGAGGACCTCGCTATATGCACGAGCGTACACAAGACGCAGTGACATACGTACGTCATTATGGCCACCCTGACTTATTCATCACATTTACTTGCAATCCTAAATGGCCTGACATCACTGAAATTCTCCTTCCACGTCAAAAACCTCACGATCACCACGACCTTATCAGTCATGTATTTCCTCTCAAGATTCGCAAAATGATAGACTTGCTCACGAAGAGTAACATTTTCGGCTGTACAAATTGCTACATGTACACCATAGAGTGGCAAAAGAGAGGTATTCCCCATGCACACATTCTATTGTGGTTAAAGGATAGCATTAAACCAGCTTTCATTGATCAAGTCATCCGTGCGGAAATTCCTTATCCACAGACTGACCCTGCCCTTCACAAAATAGTAAAATCCACCATGATTCACGGCCCATGTGGAGCTCATAATATCAACTCACCCTGCATGATCAACAGAATATGCACTAAGAAGTACCTGCGTCTGTTCAGCTCAGAAACTCAGACCGGAGAAGATGGTTACCCTCAGTACCGCCGGTGCACACCTGCTGATGGTTGTCATACAATTAACATCAAAGGAGTAGATATCGACAACAGATGGGTGGTCCCTTATAGTCCTGTGCTGTCCCGCTTCTTCAATGATCAATGTTAAATTTTGCAATTCAGTAAAATCGATCAAATACATCTGAAAGTATGTTAACAAGGGAAGTGACCAGGCAGTATTTACAATACAAAATCAAAATGAGGAAGTATCTCGATACGAAGCTGGTCGTTACATTAGTAGCTCTGAAGCAGCCTGGTGCATTTTCTGTTTTCCCATTCACAAACCTTGCTGTGCATCTTAAGAACGGACAAAGAATTTATAAAGTACACAATCCACCACAAACGACCCTTTTAGCATTCTTTGACCTTTGTAAACACGATGATTTTGCAGAACAACTTCATTATAATGAAATTCTATCATATTTTGTGTGGGCAAACAACATGTTTCGTCGTAGGAAACAGGGCAACCCTGTACCAGGACATTCGGGAGTGAAAAAGGATAATGTACTGGGACGGGTCTACACTGTACACCCGAATAACTCTGAATGCTACCATCTTCGACTGCTGCTCAACAAAATCACAGGTCCCACGTCTTTCAAATCTCTCAGAACAGTTGATGGTGTCCTACATCCGACCTATAAGTCAGCCTGCAGGACACTCGGTTTATTACATGACGATATCAACTAGGACGAGACTGTACAGGAAGCTGCTCTGTCTCGCTCACCTCAAAAGATCCGTGAACTGTCATGTTGGTATTCTGCCAAATGGAAAACCCCTTAAACCTATGGGAAAAACATAAAGACAGCATAGCAGAAGATGTTAGGAGACAGACTGAAAGAGATCGTATACGAACAGAAGTCCACCAGTGGTTAAATTTGATCTATAACAAGTGTCTACAGTTGCTTGAATACTACGTTATTGCTATTGGAAGTCAATCTCTTCATCATTATGGTTTGCCTTCATCTTTAACAGAACTGACACAACTTACGTCAAATCCTGAGTACTTGAAAGAGACATCTTACAACACCTCGCAATTGGCCAATATAGTCACAAATAACGAGCGGTTGCTAAATAGTGACCAAAAGTCAGTTTATGAGCAAATTTTGAGCAGCGTTGCGTCAGCCACTGGCACGGTGTTTTTCCTTGATGCTCCAGGAGGAACTGGTAAGACATTCCTAATAAACCTTCTCCTTGCAAAAATCCGAGCAAAACGTAACATTGCCATAGCTGTGGCTTCTTCTGGCATTGCTGCAACTCTTCTAGAGGGTGGCAGAACTGCTCATTCAGCTTTCAAGCTGCCTCTGAACCTCAACCATACTGAATCCCCCATGTGTAACATATCAAAGCAGAGCAACATGGCTGAAGTGCTGCGACATTGTCAGCTTATTGTCTGGGATGAATGCACTATGGCACACAGAGCAGGTATTGAGGCTTTAGACAGGACCCTCCAAGACATCCGAAACACCAACAAACTTATGAGAGGCTTGACAGTGTTGCTGGCTGCAGACTTCCGCCAAACCCTACCAGTCGTGCCCAGCGGAACACGCGCTGATGAAGTTAAAGCCTCTCTGAAATCTTCATACCTATGGCCACAAATCAATGTTGTTACTTTAAAAATAAACATGAGAGTTCATTTTAAAGGCGACAAAAAAGCAGAGGAGTTCTCTGCTCTTCTGATGAGTATAGGTGATGGCACCTTCATACAAGAAAATCGTAAAATAAATATGCCTACAATTCTCTGTCTCATCGTGAATACCTTACAAAGCCTTCTTCAAAATGTTTACCCCGATTTACGAAATCTCCACCAAAATGACGTGTCATGATTAAGAGAGAGAGCTATCCTGACACCAAAAAATGACATGACTACAACTATAAACCACATTTTACTTCAAGAGCTACCTTCACAACCAAAAACATATCAATCTGTTGATTCAGTTGTAGAAGTAGAAGACGCGGTACATTATCCGGTAGAGTTTCTCAACACTCTAAATCCTCCAGGCACTCCTGAGCATAATCTTGTTTTGAAGGTTGGGGCACCAATAATGTTACTGAGAAACTTACTGCCACCGAAACTTTGTAACGGCACGAGACTTCAGGTCACATCTCTACAAAACAACCTAATTGAAGCAACTGTTTTTACTGGCAGTGCCTCAGGTGACGCAATGTTTTTATTCCTCGCATACCCGTTATACCATCTAATCTCCCATTTCAATTCAAACACGTTCAATTTCCAGTAAGGCTCTGCTTCGCAATGACAATCAATAAGTCACATGGACAAACACTACAAAAAGTTGGCATTGATTTGAGGCAGGATTGCTTTTTACATGGCCAACTGTAAGTTACATGCTCAAGAGTAAGCTCAGCGCACAGCTTGGTCATATTACAACCGAAGGGCCGAACTGACAACGTAGTATACAAAGAGATCCTTAACAAATCATTTTTTGTATATTTTTCCTCAGTTTAAAAATGTTTACTTTTTTCTTAATAAAAACATTGAGGCAGTATTTCGCCGCTGCGAAGCGCGGGTATTTTGCTGTCCTTCTATAATCAGTCAGTATGACAAAGTTTCCTCAACTTAGACAATTTTGATATTAAAACAAAATCATTTTAATGATGAAAATACTTGTATTTATGTCTTTAAATCTTGCATCAAAAATAAAAATCTATCTTATAATTTGTAATTCTGTAAAATATAAATTATTTGAAAAATTGTTTTGAAAGAAGTCACTGTGACATTTTTGTGACAAGTATTGGCAGAGAGGTCCTTTGACTATAAATAAAACATAATGTGGGATAATGCAGGCAAACTATTAATCCAGACCTGTACACACATACTTATAAAATTATAGCAGCCTGTAAGGAAAAAATGTTGCCGAAATTCTCTTTTCACACTCATGCTTGACTATGGAAATTTTGAAAACTTTGGAAGCAATTACAAAACTTGGGTGGACTGTTCTTTTCCATCCATTCTATAGCTCAGATCTTGCTTCCCTAGATTTTCCATATCTTTGGAGCCTCTGTGTTTTCAAAGATGCAACAGATTGTGAATAATGACAGGGTTATTGAAGTGGCTGCAAGTAATGGATTCAAGGCAGTCAAAATTAATAGACTGAGAAATGTGGAATGTTGAAAATACTCATAGTCATACTTGTGAGTATGATCAAATAATTACTGCATTTTATAAACTAGCAGCATCAAAAAGTATGTGTTACAAATTTTTATAGGCAAACCTCATGATATTTGTTAGTAAAATTAAATGTAGCTAGTGGTAATATTCATTAGCACATACAAGTAAGAGTTTTGCTGTAATCTGTACACGTGACAATATACTAAATAAATAAATTTAGCAGACATAAAGAAAACTACTCTGTTTATCTTTGGCATTTTTATGCACAAAACAACAAAAGAGGTGATAATGAACTATTTTAATTTTTCTTCAAATGAATGACATATCTACTATCTTGCACAAAGTTCTACAATGAGAGTTAGAAGAACAGGCAGACACTTTTTTGCTTACTGTCCTATTAACTCTTAAATACACAATATATATTTTTAAAAGTGTCAAGGAAGTATTCCTCAATGTACTGTATATTTGAATTCTTATCACAGGATGTAAACAGATCAATGTGACAATGTTAAAAGAATAGCAAACATTCTGTAAAGTTTATACTGTACCTGGAAGAGATTTTTGATCCTGACTGCTCTGTTATGTTTGCAAAAATAATCTTTCTGTTATGCTTCTGTTCATTTCAGGACACTTCAGACAACAATACAGAACATGAGGTTACTGAACAAATTATATGTGCTGCAAGGTCACTTTTTACAAAAGAAAGAGTCTGATAAGGGTTTTAGTGGTGAAAGAGCTACTCTGTAAATCATGTTTATATTAATAGATTATGGTGTATGCCCAAAGGCCACATGAACTGCCAGAAGTGCATTCAAGGAAGAGAAAGAAATATCCTAGATAGAAGAGGGGAAGGCACACAAGTGAGAATATAAGTCAGTGCTGAAGGAAGGGAGGCAGTATGTCTTGTTAAATTGTTTGGTGACTAGGACAGCAGCAGGCAGTGGTGGCTAGCAGGAAATGCATGTCCTGGATGCAAAGGGGGCAGGTGTCTCATTATTCAAAAAAGCCTCTCTCTCTGTTGGCAAACATACACTGGCTTAAGTGGAAACAACACCAGATCCCTGTCCTGACTAAGCCGGAGACAGGTGAAGTTTATGAGAGATGCACCAGAAAATCTACATAAAAACACAACAAATAAAAATAAAAGCAATGACCGAAACTCATACAACAGGCAAAAATCAAAGTCAAAACCAGTCAAGAAGTCAAAATCAAGAGAGACATGAAGAAATGAATGGCAATTAGAGCTTTGTTTTTAAGGTACAGTATCTGCAGATTGAATAAATAAATGTGTACCTTTTATCCCATCGTGCTGATGAACCAGAGGTCATGACCTTATAGGCCAGAACTCTGGTAATGCGGGATGTGACCCTAACAACAGATCCAAAATTGATGACAAAAGGAAGACCTACAAAATGGCATTGAAGACCATAAAACATATCAACGGAAACCCCAAAAATGAAATGTGATCATGTCAATCCCTGATTTCAATATATGAGAGAAGACCAATTCATCCAGAAAGCAAAGACTCCAGCAGTTACACAGATCTAGTTTAGAAGCCACAGATGGCCACAGTCATTGTTAGGAATGTTTTCCCCCAAGACAAATTAAATAAAAGAATTGTTATATATGCAAACATATTTAAAATTGTTATGTTGTACATAATAAAAATGAACTGAATAACAATTACTGTTTGGTGTAAAATATAAAATATGACAGTTTTCCTGGACACCATTGCATTGCGCTTTGAATTACATGACTCCTGCTGAGATTCAGTTTAAAGACTTATTGAGTTCAACTGTTCAAATGGTAAGCACAGTGGTTTAATATCAGCATGTGTGTTTTAACTGAGCAAAATCACACATCATTGTTGGTGCAGCTTTACTTTGTCTATGGTGAAATTCTAGCTAAATATTAAGGCACAAGATTTAATGCTATTGTTTTTTAGATAATAAGACAATGTTTTAGACCATGTTAGCTGCATGAAGAAGTAGTCTAAGCTATTTATTTTTAAATTTTTACATTTTATAATCTTACACTGAACAATATATTCATTGTGGTGGGTTTCCATATACATGAGATGAGATATGTTGATCAATACAACCTCTGCTTATGAGACAGGCTGTGTCACTGAGTTAGTCTTATTCAGTATAATTCACCCTATTATCAACTATTTATAATCAGAGAAACCATTGTGTGGCGGACTGCCGGGGTCCATGACCGGCCAGGACGTTCCTTCATTATATGCTCAGGGGGAGCAGCCATGGACTGTGCAGTACCTCCCCCTTGATGCTAGATGGCCTCCCCCATGAATTGGAGCGGTGCCTCGGTTTCCTGTAGGGCTCCATGGGAATTGGAGTTGGGAGTACTCCTGTTGGGTCCCGCGGGCACCACCGGGGGGGCTGCAGCTGGAACTTCACACCCGGAAGTGCAGCCGGAACTTGGCAGTAAACCTCCTGGAGCACTTCCGGGTGAACTATAAAAGGGGCCAACAGCCACCACTCGAGGAGCCAGAATTGGGAGGAGGAGGACAAGGTTACCTGGGAGGAGTGCTGGAGGAAGAAGAGTGTGTTTTACTTTGTGTGTTTGTGCTTGGGACTGTGTACTACCACGGGGGAGATGTCATGCACCTATATATCATAATTGTAAATAGTTAACAGTGCACTCACCTGTCAGGACACAGGTTGGTGCAGTGAGACATGCTCTGTTGAAAGCTGCTCCAAAGTGGCACAAGGACACATTTTGACAAAAGTCCACCCAGAGTGTGCATGAAACTTGCAGGCCCAGAAGACTCTGCATACCTCCAAGTGACACAGGACCATCATCCTAGCAGTGTGTTAATGTATTACCAATAATTAACTAAAATTAGGTAAGTGTCCTCTGCATGGTGTTGAGAGAGGCATTTGTTTGAGAAAAAAAGGTTAAAAACGTATAAAGAAAGGAAACTTGCCTTTTTCCTTTTTATATAATGAAGACAGATGTCTTCACTGACCATATTAGCGCCTTTTTGGCAGTGTCGCGGTGGGTCTCATGTGGACTGGAGGGGCAGCCTTGCCATTGACCGGCTTTGATGGCATTGTCAGTCCTCCACTCCTACACGTCTCCCGCAACCTCATAACACTAAAGGAGTAAAAGAAAGTGTGAAGCGTCATAGTATTTGTTTACCACGGTTTAGAAAAGGGATCCCATGTTTGTAGTTGTCTGAGCTGTAGCTCAGAGAAGGAGAAAAAAATTTTAAAATGCTTACTTTCACTTTTGGGAGAAGCGCAGTCCGCATCTCATATGCTGGCACAGCTATTTGCGTGCGCGCTGACTTCTCGAATGTTTATAGTAATTGTGTGGGACAGAAGACGCCTCCTTTCCTTTTGTTCATGTCATCGCGAGCCCATGTAGGGATGACGAATGGATGTTTAATTGGTCAGAAAAGGGGCGCCGAATACAAAAGGGAATCATGGCCTCTAGAGGGGGTTCTTCTGACTAGATCTTCGTAGAGAAAGGTACTTGGTAGAACCGTGTTTTGAATTTACCAAGCATTATGGCTTGTGCCTTGCTATTTGCAAATATTTTTCTTCTTATATATATATATATATATATATATATATATAGAGTTGTGGTTATTGGTGCACTATTTATTTTTGTATATACACTTTTCCTGCATTTTGAATATATTTGTTTTGGTGAATCCTGTATACACTGTTTGAAGGAGCAACTTCCTTCCTGTGTATTTTTACTTTTCCATTTGGGACTTCATGGCAGCACTGTAAATACTGTATATAGTCATTTTTAGGCTCCATTTGATTACTGTTTTTGTGTGTCCTTTGCGTAATTGGAATGTGTATCGATATATAAATTCCGCAGGACATTATTTTTGTTTTCTTTAAGTGCACCTGTAAATAAAATCTCTTTATTTTTCAAAAAACCCAACCCTTTTTGTGTCCGTGTCTCCCTGTCTTACACCATCATCCTGGTCACGCTCAGTCTCACATACTAGACACCTAGAGTGTAGGCTGGTGATCCTAATACAAGCAGTTGTCTGGCACTATGGAGAAGGGAGTGAGGAATGGATGTAAGCACAGAGAAAGGGCCTGGGTTATTTGAAAAAGAACTAGTAGATGAGAGAAAAGCTTGCATGCACAAGATTAATGGATTAGTTACAGTGAATTTCCAATAGATAAAAGCATATAGCATAAGTGAGTGTCTCAACGTGTAAATCAAATCGTGAAGTCAAGAGAATGTCTGTGGTGACTGTTTGCCTAAGTTGCTACAACACAGGTCCAAACTGACAATTGTTGACCTTCTATACTATTGCACCAATAAAGAGAAATATGGTATTCCCCTTATTTATTTATTTATTTATTTATTTTAATTTTGTCTAGAGATGTGCAGGAGCAAAGATTTATTGTTGACTTTCAGCACAGTGTGTCAAAAAGTGTTTTTGCTTCAGTGAAGTGTCTGAAAAATTAACTGTGTATGTTTGCTCAAATAAATCTGTATTTTTTCTATGTTTATATTTATAAACATTTTGTGGGTATGTCTTGACTTACCCTCATGTTTTGCTCTGATTACATGAAGACCACATCTCAGAAGAAGAAGAAGACCGGGACAGGCGTAGTAAGTTTACACAACAACCAACAGAAACAAAACAACAAATGTGACAACTAAGATAAAAACAGTAGAAGGTGGAAAAAATAAAATCGAAGTACAAGAAAGAACATTATGAAATGAGCAAGGGAAAACTAAGCCTTGGTTCCAACTGAGATATTAGCTTTTTTGGAATATTATCCTTATAGAGAGTGATGTCACCAATAGGATGTAGTTTAACATTAGCAGTGCAGGAGGCACGAGGTGAACTGATATGAGGGATGAAGATTCTAAGTGGTCCTGTTTTGCAAATGCTTGCATATGTGTTATGTCTATGCAATAGCTAAAAGGATAAAGTAAACATGCAGTGATCCAATGATAATGACAAATGTCAATGAGTTAAAATAAAAATGTATTTGACTAGTTTGACAGATCAGTGAAAACATTTTCTTGAACTTGCATCCACACAGTTCTAACATGTGTCTAATCATTGCACATCAGAATGTGCATGCATGTATAACCAAATACTGCCCTAATAATGCAGCCATAAACCTGAACCAAAATATTTTGCAGATGTTATGGGACACAGTTCACCAATCTTTGAATTAAAATTATTATTTCAATTTAAACATTTCTGATCAATAATGACCTAAACTATCTTGCATTTACATCTTATGTCTGTTAACAGCAGTCAAGTTTTGCAGACCAAACAGAGCTCTCTTAACTCATATTCTGGAGAGGCCTTTGGCAAGAAGACTGATTGGGGGAAAAAGACACAAATTTATCATTGAGTTGGACATGGGACCAGGTGCATCTGTCATGCCTCTCTATACTCTGACCTTGATTGAAATGTTTACTGTGATTTTCATAAGGCAACAATTTCTTTAGAAATAAGGATTTCTTTTATTTTTTTGAGATGTTAGTCATGGCATCTGTGCACTGTTTTATCTGCTCAATACAGTATTACTTTAATGAGGCAGAAAAAATGCCTTGAGTAAAATAGGAAGCAAGTAAAAAACTTCCATTGGTAGGTGCTGGACTTAACTAATCAAACCAAAAATAGACTAATTATTAGATGAGCACATTTTTACAGAAGTAATAGCTAAAAACAAATGCACCTGAGATCTGCTTATCTCCCATCCAGAATCAATACCCATATAATTCACATGGTGAAAATCTGTTTATACCTTTTCACATATAGTGATAGTGGTAATATTATCTGTATGCACTGTACAGAATATATACATATAAATTAAAAAAAAAAATACATACATATATAATATTTTCACTCTCTAATATTTTTAGATCACTGGAACTCCTTACTTTTGAGCATACAATGCCATGCCACAACATTTTCTAAGCCCACTTAATCCTCAGCAGGGGTGCGGGTAAGGTGGAGCCCAGTTCAGCAAGCATAGAGTGCAAGGCAAGAAAAATCTCTGAATACTGTGCCAGTCCTTCACAGTGTAAACACACACACACGCTTTAGCATCACCAGTCTACCTAACCTTCATGTCTTTGACTGTTTGATGAAATTGGAGAACCCCGAGGAAACCCATGCTGACACATGGAGAACAAGCAGACACCATGCAGGAAGCACACAGGATGTGAACCTTAGTCTCCTTACAAAAACATTTTTTTTGCTTTTTCTAGTTACTTGGCTTTTGTTGATTATTACTGCAAAACACAATTGTAGAGGAAATCAAAGGTAATTAGTAGAAATAGTTGGAGTTTTGGGTATAAATATAATTTCACCCTGTAACAAATCCTGCAAAAGTAATACCTTCCATCATATTTGAATGCAATGCTTTCATCTGTAATATTGTATTGTTCAAAAATTTTGGAGGGTTTTGATCAAAAGCAATATATACTGAATCATGGCCTCCTTTACCTTATTACATACAGTATAAATGTTTACAGGCTGAATATTTACGTGGCTCATGGAATGAACTCAACATTGTAAGCATTGTACAGATAAAAACAAGTGAAAAGAAACAATACCATGAACTATGTCCACCTCCTCTATGTTCTGTCCATGGAGGACCACTTTAGTGGGCTGTGCATGTTTAACTGACGCAGGCATGCTGTCATTCCCAGCTTGTGTTGTGCACAGGGTTTGAAGTGGACTAGTATACTGTACTTGTAGTTCTTTGTTTGTTCTTTGCGAACAGGAGCATAGTGGCACATGATCTGGCTTCATTCTCCACAATACTACATGTATTTTACCATCAAGCGAAACAAACCCTTAAATCTTTGATTATTATGCATGCAAGAATGATGAACACTCTGATTTGGCTTTCATCTTACGTTTCCTTGTTCATTTCACATATCATTTTCTATGAAGCTTGCCAAATAGTTTATTTTTCCAGTACAGGCCAACTGCTCTTTTTCACTCACCTCTCTGTGCGATTATGATCTCAGGTTGTACAGTGGTGCTGTTCTGCTAATGGCATTCATTTCCATGAATTACACAATCCACTTCTCCACTTGATCCAAGCTCTGGCAAAAAATGACACGCTGCCTAAAAATACCCCACTGCTACAGCAGACATCTCCAAAATAGTTGCTTTTCTTCAGGTTAACTGGTTATGTGTTGGCTCGTTTTGTATTTCATTATTATTTGTCTGCTAATTAAGGAAAAAAGAAACAATTGAGGGGTCCAGGTTATAAATAGGAAGTCAATTACAATTAAGGGAAATAATTTAATTATCAGCAAAAACTGGTTACCTATTAAGAACACGGTTAGAATCAAAATCTGCAATCACGGCAGCCCTTCAGGAGTCAGATACACCGATACAGAGAAATATAACAAGGTATGTAAGTGTTTTATCTTGGTAGAGTAATATATATATTACTCTACTTTCCCCTGTTGTATTATTAATATGTAGCCTAATGCCTAATCCCACAGAATGCCTAATCCCACAGATTTACCACTGTTTATAAGGTATTATTGTATATAACTTATCCCCACCGTCCCTTCTATACCTATAACCTCAGGCAATTATATGTAGTAGAAAGGCAAGCAGGAGTTAAGTTACACATAAAATATTGTATTATTGATAATATTCATAAATAATAACAATATACAAAGTACATGTGAATATTGGCAACCATACAACCTGATTAAATGATGATGTGTAGTTTCAGGTGGCACACAGACTTGTAGTTACTTAAAATGTCCCTAGTTAAGGCATCATTAGTGCTCAGCTTTCTTCAGAACAAGCCTTAAGCATGTCAATATGGCTGCTGAGCTGTGCTCTTCATTGTGTTGTCTACATCATCAGATGTTAGTAACAGAGATGCTTCTTTCAGAACATGTTGGTTAGTAAAAGAGACAGAGTGAGATAAAGCAAGCAAATTAATTGGTTTTCTGTCCAACCCCTACAGCCAATAGGACATCATGGTACTTAAAGGCCTCTGAGATAAGCCAATTCCAAACAGCCATACCTCAGACCAATGGGGGAAATAGAACATCTTAATACCTGCCCCCAAACCATATGTTAAAGTACACCTTAGCCTACTTGCAGGGGTAGAAAGGCTTTAGCAAAGAAACACTTGCCAAACTGTTTTAAGACACATCCCCCAAATCCTGTCGTAAAATTAAAAAGAGACTTAATTGTAAGGGGGTGGGGGGAGCAAACACGAATGCCTCACACCAAAGTAACACTAAATTACATTGCTTTGCCTAAATTTTAAATAAAAACATAAACAACATTTATCAAGTTATATGCAAAATCTTACATCACAACAGTAAGCTTTAAAGAGGAACATTTTATACAAGAACTTTTCCTTTTTTATAATCTTTTGTGTGAACATTTTTTTGCCTTAAATTTTACTTTAACTTTCAAACTGATCATACTTTGACAGTTTGGGTGCAAATGTCTCACACTCATTGCCTGAATAGTTAAATGAAGCAAGCTGAAGGTGTAGAAATTTGGAAACCTAGGACAAACACAGATACAGACAGTTCAGTATTCTCATTACCTTAATTAGTACTAAAGGCCTTAGAGTTATGAAAAGTTATTGAGAAAATCACATATAGTTCTGCATTTTGTCTGACCTGTTGTTTTCTTCTTTTGGCTGCTCCCATTAGGGGTTACCATGGCGGATTATCTTCTTCCATATCTTTCTGTCCTCTGCATCTTGTTCTGTTACACCCATCACCTACATGTTCTCTATCACCATATTCAAAAACCTTTGCTTAGGCCTTCCTCTTTTCCTCTTCCTTGGCAGCTCTAATCTTAGCATTCTTCTCCCAATATACCCAGCATCTCTCCTCTGTACATGTCCAAACCAAAGTAATCTCGCATCTCTGAGTTTGTCTCCCAAACGTCCAACTTGAGCTGATCCTCTGATGTACTCATTTCTAATCCTGTTCATCCTCGTCACACCCAATGCAAATATTAGCATCTTTAACTCTGCCACCTCCAGCTCTGTCTCCTGCTTTCTGATCAGTGCCATCGTCTCCAACCCATATAACATAGCTGGTCTCACTACCGTCCTGTAAACCTTCCCTTTCACTCTTGCTGATACTTGTCTGTCACAAATTACTCCTGACACCTTTCTCCACCCATTCCACCCTGCCTGCACTCTCTTTTTCACCTCTCTTCCACAATCCCTATTACTCTATACCGTTGATCCCAAATATTTAAACTCATGCACCTTCACCAACTCTACTCCCTGCATCCTCACCATTCCACTGTCCTCCCTCTCATTTACACACATGTATTCTGTCTTGTTCCTACTGACCTTTATTCCTCTCCTCTCTAGATCATATCTCAACCTCTCCAGGGTCTCCTCAACATGCTCCCTACTATCGCTACAGATCACAATGTCATCAGCAAACATCATAGTCCACAGGGACTCCTGTCTAATCTCGTCTGTCAACCTGTCCATCACCATTGCAAATAAGAAAGGGCTCAGAGCTGATCCCTGATGTAATCCCACCTCCAACTTGAATGCATCCGTCACTTCTACTGCAGACCTCACCACTGTCACACTTCCCTTGTACATATTCTGTGCAACTGTTTACGTACTTCTCTGCCACTCCCGACTTTCTCATACAATACCACAGCTCCTCTCCTTGTACTCTTGTCTACTTTCTGCATCTCTCCGACTATCTCACTTCTTTTTTGCCATCCTCTTCCTCTGTATACTCTCCTGTATTTCCTCATTCCACCATCAGGTTTCCTTTTCCTCCTTCCTCTTTCCGGATGTCATGCCAAGCACCCTTCTTACTGTCACCCTTGCTACATCTGCTGTAGTTTCCCAGCTGTCTGGTAACTCTTCACTGCCATACAGTGCCTGCCTCACCTCCTCCCTAAACTCAACCTTGCAGTCTTCCTTTTTCAACTTCCACCATTTGATCCTTGGCTCTGCCCTCACGCTCTTCCTCTTCTTGATCTCCAACGTCAACCTACAGACCACCATCCTATGCACTTTCCCCTGCCACCACTTTGCAGTCTTCAATCTCCTTCAGATCAACTCTTCTGCGTAGGATGTAATCTACTTGTGTGCATCTTCCTCTACTCTTGTACGTAAGCCTATGCTCCTCCCTCTTCTTAAAATACGTATTCACCACAGCCATGTCCATCCTTTTGGCAAAATTCACTATCTTCTGACCTTCTCCATTCCTCTCCTTGACACCATACCTACCCATCACCTCCTCGTCTCCACTGTTCCCTTCACCAACATGCCCATTGAAATCTGCTCCAATCACCACTTTCTGTGCCTTGGGTACACTGTTCATCACTTCATCCAACTCACTCCAAAAATCTTCTTTCTCACCCATTGCACACCCAACTTGTGGTGCATATGCACTAACAACATTCATCATCACACCTCCAATTTCCAGCTTCATACTCATTACTCTGCCTGACACTCTTTTTACCTCCAAAACACTCTTGACATACTGTTCCTTCAGAATAACCCCTACTCCATTTCTCCTCCCATCCACAACATGATATAACAATTTGAATCCACCTCCAATCCACCTGGCCTTACTCCCCTTCCATTTAGTCTCTTGCATGCACAATATATCAACCTTCCTTCTCTCCATCATATCTGCTAACTCTCTCCCTTTACCAGTCATACTGCCCATATTCAAAGTTCCTACCCTCAGTTCCACTCTCTTTACTTTTCTCCTCTCCTCCTGCATCTGGACACGTCTCCCCCCTCTTCTTCTTCTTCGGCCAACAGTAGCCCAATTTCCGCCAGCACCCTGTTGGCTAACACTACTGGTGGCAGTCATTGTTAACCCGGTGCTCAAACGATCTGGTATGGAAATTTGTATTGTTGTCCGCATATTGCATTTAGAAAAATTTTACACCGGATGCCCTTCCTGACGTAACCCTCCCCATTTATCTGGGTTTGGGACCAGCACAAAGAAATACACTGGTTTGTGCATCCCCTGTGGCTGGGTTTGACTGAACTGTTGTAAACAATTTAAATCCGGGAAAACAACTTATGCAAGAGTTTGAAGACCTTCCTACCCAGTTTATCTTTTCTACATTTCAGTGTCTTTCTTTAGGTTACATAGAAACCTATCATTTTGTACTAGGACTGTGTTCCTTTCTCCTGTTCCTACCTAAGGATTCTTTTTGTCTGTGGCTGTTTCATAATTATGATTTTCTGTTTGCAATGCATCTGCTTTGCCTTTTACTCCATTGCTTAACTATGTTACACCCAATACCATGCTATTACTGTCATACTGTACTAATGTAACTGTATTTACTTATCTAACCTTTTTGCTAACTCAATATTAGAACAGAAGTATTGTGATCATTTGTGATTTCAGTGTCCATGATGAGGAATCTTCCTCTTTCCTGATGTCTCATTGATCATTTTGTGCTCAGTCAGTTAGTTTTACCTGACAGCTTATGCTGGAGGCACTGCATTGGATTTCCTCATATCAAAAAATTGCATAGAGTTTTTGAGGCCTCAGGCATATATATAGAATAAAGTGTATCTCCTGACCTGACAACTTTTCACAAATAATACATTTCTGTTTGTTTCATTATATTACCTTTGAATCAATACGTTCATTGTAATTTCACTATACTCTGTACATGTGTCAATAATGGCCTTATAAACCTATAATGAAAAAAAATTACTATAACATCAGCTAAAATTATAATCTTAGGCATTCAATATCTTAAGTGAAGCTTTCAGAATAACATATTCATTAAGTTATTAATTGACTGATTGATTATTAGACTTATTAAATACTGTAATCTATACTAATAAAAGGCAAAGCCCTCACTGACTCACTCACTCATCATTAATTCTCCAATTTTCCATGTAGGTAGAAGGCTGAAATTTGGCAGGCTCATTCCTTACAGCTTACTTACAAAAATTAAGCAGGGTTCATTTCAACATATATACAGCCATAGCCTGCAGCTCGGTCGCCGTGTGAGGCAGAGTTGCGTCCCCCACGCCTCCCACGTAGTTGGCTGCCTGCCTATATTGCGTCCTCCATCCCCACACTTCTCGCGTAATTGACTGCCTGCCCATATAAGGCCATCCGTCAGCAGCACTCCAAGCTGTGAGGAAACAGTAAAAAGGAGGCGTGTCAGACGTTGTGGTACATTTTATGATGCATCTAGACGGAAACAACTTCGTCACGCTGTCGTTAAATACTCACAGACAATTCCACAAGTTAATAGACACTCTGTCACTAAATACTCGCAGGCAAATCCACAACTTCATAGAGATGCTGCCGAAAATTAAACAATGCAAAAAAGCGGGAAAGAAAGAAAGCAAGGTAAAGAAATGGAAACAATATCTTATTTATAAACGGCGCAAATATATTCACATGTACTTAACCTATATTACAATGTCTTATTTATAAACAGCGCAAATATATTCACATGTACTTAACCTATATTACAACTATATACACATATAAATTAGACACCCAGACACGCACAATCCCCACATGTTACCCAGTCCTTTATCTGAACTTTCTTTTAAAAGTTTATAATCACACGACCTGGGAAGTCTGCAGTGAATCCAGTGACCAATCCTGGTGTGCGCCCCGGACACGTTTACTTAATTTACATGTAAAAATGCTGTCTCACCGTCTCACATCAGTTCCTTTATTGAAGAATGAAGTCCGTCTCACTCGGGTGACTCGGCGTTAGCATCCATCCATGGCCGATGCCCACTCCACAACAGACAAGTAAAGCCGTCAGCTCCGAATATCCCTTTTAGGTTAGCAGGCACTCCTTCTCCGTGCACCCAACCAACCTTATTATGGAGTCTTCCTTGCTTTACCACTGGTTATGTTATTTTTAAAATGTTTCCTTTTCTTTTTTGTAACTTCTTTAACACACTACTAGTTTTTTGCTGTCTACACATTGTCACAAGAACGAGACATGGACAGATAAAGAGTTGGGGCAGCCACCCGTATAATATAGTATCCTGGCTGCAAAAGTCGTTTTCAAAATACAGAGCACTGAAGTGCATAACAGAGTCCAAAACAAGACTGAGGAAACAAAGGAAAGGGGGCAGGTTTTAAAGGGGGAGACAGGAAGTGAGGTCGTATGGATCTGGCACGTGGTCTTCCACCATTGGCTCGTAGCCGGAGGTGACATCAGAGGGACTGGAGCTGGTGTGGCCGACTTCCATTGGCTCAGTCCCGGAAGTGATGTCAGGAGATCCAGGTGAAATCCCCCGGGGATGGTCTACAGGCAAGGGAGAAAAAGAGTCAGTGCACTCTGCCACACCCGGCATGCCTCGAACTGCCTTCACTCAAGCCCTTTAGCTGCCTCCCATGCGCGTGTGTGACAAGGCCCCCTTAGCCCAGACCCGGCGGGTCGGGCGACCCTAACCGAGAGGTCGTGAACCCGAGAAAGAGCATCAGCGTTGGCGTGGAGAGCGCCCCGACGATGAACGAGCGAAAACTTGTACGGCTGCAGGTCAAGAAACCACCGGGTGACCCGCGGATTCGACTCCTTGTGGAGGGCCATCCACTGTAGAGGTGCATGGTCTGTGACAAGGGTGAATTCCCGGCCCAACAGGTAGTACCTCAGCTGAGTAATCGCCCATTTAATCGCCAGAGCCTCCCTCTCCACCGCAGCATACCTGGTCTCCCGTCCAACAGTTTCCGGCTCAGGAACATGATGGGGTGCTCCACACCATCGACGCTTTGGCTCAGCACGGCGCCCAGGCCTGTGTCGGCGTCCGTCTGGAGGATGAAAGGCAAAGAAAAGTTAGGTGCCATCAAAACAGGTGTGGGCGTAAGGGCCTGCTTTAAGTCACCAAATGCAGCGCCTGTTTTTTCAGTCCATGCCACAATGTTCGGGGCCCTCTTCTTTGTTAAATCAGTCAAGGGCGCCGCTCTCTCCAAAACCGGGTACAAACCGGCGGTAGTACCCGGCTAACCGAAAGGCTTGGACCTGCCGCTTGGTTCATGGACGGGCCATTTCAGAATGGCATCAATTTTGGAGCACTGTGGCCTTACGGTACCCGACCCACCAGGTAGCCTAAATATTTGGCCTCGATTAATTTCTTGGGATTAATCCGAGCCCGCCTCACCAAGTGTCCGTAATACCGCTTGGACATGCTGTAGGTGTTCCTTCCATGTGCTGGAATAGATGACCACGTCATCCAGGTAGGCAGCACTGTATGAGTTATGAGGCCGAAGCACTTTGTCCACCAGACGCTGAAAGGTTGCTGGAGCCCGTGTAACCCAAATGGAAGGACACGATACTGCCAGTGTCCGCTAGGGGTACTAAGCGCGTTTTACCTTCGCGGAGTCCGTTAAAGGAACCTGCCAGTACCCTTTCGTCATGTCAAGTGTGGTCAGGTATTGAGCCTGTCCAAGCCTCTCGAGGAGGTCGTCCCGCGTGGCATTGGATAAGCATCAAATTGGGAGACTTGATTAAGCCGACGGAAGTCATTGCAGAACCTCCAACTTCCGTCAGGCTTACCGACGAGCACAATGGGGCTGGACCAGGGACTATAACTTTCCTCAATCACACCTAGCTCCAGCATGCGCTTGATCTCAAGCTCCACTTCAGCCTTTTTTGCCTCGGGAAGGCGATCGGGCGTTCTCGGACAACAACCCGGGCTCTGTCACGATGTTGTGCTCAATCAGAGAGGTCCTTCCGGGGACTGACTACCCAAGCGGTCCGGATAACTGTTTCCAGCTCCTGCCGCTGTCTGGGACTTAAGTCCGTGCGAAGTTAAGGTCGTGTGTGTGGCGAAGAGTGAGCGGGGCTGGCGGAGGAGGGATCGGGGTCCCTGTCCTTCCACGGTTTCAGCAGGTTCACATGATAAACCGCTCCTTTGGCCGGCGATTGGGTTGACTCACCAAATAGTCGACCAGTCCCTTCCTCTCCTTAACCGTAGGGGCCCTGCCAGTGGGCAAGCAATTTAGAGTGGGAGGTAGGCACTAGGACCATGACCCGATCTCCGGGCGGAACTCCCAAGAGGCGTGCGCGGTTGTAGTACCGGGCCTGTGCTGCTTGAGCCTCCTCCATGTGACTTTTAAGGACAGGCCGAATCTTTCCAAATCTATCGCGTAACTGCGCGATATACTCCAGTATGTTTGTGGAGGGAAGAGCCTCTTCTTCCCAGCCTTCTTTCAAAATATCTAATATGCCCGAGGTTGTCGCCCATACAGTAGTTCAAAGGGGAGAACCCGTGGAGGCTTGTGGGACTTCCGATAGGCAAAAGGACGAGGGGAGGAGCTGATCCCAGTTCCTTCCATCCTCGCTGACCACCTTACGCAGCATTTGCTTGAGAGTTTGATTAAACCTCTCTACTAATCCGTCGGTTTGAGGATGATACACGAGGTCTTTAAATGCTTTATTTTCAGTAATCTGGCAGTCTCCTTGAACGTTTCCGAGGTGAAGGGGTCCCCTGGTCTGTCAAGACTTCTTTGGGGATCCCCACGCGAATACCCTAGTAATTCCGTCGCGATGGCTTTAGAGGTAGCTGGCAACGGAACAGCTTCGGGTATCGTGTAGCGTAATCCACGAGGACTAAAATGTACTTGTGTCCTCGGGCTGAGGGCTCCAGGGTCCCACCAGGTCGACCCGATTCTGTGGAAGGGAACGTCAATCAGTGGAATAGGAACAGAGGAGCACGGTCCCTCCTAGGAATTTGTCGCAGTTGACACTCCGGGCAGGAAGCGCCAAAGCGGCGAACCTCCTCATTAATTCCTGGCCAGTAGAAGCGGGCTTGATCCGCTCCAGAGTTTTTGGTGCCCAGGTGGCCACCTAGGAGGTGGGCGTGTGCTAGCTCGCAGACCTGCCGCGGAAGGTACGCGCACTAGCAGCAGCCTCGTCTCCTGCCCGTCATGCATTGCTACACGGTAAAGGAGGTCATTATCTAGCACAAAGTAGGGGCCCGGTGGCATCGACTGATTAGTGCGCTGGCCATTGACAAGGACCACTGCATTTTTTACAAACTTCAGGGAGTCATCATTCCATTGCTCCCTTCTAAAAGAAGCGGCGTTTCTTTAAATTGGAACCGCAACACGGAGAGAGGGTCAGCGTCGACCTCAATGGGTGGTTTCCTCCCGCTCCGCCGCGGCGTTGGTGGATGGCGTGTTAGCCGCACGGCCGGGAGTTGCCACGTCAGTCAGGGCGACGCCGTCTCTCTCTGCCGGCTGATTACACGGCGTGGAGGCAGCTTGAGGCGGGTTATCTCCGTCCATAACGAGGCCCAAATTAACCCGGGAGTGGTATGTGTCTCACGCTTTTGATTTTAGACCAGTCCGCCCTAGTATCACCGGGTGTGGAGGATCAGGTAGGACGCTACGGTGAGTTCTGAACTGACCCTCCGTAACTGATGACACAGCGGCGGACCTGTACCAGCGGATGTCTCCGTGGACACAGGTTATACCGGTCTTAAATTTTAGCCACTGTTGCGGTTGCACAAAGCGGCGGGCAACAATGGAAATGTTGCTGCGGTCGAACAAACCTGTGGTCTTGTGTCCGTTGGCGATCACCACGCCAGTATGTGGGACCGCCAACGGATTAGCCAGAGCACACCAACCCCTCCTCGCCCTCCACCTGCATTCCTCCTTGCCCCCAAGCGGTTTGCGCGCCGCACCGCGGACGCCATCTGAGCTCCGGATTGTACAGGGAGGGGCTAGGTCTTGGAACATACCCGGCTGGGTTTGACATGAGGGCGGTTCTGCTCCCCAGAGTGTGAGGCCGCCCTCTGCGTCTCCATAAGCTCTATGAGCTCAGACATGTTCTTAAACCGCGCCCCAAACCGGCTGGGTGAAGCCACGGGAAGCGCTTCCAGGAGCAGATAGCAAGCTACCTGCTCTATTATTTGGTAGGGCGTGTTTTCAAATGGCGTAGCCAATGCCCTACCATTGCCCATAAGGACCAGGCTTGTTTGTTGGTCGGCGCTCAGGGTCCAACCTCCATTTT
Source organism: Polypterus senegalus (assembly GCF_016835505.1). NCBI lineage: Eukaryota > Metazoa > Chordata > Cladistia > Polypteriformes > Polypteridae > Polypterus > Polypterus senegalus. The sequence goes on from NC_053162.1 coordinate 123,835,444, forward strand.
TATTTTATTCACCTGCCAGTCTGGGGCACCCCTAGGTGGTAAATGGGGCTTTGGTTTCGCAGGGAGGCAGGCACTCTCCCCCAAGAGAGCATACTGAGTCCCTTTTGCCTCCCCCTCCAGGGCAGCCCAATTCTGTGAGCCCCACCCGCACACTCCCTGGCCACTCCAGATGGCCTAGTTATGAGTGCCGGGAGCGGAGCCCGCACCGGGTCACGCCGAACCACGGGGCACCCTCCTTGCCTGAAGACTCGGCCCGATACGCTCCCACCTGGGTATATTGCAGGTCCTGTCCCCTTCTCTTCTGGGACTTCTCCATCCTGCCGGCTACGCCACTGTCACAAGAACGAGACATGGACAGATAAAGAGTTGGGGCAGCCACCCGTATATGTGGTATCCTGGCTGCAAAAGTCGTTTTCACAAAATACAGAGCACTGAAGTGCACAACAGAGTCCAAAACAAGACTGAGGAAACAAAGGAAAAGGGGCAGGTTTTAAAGGGGGAGACAGGAAGTGAGGTCGTATGGATCTGGCACGTGGTCTTCCACCATTGGTTCGTAGCCGGAGGTGACATCAGAGGGACTGGAGCTGGTGTGGCCGACTTCCATTGGCTCAGTCCCGGAAGTGATGTCAGGAGATCCAGGTGAAATCCCCCGGGGATGGTCTACAGGCAAGGGAGAAAAAGAGTCAGTGCACTCTGCCACACCCCGGCATGCCTCCGAACTGCCTTCACTCAAGCCCTTTAGCTGCCTCCCATGCGCACGTGTGTGACAACATATAAAAGACAAAGCCCTCACTGACTTATCACTGACTCATTTTGCATGCTCATTCCTTGCAGTGTACTTATAAAAGTTAGGCAGGTTTTATGTCCTATTACAACACCCAAGGGGGGGAAACGGGTGTACCCCCTAAACTGTATATATAGATAGGAGAAACCCCTCCTTACTATTTCTGCTACTTCCAATTTTCCCATGCTCATCCTTTACACTGTACTTACAAACATTAAGTATGTTTCATTTCGTGTTGTGCCCTGTAATGAACTTTTGAAAATAATGTCTTCTTTTTGGCGGTTCTCACCATTACGCCATAAGGAAGTTTAGGAACTGAGCTCTCCTTTTGGCGGTTTCATTCCTTATTTCCATTAAAAGAGGATTTATTTCACACATAAGGACCACCCTTGGTCCCCCTTCCTTTTTCTACATGGCCGCTGTCCACACACCTACCACGTGGTTGGCTCCCTGCCTGTATACATTAACAACATCCCGTGCTCATGTGCCTCCTCACTCGCTTCCTTACTGTCCTCAGCTGCTCGTGCTCATTGCTCCCTTCTTCTTTACTCCACCGCCTCAAGTCTGATATTGTTCGCCTTGCTTCACGTCTGCCTGCTGGTGACTCCTGCCTTTTCATTTACTCCACCGCTTTACTACGAAACTTACAACCATCAAAACTTTGTAATGGCACCAAGCTTTAGATCGAATCTCTGCACAAGAACTTCATTGAGGCAACTGTCTTCACTGAAACAGGCTCAGAGAAGACTGTATTTATTCCTCGCATTACTCTCATACCCTCTGACCTCCCATTCCAATTCAAACACCTCCAATTTCCAGTAAGGGTCTGCTTCGCTATGACAATAAATGAGTCACAGGGCCAGACTCTAAAAAAGGTCGGCATTGACTTGACACAAGATTGCTTCTCACATGGCCAACTGTATGTTGCATGCTCAAGAGTAAGCTCAGCAAACATTTTACAGCCTGAGGGCAGAACTGCAAGCGTTGTTTACAAAGAGATCCTTACATCCTAAAAATGTGTATTTCTCATACACAGCATTTACAATCATACTCATCATTCTCAATACTAAAATAAGCCTACGACAATTACACTGACAATCACGTTACGTTATTTTTAAAATGTTACCTTTTTTTTCATAACTTTTTTAACACACTACTTCTCCGCTGCGAAGTGCGGGTATTTTGCTAGTTAATTGAATAAAGGAAAAACAGAAATAAAAGACAGACTCCAGGAGAATATAAACAAAAGTTCAGACATATCAGAAATTCAAAAACAAAGAGTCAAAAGGCACCTAGAGAGTGCAATGTGCAATTTTAAACATATACTCCTCTAATCATGTGACTTCCAGATAATTTACAGATGTGGGCTCATTAACTACAAACATAGGCTAATGGTTGAAGTAAGAGTCAGTCCTGACAATAATCTTCTTATATAATATGCTACCATGGCTGTCAAGGAATTTAAATCACCTGTAGCTTGCAAACCGTTTGATTTATTGACCTGAAATTTGGTACACATATACTACGTGACATCTACTATCCACGTTCAGGGTGATGATTGACCTCCAAGGTTATTCCTCTTTTTATTTTTATTTAATTTTATTGTAGAATCAACTCTCGACAGCAGCCAACAGGGCAGCCGTGCAGCACATACATACGGGCGGCGTTCTCATCTCTACCTCTTCATATCTTAAATCATTCTTGAGGCAGATTGAAGACTTAAGTGCCAGCTTAAGTGAAAAATTAAAGAAAATGTACTAAGTAATTACAACACAAACACTGACTTAATCAGTTTTAAAACAAAATGATGCAGACAAAAGAAGAGAAGAAGCGGGCCACTAGGGTGGAAAAAAGAAGAGCTGCTCAGGAAGCAGCACGCGCTTCAACCTGTGAGCAAATGAATAAACGTACAGAGAAAGAGAATGAAAACTATGAATTCTCAAGTCAAGTGTATTCACTGCATGTTATCGTGCAGTGTGCTGTTACTGGTTAAATAGATATGTTAACATCATTATCGATTCACTTCATGAATTTTTATGTTGAAAAGTGATCTAGCAGTTAATGCTGCTGACTCACCTCTCTTCATTTTCTTATTCTAATCCCACAACAAAGTCTGTCTATATAGATTTTGCAAGTTCTTCCAGTTCATTTCTCTAGCTACATGTTTTTTACCCCACATCCAGATATGCGCAGGTTAGGTTAATCAATAACTTACCGCTAAGAAATTATCCATCTTTCCATGAACTTGAATTGTAATAAGGAGCTCATGAAACTTAGTGAATGAATGATTGTGTAAATGAACATGATGTCTGAGGAAGATGGCTGTGTTGTTACCTTGCAGTACTACAGACAGTTAGCCCCGGCCGGGACGCCCAGGAGAACCGGAGGAGGGCTTGTGCCTCCTCCAGACCACGAGGGGGCGTCTGCCCTGGTTATGTTGGGGGCCTCGGGTGAAGGGCTTGGAAGCCCAGCCCAGTAGGGAACCGTGGCCACCGCCAGGCGGCGCCCCAGTGCCTGAATATCCTGGGAGCCCAGCACTTCCGCCACACCAGGAAGTGCTGGGGGAAGAGACAGGGGACACCCGGACGGCTTCCGGGTGCACAGCCGGCACTTCCGCCACACTGGGGTGTGGCTATGGAGGAATGCCAGGAAGCAGCTGGAGCCCATCCGGGTTCCTATTTAAGGGGCCGCCTCCCTCCAGTCATCAGTGGATGTTGGGTGGAAGCGGACAGAGCTGGAGAAAGGACTGGAGGCGGCCAGGAGAGAGGCACAGAGACTGTGAGGCCTGGACATTGGGGGAATCGGTGCAGGAGGCACTGGGGTGTGTCGTGAACTTGTAAATAAGTGTAAATAAACAGTGTGTGGTGGAGCCAACGATGTCCGTCTGTCTGTGTCCGGGCCAGCGTTCACACTGTTTAAATTCTGCAAATGCCTAGTACCATCTTTCAAAACTGGGAAAACCAAATATTCTTTACCAAGATGTCCCTGACTGGATAATTGAGCCTCATCTCCAAAAGAAACTCCTGAAGGTATTGCCCTCTTTCTGCAGCTCAGCCACCACCTGTGCCAAAAGTCATTCATCAGATTCAACACTAGATCAGCTGTGTCAGTATCTCCTTCAGGAAACTGCACTGCTGGGTCTTCAAAGACGATAACCACAAATGAAACAAGATGATGATCTATAGTGCACTTTGCACCATTTCTCACTTTCTGCAGTGATAAAACTGGTATTTATTGCTATCATCACCAATACATAAGACATTTGATCAGCACTTAATTAGGAAAAATCTTCATAAGAGCTGGACGAATCAAAACCAATTCTAACATCCTCAATAAGGGAAACATAACCAGCACTTATACCATAATCCTAAACTAACAAATCGACTAGAGGTACCACAGGTTTAGAATGCTTGACTCCCTTCACCTCATATAAGTCCTCTTCTAACAGTGGCGCTGATGAGTTAGCCAATGGAAGCAGCTGAAACACAAACAAGGCCAACCTTATAAAAGACCAGATTCCAATAATTATAAAGTGGGACCTTAGCCATGAAATTTTCTCTATTATCTTACACAAAATATTTTGATACCAACTGACTCTTTATTGACAGTGGTGAAAGAGAGAGAGAAGAAACCAGATTTTTCAAAGCTGCTTCCAAAAGGAACCTCCAGACTCCAACTGTGCCAACGACTGTGCATTGATGACTTCTCAGCCACCAGAGGTCACACATATTCAATAAATGTCACTCTTATTCTGAGTGAGTGCTGAACAAAGAGAAAGTCACTGCCTTTATTTCTTTAGGTATTGAATTTACACTTTTTTATTTCTCCTTTTAAGCCTCAAATATATTTTTTCTCAAATATAACCCACACCCTTGTATAATCTGCACAGTTTGTCTCTTTGAGTAAAACAAATGTTATGTAATACACACCCTTGTATAACGTGCACATTTTGTCTCTCATATAATTAGAATGCATGCATAAGTTAACCTACAACAATTCATAGCCTGAATACACACAATTTTGCAGCAACTGTAACTGTTGTGTTGTTCACTATAAAAGTGAATGCGTTATTGAACAACAATGTTCTCATTCAAACATCCTGTTGTAATAAAATACACAGATTGAGTACTCCATGTCATTGATATTCTTTTCTATGGCATTTTTGGCCCAACATCATCAATTAGCCTAGACATCCATGTGTAAAAAAAGCTCCTAACATTTGTACTTTGTCTTTCAGCCCCCTGCTCCTGAACACTCCTTGACTGTTACAGTATTATTACAGGCACCTGTAAAGGAAATGTTTAAGTCCAGTTTACATACTGTTACATGTGAAGCCTACATTTTCCCCATCATAATGGACTATGACACCTCCAGCATTTCAAACTGCACTAAGCATTTGTCCTTCTGTGATGTGAGACTGATTTGAAAGTGCTGCAGACCTTGACTTAGGGATTTCTGTTAGTTTCATTCATTGAAGAGAATGTACCAATAAGCATGTCAAAGAGACAGCCAGACCTTTCTGAAATGAAGAAACTGGATTGACACATTTGTCAGTTTAAAGAAAGTCCCTCCCTCAAGCTTCTAAAGTCTCCCAACCGTGAGATTAGCAGGAAAAAAAGCAAAATTGGTGGTGTGGTGGCAATGTACTAGCGTGGTATGAAAGAAAATAGTTAGATGCACGTATATTTTTATTTATAAAAAGAAAACTGACATATTCAGAATTATATTATTTGTAAATGCTTTTATTTATGCTCCCACATTATCTGAAAGAGTGCCTTGCAACATCAGCTTCTAAGGATAGTTATGAACACTCCAGTTTAAAAATCGATTGTATGGCTACAATTAGAATGTCACTCACTTTAATGTAACCTTCTAAAATAACACTGGAAATAGAAACTACTTTCCGTAATCCCATTTTTTCAGAAAGCTTTGTTGCAATAAGGTATTATAAATTTAGTTGAGTGAATGCTATAATAAATTATTTTTTGGTCTGGTGTCAACTTTTTTTCCTTAGAGTCAGTTAAGTCAAAGTAGAAAGCTGCCAAAAATGGGGTAAATTAGAAAGAGTTAAGAAAATATGTTGCTTCTAAGATATTTACTGTTGTGGTTAAATAAGAAGTATTGCAGTGTCAACCTGGTTGTCTCCATTTAATAGCAGTCCCAAAACTTAAACAAACAGGGCTACTATGTGCTCCTCTATAACAAAGTGCTGCAAACAAATAAGCCAATTCATTCTGGCAAATGGTTCTTTAAGATACTTGGAACTCCATCCTTTGGTTCAGTGGAGTCAAAATTGACTGCCTCTCTCTGGCAGTGGTGAGCTTTAAAGCTGGAAGACCAGAAGGGATGGAGTCAATTGCCCTTGCCTGGGGTCTTCTTACCATTGTGGGGATGAGGTTAGCATGAGAGTACTGTCTCATCCCAGGATGATATTACCTTTTTTGTCGAGTCCAGAGGGTAATCCTCAGATGCACATGTGTGACACTGTGCATAATATTTCTGGAACTTATCTTGTCCACTGCTTTCTTACCAGTATAAGATGATAGTTTTACATTTATTATTAGTCAATACAGAGATTCTTAGTATACATAAGTGTTTTTCGCTTGTTGATAGTTCATGACCAATGAGGATTCAATAGGTATGCTACAATATTTTATAATGCTGAAGTTTCAACCTTGACCCATATAGATTTCTAGTCTCAGGATTAAAAAGGTTTCATTCCCTTATTTGATCAATAGAACCAGTTATTTACAGTACTTCTCAGATGTACGTAGTCCACACAGATTGTAGAGTTGCTATGTTTTTTTTTTGAAGAGTAGGGACCAGAACAGTCTCCAATATTTTGGTAGTGGTCTCATTAGCATGTTATAAAGTCTGAGCATAATGTCCCATAAATTATTCAGCATTTTTTTTAATCTAACCTCTTCCAGTATTTTACAATATAATATGTATTTGTCTAATTAATTTTATTCTGAAATTTGTTAGTTGAGAATTCTGCATTAACATAAACTCTTACATCTTTTTCAGAGGTTTGAGATTAGAGACTTGCCAAAAAGCTCATTAGAGACTTCATTGTTTGAAAGTTGAATTTTACACCGTCTTCCAACAGAAAGTGCGTCTCTTGCTTTCTTGGCACTTGTTTCTTGGACATTGTAAAAAACTCCATCTGTTGTCAGCAAACACTGGAATATTTGAACATTAATATTACACATTATAGTAATCTACAATCATCAATTAAAGAGACTCAAAACAAACTTTTTGTCCCTTGTTCACACTGCCTGGTGTGGTAAAAATTTAACATCTTATTAAAGAAAGAAACATCTTCTAACCGGACAAATCAGTTATCAGGCAGGAGGAAAGCTGTTCATTGTATCTTTTAATTACTCCTTAGCAAAATGCCTTGGAGGCATGGTCAAGATGATCAGAATGGAATTTACATACAGTGTCAATCAATTCATACATTTCACTCTGGTTGCTTCATTGGTTTACACCTAAATGATTTATATAAAATTAATACAGTAGGTATGTTATATTATATTCTAGTTCTTCTTATACCTTTGAGTTATACCACCACCCTTGAAATTTCTGTGCATATAACAACTGTCCATTCTCATTGTTTATAGGACATCTGCTGATTTCTTAATCACCTCTTATTCATCATTCAGTACATTTTGTATATTACATTTACCATTCTTCTGGTATATTCTTTATTTACTTGACCATCTCAGTATTTTTCCTAAACCAATTCTTATATTTCAATGTACATTTTGTTGTTCACTTGACCTTTATCTGGTTTCCTGATGTGCTTGAACAGATCTCTGACATTTACCAACCCTTTATGCTATTTCTTTAAGATGAATGCTATGTAACCCTAAAATTATTCTTCCACATTGGAGAATATTACTTTTGTATGCATTTTCATGTTTGGATCTTTTGTGACAAAGATGAAGTTAAGAACATTCTTTCCTGAATAACAGGCTTTAAACTTGGCATGTGAAACACATCATTGACTTTGTATACAATAGGGCTTGTTTCGTGAAAGATCTTGGTTTCATATTTTTTATTTTCTCATTCAACAACATTTCAAGGTCCTATTGTGCATTATTAGTGAGGTAATTAAGGGTTTTGGACCATATAATTATAGGCATAAAAGTAACATACAAGATGCACTGGAAAAATGCTACCTCATTAACTAAAAACTTGTTAAATGTAAAGCCTCTAATAAGTAATTACAGAGAGGACAAATGTAAAAAATAAGTATAAATGTAAATAATGTTAATTACCATATTTTTTTTTATAATATTCTTCACAAATCTGTTTTCCCGAGACCATGAAAATGTAATTACTTAGCCTCATTAGCATTATGTTTACTCATAGAAAAACTAGCCATAAGCATAGGATTTTATATTGACAAAAAAATATATATTATTATGTTCAACAGAAACATGTAAATACCAATATGTCACAATAATTACAGTAGGAAAGGTATATCTAGTGTCCGCTGCTGTACTGATGCTGGTTAAGAATACGTATGTGCTACAAGTGATATGTTTTGAAACAGTCACCAACTCAAAGGCACTATTCGAACAGATGTGAAAAGATTTTTTTGTAATACAGTATATTTTCTGTTGCTTGCACATGACAGAGTAGAATGTCAGTGCCTGACCAGAACAATCAACACCATCCATGTGTCACTATAACCCACCACATTGCAAAGCAGAGTGACTTCCACATTTTCCCTGAAACAGATGTTGAGTGTTGCTGCATTATGAACAGTGCTTAGGATGCAGACATCTTTCTTGTCCTTCCAATTAATCACAATCATTTTGGTGTTTTTTTGCCACACAGCTACTGCACCATGCTTACAGCTTGAAGTGTTTTTTTGACTGGAGTCACTAAACATACCAATACAGTTTGATTATATAGTGTCTTATGCATCAGTTTCCATTGAAGTGAATATCAAGCAGTTCAAATAAGGTATAGAAGATGCCCATAGTTATATGGTAACCTTGGTCAAGCAAAGGGTCAGCCAGTAACAGCACAGATGATGTATCGAAACCATATTGACTGCATTTGCCACTGCACTTGTTCCATGTAAAGGGGATTCCCTATTATTGGTGTAAAGTATCGCGTTACAGATGTATCCATAGGTTGCTTCACACAGCACGTAGAACTTGATACCGAATCCTGCCAATCTAGATGTGATGTACTTCCCTTGTAACCATCAGACTATTGTCAATACATATGTCACAATCTTGGGCATACACCTTCTGCATATTTTTGATGATTGCCTGATACATATCCCACAGTTTGTACAGTTTTAGCACTGAGTGATAGGCTTTATCATAGTCATCAATTGTAGTGAAAAGTAGTTGTTTCAAAATGAGTGAAAAATGACACTTTCCCATAACAACACTGAAAATCTGTGTCTGCTTGTGAACCAGTACCATCTCTAAACTGGTTTCTCCATTATGTCTTGTAGTATCCATAGACTGAAATGTACATGTCATCTGCAGCAACAAGCAAATGGTTTACTGTGATTTTTCCAACAATGTTCAGACATAACAGTTTGCTTCAACAGCTATTTTCACCACCAGAATATCATTAACAAATTGTAAATAATTCAGATAATCAAAGCAAAGGATTTTCTTTCTTTCCAGTTATTCATGTGCTGAATTTTTGAGGTACTAGGGGGAGGTGTTTTCACAGATTTGGTTGCTACAATTTATGTTTTTATAGTTTTACTAGGGATTTTGCCCACTCCTCTCTTCACTCGACAATGCTCCCGACCTGCGCTACGCACCAGCCACTTCATGTCTCTGCTGCTTACGTTGTGAAGAGGGGGCTGAACGCACCCCAAGGAGACGTGGTCGCTCCTCTAAAACCCCCTCTTAAATGGTGATACAAATGGAAACAAATACAGTTTTTTTACCTCCTCTTTGCTCGATCAGCTGCTGGATTGCTGCTGCTGTCATGCCATGTGATCTGCATCTCACACGGCACTTCAAACATTTAAAAGACCGTACAGCAGCTGTCCTACTCTTTGTTTTTGGAATAAAGTCCCATCTTACGTGACGTGAATTCTTGATATTTTTTAGTTTATACCACGCGCACATTTTTTCCTGAAAATTAGCATTAGAAAATGAGATGCGCGTCATACATGAGGAAATCTAATTCTGTAATGTTTATTTCTGTTTGGGCTCGCTTGCTCATTCTCTCTCTCGCTTGCTTGTTCACGATCTCTCTCTTGCTTGCGCACTCGCGCTCTCTCTCTCTCTAGCGCACTCGCTCTCTCGCTCGCTAGCTCACGCTCTCCCTCTCGCTCAGTTGTGCTCTCTCTCTCACTCGCTTGCTTGCGCACTTGTGCTGTCTCTCTCTTGCTTGCACACTCTCTCCCACTTGCCTGCTCGAGCACTTGCGCTCTCTCTCTCTTGCTTGCTTGCTCGTGCACTCGCGCTCTCTCTCGCTTGCTTGTGCTCCCCTGTTCGCTCTCGATTGCGCTCTCTCTCTCTCTCTCTAAACACTTCTTATACAATCACACTGCGCGTCATACATGGGGCAAAACGATTTTCGCAATTTTCTTTGTAAAAATTAAGGTGTGCATCTTACACGAGGGCGCGTGATACACGAGTAAATACAGTAATTTAAAAATGGAATAAGAATCTGAAAATCTAACAACATCACATTAAAGTTCGATAAATTCTGAAAAGAGTGATGTCAAACATATATATGTAGGTTTTAAAATAAGCCCAATTTAAAGTGTGACAAAAAATGTGACATTAAAACGTCACATAAAATCATTGCACTTTTAGGCTTAGGATTTTATATACAGAGAGTAGAGAAGATTGATTAAATACAATTTTTTTCATAATTCTATTTTCCACTGTCATTTTGTTGATATTGTGTAAACTATATTATTTAATCTATCAGTATCGCAGGAAGGGGTCCGGGGGTGATTTGGGGTTGACCTGCTCACATACACCACCAAAAGTGATGACGTATAGAGAAATCATCCTGGAAAGAGCAGACTGTTATAATGTTGTAGGCCTACACACAAAAATTCATCACACGCTGATCTACTTGTATCACAAAGCCTTATTTAGATGTGATGTACATTTTGGGTATAAGTTTGCTCAGATCTTTATGTGTTACCATTAATACAATGTAATTTATGATTTGAAAGAAGAAGTATGATATTATTAGGATACATTATCTTGATGCAGTTACTCCCCAATGCTTTTTCAAATTGTCTTCTTACAATATTTACCTAGAAATTGTTACACATCTTTTTGCTGGCAGCAATCTACACAACGAGTTTAACAATATCAACACTAAGCTGAAAAATGCTGCTTATATTTTAGCTGCACAAAGTCTTAAAATAGTATTATCAAATATTATCTTTCCATGATAAACTCAGGCAGCTTTTTGGTAATCTCAAAAGGAACTGCTGCAAAAGTTAGCATAACTGAAGGAAAACAAACTTACAGTAGACTAAACCATTCTTAGGGCTCATTTAGCTAAATGCATCCCTGCAGCCAAATCTAAAAGTCAAACTTGGCAATGTATATGTCCCTGTTATAAGCCATTTGGTATAGGATTTGTAAAAGCATTGTTAATGTTTGTGATGTTCCATCTATTTAGAAAAATAAATGACAATGCAAGAGATCACAAAATTATTTGTTTATTCAACAATTGATTGTATTGTAAATCCAATGTACAAAGTAGATCAGCCTGGCATTAGTGACCAAATATAATTTATTGTTTTTATGAGTATATTTTATAATATAGTCAAGCATAGTGCTACCATGTGGAGCAGTTGCAGATTTCAATTCTTTTAGGTGTTACTAAAATCTAGGTCTTTTAATAAAATAAATAATTTTGAACTTCATAAAATAATTGCTTAGATTAAAATGTGCACATGCACTCTTGAACAGGTCCCAAAAGGACTTAAAGGGAGTATCTAAATGTTTAACTGGCAGAAGATGTTGTAACAATTGTGAACACTTTGAAATACTTTGAAAATTGTGTTTGTTAAAACTCTGCTTAAGAAAGGTAACTTTGACTGCTCAGTTTTGGAAAATTAATCTACTGTATCCATCCATCCACCCATTTTTTTAGCCCACTTATTGAGGGCAGGGTAATGGAGAAACTGGAGCCTATCACATCATGCAAGGCAGGAACAACACCTGGATACACACTAGGATCAAATCAACCATTCTAATTTGCCTAAACCACAAGTCTTTGGACTGTGGAAGGAAACCCATGCAGACCACAGAGAGACCATGCCAGCTACAAGCAGGGAGCAATAAGGACATGAACTCCAGTCTCCTTGTTGTGAGGTAGCAGTGTTACCACTGCACAATCATGCCAGCCAAAAATTTTATATCTAGAAAATACAGAAAATGTTATATCTATTCCAAAAGTAAGTAAAATTCTAGAAAAGTGTTTCTTATTTAAATGATTATTTTAATATAATTCTGTTCTACTTGTCAGGTTTTAAAATTTCACTAGTTAAAGTAGCCAAAAACAAGATTTTTTTTTTTTTTTGCTGATGCAAATAAATGTGTTTGTAATTATTGTTCTAGACCTAAGTACTGCACAGATTCCTATTAACCATCTCTCTGGCAGTGCCTTAAGATGATTTGTTATTTATAACCCATAAAAAATTCTTCTAAGGTCTATGTGATTATCAGTAATCAACATATAATTCATTGGCTATATTAAAGAAAATGGAGAAAAAGATCAGGGGCCTGTTGCATAACATCATGCGTAGAATTCACACTAAAACATGGTGTAAGGACAAAAGTGGAAATGTTTGTACACACAAAAAAATCCAGATGCATAAATCTGTGCATTTGCCAACTTCCATGTTCTTCCGCTCCATAAATCCTGGTCAGTGTGAAAAGTAACGCACGTGCACGACCCTGCTGCCACTCCCCAAACACCTCCCAGAATTACGCCTTTTTGAATAAGCAAATCAATATAAATATCCCTTAAGTTCAGCGTTCTGTGAAAAAGCAATGGCAAAAGCACAGAGGGAAATAGAAGAATTTCAGTGAATACCAAGTGGAGGCAAGGATAACCGTACTATTTTTTTGGTTTAAACAGTGGTATAAACAACAAAAGGATGTTAATCGAGTGACATAGAGTGTCGGAGAAACTCGAAAGCTCAAGTTCACAAGGTCGCACAGTGTCCGAAATAAAAAAGAAGTTGTCAGATATCAAAGTTGCCGTGAAAAGGTGAGTCGTAGCCCACCATCTGAGTGTCAAATGAAAGCTTATTAAGGTACACAGAAAAAAAATAGGCACACAGTAGGAAAAAAGCACGAAATGTCAACTTTAATCTCGAAATTTCCACTTTAATCACATAGTTTATTTTGTCATTAAAGTAGAACATCATAAACGTAATCTTTAAATTGTTTAATTTACTAGTTTCTCATATCCCATTGTAACTAAAGTAGCACATTAAATGGTTTGTTATGTATTTGATCTTCTATGTGTTCTATGTATACTTGATATCATTTTCATGATGATAGGAGTTAAAGCATGTATTAAACATGGGAACACGGTGGCGCAGTGATTGTTCATGCCTCATGTAAGATGCTTGCTGCGCCGTGCGCGACCTTTGATGAAATAATTTCAAATGTACTAACCCCCAATTCCTGACCAAACTTTTCTTTCTCCAAATACCCAATCACCACACATTCATCTCGGTAATAGACGTTAAGCCATCTGTAAGCTTATAACGTAGATTCTTCAAAACTTTTACGGAACATTGAAATATCTTCGTAGTACATGTTTAATTATTCTATCCTTCCAGTGAAATACAGCACGAGGCAGGAACAATCCATGAACGGAGTACTAGCTCCTTGCTAGCGCTAAGACACTGTGACCTCACATGTTTAATTATTAACAATATAGATTATTTAAATGAAGTTGAAGTTGGGTGGCATGTTGGCGCAGTGGGTAGTGCTGCTGCCTTGCAGTTAGGAGACACAGGTTTGCTTCCCGGGTCCTCCCTGCGTGGAGTTTGCATGTTCTCCCCATGTCTGCGTGGATTTCCTCTGGGTACTCCAGTTTCCTCCCACAGTCCAAAGACATGCATGTTAGGTACATTGGTGATTCTAAATTGTCCCTAGTGTGTGGGTGTGTGTGTGTGCGTGCCCCCTGCTTTGGGCTGATGCCCTGAACCGGGTTTATTTCTTGCCTTGCACCCTGTATTGGCTGGGATTGGCTCCAGCAGACCCCTGTGACCCTGTAGTTAGGATATAGCGAGTTGGATAATGGATGGATGGATGCATTAAACTAATAAAAAATATGTGGTTAATTTTAGTGTATTTATAAAGCCGCATCAGGGATGTGGATCTAAAAAAGAAAGGGAAACCACACTGGAACAGTAGCACTGCTTTGACACTGGGTGCTTCCAGTTTACAAAACTGAGCGGAGAACATTACTTACACCAGGGTTTTAGTTAGCGTGAAAATGTGCATGGCTTTACGCCAGGTTTAGGTTTTATACATCGCAATTTGAGCTTGGAAACAAGCTTACGCAACATTTTTGTGTGTACGCACCATTTATACATGAGGCCCCAGGAGATTAAATGAATTTCGAATGAGCTGACAGAAGCTGTAGTCTATGGACGGACAGGGGTCAGTAGTTAGAAAAATAAAAATCAAAAAAACTGAACTAAAATGGTGTCAAAGTCAGTAGTCAAAGAACAAAGCTGCTATGAAATCCTTTTACACGAAGAACAAAAAGGGAAGGAGGCCTTTAAAAATGTACACAAATGGCTAGTTCTATCCTTTATTTCATGCCTGGTCCCACTGCATTGGCCTCACCAAAGGCATTCTGACACCTAACACAAAAGGCAGGCTTTCTGGCCTGCAAAGGCCAAAAATGAGGGCAAGACTCTTAAATAATAAAAATCTCAAAGTGTTCACAAAAATGGAGAAAAGGAAAACCGTGAAGTTTATGATCCAAAACAAAACAATGCAAATTGCTTTATTTTTAAAGATTTATTAATGGTCACAAGTACTAGGGTGTTGAACTGTGTTAGCCATTATGAATGTAGAGAAATCGTTTTAGTTAGCCAATAAAAGGTGTCATTTTGCTTGGCTTTTCTCTTAATGGTCACAAAAAACAGAAGGCAAGACAAAAAGGAACATAAATTAGTTGATGCAACATGTAAAGTAAGCAAATCCAATAAACACCTGATAAAAAGAATACCTTAAAGCAGTGGTTCTCAAACTTTATTCCTCCAAGGTACCCCAGAGAACCAAAAAAAAAAAGTGAGGACCCACTATACAGGCCATGATATTTACCCTCTTGTGTTTTTGCTTCAGTCTTGACAAAGGTGCAAGTTTTTAAACTTATATTTAGTAATCAAATCACATTTGCAGCTATTATACTGACTGTATCTTTTAAGCATAATTAAAAAAAAAATTCAGAAGGCATTTCAAAAATATCCTGTGTGATTTTATTAGGTAAAAGTTATTTGTAGTGCCTGAATCTCATAAACATAACATAAAATGAGTTGACATTTTTAGGGATAAATAATAACTTCTAATACTCTAAATTGACAGTTTGTCACTTTAGATATTTTTGATAACAACTACTTATTACTCACTTGGCTTAAGTATTACTGGTTAAATTATGCATAAAGTGTTTACGTATTTCTGAAAAGTAATTTTAAAAAAAGCAACTTCTAAAATACAGAATTAGTTGTTGTAGACTTTTTTTCATAACTTAATTACAGAAGCTACTTCATAATCCTCTGGGTTTAGTGCTGGGACATTTTCCAGTAATCCAGAAATGAACAAAAAACAAAGCAAAATAAACACAAACTAAAATAACCTCTAATACGCCAAAGTAGTTGAAACATCCTAAATCTTCAATTTAAGCTCAGAACCCAAGCAGCATAATTAGGTGGCCCTGAGTCCTTAAAGTCTACACACACTACAGGTAACAAAGAAAATTATAAAACTACAAAAATACAAAAACAAAAACAAAAACAGCATTACCAATATATAGAATGATTTATAAGCAGCAACAGAAAGACTACATTAACAAAAAAAAAACTTAAGCCAAGGTAATAAATGTGGATAAAAGTAACAAAAGGTCAAAATTGAGCAAGAAGGGCTTGAGGGTGATCCTATTCTAAAACATTAGGTACTTTTATTCCTATACCCAGATTATTTGTTACGGCCCATTTAAAATGTCCTCCACCTCTGCTCTATTTCTCTTCTTGCAGTCACGTGGGGCCTCATGTATAAATAGTGCGTATGCACATAAAATGTTGCGTACTCTCGTTTCCACGCTCAAATCGCGATGTATAAAACCTAAACTTGGCATAAAGCCACACACATTTTCACAGTAGTTAAATGCTTGGAATACGCAAGTTCTCTGCTCGGTTTTGCACAATGGCGGCACCCAACATTAAAGCAGTGCTTTTGTTCCAGTGTGGTTTCTCTTTCTTTTCTTTTTTCATCACTCATCCCTGATGTGGTTTTATCAAATACACTGAAATTAACTGCATATTGTCCTCGAGCCACCACCTTATAGTGGTGGAGGGGTTTGCGTGCCCCAATGATCCTAGGAGCTCTGTTGACAGGGGCTTTATGCCCCTTGTAGGGTCACCCAAGGCAAACTGGTTCTAGGGGAGGGATGAGACATAAAAACTGTGAATTGGGTGGTGGTCGAAGGTGAGGACCTTGGCGGTCCGATCTACGGCTACAGAAGCTGGCTCTTAGGATGTGGAATGTCACCTCTCTGAAGGGGAAGGAGCCTGAGCTAGTGCGCGAGGTCGAGAGGTTCTGGTTAGATATAGTCGGGCTCACCTCGACGCACAGCGTGGACTCTGGAACCAATCTCCTTGAGAGGGGCTGGACTCTCTACCACTCTGGAGTTGACCCCGGTGAGAGGCGCCGAGCGGGAGTGGGCATACTTATTGCTCCCCGACTTGGAGCCTGTTCATTGTGGTTCATCCCAGTAGACAAGAGGGTAGCCTCCTCCGCCTTCAGGTGGGGATACGGGTCCTAACTGTTGTTTGTGCATATGCATCAAACAGCAGTCTGGAATACCCACCCTTTTTGGAGTCCCTGGAGGAATGAAGTCTGGACCTGAGCGGTGTTTTGTTATTAGACTTCTGTGCTCGTCACGGATTGTCCATAACAAACACCATGTTTAAGCATAGGGGTGTCCATATGTGCACCTGGCACCAGGACACCCTAGGCCTCAGTTCAATGATTGACTTCATGGTCGTGTCGTTGGACTTGCAGCCGCATGTCTTGGACACTCAGGTGAAGAGAGGGGCGGAGCTGTCAACTGATCACCACCTGGTGGTCAATTAGCTTTGATGGTAGGCCCAAACGTATTGTGAGGGTCTGCTGGGAGTCCCCTGTCAGAAGTAGCTTCAACTCCCACCTCCAGCAGATCTTTGATCACGTCCCGAGGGAGGTGGGGGACATTGAGTCCGAATGGGTCATATTTCGTGCCTTCTGTTGTTGAGGCGACTGACCGGAGCTGTGGCTGTAAGGTTGTCGGTTCCTGTCGTGGCGGCAATCCCCGAACCCGTTGGTGGACACAGGTGGTGAGGGATGCCTTCAAGCTGAAGAAGGAGTCCTACTCCAGAGGTAGCTAATAGGTACCGGCAGGCCAAGCGGAATACGGCTTCTGTGGTTGCTTAGACAAAACTTGGGTGTGGGAGGAGTTTGGGGATGCCATGGAGAACGATTTCCAGACAGTATGGAGGAGATTCTGGTCCACCATCTGGCATCACAGGAGAAAAAAAACGGTGCAGTGTCAACACGGTGTATGGTGGGGATGGTGCGCTGCTGACCTCAACTCGGGATGTTGTGAGTCGGTGGGGGGAGTACTTCGATGACCTCCTCAATCCCACTAACATGTCTTCTAATGAGGAAGCAGAGCCCGGGGACTCAGAGGTGGCTCTCCCATCTCTGTGACTGAGGTCACCTAGGTGGTCAAAAAACTCCTTGGTGGCAGAGCCCAGGGGGTGGATGAGATACACCTGGAGTTCCTCAAGGCTATGGATGTTGCATGGACATCAGGGACAATGCCTCTGGATTGGCAGACTGGGGTGGTGGTCCACCTCTTTAAGAATGGAGACCGGAGGGTGTGTTCCAGCTACACTCCTCAGCCTCCCTGGAAAAGTCTATTCAGTGGTCCTGGAGAAGAAGGTTCGTCAGATAGTCGAACCTCAGATTCAGGAGAAACAGTGTGGTTTTCGTCTTAGTCGCAGAACAGTGGACAAGCTCTACACCCTTGGCAGGGTCCTGGATGGTGCATGGGAGTTTGCCCAACCAGTCTATACGTGTTTTGTGGACTTGGAAAAGGTGTTCAACCGTGTCCCTCGGGTAATCCTGTGGAGGGTGCTCCGAGAGTATGGGGTACCGGACCTCCTGATAAGGACTGTTCAGTCCTTGTACAACTGGTGTCGAGCTTGGTCTGTATTGCCGGCAGTAAGTCGAACCTGTTTCTGGTGAGAGTTGGACTCCGCCAGGGCTGCCCTTTGTCACCAATTCTGTTCATAACTTTTATGGACAGAATTTCTAGGCGCAGCCAGGAGGGGTCCAATTTGGTGGGCTCGGGATTGGGTCACTGCTTTTTGCAGATGATGTTGTCCTGTTTGCTTCATCAGGCCATGATCTTCAGCTCTCTCTGGATCGGTTCGCAGCTGATTGTGAAGCGGCTGGAATGGAAATCATCACCTCCAAATCCGAGAACCATGGTCCTCAGCTGGAAAAGGGTGTAGTGCCCTCTCAGGGTTGGGAGCGAGATCCTGCTCCAAGTGGAGGAGTTCAAGTATCTCGGGGTCTTGTTCACGAGTGAGGGAAAAATGGAGCGGGAGATCAACAGGTGGATCGTTATGGTGTCCGCAGTGATGCAGGCTCTTCATTGGTCTGCCGTGGTGAAAAAGGAGCTGAGCTGTAAGGCAAAGCTCTCAATTTACCGGTCAATGTATGTTCCTACCCTCACCTATGGTCATGAACTGTGGGTAGTGACCGAAAGAACAAGATCGCGAATACAAGCAGCTGAAATGAGTTTCCTCCACAGGGTGTCTGGGCTTTCCCTTAAAGATAGGATGAGAAGCTCAGTCATCTGGGAGGAGCTCAGAGTAGAGCCACTGCTCCTCCGCATTGAGATGAGTCAGATGAGATGGCTTAGGTATCTGATCAGGATGCCTCCTGGTCACCTCCCTGGTGAGGTGTTCCGGCTACGTCTAACCGGGAGGAGGCCTTGGGGAAGACCCAGGAAATGCTGGAGGGACAATGTCTCTCGGCTGGCCTGGGAATGCCTCAGGATTCCCCAGAAGGAACTAGTAGAGGTGGCCGGGGAGAGGGAAGTCTGGGCATCTCTGCTCAAGCTGCTGCCCCCGTGACACGATCTTGGATAAGCGGAAGAGGATGGATGGATGGATTGTTTATTAGTTTTAGGCATTTTATTGTAAATAACCTGTTACAATATAATGGCCAAACTATTCCAAATACCATAGCTGCTTTAGCATTGTTACTCTCACAGCATCTTCTTCTTCTTTTTCTTCTTCTCTCAGCTGCTCCCATTAGGGGTTGCCACAGCGGATCATCTTTCTCCATATTACTCTCACTGCACCACTTGGAGTATTTATATCACTGTACCTGAGTGTGGAATCACAGCTCTACCGCAGCTGATTGGAAAGAGAATTATCGGTATACAGCATCTAGCACACACTGCCTCAGCCATGCTGCCTATTGAACTGCTCTCATATGGAAAACACTTCAGAGCCTTTCCTGTATTGACCTCACGATTCAAAAACAGTTTCAGCCTAAGAACTATAAATGCACTCAATCAGTCCATCAAGTAGTCCTTGTAGAACTGTTTGTACTTATTAGTACAATCACCTCACTGTAAACTTGCGATA
Organism: Polypterus senegalus; assembly: GCF_016835505.1. NCBI lineage: Eukaryota > Metazoa > Chordata > Cladistia > Polypteriformes > Polypteridae > Polypterus > Polypterus senegalus. Next base: position 123,855,144 of record NC_053162.1, read on the forward strand.
GTTATAATATTGCACAACCTGTGCCACTTTATAAAGCACATATTTACATATGATAACAATATCATTTTTAAGATGAAATGCAGCAAAGTATGTTTATTACATTATACGGATAAAATGTTAACATCATTTAAATAACATATATTGTTTATAATTAAACATGTGAGGACACAGTGGCGTAGCACTAGCTAGTTCAGGGATTGTTCCTGCCTCATGCTGTATTGTTGCTGGGACTGCTGCGTCACTGGAAGGATAGATGGATAGAATAATTAAACATGTACTGCGAAGATATTTCAATGTTCCTTTAAAGTTTTGAAGAATTGGCGTTCTAAGCTTACAGATGGCTTAACATCTATTACAGAACTTATTGTGTGGTAATTAGTTACTTGGAGAAAGAAAAGGAAGGACAAGAATTGGGGGTTAGTACGTTTGAAAGAGACAGTACTGCTGCAGTAAATTATTTCATCAAAGGTCGCGCACGGCGCAGCAAGCACCTTGTGGGAGGCATGGACAATCTATGGACAGGGCGCCAGTTCGTCAATATCACTGTGTCACTGTGTTCCAAGTTTAATAACATGCTTTAACTCCTATCATCATGAAAATTATATCAAGTATGCATCTCAGTATTTTAATTATTCAGAGAGCTGTAATATCATGAATGTAATGGATTATGTGTCCTGTCGGTGGAAGAGAAAATGAAGTTGATGATGTTCTACTTTAATGACAAAATAAACTACGTGATTAAAGTGGAAATTTCGAGATTAAAGTTAACATTTCAAGCTTTTTTCTCACTGTGTCCCTATTTTTTTTTTTTTAATTATTTTATTAATTTTATTACAAGTCCCTATTTTTTTCTTTTCTCTGTACTCTAATAAGCTTTCATATGACGGTGGGCTACTACTCGCCTTTACGGGCACTGTGCAACTTTATGAACTTGAGTTGTCGTGTTTCTCCAACACATATGTCACTCGATCAACTTCCTTTTGTTGTTTATACCACTGTTTAAACCAACAAATAGTACGTTTTTCCTTGCCTCCTCTTGGTATCTGCTGAAATTCTTCTCTTTTCTCCCTGTGCTTCTGCCATTGCCTTTTTCACAGTATGCTGAGCTTAAGGGCTATTTATATTGCATATTCAAAGAGGCATAATTCTGGGAGGTTTGGGAGTGGCGACAGGCACATGCACCTGCGTTACTTTTCACGCTGACCGGGATTTATGGAGCAGAAGAAGTTGGCGTTCGCACAGATTAATGCATCTGGATTTCTTTGTGCATACGCACATTTCCGCTTTTGTCCTTACATCATGTTTTAGTGTGAATTTTACGCCCGATGTTATGCATGAGGCCTGTGGTCTGGAAGGAGACACAGTCTGCAGTTCGTAATTTCAGTTGGGTCTGTTCTGTGTTTATCCAGGACTGACTTCTACTGTACTTCACTTCTCCAATTAGAGTATGTTTCCTCTTTTTCCTATACCCTAGACTGCAAGATAGAGCAAGTAAAGGGAGCAGCAAATAAACTTTTATTTCGTCACTATATTTTTTTAAGTTTCTTAATATACTAAAAGTCAAAAACAAATACAAATAAATTAATGCAGCAGATCAAAGAATGCAACCTGGAATATTTCAGGAACTGTCATAGATGATCACACCCAATGTGTGTGGCTTTGATTCTCTTAAGGTTATATTACTAGTCACACAGAATAGTCTTTTTGAATGCTATGTCCTTCATTCTTCTCCTTCGTCCTGGTTCTTCTAACTCTCTTCTTGCTTGAAGCTCACTGTTTAACGCAATTGTTAAGGCCTAGGGGTGTCTCTACTTATGTTGTTTTGACGGGCCTTAACAGTGCATGTGGTTTGGGAGCTTCACTTTTACACACATGGAAAGATCAGAAGATGACCATTAGAAACTGATCTTTCTTAAAATATAATGTTGCTGCTTAGGGTGTCTGTCTGTTAAACTGTTGCAGAGATGAGAGGTACAAGTAAAGTAAAAGTGCACTTACGATGTTAACATACTGTACAGCTTAACATCATCAAATTATTGTCTATTTCCCTTCTTAACACAATAAAGAAATATGACATCTAATAAAATAGTAAAATCACATTCTTCTACATAAACTAATGATTCCCTAATTAAAGTTGAATACTTTTTCAGTCCAGAATCCTAAATGCCTTATATGCCTGTGTTACCATGGCACTGTCTTCTAAGCACTCTTTGTGATGATGTCATACATAGAGGCATCAGTGATTAGGTGGGTGGAAACAGTCATCTTTGTAATAAATAACAAGACCATGTAAATGCAGTTTAAAAACAAAATGGGAGATACCACTTTACGCCTTAAAATGATGCTGAGCTGATGTTGTCAAAATACCAATAAAATTATTCAAAATGTGACAATTAAAATTAATTCACAACAATCCGTGCACAACAGATTTGTACCAGTACAAAAACTAAGATTCATCATACAGTAAAACTCACATTATACATTCTCCCTTGGGTAAAATCAAGGGGAATTTCTAAAGCTATGCAGAAATGTCAGCAGCACCCAGATGCTCATAACCCCATTGCATTAATATCTCTGTAGAATAAACATAACAAGAAAAAAAGATAACAAAGTGTGAAATATCTAATAAGAGAACTTGATAATTTAGTTTTACAAATAAAGCCAGAAATTAAGAGTTTATAATTGCTTCAGACCTAAATGTCAAAAAATAAATTATGCAAGCTCATGGTTTTGTTTTTATTCTTAATGAAGAATTCACTTCTTGACTGAGATTTTTTCTTATTAATATATTTTGGAATGGTTATTATTTCTTACCCTTTTTTTGATACTATCATGACGTCACTTTGTTTATCATAGGTGCTGCCTTTTTGGGCACTTTTTCCTGCCAGCAGACACATTGTTATTGGCAATGGTCCTCCTTTGCCATCACATGTCATCACCTGGACACTGTTAAAGATGGAGGCACACTTTACTCCAAGATTCTGGATTTGTGTGTTTTGCCGTCTGTTTAGTTGCATGGTTTTTAGTTACTTCAAAATCAATCTATGGAGTTAAGATCTTTTTTTTCCTTGATCAGGATTTTTAGTGCATGTATTTAACTTTGGCTGATCAGTATTATGATTATCTGTCTTCATCTCCTGGGACCTCATGCATAATACCATGGTAGAATTCACACTAAAACATGGCAGAAAAGCGGAAAGGTTTGTACGCACAAAAAAATCCAGATGCATAAATCTGTGTGTTCACCAACTTCCATGTTCTTCTGCTCCATAAATCTCGGTCAGCGTGAAAAGTAATGCACGTGCATGAGCCCGCTGACACTCCCAAAACTCCTTCTAGAATTACACCTCTTTGAATATGCAAATCAATAGTCCTTAAGCTCAGCATTCTGTGAAAAGACAATGGCAAAAGCACGGGGGGAAATAGAAGAATTTCAGCGAATGCCAAGCGGAGGCAAGGAAAAACGTACTATTTGTTGGTTAAATCAGTGGTATATACAACAAAAGGAAGTCTATCAAGTGACATAGAGTGTTGGAGAAACTCGAAAGCTCAAGTTCACAAAGTCACACGGTGCCCGAAATAAAAAAGGAGTTGTCAGATATCAAAGTTACCGTGAAAAGGCGAGTCGTAGCCCACCATCTGAGTGTCATATTAGGGTACAGAAAACAGAAAGAAAATAGGGACAGAGTGGGAAAAAAGCTTGAAATGTCAACTTTAATCTCGAAATTTCCACTTTAATCATGTAGTTTATATTGTCATTAAAGTAGCAAACTTCATCTTAAAATTGTTTCCTTTACTAGTTTCTCAAATCCCATCGCAACTAAAGCAGCATGTTAAATGCTTTGTTTTGTATGTGTTCTTCAATGTGCTCTATGTGTGTGAATCACTATGTGCCTCTTAAACAGGCTTTCTTTTCCTCCGACAGAACACAGAATCCATAACATTCGTGATTTTACAGCTCTCTAAATAATTTAAATACTGAGATGTATACTTGATATCATTTTCATGATGATAGGAATTAAAGCATGTATTAAACTTGAGAACATGGTGGCACAGTGATAGTGACGAGCTGGCACCTCATCCAGAGATTGTTCATGCCTCACGCAAGATGTTTGTTGCGCTGTGTGTGACCTTCGATGAAATAATTTATTGCAGCACTACTGTCTCTTTTAAACGTACTAATCTCTAATTCCTGTCCTTCCTTTTATTTCTCCAAATACCCAATCACCACACAATCAGTTCTGTAATAGATGTAAAGCCATCTGTAAGCTGAGAACAGCGATTCTTCAAAACATTTAAGGAACATTGAAATATCTTTGTAATACATGTTTAATTATTCTATCCATCTATCCTTCCAGTGTCACGCTAGCTCCAGCAAGAATCCAGCGAGGCATGAACAAACAATGTGAATGGGGCGCCTGCCTCACATGTTTAATTATTAACAATATAGATTATTTAAATGAAGTTAAAATTTTATTTGTATAATATAATAAACATATTTTGCTGCGGGCGGCATGGTGGCGCAGTGGTAGCGCTGCTGCCTCGCAGTTAAGAGACCCGGGTTCGCTTCCTGGGTCCTCCCTGCTTGGAGTTTGCATGTTCTCACCGTGTCTGCCTGGGTTTCCTCTGGGTGCTCCGGTTTCCTCCCACAGTCCAAAGACATGTAGGTTAGGTGGATTGGCGATTCTAAATTGGCCCTAGTGTGTGCTTGGTGTGTTTGTGTATGTCCTGCGGTGGGTTGGCACCCTACCCGGGATTGGTTCCTGCTTTGTGCCCTGTGTTGGCTGGGATTGGCTCCAGCAGATCCCCGTCACCCTGTGTTCAGATTCAGCGGGTTGGAAAATGGATGGATTTGCTGCATTTAATCTTAAAAATGATATTGTCATCATACTGTATGTAAATATGCACTAAAGTGGCTCAGGTTGTGCAATATTATAACTGTATCGCAAGTTTACAGTGAGGTAATTGTACTTTTAAGTATAAACAGCTCTACAAGGAAGACTTGATGGACTAATTGATTGCATTTATAGTTCTTGGGATGAAACTGTTTCTGAGCTGTGAAGTTAGTACAGGAAAGGCTCTGAAGTGTTTGCCATATGAGAGCAATTCAAATGAGAAACATGGCTGAGGCAACATGTGTTAGATGCTGTATACTGATAATTCTCTTTCCAATCAGATGGTGTAGAGCTGTGATTCCACACTCAGATACAGTGATATAAAAACTCAGAGTGGTGCAGTGAAAGTAATATGGGAAAAGATGATCCGCTGTGGCAACCCCTAACGAGAGCAGCTTAAAGAAGGTGCAGCGAGATTAACAACGCTAAAGCAGCTATGGTATTTGGAATAGTTTGGTTATTCTGTGGACCATTATATTGTTACAGGTTAATTACTATCAGATGCCTTAAACGTATAAACAATATGTGGTTAATTTCAGTGTATACAGTATGATAAAGCCACGTTAGGGATGTGGATCTAAAAAAGTAAGGGAAACCACACAGGAACAAAAGCACTGCTTTGACGATGGGTGCCGCAATTTGCAAAATCCAGCGGAGAAGGGTTTGAGCTATCGTGAAAATGTAAATGGCTTTATGCCAAGTTTAGGTATTGTACATTGCGATTTGAGCGTGGAAATGGGACAATGCAACATTTTTGTGCCTACGCACTGTTTATACATGAGGCTCCTGGTCATTTATCTTTATTTTTTTGCCATTTGTTCACTTTGTCTGTTTTTACATTAATAAACATTAGATGAGCTAGACCTTTTCTTTCATTGCATGACACTGAGATTCTTATACATGCCTTTATCCAACTACAGTAGATTACTGTAAGACATTTAGTAGGACTAGCAAAGACATATGTATGCTCTGGCAAACGAAAGCACAAGTTCTAACCAAATTTTGACATCTATAGCATTCCAAAGTTCAGGGACAAGAAAATCTAGGAAACATCTTTACAATGGCATTCATTTCTCAGGGCAGTTGTGAGAAAAACAGCTTGCGTTGTCCTGCTGTTGGGTCAGACAAGTAAGATGTATGAGAAGAGGGCCTTTGACAGGTCATTTTGCATTAAGGCCAACTATCTGGAACCTGTCCCACAATGTCCTGTAACTGATGTAAACATTGTGTCTACTTGTTAGCAGTTTCTGCAGCAATATAGCCTGATTTGTCAGTTCTGCTTTGCTATGATTACATGAGGGCAACCAGATTTTGTACTGTTATCTGTCTTAATAATCTGCTGAAACCTCACCTGCATTTGAGAAACTTTGAAGCAGCTTACTCCATAGGGTATGTCAATTCTTGATTATGACATGCATCCCTGAGGCATGCCAATGGCGCGCTCCCTTGCTTCTACTGATATTTAAAGCATTAAGGAATACCCATACACCTGACTGTTTGTAGACTTTGTCTTGCTGTGACCTAAACTTTAGATTATAGCCCTTATAGACACATAAGCATGAGGTGCCCTGCTGACGGGACACCGTCATATTTCAAAGTTCTTTGTGCACATTTCAGTCAACCCACAAATAAGCAAAAATGGTATTTTTACATACCCAAGGGTCTCTTTTTTCAATACATCATAAGCTTCCATGTTATCTGCTGTCTTTTATTAGTAAAATATGCAAGTTGCACATGTATATGCTGAGGCAAACACTGCGTCACAGCTGAGTGAATCAGCTTTTTTTAGATATTCCACCTACGTTGAACCACATACAGTGAAAGGTTCATTGCTATTGGGCAGTTGAGGTTCAGAGAATTCAAATGATATGTATTTGTCTGTGAATGATTATTTATATTGCATATCATAGCTGTGTGTAAAAGCCAGCAAATAAATTGTGTATTTCACAGTTTACGGTACCACCAACATACCCCTTTGCAACAGAAGGCAGAAGAAGATGTGTGAATTGCATAAGGGGTTAAAGGTAACCTAATCAGGTAATGATCCAACTGGACCTTATTGGGTAAAAGCTTTTGTGTAGTTGGTGAGTTGTAATGTGTCATTGAACGAGCTGTATTACAGGTTGAAGAAAAAAAAAAAAGAATTGACAACTTTTTTCTCATACTCGAAAATGTTTTTTTGTGTGTAGTGTACATTAAGATGAATTTTATTGTTGTTTTTTAAAAGCCTTTAAAGCTGCATTAAACATATAAAATATGCTATATAATTAAACTGGAGTGAAATTTTTAGTTATATACAGTTTAATATATGAACCATAGGGGTCCTTTTCCTGCTCTATAATGTATTAATATATTCCAAGAATTAATATTATTTATCATCTGAAATTTGCATTTTAAAACTTTTCACAAAGTAGCAACAGCTGAACACATCCCTAAGTGTGCATTATGTAAGTATGAGGACATCTACAGCAAACAATGTTGGAGCAGGGCAAAGAAAATTATCAGTGATACCAGTTATTCCAACAATGGCATCTGTTCTGTGCTATGGCCAGGTAAGTGCTACCGCTGCATAAAGTCCACTTCAGAGAGACAGAGGAGGAGCTTTTTCTCATAGTCCATCTTCATCCTGAATGAGGAAAGTGTCTAGGAATGCATAATGCTGTATTGTTAACTCTCTTACATTAAGTCATAAAGTTATTCATTTAGTTTAAGTTCATTTAATTATTTATTACTATCACATATACATAATTCTCTTGATAATTTTGATATATATATTAAAACATTATGTATTCTTGTTTTTGTCCTTGTATTATTATTTTAAAGTCACAAGGAACTAAACATTTCACTACATATCGTATTGTATGTATAATTTGTATGTGACAGACAAAATCTGATTTAATTTAGTTTTTGGATGAACAAAAATAAGGGAGGAGAACTGGGGTATCCTAAGAAACCATGTGGACGCAGAGATAACCAGTAACACAATTAGAGGAACTGGACCTCTGAATCAGCAGTACAAATCTTTCTGCCACCATGATGTACAGTAAATAAAAAATAATAAACAAAACAAAACTTACAGACAAAGGTATCACCAAGAATATACAGTATATTAGAACAGTTTATGTACACCTGAAACACTGGTTTGATAGACAATCCTGTAAAATGAATTTAGAAGTGTATCAGGATATATTGTTAACTTTTGGCCATAGGTAATGAGGGGCATGAAGCAGAGTTTACCAACACTTGCCAAAAAAGATGGGGAATTACTCAATCACTTAAATGAACTCCTTAAAATGGCCAGCCTGAATTATTGTTATTTACAGTGTTGAGATGTCTACAATCTTTAAATGTATAAAATTCAGATGTTTCAGAATGAGGGTGATTTTATCAAAGATAGCTTTTCATTATGGTCTAAGTCATAGTACATATTTCAGGCACTGAAAACACACTTCTATTGACACTGCAGTTTATACAGATAGACTGAATTTCTCCTAATGATCTTGCAGAAAGTATGCAATGCCAACAAGACCTTAAGTGTGTGTGCCAATTTCTCCGGATCCTGCCATGAGTCATGCATCTCTAGGCAATTACACATTTAGAGACAGTTTGAGGCGGACAGCTATGCAGATGGTATTTAACTGTATAAATCTCACGTTCATTTAAAGAATGACAAAAACATTTTTAAGTATCCTTCCTGTATTTTACTCTCTTGTACAAATTATTTACTCTTTATCATGTATAATGATAAAAAAGTGAGGCTACTTTGACAAATAACATCTGATTATGACATAAATCATTATGAAATAAAGGAAACCCTGGTATTTGATGCACATGTACAGATGAGCTTTTTTTTTTTTACTTTACCAAGCTCTTTTAGTTTCCAGTATGTGTGGAAGAGTGGTTAAATTAAAATAAAATTTCTTTTGATGTAGCACTACTCTTTGATCGGTAAACTGAAAGTGTTCATGTAGATTTATAAATAAAAGCATGACCAAGTATCACAAACATTACATAAATAGTACAGTCAACTGTCTATGATATAATTATTAGAAAGAATGCAAGGAAGATGGAAGGGGGACAAAATCCTGAGGTAGTGGTTTATTGCCATTATTTGTGAAGAGTTCAAATGTTCTTTAAAAAAAAACAAAAAACATAGAGCTGCACTTTAATTTGGAACAAACAAATGGAAAATCTTGTTGGCTTAGGCCAACTGGCACCCATTTCTCTTCTAGGCATACTATAACATTCAACTCAACTCTATTTATTCTTATGAAGTGCACTTTCATTTATGAGTCCAGCATACTACACAGCTATAAAAAACATAATATAAAAAAAGAATTGCATTATAAAAATAACAAATAATGTTGAAGGCCCTAAGTTGGACTGGTAAGCTTTGAAGAGCTGTTTCCAGCCTGGTGGCCAGTGCTGCCAAGATCATATGAAATATGTAGGAGTCTAACTCCAACCACATTGCCACCACATAACTCATGCTCTTAACTTGTTATATGTAAAGGCCCTACTAACCTTTCTGAACTTATCATCATATATAAACCAAAGGATGCATTAAAGTCTCATTATGCTGGTATATAAATGAATCCAAGGATTAATAAAAAAGAGAGAAGATAGGCTTTTAGCTACAGGGCTCCCAAAGCTGTGGAATGAACTGATTGCTTGTATAAAAGACTATTCAGTCTCAATCTGATCACAGTAATTTTGCCCTTTTGCCTTGTACCTACTTACATACAATCAGCTTTCAGGTGACAGAAATCAAAAGGCATATCACAGTGGTTCAGTTTTACAGTGCCGAATGCACGAGTTTCACTATCCGTCTCAACGCCCGATGACTAATTCTCATTCTTGTCACTATCACTTGATTTAACTAATGGTTCAGTTTCAGTTCATTTACAGCTTCTTATTTACAAATAAGACAAATGTCCTGAGGCAAATGCTTGGCATTTTTCCTTCTCCTGGGTCAAAAAATATACCTCTGCTAAGTTCAACAGCACAATCTCGGAAGCAAAAGAGTAATGCATTAAAACTAACATGCGTTTCCTGTCTAATTACTTTTTAAAGCAAAGACTAACCTAATGAAATACTTATTGTATTGAGGTAAAAGTGTCTGCTTATTTTAATTGCAGCAGCAGTGGGTGAAAGGCAAGAAACACGTACTGGGTTCTTTGCATGGCTCAGTCACACAGTCAATCAGAAAAGAGTGTGTTACATACAGTCCAGCAGTTTAGTTTTCATGCAGCTATTTGTTATAAATATATTAAAACAGTCTGATCAGGTTATGCAGCAGGCAGTGTCCATATCGCAAATTACTGGGGGTTCAGGTCGGAGATGTAAAAAGTGGATGCATGTTATTTACTTCACAGAACATGAAGAACTCAATATATTTATTAAAAACAAGAAAATTATTTATTTTCCCTAGGGATGCTTGAAACAGGGGTTTTTGTTTTCCTCTTCTCTAATGGCCATATTTCAATGATAACATAATGATATACTCTACATGGTCAAAATTTGTGGATACTTTATCATCACCCTTATGAGCCTGTTGGATGCCCCATTCCAAAACCAAGGGCATTAATACAGAGGTGGTTCTCCTTTTGTGGTGTTAACAGCTTCAACTGTTCTGGAAAGTGTTTCCAAAAAATGTGTAGTGTGTCTGTGGGAAATTGTGTGCACTTAATAATTAAAAACATGTGGACATATCATTCTGTGTCGATACAAAAGGTTCCCAAATATATATATATATTTTTTTAAATAGTATCATGTAACATAGCAGAACACTGTAAAAGAAAGGAATATTCCAGAGGAGTACAAGTAGCCATTTATGATTGCTACAATTTAATTTTAGATTTTTTTTAGTATGAGCAGTCAAATAAACTGATTAGGTACTATTTTACAGACTCAGTAAGAAAAAGCCAGAGCTTCTTTATATGCTGCTGTTATATGCTGTTTATTCTACTTTTTATGTTCCTATTTACAATTTTCAATATTATAATATACTAGACATTAAGCCCGTTAAAATAACGGGCGCTAGAACAGTAGTGCATAAACATTTGTATGAACAGTCTATATTAAATGGCAAGGGACCTTGTATATGGCTGTAATATGTGTCACTGTATTGTGTGCCTTTAATTTTCTCTCTCAGTAATACTGGTTTGTATTTCCGTGAAATGCCTGTAATTTTGTCTAACAGTAATACAGTGGAACCTCGGTTCACGACCATAATTCGTTCCAGACCGTATGAACTGTATGTAAATATATATTTTTTTAAGTTTTTAAACACAAATATATTTAACTATACCATAGAAAGCACAGCATAATAGTAAACTAAATGTAAAAACATTGACTAACACTAAGAAAACCTTGAACAACAGAGAAAACTAACACTGCAAGAATTTGCGCTATAGCCTTATGACCCGCTCGCTAAAAACTCTTTTTTAATGAGTTTTAAGCACAGGGGAAAAAATTAACATTTGAAAAATCTGTAATTTAATAAACAACCAAGAAAAGTAACATTGCAACAATGCACGCGCGTGCTTGTGTGTGTGTCTCTTAAGCGCACGCCTCTGTGTCTGTGTTTGTGTCTGTCTGTCTCTCGCGTGTGTGTCTGTCTGTCTGTCGCGCGTGCCTGTTTGTCTCGCGTGTGCGTGTGACTCGTGTGTGTGTGTGACTTGTGTGTGTGTGTATGTGTGTGTGTGACGTGCGCGCGCCTGTGTGTGTGTGTGTGTGTGACTCGCGCGTGCCTGTGTGTGTGTCTGTCTCTCTCTGCAGAGGGAATGCACAGGAAGAGACTGAACACGTGCCCCGCACATGCGCACTTCACCAGAAGACACACACACACGGACACTGGACGCACACAAGGGTTCTATTAAAGAGGATGATATATTGTGACAGATTAGGGCCGTAGCGCTCCCTTGAACCCCTGTCCACGACTCCAGACACCATGTAAAAGTCCAAATGATGACTTTATTAAATTGCCACAGTGCACAAAGCACCCTCCCCTCCACTATACTCATACAAATCACAATAAACACAATAATCCAATCCTCCAACTCCCAGACACCTTGCCACCCTTCCACCCAGCTCAGCTCGCCGTCTGGGAGCTCCCACATTCTTTTTATCCTCCCTGACCCGGAAGTGGTTCCAATCCCCAGTCCACGTGATTCTTTATCACTACCAGGTCAGGTACAAGTCCTTCTTCTCACCACGGAAGCACGTCGCTCTTCCTTTGACGCACTTCCGGGTTATAGAGCACAAAGAAGTCTTCGGTCCTCCCTGCAGCTTCTTCTTGCGGCCCCTGTGGTACCCAGCAGGGCTGAGGATAAAAACTACAAAGTCCATGACTCCCTGCTGGTCTTCGGGGCACCACCATACTGCAGGGAGGGCTCCATCTGGTGACCTGAGGGTATTGACCGGGATGACAAGCTGGCCAAATACCACAATATACAGTATATATATCTCATACTTGTTATCTAAAACACTTTAGTTTTTTACACAAAATGTTCCATGATGATCTGACTCCCAGTGTACATACACTCTGTCAAATTTTAGATGTTTAATAACTAATTTGCATTTCCCATTTCTTTGTACAGTGAACTATTGAATGAATGGTGTAAATCATCCATTGACTTGTTTAACATTGCCCCATAATGTGGTTTGTTAATGGATGAGGAATTAAAAAACTCACATGTATGAACATAGCAAAAGTTGTGATGAGATTAGTTTATTTTACTTCAACATACTGTAGCTCATCAAACTGTATTCACCTAGTGTTTGTAAAATATTATCAAGGTTCCATCTCTGAAGTTGTGCATTGTACAATTTAAACTGCACTGACATGTACTGGTATTTTGTTTCATAAATTCTGTATAGTGTTGCGAAATAGATATTTGTTATTTCTTTGACATCCATCCATCCATCTATTATCCAACCCGCTATATCCTAACTACAGGATCATGGGAGTCTGCTGGAGCCAATCACAGCAAACACAGGGCACAAGGCAGGAAATAAACCCCGGGCAGGGCGCCAGCCCACCGCAGAGCGCACACACACACACCCACACATCAAGCACAAGACAATTTAGAATCGCCAATGTACCTAACCTGCATGTCTTTGGACTGTGGGAGGAAACCAGAGTACCCGGAGGAAACCCACGCAGACATGGGGAGAGCATGCAAACTCCTCTGTGCCACCGTGCAGCTTTCTTTGACATAATAAACAATAATTGATTACAGTTCCTCTTACTTACTATTTTTGGATTTTCCCAATTTGTACTGGGTAGATAAAATCCACCATTACCACCTTATTTTGTTCTAAGATGGAGTCTCACACATGGTGAAAAGAGGTTGAGGCCTACCAAATGACCGCAATGTGGGTCAGGACCTTCACTGGCCAGCACAGATGAGGATTGCTTAAGACCAGCTTGCCTCTGACCACTATGTGCTGGCTTTCATCCTAGCAGGTGCCAAAATGGGGGAACTGGTTTTAAAGTTAAAATAGCAAAAGGGTCCCAAAATTATCAAAAAGCCTTATAATAGAGAAACCGTGAAAACTCAGTCTTGAAGAGGCAATTCACAGTGCAGAGTCTTTACCAAATGAGAATATTTATTCAAAAAAGGAAAAATATAATAGAAATGTTCAAAAGAGCAAAAAAAAAAAAATGGGAGATGAGTCCCAAAACACAATCTGTAAGCAATTACAGACAGAGCCGAAATAATTGTCAAAAGTTAGTATATCCACAATTAAAATAAAAATCACAATCAACTCCAAACAACTTCAATGCATCACTGCTGATACTTATTTTTATGAACTTGGAGTCACATGTACTAAAAAGTTCCAAAAGCACTTCAAAAACAACTACTAGAGGGATATACCACCAAACCCTGACTAGAATAAAGGCAAGAACAGAGTCTTTATAAATAAAAATGACTTATTTCACAAAAAGCCAGCACTGGAAAGCACAAAAGGCAAAATGGAATTACTTGTAACAAAAGCAATTAAAGTCAAACAAAGCCCCAATACAGATATTCAAAGAATACTCAAAAAAAGAGCAAAGTTTAAATATCCAAAGCAAGACAAATCTTAGAAACTCGGAAAAGCACAAGAATTCATAAGTCTTTAGCACATATTTGAAATGAACTGCCAGGAACTGTGGGAGACCCTCTGAATTTATAGGATGGAGGGCAGTCCTTGGTGGTGATTGGCAGGTGGACCACCTCATTTGCAAAATTTATGAAACATGACACAGGTAGCTTACATAGATAAACAAAGTTAAAAACAATGAATAGTGCACATAATCAACAAAAGAAACATTAGCACAAATTAAAGAATCAAAAACATACATAAAATAATTCAAAAACAACAATTATACAACAAATAAATACAAGGCAGACTGTATCACAACACATTCCTGTTTACTCAATTTTAAATGTTGTTGTAAAGTTTTATATTGATAGCACTATCTGTGTACACACTAACATTGTGTTAAGTATATTCTAGGTTTGACTCACCTTGTATTTGAACTGAACTAATTTAAATGATCTCTTATGTAAATAAACTTCTCATTACTACCATATTTTTTTTCGCTTTGTTAATTTCTAGCAATTTTACTCTTCCTCCTGACCTCTTGAAATCTGCTAGATTTAATGCTAAGCAATACTCACTGATAGCTATTAGTCATGGTGGAATGTAAAGAAGGAAAAATATCCATCCCTAAATATCTGATGGAATTTAATCATGGAATAGTGATGGAAATGTATGCTGGTAACAAACAGCATTCAGTAGTAAAAGAGCAGACTTGTATCAGTTAATTTTTATAACTTGAAAGTGGTTCAAAGGATTTAAATAAGTTTAAAACATGAAGCAAGTCCTGAGGTGCAATGCCCAAAGATAGTAAAATGTCATCTGCACAATTTTTTTAAGGGGACCTTATAAATACTAATTAAGGTAATTAAGTCATGGCACGAAGAGATATAATACATACGATAATAATTAAGAAATAACTTTGACTTGTAAAATATCAAACTTATCCTTTAAGTCTCACTCAGCCCTCCCTAACTCTCTAGACTCAAATCATCTCCCATGTTACATTTGGAGTGTACATTGTGTCCTTAAAGGACATCTGTGTGAGTTTCTTCATTTGTCTGCTGCAATGTAGGACAGTTACCTCTATCCTAATGTCAGAAATGTGTGCCAGAGAATAGGTTATGATTTTATTTCTGGTATTATTTTTATTTTGAGTCACTACTGCATCTCTGTTTTCTCAACCTGCTTTCCCATAGATGATATCTGTTCACAAAGCTTTGAAATGGGCACTTTATCTAACTTGCATTTCCTTATGGACTTTTGAAATGCATCTAGAACATTTTATATACTTAAAAATAGCAGATGTTTAACATTCTAAATGGGGATTTGCTTTTAGTTTTATGCCTCACTTGTTTGTGGATTAACCATTAAAGATGACCGTAGGCTTTAGCTGATTCTAACTTCCTGTCATGCCAGATGTCATTCTTATTGCTTCAAACTCTCTCTGAAGATCTTCATGTGCTTTTTACATCTTTCAATCTGGAGCAGATTAAAAATATCAGTTAGTAAAAGGTCCCCACTTGATGTTGCCCTGTTAGCATATCCTTAAACAATCTATATTTTTATTTTCAGACCATGTGGAAGCAACACAACCAAGTATTAAGACTTCTGGTCTTTATGTGTCAGAGAGCTAATTTTCATGTCCTAACAATATATATATATATATTTTGGGAGATGGTGGGCTCTTGAGCCATTTGCCAACACAGACTAACAACATGAAGAAGAAAATCATCCAAAAATAAAGGTTTATTTTACAAAAAAATAAATATGGATAAAGCAGAGTTTTTAAACAAAAGCAATCTCCATCCACACTGGTGTTTTCACATCATTTACAGAAAAATCTCTGTCCACACTGAAACACCTGAAAACACATATGACTGTGACCTTCACCTACACTGGGTATCCTCACAATGAAAAATTCAAGGGCCTGTGAAAATCACATTCCTGTGTACTTTATGTGCTTTCAAAACTATCAAGTCATGTTGAACTCTAAAAGTATGCTCACAGCATAGGAAAAGAAAGAAATTATTTAAGAAGCTGGAGCAAACTGTCTCTTTTCAAATTAATGCGCTGATTACAGTTGAAATGAATAGTCATTGGAAATGGTGACAGACATCATATCATTAAATAAAAACAAAGACAATATTAAAGCGACACTGTGGTGCCCCGTGCAATGGCACTGTTTCCGACTCCGGGTACTTGGAGCCATAAATGAATGGTTGGGGGATGGGAGAATAGTGACATTGACAATGATGACTGAACCAAAAATTAAAAAAAAAAAAATGGTTTATTCCAGATATGCTAATAACTATTTATCGTAATGCCTTCCAAATATATACAGTTTCATGCAAAAACATTAACATAAACAAGAAAAATAAGTGCATGTGCTATATACTATAATTATAGTGACTCCAAAACAAAGTGTAATGAGAAATAATAAAAAAAGCATTTTCTTCCCTCCTCCGCCTCCTTCTTCTTCTACAGACATTTCCCAAAGGACGAAAAGAAAATTAATCAAAACAAAAAGTGAAAAAATTATGCATAAAGACATTAATGAAAACATGAGCACCCATAAACACAGATTACTTCCACCCAGAAAATATATACAATCTGGAAGTAAGCTGTCCTCAATTCTTCTTCTTCTTCTTTTGGCTGCTTCCATTAGGGGTTGCCACAGCGGATCAACTTTTTCTATATCTTTCTGTCCTCTGCATCTTGTTTTGTTATACCGATCACCTGCATGTGCTCTCTTGCCACATCCATAAACTTCCTCTTAGGCCTTCCTCTCACTAATATATACAAACTTTTAAACTCTTTTCTCTTTGCTTTACCTGCTCAGCATAAAGAAGAAGACTACAAACCTGAAGACCAGTCAAACAACAACCTCTGGTGGTTTGGACTTAAGTTTTATACTGCTAGCACTTCTGCCTTGACAATCATTACTTACGTCATCTGGGGATACCCAATAAGAATGATCATCTGGGGATTGCTAACAGATGTGATGTCACGCACCCCTCATCCTCCTTTAATAAGGTGCGGTGTCACTAATTTAAACCTTCCTTTCCCCAAATGCATGCTTGTTTGTAACCATGTCGCTCGGGCTGCTTGTTCATCTCTCCAGGTAAGTTGCAAGTTGAAGTTTTATCTATTTATTTTTTTCTCAGCACGTGAGTTGAGAACATGTCTGGAGATAAAATAGTGGCATCAGACATGCAGCTAGTGATGGTTCATCTAACTTGCAGGCCTTCAAAGTAAGGGAGCAACGCAGAAGGAGGGACACTAAACACTGGTGTAACATTGCCCCACCACTGGAGCACTAAAAACTGTGATAAGCTAATGAGAGTTATAAAAACCACTACTTTAAAAGTATCTGCAGACTTGATTTGTCACACTCCTCACTCCATAACCTGACCGCTTGTGTGGGCTTTTCTTTCCTGACATATAGCGTACTTGAAATCTTTAGGGTTGGAGTGCAAGATACCACCTCACTACAGCAGTGTTTGAATGTTGCATTAATTGCATCCACTGAAAAACCTCATGGTCCCTCTTGACAATGGAAGTGCTCCCAACTAAATAATACCTCAAGCTATCTACAGCCCCCTTGATTGCCAAAGTGGATTTTTTTTCTATTATCAAACAATTTTCTTGCTAATAAACAAAGTAGGTCTCCGGTCCTCAGCTTCACCCTACATCAATGCTTCCCCCAAGCCTTGCCAGACGCATCCACCTGCAAAATAAGGGAGATGAATCAGGGAAATGTAAAATTACATCTTTATAAAAGATTTCTTTCAGTTCTCTATAGTCTTTTTTGCTTTCTGGTGACCAATTAATGACCCCGGGTTCTTTATCTTTAAACAGGTTGGTCAGGGATGCAGCAATGCTGGAAAAGTCAGTCTTGGATGGCTGGAACCTTATCAACCTGTGTCTTGATGATGCCACCCCCAAAATTCCAACCCAGGTGTTGCACTTGTTGCTTGGTTTGTGGCAACCCCCAGCAAGCCCTATTATCATAATGCAAAGTGGAGGGCCATATATACTATAATAGGCACCTGTTCCACCAGACTCTGGAGCCTACCTTTAATAAATAATTATAGTCTGTTGCCCAATTCCTTTTTCTGTGCTCCTGGAGTTATCACCTCTGTGCAATGGCGTACAGCTATTGGCTGCACACAGCTCTTTATGTTACGCCAACTGAAGCCAAATACCATCTGCTTTACTTCAGTGTTTCCTAACCTAAATGATTTAGAAAAGCATTTAGAAAATGAACTAAATGAATTGGCCTAAATGTTAGCTAAATTTTGTTTGTGATGGAGTATTTTCTAAAGAATCATCATCAGAACATCATAACTCGTATGTACAATTAAGTAAAAAAAATTACATAATTCCCATTGACATTAAAAATTAAGGAAAAATATTACTAAGTGTTGATGAGTAACATTAAACATCTCTAAAATTCATAGGGGAACCAACTTTGAGGGTTGTGCAGTCTGAATGTGTCTGTGCAGTACAGTAGTAAAAATGTTAAGAAATTATTTTTTAATCAATCCACCTCCATACACAGCAGCCTATGACGCAGATGTCATCCTCATATTCTACAAACACACATTTTTCCAACTGCTTCATTCTGGGGCTTGTCTCATTGTGTCAGGTTGTTTCCCCATAATAATAATACTAGTATTTATATATTTTAGAGACCCCTCACACTGTTAACCTTTAATTTATCTGAAAGCTATTTCCATGTGTAATGTACTTGTACCATGATTTTGCCTAATAATGCTTCCTTTCACAAATTGCCTTTTTTTTAATGGCGCTGTCTTATAGCAATTTACAGATCTACACAAATAACCAATGCAGAATTTACTACAGTAATGTGTGCATGGACAGTGCCTTTCAAAACTTGACTTGAAAAACATTTCCTCTGAGGCTTAAATGCCAATGTTTTATGCAGCAAGGTCAGTGACAAATTGATAATTTTCAATGACTGCAAAAAGATCAAAGGTCCAATACATTAGTCTGACAAAGGTGTGATGTCATAGCTTAACAAAAAGTGACTCTTCTCCCAAATTATATAAGGCCTCTAATTTCACTAATGCTTGTGTCACTGACTGTAAAATATAGTGATTCATTCTATGTACTTGAAGCCACTGAAGGACAGTTTTTACAGCTGCCTGCAAGCAGTGATTGATGGGTCTGTAGCGCTGGCAGGCAGCAAAAATTAAAGGGGTCCACAGCTGCAGCCCTGTCACGTGCATATTACTGGATGAATATAATAATGACAATAATAATAAGAACACTGAATATACACATCAACAGAGAAAGCTTTTACTTTATTAATCCAATGTAAAATGAAAGCATTCCTTGAACATGACATACTTGCACAGATTCTTTTTCTTTTTTCAGATCCATGCCATACTGTACCTTAAAAGAAAATTTCATCCAGTCTCAAATGAAGTGTTTGTTGTAGAGAACGGTGAGACATGATAACTACAATTGTGTCATAGCATAGGGAAATATAAATCATCAGCCTGTGCATACTGAGAATATGTTAAATTTAAAATATGCTAAATTTATAATTAACCCTCTCAATTTAACTCTGTTTTTCATATAAAAGCATTTTTGTAATTACAGTAATTCATCAAAGGCAATAAAGATTAAAAAGAAGACTTCTTGCTATCTTCATTGTGAAAGGAGTGTGGTATATGTCATGACAAATTTACAAAGCAATCATCTGCAATCATCAGTTGCCCTGCAAATGTGACATTCTTTTTAATGGCTTGCTTTGCTGAGAGCAACATAGGTAATTATAAACGTATTAATATAAACGTATATGCAAAATATACTGTATACTGTATGTTTAGAGGGAAACTGTGGTATAAAGAGGAATTCAAAGTCTTAAAAATTGAGTAAATTTCTATAAAAGGCAAAAATTGCCACACTTGTATCCATCCTCATATTTAAAGCACACTTTTTTCATTCAGGGTCACAAGGAGCTGCAGGTTACCCTAGGAGCATTGCCTGCACGGTGAGAACCAGTCTTAGACAGTTCATGCGTTCATTCACTTGATAAAATTACATATGAAAATTTGTAAAAGCAAAACCAAGATTTCCCACCTAAGCAAGGAGAACATTCATACTCTGTACAAGTGAATAAGTTATGATATAAATCCAGGTAAGGAAAATGTAAACTACAAGTATGAAGATCAAGGGGACATTGAGAACATAAAGATTAACAAATCCGCAGTTGTAGAATTAGCATTACAGAAATTAACATTTCACGAGAAGCCCCAGACAGAGGCAGAACACAAGGGAATTCATTTTCCTGTTGAGCACAATAAAGACAACCTGTTGGTTTATACTGTGGAATGTCTTCATAGAGGTCAAATAGCTGGAAAGTTTAATAGGACACAACATCCTTTGAATTAGTTAATTGGTTAGAGTGTGGTGGAAGATGGCGCTGACTTGTACGATGTACGAAAATTCTTTGTTGAGGTGCAAATTTTTGTTAGTACTGAACAGAACATATGAGTTGGTATCTTCTGTGTTCTATGAATTTAGAGTCAATGGGTTAGCTGCAGTGAAGACATGATTGTGGAGAGGGACAATTGCTAGATACCAACAGTAGAATGGGAAATGAGGTACGAATTTGGCATTTCATGGGGAATAACACAAAAATCATAGAGTGAATAATCAATAATCAGTAGGATTTGAATTATGTTTAATGTGTTTTTCTGCATTTTTGATTGATTTTATAGTTTGTACCTGTTCCATAAACTGCTTCTGCTTTGTAAGACAAACACAAGAAATACAATTAAATCTACCAATGCTCCCCTGATGTGTATTAGTGAAACAATGGAGTTAAGTGGAAAGGCATTGGACTTAAAACTTTAAGGTTACTGGTTCAATCCCTGTCACTGACTTCATTTGTGAATGTAAGCAAATCACTTCACCAGCTTATACTCCAAATGTAAAAAAGTAAAGAATAAAAAGTTTAAAAGCACCATGAACTGGGTCATTACATAAATACTATAGGAAATTTTAATAATAATAATAAGGTCTTATTGCATCAAGGATGGAAGAAATTATTATTTAAATTAAATCACAGAAAATGTAATGGCAAGGGTGTAACTGTCCAGCTTTTTAACATTTTGTAGAAATACATTTAGTCAGGTATAAAACTTTGAATAAAAATCACACAGCAAATGTTAAGGACTCTGTGAGGACGAACAGAACAAAAGGAAAACAAATATATGAGGGATGTTCAAAAAGTTTCTGCACTTTTATATTTTCGTTGGAAACGGTGAAGGTGGGAGGAGTAGTAATTAGGCGTTAAAAAGTTGGTATGACGCTGGGAAAATTCCATCGCAAATGAAGATGACTATGTAGATAAGTGATGTAATTTGTTTTTGAAATCTATACTAATAAAAGGCAAAGCCCTCACTGACTCACTCACTCACTCACTCACTGACTCATCACTAATTCTCCAACTTCCCGTGTAGGTAGAAGGCTGAAATTTGGCAGGCTCATTCCTTACAAATTATTTACAAAAGTTGGGCAGGTTTCATTTCGAAATTCTACGCGTAATGGTCATAACTGGAACCTATTTTCGTCCATATACTGTAATAGACTGCAGCTCGATTACCGTGGGAGGCAGAGTTGCGTCTTGCATCATCACGCCTCCCACGTAATCATGTGAACTGACTGTGAACGCAGTACGTAGAGAACAAGGAAGAGCTCCAAAGAGCGCTGAAGAAAAAACGCATTACACAATTGAGATGGCAGCAAAAGAATATCAAGCGAGTGACGCATTCAAGCATATTCATAATTGCAGCTACTGTGGAAACAAAGCACGGTGTAAACCGTAAGTTTAAATTAAGTTTATAGACACGCTCCCACTGCCGTTTGTCATGCCTAAGACGAATACGATATTCGCGAGATACAAGTTTAATGAGAAGACACGAGGTATAAACAAGACTTTGGATCACTTTGTAACTAAGTTAAAATTGCTGGTGAAGGACTGTGCTTGTGCAAATTCAGAGAGACTGTGTTTGTGGGGGGATTGACAGTTAAGGCGGGTGGGGGAGTCACGTCATCATCTCCCCTCTCATTCACCTCATTTCATGCACATCATTTCGCTCTGAGCTGAGCTCCGCACCTGACGCGGTCTTACCATTCTTTTTCCTTAGTGTTTAGTCCTCTCTCCTTTACTGATTTATATAAAGGAGAGTTGAGATCGTCAGGGATAGAATAGTGTTTGGCACAAACTCAGCAAAAGTGTGAGAGAAACTTTTAAGTGCCGGGTCTGAGCTAACATGAAATAAAGCCGTGGACATCACAATCCGAGAGACTATGTTTGTGGAGGGATTGATAGTTAAGGTGGGTGGGAGAGTCACGTCATCATCTCCCCTCCCATTCACCTCATTTCATTCACTTCAGCCGACTTGCTCATCAACCACAAGCGTTACCTGATAGGTAACCACCCATACAGTCAGATTGTGATTCAGACTACGAATGCCTTGAATGTAATTACCCCGATCTATATACTGTCACATAAATGAACCACACACCGTGGCGCAACATAAGAGGCCCGAGGTTCGATTCCCAAGAGGGAGTGCAGTGAGTGTGTACGCCTGATGAGCCCAGAATTAGGGCAAAACATGTGTTGCGTACTCTTTTGCATTATTTGACAGTAAAAACTATTTCAACCATTCTATGATCAGCTTCTCGCAACTGAAAGAGGGCACCGTGGCAGACGTTAGCCGACTTGCTGACCAACCACAAGTGTTAATTGGTAGGTAGCCACCCATACAATTGGATTGTGATTCAGACTATGAATGCCTTGAATGTAATTACCCCGATCTACATACTGTCAAATAAAGAAACCACACGCCGTGGCGCAACGTTAGAGGCTTCGCCGCTGATGCCCGAGGTTCGATTCCCGAGAGGGGGTGCAGGGAGTGTGTACGCCTGATGAGCCCAGAATTAGGGCGAAACACATGTCACATACTCTTTGCATTATTTGACAGTAAAACTATTTATATATATATATATATATATATATATATATATATATATATATATATATATATATATATATATATATATTGTGAACGCTGGCCCGGACACAGACAGACGGACAACATATTTTGCACCCACACACTGTTTATTCACACTATTTACAAATATACACAAAGTAGTCCAATCACGTGCACTCACAACCCCAGTGCCCTTGGCACTGAATCCCCCAAAGTCCAGGGCCCACAGTCTCTAGTGCCTTTCTTCCTGGCCGCCTCCTGTCCTCTCTCCAGCTCCGTCGTACTGCCTCCCGACTTCCACCCATGACTGGAGGGAGGCGGCCCCTTTTATGGGAACCCGGATGGGCTCCAGCCGCTCCCGGCACTTAGTCCTGGCCACACCCCTGTGTGGCGGAAGTGCCGGCCGCGCACCGGGAAGCCGTCCGTGTATCCCCTTTCATCTTCCCCCGGGATCAATAGGCACTGGGGCGCCGCCTGGCAGTGGCCACGGGTCCCTACAGGGCTGGGCTTCCAAGCCCCCTACCCGAGGCCTCCTGCATAATCAGGACGGACGCCCTCTCTCGGTCTGGAGGAGGCACACGCCCTCCTCCGGTCTTCCAAGGCGTCCCGGCGGGCTCCATCCCCGGCCAAAGACCACACGGGGTAAACCGGCATCGGGGCGCCGCCTGGCGGTGACCACGGGTCCCTACAGGGCTGGGCTTCAAGCCCTGTACCCGTGGTCCCCAATATAACCAGGACGGACGCCCCCTCGCGGTCTGGAGGAGGCACAAGCCCTCCTCTCCTCCTCCTGGGGACCACAATATATATATGTATATATATACACACACGCACACTTGAAAAAATATGAGGTTAATGCAGAAAAATAGATCACCAATTGAAGCTTTATGAATAATGGATACTTTATTCGCCATCAATAATTGTTTTGGTAAAGCCATACTCAGTGTGATCCTCCTTCCATTTTCAAATTTTTTTGCGACTAGCCATGATTAAATGAACGGTAAAAAAGTAAGAGCGAAGCGACGGTGACTTATTGAAGCAGGCAGGAGACAGCACAATAGCGCGCGGGCTCGATGTAGTCAAGTCGATCTAAAATGCACGATCAGATTTGAAAAAATATATCTTTTCCAGTTCTATTTGGATATAAGTAGGTTCTATTTAGTCGACAGAAATATCTTTGGTAGGAATGTAAGTTGAATTTAGTCTTTAAATTTCTATGGTGAAAAATTATGCAATGATGACTAAATTTAAGTTACATTCCTAGCAAAGATATTTCTGTCGACTAAATAAAAATGACTTATATTTAAAATATAAATAGAACTTGAACAGATATAATAGTTCACAATACCCACGCAGCACTAAGTGCACATAAGATTGGAAGTCATCCGTTTTAACAAGCAGCGTATTGCACTGATACGAAATAGCCTGCCCATTTAATTATTTAGAAATGGATAGATAAATTAAGATTTTGTACAAATAATGTTTTTCATTTTTCTTCCTCGATGGATTCTGGCACCCCCCGCAACAGCTGCTCGCACCCTAAAGGGTATATATATATATATATATATATATATATATATGTATATGTGTGTGTATATATGTATGTGTGTATATATGTATGTGTGTATATATGAAGATATGTGCACATATATATATATATACATACTGTATATATATATATGTATATAAGTGGATGTATGTGTGTATATATATATATACTCAGCAAAAAAAGAAATGTCCTCTGACTTTCAACTGTTTTTACTTTCAGTAAACTTAATGTGTAAATATTTGTATGAACACTAAAAGAGTCAACACCATAAGACATAAACTAAAAATGTTTCACAATGTGTCCCTGAATGAAGGGAGGCTCAAAATCAAAAGTACCAGTCAGTATCTGGTGTGGCCACCAGCTGCTTGAAGTACTGCAGTGCATCTCCTTCTCATGGACTGGACCAGATTTGTCAGTTCTTGCTGTGAGATGTTACCCCACTCTTCCACCAAGGCACCTGCAAGTTTCTGGACATTTCTGGGGGGAATGGCCCTAGCCATCGATCCAAATCGATCCCGCTCCAGGGTACAGGCCTCGGTGTAACGCTCATTCCTTCGACGATAAACACGAATCCGGCCCATCACCCCTGGTGAGACAAAACCGTGACTCATCAGTGAAGAGCACTTTTTGCCACTCCTGTCTGGTCCAGCGAAGGTGGGTTTGTGCCCATAGGTGGCATTGTTGCTGGTGATGTCTGGTAAGGACCTGCCTTACAACAGGCCTACAAGCCCTCAGTCCATCCTCTCTCAGCCTATTGCGGACAGTCTGAGCACTGATGGAGGGATTGTGTGTTCCTGGTGTGACTCGGGCAGTTGTTGTGGCCATCCTGTACCTGTCACGCAGGTGTGATATTCGGATGTACCGATCCTGTGCAGGTGTTGTTACACATGGTCTTCCACTGCGAGGATGATCAGCTGTCCTTCCTGTCTCCCTGTAGCGCTGTCTTAGGCGTCTCACAGTGCAGACATGGCAATTTATTGCCCTAGCCACATCTGCAGTCCTCCTGCCTCCCTGCAGCATGCCTAATGCACGTTCACGCAGATGAGCAGGGACCCTGGGCATCTTTCTTTGGGTTTTTTTCACAGTCGGTAGACAAGTCTCTTTAGTGTCCTGCGTTTTTAGAACTGTGACCTTAAATGCCTACTTTCTGTAAGCTGTTAAGATCTTAACGACCATTCCACAGGTGCATGTTAATTAATTGATTATGGTTAATTGAACATGCATGGAAAGCATTGTTTAAACCCTTTACAATGAAGATTTGTAAAGTTATTTGGATTTTAAAAACATTATTGTTGAAATACACAGTTCTGAAAAAGGGACGTTTCTTTTTTTGCTGAGTATATATATATATGTATATTGTCACAGACGGCTGGGGTTCTTACCCGGCCGGGACGCCTAGAAGGTCCGGAAGGTGGCAGTAAAAGCTTCCGGGTCAGGAGGACACAACCTTCCTGGAGCAGGAGAGGACCACGGGAGAGGAGGAGAGACTTTCCAACTCGTTGGGACCCGTGGCCACCGCCAGGGGGCATCTTAAGCCTCCTAGAACCTGAGAGAACATTACTTCCGCCACACTTGTCAAGATGGCGGAGGAACCTGCCAGGGACGCCCGGAGTGCTTCCGGGGCAAGGCAGCACTTCCGCCACACCAGGAAGTGCTGCGGAAGATCGTCATCAGCCACCTGGAGCACATCCGGGCAGGAATAAAAGTCGCCGCCTCCCAGCAATCTGGGAGCTAGAGTCGGGAGAGGGAGCAGGACGAAGCTCACAGGAGGAGATTGGCGGCCAAGGACTGAGAGAAAGAAAGATTATTGGGTGATTATTGCTTTATGCATTGTGTGGTGTTTTGGGACTGTGTTTATTTAATGAATAATAAACGTGACTTTTATAAAGATGTGGTCTCTGACTGGTGGTGTCCGGGCAAGTCTCACAATGTGTGTGTATATATATATGTGTATATGTATATATGTAGATGTGTATATATATGTATATATCTATACTAATAAAAGGCAAAGCCCTCACTCACTCACTGACTCACTCACTGACTCATCACTAATTCTCCAACTTCCCGTGTGGGTGGAAGGCTGAAATTTGGCAGGTTCATTCCTTACAGCTTCCTTACAAAAGTTGGGCAGGTTTTATATCGAAATTCTACGCGTAATGGTCATAACTGGAAGCTGTTTTTCTCCATTTACTGTAATGGAGATGAGCTTCAACGCCGTGGGGGCGGAGTTTCGTGTGACATCATCACGCCTCCCACGTAATCACGCAGTACATAGAAAACCAGGAAGAGCTCAAAAAAGCGCTTAAGAAAACATGCATTATATAATTGAGAAGGCAGCGAAACAATAAGAAGCGAGCGAGTGACATATACAACCATATTCATGAGTTCTGCTACTTCGGAAACAAAGCACGATGTAAACCTACACTTTAAATTAAGTTCATAGACAGGCTGCCGCTGGCGTTTGTAATTTAGTGCCTGCCCATATAAGGCCGTCCGTCAGCGGCAATCCAATAGCAAACTGCCACGGGTAAATATTCACGGGTGAAGGACTGTGCTTATGGAGAGGAAGATGAGATGGTCAGGGTGGTGTTTGACACAAACTCAGCGAAACTGCGAGAGAAAGTTTTAAGTGCCAGGACTAAGGTAACATTAAATACAGCCATGGACATAGCACGAGATGGCACCAGCACAGCTGGGAACCTTCGATGCATGTACACCGAGCGGCTCACGTGAACTGGCGAGTGCACAGTTAAAAGCAACAGTTCCAAAAGCGCTGAACAAAACCAATTACACAATTGAAAAGGCAACAAAAATATGAAGCGTCTGATAAGCATATTCATAAATCCAGCTACTGCGGAAACAAAGCACACGGTGGAAAAGTCAATGTCCCGCTAAAGGAAGACAGTGTAAAAAACGTGCATGCAGTGTGTCAGGTCTCAGATAAAGAAGAAGACGAGCTGTTTATTGATGCAGTAAGAAACGAATCGATGAATGAAACCTGTCATCTTTACAACGATTGACAAACACGGAATGTAACTTGAACACAACACATCCTACAAATACGAACCTGATTGAAAGAAATAATGATAATCAAATCCTTGATGACAGCAACACTCAGTAACACTCACAAAACAAATACTGTATATTGACAGTCATGTTACGTTATTTTTAAAATGTTCCCTTTTCTTTTTCTACCTTTTTAACACACTACTTCTCGCTGCGATACGCGGTATATATATATATATATATGTATATATCCCGCTCTACATACTCGAATAATGGATACTTTATTCGCCATCAATGATTGTTTTGGTAAAGCCATACTCAGTGTATTCATTAGATGAACGGTAAAAAAGTAAGAGCGAGGGGAGGATGACTCATTGAGCCATGCAGGCTGTAGTGCGCGTCAACTCTATCTGAATTGCGCGATCACATTTGAAAAAACATATCTTTTCAAGTTCTA
This sequence comes from Polypterus senegalus, assembly GCF_016835505.1. Classification (NCBI taxonomy): domain Eukaryota; kingdom Metazoa; phylum Chordata; class Cladistia; order Polypteriformes; family Polypteridae; genus Polypterus; species Polypterus senegalus. The sequence continues at coordinate 123,883,173 of NC_053162.1, forward strand.
TTTAGTCCATATGTGTAAAACTCAAGGGCGCAGGATACATCCGCCCGGCTTGTAACTATATCCGCTCATGAGATCATTTTATATACTGTATTATTGTTATTAAAGCCCGGGTATATGAAGCGCTGGTAACACAATAAACTACAGATCCCATAATGCAGCGCTTCAGCTGCCTTGCATCAGGGTAACCTGAATGCAATTCAGAAGATACAGAAAACAGCATAATTAAATAAGAATCTGACACTTCAGCGGACGTTTTAACCGTGCACAATCACAAAGTGATTTCAAGTGAAGCTGCTTTTATGGGAGACACAAATGCACCAGTTCACCTTGCCCCACTTTCCCTGTTGCCAAGTACTGTTAAACCAAGTCGTCACTACGGTGTTCCCAAATCGCACTTTGCTGATAAACTGAGCGCACTGCCGCACTGAGTTTGCACGGCGCTTTGGTGACTTTGATGAACAAAAAGTCCGTCTACATGCGGCTCGAACCTTGTGCATGTTTGGTAGCACATATCTGTGTGAGAAGCTCTTCTCAGTGATAAAGACTAACAAAACAGCACACAGGAGTCGCCTCACTGATGAGCACCTGCAATCCATCCTGAGAATCTCCACAACACAGAACCTCACACCAAACAGAAACGAACTTGTGGCCAAAAAGATGCCAGGCGTCCAGCTCTAAAATGACATATGAGCAAAGACAACTGAATGATTTGATTTGTTATTGCACGTAAGAGCGGAGTCAACGTTTTAACAAACAGCGTATTGCACTGATACTGAAATAGCTGTGTGTGTATATATGTAGATATGTATGTATATGTATATATATGTGTGTATATATGTGTGTGTATGTATGTATATGTGTGTATATATATGTGTGTATATATGTAGATATATATGTATGTATATATGTGTATATGTATAGATATGTATATATATATATATATGTTTATGTGTGTGTGTGTAAATATATATATATATGACAACAACACTCATCACTCACAACAGTGACAAAACAATTACATTGACAATCAGGTTACGTTATTTTCAAAATGTTTCCTTTTCTTTTCATTGCTTCTTTAACACACTACTTCTCCCCTGCGAAGCACGGGTATTTTGCTAGTATCTTTATATATGTGTGTGTGTATGTATGTATGTGTGTACATATATATGTATGTGTATGTATACGTATGTGTGTATATATTGTCACACACGTGCGCATGGGAGGCAGCTAAAGGGCTTGAGTAAAGGCGGTTCTGAGGCATCCCGGGATGTGGCAGAGTGCACTGACTCTTTTTCTCCCTTTCCTGTAGGCCATTCCCAAGAGATTCCACCTGGCTCTCTTGACGTCACTTCCAGGACCGAGCCAATGGAAGTAGACCTTACCGGCCCCGGCTCCTGTGATGTCACAACCGGGCTCGAACCAATGATTGATGAATATGGCCCCGATCCTTATGACCTCACTTCCTGTCTTCCACTTTAAAAGCCTACCCTTTTCTCCTTTTCCCTCAGTCTTGTTCTGGACTCAGTTGTATGCACTTCAGTGCTGATTATTGGATTAAAAACGACTTTTATATATATATATTGTCACACATGTGCGATTAGGAGGCAGTCAAAGAGCCTAAAGGTGAGTGAAACATCGCGAGATAGAGGGTTGTCACGTGGTACTTACCTGAATCTCTTTTGCTCAACAGAAAACTTGAAGAAAAATAATTCCTCCACTTCCAGGATTCCAAAATGGCCGCAATGACGTTACTTCCGGCCCACCATGATGACGTCACTTCCGGCTCCATCAATCCACCTCACTTCCGTCCCATCATGATGACGTTGTTTCCGGTTCCTGTTTTCAACGTCACTTCTTGCCAACCATTTCCTGTCCCATAATCCTTCTCTGTATAAAGTCGCCATTTTGACTGAAGAAATCTGTTCATTGTTTTGCTCTGAGACTTTGAATCGTTATTTTCTTTAATTGTCTGGACGACAATATATGGGGACGGTCCCCAAAACTTTGTTTTGTGTTGTGTAAGATTCTTTTAAAGAAGAATAACCATCACAATTGGCGTAGCTTCGACAGGATTGTTCTTTGTTTATTTAAAGATGTCGGAAGAACAGGACCTGAACACCGTTCTGAGCACCATCATGGGCGATCTGCAAACCCTGAAGATACAGATGGGTGAGACAAGGACCCAGGTAGCAGAAGCCAACGCTCGTGCTGCTGCTGCTGCTGCAGGTGTACGGACGGAGGTCGCTCGGCCACCACCTATTGCTATTTCTACATTAACAGAATCGGACGACATCGAGACATACTTTTGATTTTCGAGCGTACCGCTAAGCGGAACGCATGGCCAAGGTCGGAATGGGCGTACATACTGGCTCCCTACCTGAAGGGAACGGCGCAGAGAGCCTATTATGATCTAACTGAGGAGCAGGCAGCTGATTATGACGCTCTAAAAAAGGAGGTCTTCAAGCGCTACGGCGTATCTCCGGAACAGCAGGCGAGAGAATGGAGGGAGTGGCAGTTCGATCCAGAGAGACCGATAAGAACCCAGGGCTTTGAAGCTTGGGGGAAAGTATGTCGCTGGCTACGGCCCGACATTAATAATTCACATAAAATGGCGAGCTTCTAGCATGTGAAACTTTGTGCATGCCCTCCTGACCATATCGCCCAGCAAGTCGGAAGCATAATTTTGAGGACATGGACTCCTTAATCCAGATCACTGAGCGTCACTGGGCGGCTTGCAAATCAGGGAAATCAGAACGGTTCTCCCGCCGAACCCAACAGGCACGTGGGGCAACTCCTGAGCCCACCCGACAAACTCCCGAACCTGCCGTCCGTAGAGCGGGACAGAGGTGCCAGTCTTCCCGCTGTTTCAAGTGTGGGGAGATTGGACATCTGTCCCCTAACTGTACCATCGAGCCCATGGATTGCTCATTAGTTAAGGGAGAAAGGTATTGTGCCACTGTGACTAATCCTTTATCTCTTCCATATACAGGTGCAGTTATTATAAATGGCAGGAAGGTAAGAGCAATGTTTGATTCCGGGAGTAACATTTCCATTGTTGCCACCCGTTTCGTTTTACCGCAACAGTGGACTAGGATAAAAACTAGTCTAAAATGTATTCATGGGGATATCCGGTATTATAAAACGGCCAGATGTGTGTATCAGTAAATCATCACCTAACGAGCATGGCCATGGCTGTATTACCGGATCCCCCTTTTCCAGTTATATTGGGTAGAGACTGGAATAAAATTACCAGCGGTAATAACGTAACTGTACCTAAGAAACATTTAGGCTTAGTAATGGAGAATACTGCTCCGACTGCCTCCACGCCATGTCCCACAGTAGCACGGACCCATACGGGTACCCAATGTGAAGAATTGATGTCCCATCGACCTCTGCGGGAACTAGTGCAGTTAAGCGAGATGGCGTGGAGACAGAAACCACACCCTTAAGGTCGCACAAGACCCTATACAAGATTTAACTGCCCAATTTCTATTAACACCATCGTCTTTTAAAAGGGAACAATGGAGCGATGATTCCTTAAAAATATTAGGAATGCAGTAGTATCTACCGAGGGTTATACAACCTGGATCCCATGCCACCGATGCGTTCTTTGTACTTAAAAACGAATTATTATATAGAGTGGCAGAACACGAGGGAGAAGTGCGAGCGTTGTTGTTAATTCCACGCACTTTTCGAAAGGTGTGTGAATTAGCACACGCTCACCTTCTAGGAGCCCACTTAGGCTCCGAAAAAACATTAGAGAGAATAAAGCTCCGATTCTATTGGCCGGGAATTAACGAGGAGGTCCGGCGATTTTGCTCTTCCTGTCCTGAGTGTCAACTTCGCCAGATTCCTAGAAGGACGCGAGCTCCTCTCGTTCCCCTTCCCCTTATTGATATCCCTTTTGAACGAGTCGGTATCGATCTCGTAGGGACCATTGGAACCCTCGTTAAAAGGTTTAAATATATTTTGGTGCTAGTAGATTATGCCACTCGCGTTCCGGAAGCTGTTCCATTGCGCTCAGCTAATACGAAAAACATCGCACGGGAATTAGTAGGGATATTCGCTCGTGTTGGGATTCCCAAAGAGGTTTTAACGGACCAAGGGACTCCTTTCACATCGGAGACGTTCAGGGAAGTAGCCAAATTACTCCGAATAAAACATCTGAAAACGTCTGTCTATCATCCCCAAACTGACGGATTGGTAGAGCGTTTCAATCAAACTTTGAAACAGATGTTACGCAAGGTAGTTAATGAGGATGGAAGAAACTGGGATCAGTTGCTTCCTCTCGTTTTGTTTGCTTATCGGGAAGTCCCTCAGACCTCTACTGGTTTCTCTCCCTTTGAATTATTATATGGAAGACAACCCAGAGGGCTTTTGGATATGTTAAAAGAAGGATGGGAAGAGGAGGTCCTCCCAACTTCAAATATTCTTGAATATATCGCGCAATTACGCGATAGATTAGAGAAAATCAGACCTATTCTAAAAGAAAATTTGGAAAAGGCACAAGCAGCGCAGTCACGTTATTATAACCGAAACACCACCATTCGGGAATTTGTCCCGGGTGATCGTGTAATGGTACTCGTCCCAACTTCTCATTCAAAGTTGTTAGCACATTGGCAAGGCCCTTATGAAATTAAAGAAAGAAAAGGTCTCGTTGATTATCTGGTTAAACAACCTAATCGGCGACCTACTGAACGAGTATATCATATTAATTTGCTGAAACCATGGAAGGACAGGGAACCTGATCCCTCGTCCAATCAGCCTCGTTCTCTTTTATGTCATGTGCCCATCTTAATTTTGGCCCCGATTTGACATCCAAACAACGACAAGATCTCGAGGCGGCTATCTTGTCTGTCCCTAAAGTTGTGGACGAGATACCGGGACGTACTGCGTTGATTGTTCACGATATTATTACTAACCCTGGAGTGATTGTCAGAGAGAGACCTTATAGGCTCCCGGAGGCAAAGAAAGCGAAGTAGAGTTGGAAATTAGGCGAATGCTAGAATTAGGGGTTATTGAGGAAGTCATAGCCCTTGGTCTAGTCCAATTGTCTTAGTTTCTAAACCTGATGGGTCGTGGAGGTTTTGTAATGACTTTCGCGACTTAATCAGGTCTCTAAATTTGATCATTATCCCATGCCGCGGTGGATGATTTACTTGATCGGTTGGGGAACGCTCAATTCCTAACTACTCTTGACATGACGAAAGGGTATTGGCAAATTCCCTTAGCGGACTCCGCCAAAGAAAAAACCGCTTTTAGTACACCCAGTGGACATTGGCAATACAAGGTCCTTCCTTTTGGCTTGCACGGGGCACCAGCTACCTTCCAACGTCTGGTAGACACACTGCTAAGGCCCCACAATTCATATAGTGCTGCCTACTTAGATGACGTGGTCATTTATTCCAGCACGTGGAAGGATCATGTATGGCAGGTTAAAACAATACTCTCCAAGCTAGCATCTGCTGGTCTTCGAATTAATCCGAAGAAATGTTTTTTTGGATTAAGAGAAGCCAAATATTTGGGCTACCTAGTAGGAGGGGGTGTTGTTAAACCACAATGTTCCAAAATTGATGCCATTCTTAATTGGCCCGTCCGATGAATAAGCGGCAGGTACAAGCATTTTGGGATTGGCAGGTTACTATCGCGTTTTGTACGCATTTCTCAGAAGTTGCTGCGCCTTATCTAATTTAACAAGGAAACGAGCACCTTTAAAAGTGGTATGGGATATTTCGGTTGAGAAAGCATTCAGTGACTTGAAATTGGCCCTTACTTCAGCACCTGTTTTAAGATCTCCTGATTTTTCTGTTCCTTTCATCCTCCAGACCGACGCATCGGCCACAGGTTTGGGTGCCGTGCTGAGCCAATGCGTTGATGGTGCTGAACACCCTGTTATGTACCTGAGCGGAAACTGCTGGACCGGAGACCAAGTAGGCTGCAGTGGAGCGAGAAGCCTTGGCGATTAAGTGGGCTGTCACGTCTTTGAGGTACTACCTACTGGGGCGTGAGTTTACTCTGGTGACGGATCATGCTGCCTTACAGTGGATGTCCCTTCATCGGGAGTCTAACCCTCGCATCACTAGGTGGTTTTTGAATCTTCAGCCTTATCGTTTCAGTGTCATTTATCGTAAAGGTTCCTTGCAGGCCAATGCAGATGCTCTCTCGTGTCCACGACCTCTCGGTGCAGGTCGCCCGACCCGAGGGGTCTGGGCTGAGGGGGGGGTCATGTCACACATGTGCGATTAGGAGGCAGTCAAAGAGCCTAAAGGTGAGTGAAACATCGCGAGATAGAGGGTTGTCACGTGGTACTTACCTGAATCTCTTTTGCTCAACAGAAAACTTGAAGAAAAATAATTCCTCCACTTCCAGGATTCCAAAATGGCCGCAATGACGTTACTTCCGGCCCACCATGATGACGTCACTTCCGGCTCCATCAATCCACCTCACTTCCGTCCCATCATGATGACGTTGTTTCCGGTTCCTGTTTTCAACGTCACTTCTTGCCAACCATTTCCTGTCCCATAATCCTTCTCTGTATAAAGTCGCCATTTTGACTGAAGAAATCTGTTCATTGTTTTGCTCTGAGACTTTGAATCGTTATTTTCTTTAATTGTCTGGACGACAATATATGGGGACGGTCCCCAAAACTTTGTTTTGTGTTGTGTAAGATTCTTTTAAAGAAGAATAACCATCACAATATATATATATATATATATATGTGGATATGTATGTATATGTATATATATGTTTATATGTGTGTGTGTGTGTGTGTGGTTATATATATATATAAATATATATATATATATATATATATATATATATATATATATATATATATATATATATATATTACAGCAACACTCATAACAGTGACAAAACAATTACATTGACAATCATGTTACGTTATTTTTAAAATGTTTCCTTTTCTTTTTCATTAACACTAGAATTACCAGAGCCTACGAAAAAACTCGTAAATCCGTTCCACCTTAAATCACTTCTTAAAATCGTTCACAGCTCTCCACCAGCGTCTTCTGTCATCTAAATGTGCTGATAAAATCAGGCTGCAAGCAGCAGGCTATTCCATCCCCCCACCGACTTAGAACGTGCACAAACTTCTCCCAGCTCTTAGTCTTACTATTTTAGAATAAAAACATACGTGTGATTTCAGTCTGTAACAGCCGGTGTAATTTATGATACTTGTAAAGGTTCGTAGGTTTCGTAGGCTCTGGTAATTCTTGTGTTAATTCTTTAACACACTACTTTTCCACTGCGAAGCGCGGGTATTTTGCTAGTTCTTAATACATAGAGTTAAAAAAAAGAGTTGAAAATTTTTGAATGCCCCTCGTATTAGCATGATGTCATACTTGAAGAAATACATTTTTCTAACTTTCACATTCCAATCAACATGTAATAAGTTTGTAAGTAAGTAGTAAGTATAACAACCTTATCTACAGGGTGGTTCAGATCTAATTATGCGGATCCAGATTGCCTGGATGACTTGCATTTATGTGGGGACGATTCCTATTCGACGCGAAGACAATTCTTCATGTTGTGAGTTTGCACACTTCTCGATGGTCCAGGATTTTTCGGGTGATTTTCTATGTAATAAATTTAAGTTATGATGAAATGAAAATTGCAAAATAAGATCTGGACCACCCTATATAAATATGTTTCAATTATATGAAAAATCTCAAAACAGAATTTATATCTATATAAATAAAATCATAATAATCTTTTCAGTCTTTTGCATTTTTTCAGCTTCATTTGATGTTATTTATACTTTTTACGCTAAACGTATCCTTTCAACCCTTGGATCAGATCTGTTTGTTTGTTTGCCAAACACTTACAAATGTCTGAGCCAATTTTCACAAAATTTTACATGTAGGTTGATATTGGTCCAACTTAGAATAGAGGCTATATGACATTTCATTACTCCAAAACAGTGATCCAGACTTTATGATATTTAAAAAAAATGGGGAAGAATGGCTATAATTTGGATATGCATCACTCCTAAACAGCTGAGTTGAAGTTTTTGAAATTTTGCATGCATATTACTGTTGATACAATTTTAAATGTAGACTTAAAAACCTTTCAAAAGGTTTGTTGAAAAATGAGAAGCAAACCAAAACCACACCAAAACAGTTTAGCCAATGGTAATGAATTTGGCATATTCTTTTGGTTTGGACCTACTTACTGTGAAATCATACACAAAAACAGCTAATTCTATAATGACTTGGAGAAATTGATAGTTATCAGAGAAGTAGTGTAGATGACAGATGAGAGACTCGTATTACAGCAAGAAATTACAAAAGAGTCAGCATTTAAAAGACACATAAATATTTGCTTTCTTACTTTAAAAATATACCCAGGTAAATAATATCATATTAATGAAAAATGAATGTCATAAGAAAAGACAAGTACAATTTTAAGAAAAATATATTTTGCTGAGAAAATTATTAGGAACACCTGTTCCCCTGCTTATCAATGCAGTTATCTAATCAGCCAATCGTGACAGGAGCACAATGAATAGAATCATGCAGATTCAGGTCCAGAGTTTCAGCTTATGTTCACATTAAACACCAGAATGGGGAAGCTATGTAATCTCAGTGATTTCAGTCGTGGTTTGATTGTTGTGGCTAGAAGGCTGGTTTGAGTATTTCTGTGTAGTCCTATTCACTAAAGCTGGCCATTTTATTTACACTCAGAATTATAAAAATCCTGTATTTTATGATTGTCACATTAAATTCACAGAAGACAAAAGAGAGCTAAATTGTTCAAAGTATATGAAATTTGTTCCATAATTAACATAAAGATAATGAAAAGACTTAAAAATAGAAGAAATTTGATTACTTTTCTTATTATCCTTGATGACTTGAATTGCCTGAAAGAATAGAATTACTATTATCAATTCTTCTTCACAGAAAAGAAATGTATGATTGTTTTAATCTTTTGTAATATTTTAAAATGAGCATTAAAGGAAAACTGAATCAAAATTAACATGTCATTTTCTTCTAGTATTTTCAAAAACTGAAAAGAGAGCTCCTCAGTATCTTTTGATTCTCATTACAGTCACCTTTCATTGTACAATGCAGAGGAAATCAGAAACACTTACATTTCATTTTGAATGAGCATCTCTTTGCTTTCACTTCAGAAATGAAGTACACCTCTTCTGTTGACTTGGTTTGAAGGGAGAAGGCTGATTCTGAACAAAATGTAGGAGGTTGTCTGTTTGCAAAGCTTAGGTCTTAAACACATGCAACTTACTGGAATAGGGTATTGTTCTACCTCTATAATACTGCGGAGCTTATCCCCATAGTAATACAATTATATGTTTGCATAGTATTCCTGAATAAAGCTAAATATATGTATGCAACAATAGTAAAGCAGATTCTGAGTAAGGCAATAAAAATAAAAGATTTTTTAAATATATATGTAAAAATAATAATGATGAATGCAAGCAATAAACTGCATCAGCAAAAAAAATTGAAGCAGTAAAGTCATATTAAAAATATGTCCACTGTATGTGCCCTTCACTAAAAAATAAACAATTAAACCGTTAAAAATTCAATAGAAAATGTCACTCAGTTAAAAGATACGCATTAATGCAATTGGTCTTAACTGAACTAACAATAAGATGACAAATACTGTTGCTTTAGTGAGGAGCATTTCAAATGCTTCCAGCATGCATGTATTTGCTGACCATACCGATATCCATCAATTTCACTGTTTGCATTTGATATTAATATTTGACTGGAAAACATATTCATATCGAGTGGCACGGTGGTGCAGTGGGTAGCGCTGCTGCCTTGCATTTAGGAGACCCGGGCTCGCATCCCGGGTCCTCCCTGCGTGGAGTTTCCATGTTCTCCCCATGTCTGCATTGGTTTCCTATGGGTACTCTGGTTTCCTCCCACAGTCCAAAGACATGCAATTTAGGTGCATTAGCGATACTAAATTGTCCCTAGTGTGTGCTTGGTGTGTGTGTGTGTGCCCTGTGGTGAAAAACCTAAAGATGAAAGTACAGGACATTTGTTTATCAGTTCCTGAACATCCTCTGTTTTGTATATTACCATTCATGCATATTAGATGCATACAGAAGATATGCTTGCAAAAAAATTAAGAAGTTTATGAAACATTTTAATGCTGAAATGCCATAAAAATTATTATTATTATTTTTATGTTAGACTTTTACCAATATGATTTATGAACAAAAGTAATTTTTGGTTTGTTGCTGTTTTTTCCTAACAGCAGTTTCGAATGGGAAATTCCATGCTTCTGTTCTATGACTTTAAAATATTTCACATTTAATAATGAATATTTAATACATAAACTTTTTAAAGCTATTTTAAAAATTTTTTATTGAGTAACTTCATTACTTCCTACTGAGTGATCATTTTGTAACATTCTGAAAGGACATCTTAAATAGGAAAGAATACTTCAGTAGTTGGCACTACACACCAGCATGTGAACACAAAATCTACGTACCACACAACAGTATGGGACGGGGACGATTTCCCAATTTATATACATCCAGACACACAGAATAGTCCTTTTCCTTACTAGTTTGAGTTTATGTTTGCATCCCATGATTTTATCTTTCCCTGTATTATTCTTGGAAATAAAGTGAAAACAATCTTGAGACAATGAATGCATTACTAGTAATCAGTCTGTCATGGAGATCCAGCTCTTGTTCCTAGTACATCTGTTAATTATCTCTACCATAATGTTATCTACATATTACTTTCAAGTTCAGATTAAGAATTTCCACATTCCTTTTATTCCAGCCCTCTGACCCCACATAATGGATTCCCGTATGTTGAGATTACAAGAGTATGAAACTTTAAATGTACCTATTCAAAACAATAAGTGAAAGTGGGCCAAAATCCAAATAAATGAAAAAATTAAAAATTGATAATTATTCTGTTTTACATTATTATTTATTAACTTAATTATTCATGTTGTGGTGGACGGCTGGGGCCCTTGCCCAGCCAGGATGCCCCTGTGATGAAAGGACCTGGGGAGAGGAAAAGTTCACAGCAATACCTCCACCAGATCATAAGAGGGCAACCCCCCTGGATTGGAGCTTGGAAGCTCAACCCTGCTGGAGTTTGTGGCCACCGCCAGAGTGTGCCTGGACAGTCCCAAAATCCTGGACTGCAGCACTTCCACCACACCCAGAAGTGCTGCCAGAAGAGGATCCTGGTGCACCCGGAGTACTTCTGGGTGCCCATGCAGCACTTCCACCACACCCAGGAGTGCTGCCGGAAGAGAATCAGAGTGCACCTGGAGCACTTCCATGTGCACTATATAAGGAGCCAGTATTGGAGGTGGTAGATAAAGCCTGTGTTCAGAGGAGTTAAGGCGGCAGAGAAGAGAAAAAGAGGCAGATGAGAAAGAAAGATGAGAAAGAAGGAAGAAGAGAGAAGGGACTGAGCAATATTGTGTGCTGTGTATTGTGTACTGTGCTCAGTAATGGAGAGCTGGAGAATAGAGCTGACCCACAAGGAAATAAGCATGTGCTTTTGGACATGTGTCTCTCTGTGCCTGTCTGTGTCCGGGTTCGGAGAGCGGTACGGCACCTGTTATTTCCACAATGGATAAAGTATACATAATGTACATACAGTACATATATAATGTCTAACATGTGAGCAGTGGTCATGTTGCATGGTTTTGGGTCTACTTGAAATAATTACGTGGAAGGATTTGGGTATGAAACAACCTCTGATGCAAGTTTTGTTTGCCCTAAAATGAAGGCAGACTCTCTGGAAGACTAGTAATATTACATCATCTCCCAGCTTGTCAGCACAGTCTTTTCTGTTTCCTCCACCACGAAGATCATACTTACAGGACATCTAATATGAAACTGGAACAAACTTTTGATCTCCTGTTCTTTATTGTTACAGAGACATTGTCATGTGCAACTTTTAGTTTTCAATTTTCTTGGGAAGGAAATTTTTTGTCTTGCAAAGGATATACCCTGTAATAATGTTATTTATCATCAGAACCCTTTTTAGTTAAGAATTTCAATTGTTGTGCCTTGTGAAAGTTATAAATTATTTCTGTGTTTGTATTTAAAGACACCAAAATGCTATTTTATTTTTATTTGGACATCAACGTTTTGTTACCTAGTTGGTAGACGGTTGTCAGGATTAAGCCAAAAGGGAGGAAATGTCCCCACGTCAGTTCTGCAATATTATAAATAGTGTCCTGGTGAAAAAATTGATATCCAACAATGTGGATACCTATAGAAACCTTTGTGCAAATAAAACCTCCCAAATTTATTTTTGGGTTTAGAACCTACTCTGTTTTACTTTTGTGAATTAAGAGTTTACATTTCCATTTGGTATAATCACCAGGGGCCTCAAGCATAACACCGTGCGTAGAATTTGCACAATAACATGACGTAAGCACAAAATATGAAATGTGCTGACGCACAAAAAATTCCAGATGCAGGAAACTGTGCGTTCGTCAACTTCCAAGTTTTTCCACTACATAAATCCCGGTAAGCGTGAAAAGTAATGTTCGTGCACACGCCTGCTGTCCCACCCCAACTCCTCCCAGAACTACGCCTCTTTGAATATGCAAATCAATATAAATAGCTATTAAGATCAGCCTTCTGTGAAAAGACAATGGGAAAAGCATGGTGGAAAAAATAAGAATTTCAGCGAATACCAAGTGGAGGCAAGGAAAAACGTACTATTTATTGGTTTAAACAGTGGTATAAACAACAAAAGGAAGTCGATCGAGTGACACAGCGTGCCGGAGAAACTTAAAAGCTCCAGTTCACAAAGTCGCAGAGTGCCTGAAATAAAAAAGAAGTTGTCACATTACAAAGTCGTCATGAAAAGGTGAGTCGTACCCAACCGGCTGACTGTCATATGAAAGCTTATTAGGGTACAGAAAAAAAAATAATAGGCACATGGTGGGAAAAAAGCACAAAATGTCAACTTTAATCTCGAAATTTCCAATAATCACAAAGTTTATTTTGTCATTAAAGTAGAACATCATAAACTTCATCTTAAAATTGTTTAATTTATTAGTTTCTCAATTCTATTGTAACTAAAGTAGCAAGTTAAATGCTTTGTTTTGTATTTGATCTTCTATGTGCTCTATGTGTGTGAATCACTATGTGTTTCTTAAACCGGCTTTCTCTACCTCCGACAGGACACAGAATCCATTACATTCATGATATTACAGCTCTCTGAATAATTAAAATACTGAGATGTATATGTGGTATCATTTTCATGAAGATAGGAATTAAATCAAGTTATTAAACATGGGAACACGGTGCCACAGTGATTGTTCATATCTCAGATGCTTGCTGCGCCGTGCGCGACCTTTGATGAAATGCTTTAGTACAGAAGTACTGTCCCTTTCAAACGTATTAACCTCCAATTCCTGTCCTTACTTTTCTTTCTCCAAATACCCAATCGCCACACAATCAGTTCTGTAATAGACGTTAAGCCATCTGTAAGCTTAGAACACTGATTCTTCAAAACTTTTAAGGAACGTTGAAATATCTTCGTAGTACGTGTTTAATTATTCTATCTATCTATCCTTCCAGTGTCACGCCAGTCCCAGCAAGAATACAGCGCGAGGCAGGAACAATCCATGAAAGGAGTGCAAGCTAATAGCTAGCACTGCGGCACCGTGTCCCAGCATGTTTCATTATTGACAATATAAATTACTAGCAAAATACCCGCACTTGGCAGCGGAGAAGTAAAAAGAAAGTGAAACATTTTAATAATAACGTAACATGATTGGCAATGTAATTGTTTTGTCATTGTCATGAGTGTTGCTGGCATATATATATATATATAAATATATATATATATATATACATACATGTGTACATATTGTGGTCCCCGGCTGGGCGCCCCAGGAGGACCAGAGGAGGGCTTGTGCCTCCTCCAGACCACGAGGGGGCGTCCGTCCTGGTTATGTTGGGGGCCTCGGGTACAGGGCTTGGAAGTCCAGCCCTGTAGGGACCCGAGGCCAGCGCCAGGGCCAAGGGTAGAGGGCTTGGGGCCTGGTGACCCGCATATTCGACTCCTTGTGCAGGGACATCCACTGAAGTGCCACGTGATCAATCACCAGTCCTCTGTCCAGCTCCGTCTCTCTGCCACCTGACTTCCACTAATAACTGGAGGGAGGCGGCCCCTTAAATGGGAACCCGGATGGGCTCCAGCTGCTTCCCGGCACTCTCCTTTGGACACACCCCTGTGTGGAGGAAGTGCCGGTTGTGCACCCGGAAGCCGTCCGGGTGTCTCATGTTCTCTTCCCCCCAGCACTTCCTGGTGTGGCGGAAGTGCTGGGCTTCAGGGTTCCTCAGGCACCTGGGCGCCACCTGGCAATACAACCAGGGCAAACGCCCCCTTGCGGTCAGGAGGAGGCACAAGCCCTCCTCTGGTCCTCCTGGGCGTCCGGCCGGGCTCCAGCCCCGGCCGGGGACCACACGGGATATTCCGGCACCGGGGCACTGCCTGGCAGTGGCCACGGGTCCCTACAGGGCTGGGCTTCCAAGCCCTGTACCCGAGGCCCCCAACATAACCAGGATGGATGCCCCCTCGTGGTCTGGAGGAGGCACAAGCCCTCCTCTGGGGACCACAATATATACACACACACATATACTATGGGGTGCCAAACAGGCAAATACATTGATTTTGTGAATATATAAAGTCGGCGTCAGAATATAGAAAGTCAAAACTTGAATATATAAAGTCATCGCTGGAATATATAAAGTGAAAACTTGAATATATAAAGTCAGCGTCAGAATATATAAAGTCAGCGCTGGAATATATAAAGTCAAAACTTGAATATATAAAGTCAGCGTCGGAATTTATAAAATCATTCCTGATTATATAAAGTCAACATTGGAGTATATAAACTCACTCCTGAATATATAAAGTGAAAGTCAAAATCTATTGAATGAAACTACTCTGAACTGAACTAAGTTAACAAAAACGTATTCAGAAAAATAAATTAAAAAAACACTGTTCGGTTAATGTTTTGAAAATGATGCATGTGCCCTGCTCAGGATTGGTTCCTGCCTTGCGCCCAGTGTTGGCTAGGATTGGCTCCAGTAGACCCCCATTAACCTGTGGTTGGATTCAACGGGTTGGGAAATGGATGGATATTCCAGCGCTGATTTTGTATATTCTGACGCTGACTTTATATATTCAAGTTTTGACTTTATATATTCCAGCGCTGACTTTATATATTCCGACGCTGACTTTATATATTCCAGTTTTGACTTTATATATTCAAGTTTTGACTTTATATATTCAGAAACAAGTTTTGACTTTATATACACTCACCTAAAGGATTATTAGGAACACCTGTTCAATTTATCATTAATGCAATTATCTAATCAACCAATCACATGGCAGTTGCTTCAATGCATTTAGGGGTGTGGTCCTGGTCAAGACAATCTCCTGAACTCCAAACTGAATATCAGAATGGGAAAGAAAGGTGATTTAAGCAATTTTGAGCGTGGCATGGTTGTTGGTGCCAGACGGGCCGGTCTGAGTATTTCACAATCTGCTCAGTTACTGGGATTTTCACACACAACCATTTCTAGGGTTTACAAAGAATGGTGTGAAAAGGGAAAAACATCCAGTATGCGGCAGTCCTGTGGGCGAAAATGCCTTGTTGATGCTAGAGGTCAGAGGAGAATGGGCCGACTGATTCAAGCTGATAGAAGAGCAACTTTGACTGAAATAACCACTCGTTTCAACCGAGGTATGCAGCAAAGCATTTGTGAAGCCACAACACGCACAACCTTGAGGCGGATGGGCTACAACAGCAGAAGACCCCACCGGGTACCACTCATCTCCACTACAAATAGGAAAATAGGAAAAAGAGGCTACAATTTGCACGAGCTCACCAAAATTGGACAGTTGAAGACTGGAAAAATGTTGCCTGGTCTGATGAATCTCGATTTCTGTTGAGACATTCAAATGGTAGAGTCAGAATTTGGCGTAAACAGAATGAGAACATAGATCCATCATGCCTTGTTACCACTGTGCAGGCTGGTGGTGGTGGTGTAATGGTGTGGGGGATGTTTTCTTGGCACACTTTAGGCCCCTTAGTGGCAATTGGGCATCGTTTAAATGCCACGGGCTACCTGAGCATTGTTTCTGACCATGTCCATCCCTTCATGACCACCATGTACCCATCCTCTGATGGCTACTTCCAGCAGGATAATGCACCATGTCACAAAGCTCGAATCATTTCAAATTGGTTTCTTGAACATGACAATGAGTTCACTGTACTAAAATGGCCCCCACAGTCACCAGATCTCAACCCAATAGAGCATCTTGAGGATGTGGTGGAACGGGAGCTTCGTGCCCTGGATGTGCATCCCACAAATCTCCATCAACTTCAAGATGCTATCCTATCAATATGGGCCAACATTTCTAAAGAATGCTTTCAGCACCTTGTTGAATCAATGCCACGTAGAATTAAGGCAGTTCTGAAGGCGAAAGGGAGTCAAACACCGTATTAGTATGGTGTTCCTAATAATCCTTTAGGTGAGTGTATATCGATGCTGACTTTATATATTCAAGTTTTGACTTTATTTATTCCGACAGTGACTTTATATAATCAAGTTTTGACTTTATATATTCGGGAATGACTTTATATATATACAAGTTTTGACTTTATATAGTTAAATTTAGTCATCATTGCATAACTTTTTCTTTACCATAGAAATTTAAAGACTAAATTCAACTTCCATTCCTAACAAAGATATTTCTGGCGACTAAATAGAACCTACTTATATCCAAATTCGAGCTATTGAGCTGTCGCCTGCCTGCCTGAAGTCACCCTTGCTTAGCTCTTACTTTTTTACCATTCATTTAATCATGGCTAGTCGCGGAAAAATTATAAAATGGAAGGAGGATTACACTGAGTATGGCTTTACCAAAACAATTATTGATGGCGAATCGATTATTCATAAATCGTCAGTTGGTGATCTGTTTTTCTGTGTTAACCTTTTATTTTTTTATACTTCTTCTCAAACCAAGGGGGTGCGAGGGTAAAATGAATCGGGAAGCGCTGATCAATGTAATCGGTGTACCAGGAAATCATGCATTGACAGAAGTTCCCCTTTGTTTGTAATGCAAAGTGTGATTAAATGTGTGATTTTTTAATGCGTTATGGAGCACATGCCTTGAAGCTTCTCAGCTGTGCTTGTGCTAAGAAAAGGAAACATTTTAAAAATAACGTAACACGATTGTCAATGTAACCTTTTGTAAATAGTGCCTGGAGGATCCAGTGTGGAGAAACTGTAGAGACAGCATGTGTATTAACTTGTGGATTTTTCTGTGAGTATTTGGTGGCAGCATCACAAACTCGCTTCCGTAACACTGCGTTAGCTGCGGAGCTCAGCTAGGGACTCGTGGTCACTGCCAGGGAGTGCCCCAATGCGTTGGGGACCCTGCACCTCAGCACTTCCGCCACACCAGGAAGTGCTGGGGGAAGAAGAAGAGGGACACCCGGAGAGGTTCCGGGAGAACAGCTGGCACTTCCGCCACACTGGGGCGTGTCCAGAGGGGAATGCCGGGAACCACCTGGAGCTCATCCGGGAGCATATAAAAGGGGGCGTCTCCCTTCATTCAAGGCTGGAGTCAGGTGGAAGCAGGATGAGGCAGGAGCAGAGATTGTGGAGGCGGCCCGAAGAAAAGGCATTGTGTGGCCAGGACTGTGTGGGGGTTTATTGTGCACTTAAACATTGTAAATATGGTTGTAAATAAACGTGTGATGGTGGAAAACAACATGTCCGCCTGTCTGTGTCCGGGCCGGGTCCACATCTGGCGTAGTCGGCAGGATGCTCCGTCTGGTGCAAGACGGGGACCTGATTTATTTAATCTTGTTGTGGACGGCCCGACGCAGCAGGGGATCCCACCCACATGCCGCGGGAGCGGCGTGCACACACCCCCGCAGGGTAAAAGAACCCCACGGACCGCCAGAGGTCCGCAGGAGAGCCGTTTTCCCCTGTCGCGGGCTGGCGCCGTGCAAGGCATGAGTGCTGCAGTCTCCGAGGAGCGCGCCGTTGCTGGAGGCGCCTGGGACGACATTGCGTCGAGAAGCCACGCCGAGGACGTTTCCTCGGTTAGACGGAAACCCGGGAGGTGAGTTCCCTACCTAATTCTCTTGGGGGCCGGGCATGTTTTCTCTTTTCCAGGCAGGGACTTCCCGGATCCACGTCAGTGGCGAGCGCATGCTGGTCTGCGGGGCTTCGACAGCACAGTGGCAGCTGTGGGAGCTGCAGAGAAAGAGACGCTGCAGCACGAGAGGTGCTGGCAACAGCAAGGCTGCCGGCAAGCACGTCGCCTCCGCAGGAGGAGAGCCAAAATGGCTGCGGGCCAGAAGTCCCTCCCCTTGACAGGCACACGATTGGATGGTGTGTCTTGCGTGCCCGCCAATGACTGTATAGAGGCGGGACCAAGGAATGTCCATCACGTGCAGTGGGGAGACCCGATTGGGCCGTAGGAAGAGGCCCACAGGAAGTTGCCGGCATCTGGGGCTGACGGACAGTTAGGTTCCGCGTCGGTTAACTTCCTGTCTTTGCCGGCTGCTCTGTCGGAGCTGGAGGCGTGCCTTCAGCCCGCGGAGCAGCTTTTGCCGCAGGTGCTATGTGCCCTCCGGGAGGATTTGCGGTTCCTGGAGATGAAGGTGGTCGCGTCTATTGAAGAGCTTTTGATGGCGATTAAACGGCGCGACGCTGGATTCTTCAGTCGGAGGTGTACGGCAGGGAAAGTGAGTATAGCCGTCCCAGTACAGCATGAAGTAGGGTCTGCTGAAAACGGCTGTAAAGCTAATGAGCAGTTTCAAGTAAGCAGCCCTCCGACAGTGGATGCAGCGCAGAGGGCTGCGCGTGCGGTGAGGGGAGAGACAGCGAGGGGGCTGGCAGGACACGGGCTGTTGAGTGCCCCAGGTCCTAGCGCCCTCCACCCAGATTCGGCTGCAGTCTCGCGCCGCCCTACAGGGACGCAGACAGGAAGGAGGCTCTTTCTTTTTAATAAGGAGACTCAGACCATCAGGGCGTCCCAGAGCGACAGGAGGAATTGGAGGCTGAGTGGCGGTTCCTCTGATATGATGGGACGTGATGCTGGGTGCGGGGGCAGAGGGAACCCTTGAGGTCAGCGGACTGCAGGCGGTTCCGTCTATTTCAGCGATAGGAGGAACACGGAACCCGCGGAGAGAGTGCCGAACAGGCAAGTGCCGGGGTAACGGATGGAGGGGGGGACGTTGCCAGTGTGTGGCACGAACGGACGCCAGGGAAGGGTGTCCAGGCAGCGGTTCTGCCCCTTTATTTCTGTCTCTTTCAGGACCGGACCCCGGACTGGCAGTAGGACCCACTTCGTTGGGAACCTGCCCTCAGGAGATGGGCCGTCTGCGGGAAGGACTCTCCGCTGGTGAGGGGGTGCCGCCACGGCTGCCGGAGGCCACAGAGGACCGAGTGGCTCCTACCAAAGGGGTGCGTAAACCTCGGAGGGGGTGCTGAACGAATGGGCACCGGGGTGCCGGTAAGAGGGGGGAGCGCAACCTGTGCGAGGCACAGGAGGACACCAACTGGTGGTGTCCAGGTGGCGTCTCCGCCCCTATCCCTGTTGGGAGAACAGGACCAGACCTCAGTGACCCAGGAGTAGGACCCGCTTCGGGGGTATGCTGCCCTCGCGGGACGTGCCGCTCCTCCCGAGTGGTCTTCGCTGGCTGTGGGGCAGTGTCAGGGATGCCAGGGGCGACAACCCGGCCAGGACGCCTTGAATGACCGGAAGTGGGCGTGCGCCCATCCTGGTTGCTTTTCTGGGCCACGGGTAGAGAGCTTGGAAGCCCAACCCTGTAGGGACCCGTGGTCACCGCCAGTGGGCGCCCCAATGCCTTGGGGACCCTGGACCTTAGCACTTCCGCCACAGCAGAAAGTGCTGGGGGGAAGAAGAAGAGGGACACCCGGAGAGCTTCCGGGAGAACAGCCGGCACTTCCGCCACACTGGGGCGTGTCCAGAGGGGAATGCCAGGAACCACCTGGAGCTCATCCGGGAGCATATAAAAGGGGCCGTCTCCCTTCATTCAAGGCTGGAGTCGGGTGGAAGCAGGACGAGGCAGGAGCAGAGATTGTGGAGGCGGCCCGAAGAAAAAGCATTGTGTGGCCAGGACTGTGTGGGGGTTTGTTGTGCACTTAAACATTGTAAATATGGTTGTAAATAAATGTGTGGTGGTGGAAAACAACATGTCCGCCTGTCTGTGTCCGGGCCGGGTCCACACTATGTTAAATTAAAATGAGATAAGGGAACTTATTGTTATTGTCATTTACAAGTTCATAAAGTGCAAAACTGTTATTGAATAACAGGTTAGTCTTACCTGAATACATGGGGATGAAGGTACCGTAAATATGCACTGGCAGACTGTATAATGTTCTTTAGGGTAACATGTAAGTGTCTGCCAGCTGGTGTTCATTCTGCTCCCCTCTATGAAGCTATAATCAAGAGAGACTAGTCTGAAAATAGAGTCGAATGAAAAAGTACCTTAAGTAACCTACCCAAAAAACCAGACTAGGTCATTCCTGCTTCCTGGGTTAGAATAACCATTACCATTTATGGAGTGCTGATAAGCCTAAAAGCCTACCAAAGTGAAAGGTGTCAAGTTCAGTGGGGCCTTGACAGCTTATGTATCTGAGTTGACATCTGATGCACTTGAGGACATACTTTCAGAACCTTTACTGAATTTACAACCACGGCTCAAACATAAAGAAATAGCTTATGTATTTAAGTTATGAAATAATGGCTGCACTGACTAATTCAGCATTTAAAAAAAATAATTTTTATTTTTTGTTAGATAGATAGATAGATAGATAGATAGATAGATACTTTATTAATCCCAAGGGGAAATTCACATAATCCAGCAGCAGTATACTGATACAAAGAACAATATTAAATTAAATAGTAATAAAAATTTAAAAAAATTAAAATAAAATTAATGTTCGCATTTACTCCCCCGGGTGGAATTGAAGAGTCGCATAGTGTGGGGGAGGAACGATCTCCTCAGTCTGTCAGTGGAGCAGGACAGTAACAAAAGTCTGTCACTGAAGCTACTCCTCTGCCTGGAGATGACACTGTTAAGTGGATGCAGTGGATTATTCATGATTGACAGGAGTTTGCTTAGTGCCCGTCGCTCTGCCACAGATGTTAAACTGTCCAACTTTACTTCTACAATAGAGCCTGCCTTCTTAACAAGTTTGTCCAGGCGTGAGGCGTCTTTCATCTTTATGCTGCCACCCCAGCACACCACCGTGTAGAAGAGGGCACTCGCCACAACCGTCTGGTAGAACATCTGCAGCATCTTACTGCAGATGTTGAAGGATGCCAACCTTCTCAGAAAGTATAGTCTGCTCTGACCTTTCTTACATAGAGCATCAGTATTGGCAGTCCAGTCCAATTTGTCATCCAGCTGCACTCCCAGATATTTAAAGGTCTGCACCCTCTGCACAAAGTCACCTCTGATGATCACAGGGTCCATGAGGGGCCTAGGCCTCCTAAAATCCACCACCAGCTCCTTGGTCTTGCTGGTGTTAAGGTGTAAGTGGTTTGAGTCGCAGTTTTCAGAAATACTTAATCATTTTATGCTTAATTTAAAAAGTAATACTTTTTTAATACAAAGTGTCTCTTTTTGTAATTAGTGGTTAATATTTATTCCTAAAAATTGTCTATACATTTAAAGTTATGATTAGGAAATCAAGGCACTAAGTAAAAATAACCTATCATTAATAAAATCGCACCTGCTGTTTTTGAAATGACATGTTAATTTTGTATTATGCTTTAAAAAAAAAAACAGAAGTGGCGTAACAAACACTAGCATAAAATATGCCTTTGTTAATAATATCTTTGTCAAGACTGCTGGAAAAGTACAAGAAGGAAAATATCATGGGGTAAGCATAAACCACATTAAAATCCCTAAACTGCCCCCTACCCTCACCCAAAAGCTAAGTAGTAATAAAAAAAGAGTTCCATTGTGTAGTAATAAAAAGTGACATACTATGTTATACAACTTCTTATTAATTTAAACAACAGAAATTTATCAGAGACACAGCAGACTTATTTTATAATAATAATAATAATAATAATAATAATAATAATAATAATAATAATAATCATTCTTTACATTTCCATAGAGCTTTTCTCAATACTCAAAGCTCCCCTCAAAGCAGGGAGGACCCGGGAGGTGAACCCAATATTTCAAAATTCAAAAGAAGATCTGCACAGTTCCTCACAAAGAAAATATATATATATATATTTTCAGTTTAGATAATATTAGATACTAGACATTAAGCCCGTTACAATAACGGGCGGTAGAACAGTAGTGCATAAACATTAGTAGTAACAGTCTATATTAAATGACAAGGGACCGTGACCTCATTCTGTTTCTTGTCTTAATTTTTTTCTTGTCAAGAATATTTTTGCAAGAAGCCTAAAGTGAAAAAGTAATAAAAATAAAATAGAAATGTATATGACAACACAGTAAGTATAATTAATATTGTCTTAGTGTAAAACTTTGTAACACACTATCACACACTAAGACACAATATCTGAAGAAGATATTTAGGTAAAATTTTCTATTTTTTTACCTCATTAATTTTTTCTATACAATTTCATTATGCACAACATTTCTTGTAAATATTCTGTCTGAGTTTGGCAACAGTTTGCCTTGTTCAGGACCATCTACAGCCTTGACAACAACATCTGGAAAACTTCTAACTCTTGATAATGCAACATATAACTGACCGTGGCTGAATACTGGTTCTGGCAAGTAAATGCCAACTATTTCTAAGGTTTGCTCTTCTGAGTTTTTCTCTTTTAGCGTTTTTCTGACGGTCATATTCTTTTTCTTCAATCGATCTATTTGCTCATATTTTTCTTTGTCTTTCAGTCTTTCTTTTGTTGATGTTTACTTGTTGAGCTGACCGTTATTTCAGGAGATGTTGCTTATATAGGATTTGATTGTCTGTGTCTTTTGTCCTACTTGACGTGTCCTTTTTTTTCGGTGGCATGTTGTTAGTAGATAAGTTCGTAATATTTTCTCTCGCAGTAATACTGTTTTGTATTCCCGTAAAATGCCTATAAATTTCTCTAACAGTAATACTGGCTTTGTTGTCTGTAATATGACTTTAATTTTCTGTCACAACATTGGGCATTCGGAAGAGTGTCCCCAGCAACTGATTTAATGTGTGGCGTGTAACTGATAATCGTGCCCGTGTCATCTCCCCAGCAAGTACTATTTAGTTCCCTAGCAAGTATTTTAATCTGTGCTGGCGTGCAGCTGATTATTATATGTGTGGCGTCTCCCCAGCAACGAATTTTATGTGCGCTGCCGCAACTACCCAATCAGCAATCTCCCCAGCAATGGTGTCCTTTATTTCTTATCATGCGCGGCCGTGGCAAGGCCATTCACTGTGTGCCCAGCTTCCAGTGTATGCTCTTTATTTGCTTATCATGCGCGACAGCGACTAGGCCATTCACTGTGTGTCCAGTGTATGTGCGTCCATAGTGACGTGCGCATGGGCGGGGCACGGTGCAATGCGTGGCGCGGCCTGCAGATGCGCACTTCACCAGAAGACACACACACACGGACACCTGGATGCACACAGGGGTTTTATTAAAGAGGATGATGATTTTTCCATAGAGTTATGGAGGGTGCACTAGGATTCTTCCAGCTGAGCAGAATTATTTGGCATGCTTACAATGTAGTACATTTTTCAGCTGAATTGCAGAATGTATTGAGCATATTACAGAGAAATGACTTTTGTGAATGATCAAATTCTACATTTTGCTTGAGCTATTGATAGAGAAGACTCTTTCCCAGCATTCCCAAAGATTGTCTAGCAGTGAGCACTGTGACAATATTTAACAAACTCTGGAAATGCTGCCAATATTCTTTAGTTAAAATATTTGAGTGTGAGAGTTAGTGGTTGGATAGAGAAGTTTACAAATTATTTTTTACAAAGTTCCACATTTTAAATACAAAAGCAAGTGTGTTGACGGAATTCCATTTTGTAACAGGTACAAATATAAGTATAAATATCTCTTTAAGATGCCTAGAATCTTGCAAGACTTAAATATTATGTAATTGTGGAATGACCCAAATACAAAGTTACCTTGGAATGAAGCAGCAGACAGCAATGTCTTTTATTTAAAGTGTTTTCTACATTGTTTCCAAATATTAAGTGAATGAAGCACAATCCCATCTCTAGTAAATTGGTGATAATTATCAATGATGGGAGCACGGAGAAGAACACACACAGAGGAATCTTTACAAGATTCTCTTTTTTAAATCCAACCAGGCAGGTTTGTATTTAGCACCAGCTTCTTCTTTCCATATTCGCAAACCAAATGTACAGCAGAAATTACCTTCTGCACAGCAAATCACCTTGTGTTAAATTTCTAGTGTTAGTTGTTTTTTCATACTTTACACCAAACTGTTGATTAATTTCCGAATAAAGTGGTATTTTGCAGTGTGATTAAAATACAGAATAGGTGACAAAGGGCAGCCCTGGCGGAGTCCAACTCTCACTGGAAACGGGTTTGACTTACTGCCGGCAATGCGGACCAAGCTCTGACACCGATCGTACAGGGACCGAACAGCCCTTATCAGGGGGTCCAGTACCCCATACACTCAGAGTACCCCCCACAATATTCTCCGAGGGACACGGTCGAATGCCTTTTCCAAGTCCACAAAACACATGTAGACTGGTTGGGCAAACTCCCATGCATCCTCCAGGACCCTAGGCTGGGATGGGAATCAGCATCTCCAAATCCGAGACCATGGTCCTCAGCTGGAAAAGGGTGGAGTGCCCTCTCAAGGTTGGGAGCGAGATCCTGCCCCAAGTGGAGGATTTCAAGTATCTCGGGGTCTTGTTCACGAGTGAGGGTAGAATGGAGCGTGAGATCGACAGGCAGATCGGTCCGCAGTGATGCAGGTTCTGCATCGGTCTGTCATGGTGAAAAAGGTGCTGAGCTATGAGGCAAAGCTCTCAATTTACCCATCGATCTACGTTCCTACCCTCACCTATGGTCATGAGCTGTGAACGAGATCGCGAATAAAAGCGGCTGAAATGAGTTTCCTCCGCAGGGTGTCTGGGCTTTCCCTTAAAGATAGGGTGAGAAGCTCAGTCATCCAGGAGGGGCTCAGAGTAGAGCCACTGCTCCTCCACATCGAGAGGAGTCAGATGAAGTGGCTCAGGCATCTGATCAGGATACCTCCTGGACGCCTCCCTGGTGAGGTGTTCCGGGCATGTCTAACCGGGAGGACATGCTGGAGGGACTATGTCTCTCGGCTGGCCTGGGAACGCCTCGGGATTCCCCTGGAAGAGCTAGTAGAAGTGGCCGGGGAGAGGGAAGTCTGGGTATCTCTTCTCAAGCTGCTGCCCACGCAAACCGATCTCAGATAAGTGAAAGAGGATAGAGGAATGGATGATGGATCAAAATACACTTTCACAGTGTGATGTACACACCCCAGGAAGTAGTACTACATTTGGTCTGCTCTCTGAAATGGCAGCTTCTCCCACGTGTATGGAAGAGGTAGTATGTTGTTAGTGTACTGAATTGTACAGTGGAACCTCGGTTCATGACCATAATTCATTCTAAAACTCTGGTCGTAACCCGATTTGGTCGTGAACCGAAGTAATTTCCCCCATAGGATTGTATGTAAATACAATTAATCCGTTCCAGACCGTACAAACTGTATGTAAATATGTATATTTTTTAAGTTTTTAAGCACAAATATAGTTAATTATACCATAGAATGCACAGCGTAATAGTAAACTAAATGTAAAAACATTGAATAACACTGAGAAAACTAACACTGCAATAGTTCGCACTATAGTGCTATGAACCCCTTGCTAAAAACACTTTTTTTAATGAGTTTTAAGCACAGGGAAAAAAATTAACATTTGAAAAATCAGTAATTTAATAAACCACCAAGAAAAGTAACATTGCAACAATGCACGCTACGAACCGATCGCTGTAAACAGAAGTGAAAATTAATAACAAGCCCAGTGCATTCTTTAACTGCCTTCTCTACCTTATGCATCCAGCCCTCTCTCTCGTTCTCTCTCTCGTGTGTGCGTGTGTGTCTCTCTATCGCGTCTGCGTGTGTGTGTCTCTCTCACGCGCCTGTGTGTGTGCACACCTGTGTGTGTGTCTCTCTTGCGCGCCTGTGGGATGTCTGTCTCACATGCCTGTGTGTGTGTGTGTCTCTCTCGCACGCCTGTGTGTGTGTCTCTCTTGCGCCTGTGTGTGTGTGTCTCTCTCGCGCTTGTGTGTCGGGCTCTCTCTGCACAAGAAATGCATAGGGAGAAACTGAACACGTACAAACCAAAAGGGAAAATGGCTTGTTCGTATATCGAGTGTGTGATTGTGAACAGATGCAAAAGTTTGGAAAACTTTTTGGTCGTAAACCGATTTGTACATGTTCCGAGATGTTTGTGAACTGAGGTTCCACTGTATTTTAATATTTTAATTTAAAGTAAATTTATTGTAGTTAATACATTAGTCAAAACTATGTATATTTGTTAATACTGAATTAAGACGTTTTCGTACAAATGTCGCATTGGATGTTATTTTAAAAAATATTTTTGAACTAAGATGACATTTTTAGTAAACGTTTAACCATAACGTAATTTTAAGATACGAAGTTGAAATTGTATCTACTAATAAAAGGCAAAGCCCTCACTGACTGACTGACTCACTCACTCACTGACTGACTCACTCACTCACTCATCACTAATTCTCCAACTTCTCGTGTAGGTAGAAGGCTGAAATTTGGCAGGCTCATTCCTTACAGCTTACTTACAAAACTTAAGCAGGTTTCATTTCGAAATTCTACGCGTAACGGTCATAATGGTCGACAACGTCCGCCATGTTGAACTTTCTTATTAATGACCCCATCTTCACGAAATTTGGAAGGCGGCTTCCCTACACTAACCGAAACCAATGTATGTACTTATTTCGGTGGTATGATGCCACTGGGGTGGCATGGTGGCGCAGTGGTAGCGCTGCTGCCTCGCAGTTAGGAGACCCAGGTTCGCTTCCCGGGTCCTCCCTGCGTGGAGTTTGCATGTTCTCCCCGTGTCTGTGTGGGTTTCCTCCAGGCACTCCGGTTTCCTCCCACAATCCAAAGACATGCAGGTTAGGTGGATTGGCGGTTCTAAATTGGCCCTAGTGTGTGCTTGGTGTGTGGGTGTGTTTGTGTGTGTCCTGTGGTGGGTTGGCACCCTGCCCAGGATTGGTTCCTGCCTTGTGCCCTGTGTTGGCTGCGATTGGCTCCAGCAGACCCCCGTGACCCTGTGTTCGGATTCAGCGGGTTAGAAAATGAATGAATGATGCCACTGTCGGCCGCCATATTGAACTTTCCAACGGTCTTTGTTACTTATGGGCCTATCTTCAAGAAATTTGGTACTCGGGTTCGCAACGCTAACTGAATCCTACTTACATACATATATACGTCCATAGCCTGCAGCTCGGTCACCATGTGAGGCGGCGTTGGGTCCCCCATCCCAACGCCTCCCACGTTGTTGGATGCCTGCCTATATAAGGCCGTCCGTCGCTCCAGTCTCTACATTCCCTTCCTTGCTTCGCCACAGGATTCACATCTCCCTGCTGATATCTACAGCCTTTTTATTTAATCCACGGCTTCTCTGCTGTTTTATTGTTCGTTTATTACGATTATAGTTATTGTGTAGGTATTTTAGACTTACTTTACATTGTTCAGGTACCCATTTCCTTTATCGTTCCAACCGTACCCCCATTAACATGTCTATCGAGGTGATCACCATCGATCAAATAACTGTCACTTACCGAGTGGTTTCCATGCCCGGAGATGGCACCTGCCTTTTTCATTCTCTGTGTTACATATTGCACGGCCATATCAGGCCCACTCTTGATATCCGGATGAACATTGTGTCTTATGTATTGAATGACTGGGACAGGTTCAAGGTGTGGACTGATGACGGTACAGGAGATAATTATACTACACAGGAGCACCATAAGAGTGAAATGCTTAAGCTGTGAGTTGTGAGATGTGAGTTGATGGCTGCCGCTGAATTGTTCTGTTGTCGCTTTCAAGTGTACCGAAATGGCCAAATATTTTACACCTTTGGACAACCGTCAATGCCTCTTAAACATCTTAGATTCACAGGTGACGATTTCAATAGTAGACACTTTGATGTTTATGAATGTTTTAACTCTCAAAAGTTGGATGCCAAGTTATCAATGAAACCGGTTGTATGCTTAAAACTCTTGACAGATGCCAAATGTCACTTCAACACAACAAGCCATGCAAATACTGTCGTAATTGAAACAAATCATGAAACTCAAACCGATTATGACAGCAGCAATCCAAGCTGTAAGATTTGAGACAAGATTACTTTTCATATGGCCAACTGTACGTTGCATGCTCAAGAGTAAGCTCAGCGCACAGCTTGGTCATATTACAAACGGAGGGCCGAACTGACAATGTGGTATACAAAGAGATTCTTAACAAATAATTATTGGTATATTTTCCCTCAGTTTAAACAGGTTTAAATTTCTTCTTAATAAAAATTTTAAGGCAGTGCTTCTCCGCTGCAAAGCGCGGGTATTTTGCTAGTCAGTAATAATCAGCATTATTATTTTTCAAAGTGCGCATAATTGTATATTTTCTTAATTAGTTTTACAAACGAAGACGCCATATTGCAGCAAAACGTGCTTTTTGTCTTGGTCATAGATAATTATACTTCTGTGAAGACGAATGTGACTGATTTCTGTGAGACGGTAACTGGACATTTAGTAAGCAACAGAACAAAAAATTATGGAGATGCTCATTAAAGTTCAGTATGGGAAACAAAAAAAATATATTAAAGTTGGTGAGGATGGATTACACTACACTGATTTTATTAAAGAAGGTGAGTAAAACACAGATTCTTTTGTATTTAATTTTAATGCATGACTGTTATATTGAGTTGACCGAGTTTTCAAAACAAGCGAATGTAAAAGTTGCTATTGTTTCATTTACTTTACTGTATATCATTAAGTGTTGAAAAGGTTCGGGCTCCCAGAAAATCTAATTATGCATGTTTGCGATGACAGTGGAACAGAAATCGAAGAGGATGTGTTTAGCGATATAGTCAAGCTAAAGCCAGAAATGTGTTACATTGTGAAAAACGTCGGCGCTGGTAAGTAGACTCCTCTTGGTGTTCCCACAGTAGAGTCTTGCGTTATCACTGTACTGTGACAGCGTCTCAAGGTGATGCATTGTATGAGGCTGGAAACGCCATTAGTGTATCGCGGTCACAAACATTTGTGAATACTTGACTGTCATGCTATTTAATTACAGAATTCTGATGTTTTAATAATGAGTATTAAATGTATTATTGTATAAAAAAAAAGGTGGAAACTCTTTGACTACAATTTCTTTAAAGTGTGTGAATTTTCTTTTTTGTGTTTATTTAGAGTTTCCTTTGGCACACTCATCCCCCAGCTCCTGTACTGACACTCTTTCAGTATCTTCAGCAAGCGAACAGGATGCAGGCCCACCAGCAAAGAGGACGCAACTTTCTCCTGATAGAGCCATAGATGCTAACGAGGTATAGCAACATATTCGTTTGTTTAATACGTGATCATAACATTTTATATTTTCATTATGTGGTTTCTCATTGTAGAGTAGTATCTTTAAGACCTTTTGTTTTTGTCATTACCCCTGACTTTTTTTAGCTTGTTAAAAACATTCTAATGAAGAAACCTGGCGGAGAAAAAATAATGTAGGAATACTGGAAAAAAAGAATGCTCAGTGTCTGCACAAGGAAACAGCTCATCAACTGGTTGGTTGCATACATGACAGAAGAACATGGGTACAACTATATCTTAAGTTACATAAATATATACTCAAATATAATGCCCTGGATAAGTGGGTCAAAAAAATGGATGGAGGCATGAATTATTGAATGTAAATTAATGTCAGTAGATTAAACAGTTCCATTTAAATGCAGTATACTGTATTATATATTTCATTTGGGTTTAGTTTTAAAATATTTCTGTTAGAATATAAACTTAAAAACTCTGAAAATTCTTCACTTCTGTGGGTACTCAAGTTTTCTTCCCACATGATGTGCATGTTAGATTCATTTCCAATTCTTAATTAGTCTATATTGACATGTTCGAGAATGCCATGTGATGCTTAGCAAATGTCTGCCTTGTATCCAGTAAAACAGGATAGGTTATGATCCCTTGCATTTCCAAATTGGATTTAGTTGGTTTGATAGATGGATAGATTAACACTAGAATTACCGGAGCCTACGAAAAAACTCGTAGATCCGGCCCACCTTAAATCCATTCTCACCTCTCTGCCAGCGTCCTTTGTCCTGTAAATGTGCCTATAAAGACAAGCAGCAAGCAGCTGGCTATTCTATCCCCCCACTGACTTAGAACGTGCACAAACTTCTCCCAGTTCATGCCTTGATTGATTATCTGGGAGTGAAGTGGAGTTTTAGAGTGGAAATAATAGATCGTTATTTGGAACACACGCATTTCATGTGTGTTCCGTTTCTACAGTAATCTGTGTAAACACATTTTTAAAACAGAAACATTTTTCATATTTTAGTAGTAAATGACAAAATGTAGCATAAACTATATAATGTATGAATCCTGAAGTCCAAAGATCAAATAAACATTTTCACAAAAGGTTCAAGGAAAAGACAACAGCTTCTGTGGCATAGCGGTAAGATTTGCTGACTTGTAATCAAGAGTCCTCGGTTCCATCCCGACTTGCTCCTATATTTGCCATTTTCAGTAGTGAGCTGCTCTTATTGTTAATATTATACAGTACACACATACACTTGGTTTGCGTCTGTAATACACAGTGTACATTTATAGGACTTGTAAAAGTTACCTTTTTTTCACTTTTATTCTCTCTAAATCACGATCACAATACATACTACACCCCGCCACCTAGGGATCTGACGCTGTTAGTTTTTATTTGAAACTGGGAATAACTGGAGATGTGAGTGGTGTTTTGAGACAATGGAACTGGACAATCTCATCTAGAGGGATAAAAGCTGACACACAGACGCTGGCGAATCTGCCTTCTTCGCATCTCACCATCACTTGATTTTTTTTTATTCAGTTTTTTTGAGTGTTCCTGCTTATGCTGAATTATTATGCACCTTATGGTCTATGATGTCAAAAAAAAAACTAAAACATAGACATAGGTATATATGATATTTGGAATTATTTGTTTTATGAGCTGTACAGTACATTTTGGAAAACTTTGTTGCACGGAAGCAACATTATTCATATTATTCATATTCATTTGCATAACATCTTGTTTGTAAGCAGTGACCGCGTAGTTTTTTTTCCCCGATCTTGTCAGTCCCCACATATTGTTGTATGCTGTTTCTTTTGTACTCCAGGACATGCAGAGGACAGAATCGTACAGAGCAGTAATTTCAGCGCTATATGCAACCATCAGATTCAAATATTAACAGTTCACACACACTCAAGAATCGTCCTTCCTACATTTGCGATGTGTGTACCTGTTACAATGTACACACTTCTCTCTATGCTGTGGTTTCTATTACACACCTGAAAGAAAGAGACAATATATGTTAAAACATCATTGCACTAATGCAATATTATTTGAAAACGAACAGCATCAGATTGGGTGTGAATTTATGCTGGCGCTGATAGAAGTAGTATCTTTCCTGACTCATTGTTCAGATAAAGTACTCATTTATGAGAAAATAAGAAAATCATTTCAATACAGCCAGCAACTGGTGCATGACACAGAGAAAATGACATCTGTGCTTTTTGTATTTCCAAGATTTTTGGATACAAAAGGCTTGGTATGTTAAGTGATAAAATTGAGAACAATGAGCTATAGAATAACCTTTTACAATTTTACTTGTCTATCAGGTTTTTACATATACTCTGTAGTCAGTTGATTTTTTTTCTGTGTAACCTTTTTATTTTAGTCAGTGTCATCTTGAAAGCATATGGTGTGAAATAATTGTGAAATGTACAATTTGATTGAGAATTTGTAAATATAAGAATATGTATTCTGTTTTAATGTGTTAAAGGTAAATCAAGATTTCAGTCTTTTATTTGGCTCTGACACATCTTCCAAATTGCTTGAGAAGTGGGATATCTGATTTAAGTTTAAGATTATTAAAGAAGCAAGAATATTCTGCTGAAGTGTGAAGAATCTACCTTTGATTGTGAAGATCATGAATCATCAGGGTTTATTGGTAAGTAGATGAATGAATAATGATTAGTGAAATGCTGGGGTGCTGTAGCAAACATCACCCCAACATCTGGAAATTAACCAAAGTATTCACTTTAAACATGTTTAACACCCAGTTTGATATACTTGAGCATTCATGTTTTTACTGTGGTATTTTTAAGAAACTAATAGTGTGAATTTTAAAATTCCATAGGTTGGGATGCAGACATGTCCTCAATTGTATTATTAGTCTATCTTTTGCCACCACCAGCTGGAGGAAAAACAGTGGCAAAAATCACCTCTAGTGGGGTAGTTGACCATATGGTACAGTTTCATAAGGTTTTTTCTATTTTTAATATTAATGAATTGTAATGCATTATGTCTATTAAGGTAAACACTTAATAATTGCTTGTATTTTTTTCTGTCAGTCGTGCTGTAGTACTGATGAACACCTAAGCCAAAATGAAGGTCACCAGCCTTAACCTTCTGGCAGTAGGGACAATGAAGGCCAAGATCCATGACTTTTATATTGTCCTAGACAAGCAACTTATACCATGTCAGGCAAGAAGTTCTTTGGGAGCATTTGATGAGCTTTTTAAGGCTCAGTATGTATTCAGTTTATCCTATGATAAGGCCTTAATCAATGTATATAAATTCTTGCAAAAAACTGTTAACAACATGGATATTGGACATGTGAGGGAATCACCAAGGGTTAAAGAATTAAGAGCAAAAATTTTGAATAATTAAATTTATTGACTGCTGTTCAGTCATCATAATGTCAAATATGTTAAAGTTAGCAGATAGCAATGCATTAATTAGGCAGTTGAAAATAACACATAGATATTACCCTGGTAAAAAGTTAAGACTTACTTGTGTCAAGAGGGATGCTCTCGGATATTTTACTCGTATGCCGGATTTAGAAAACATGTCAATGTTGCCCTTGTAAATGATACAAGACAGTGTGTTTACCCTGAAATTATACGCACATTGAATTCTTCTGAAGGTTTTGGAATACCTGATATAATTTAGAAATTATCTTGTATAATGTCTAAATTATTTTCAATCGGTGGTCTATGTTCTATATAGAAATTGTTAGTTTGTTCATGATCTGACATTTCAGAGTTAATTTCTGCATGTTAAAAATACATTGTTTGGTTTAATATTACTGTACATAATAATTGGGATATTTAATTTTTTTGAGGAGATAATAAGGCATATTGATGGTTGCTCATGTGTAACTTAAGTCTTTAGTTAATGTTTCAAACAAGATAAGAGTGATGGTGTGAATAAAAATTGTTATGGTGTAGGCCTTTTTTTTTTTACTCCTTCAATAGTTACTGTGAAAACCAGTATTCTATGCACCAGCAAATTAGACAAATCTAGTGAAAGTATAACTATGTTTTGATACAAGCAAAAAATAAAAAAAAACTCACAAAACTGTACAAAATTTGTTATAGCTTTTGTTGGACAATTCCTAGTCCAGTGTATATTGACATTATTGATGGAAATAGCTTGTTTTGTTAAGTACATTGTTATTGTAGTTTATCTTATACATATGTAACTATTCTAAATAGGATGGTGGTCATATAATATTTTGTTAAATAAAAGTTGTGAAGTAAAATATGTCTCTGGTGTGGTGAAATGTCTTAAGATTAAGAAATTTTCTTGCTTACATATACAAATACAGTATATCGCTCATCAGTTCTCCTGGAATATGCAAGTTTGGAAGTAGATCATTATTAATTCAGATATATAAAACAGTGTCATTTCTATTGTTTTTTTTCATAGTACTACAGATATTTTATTAGAGTTATTTCTACACTAGAGAGTGAAATATATAGCACCTAGAAGTATTAATGCCACACTAAGTAGTGTAATTTCTTAACTCGGTAAATAAATAGATTACTATAAAAGATCGCTATTTCTACACTACACAGTGTTCAAAAAGTTACACTTTTACAAGCAGTTAATGGAACCAAGCTTTTTAAAAAAGGATTTATCAATAATTAGTGTAATACTCTGAAACAGGAATAGGAATCTTGGGAGGATATTTATTTTAATTAGGGTAACTATACCTACTAGAGATAATGGTAAAAAGCTGACCATCTGTTGAAACCTAGTTTACAGCTTTCCATCATACTACCAAAATGTTCTTTATAAAAAAATGTACTTCCTTGTAACTGTAAATTCCAGATACTTGAACTGTTGTGAAACAGATAGTTGATCGCCTTCTAATATACTACTACATACTAACAAGTTTACTGCAAAAGGCATTTTTTTTCAGATTCATTTTAAATCCATAGAAGTTGTAAAGGTTGTTTAATACATTTATCAAGATCTGTAAAAATACATTTGGGTTATTAATGAGCATAATCATATCTTCCGCATAGACAGTTTTTTTTGCTGTTCCTAATCTTATAATCCCCTTTATTTCTGTGTTTTTCAAAAAACAAATAGTCTGCAGTTTGATAGCAGTTGCAAATAGTATTGAAGACTGTGGACAGCCTTGTTGAGTTATTTGTTCTAATTTGAAATGATTATACCTTCCCAGAAGGTTTTAAATTTAAGGAAAGTAATTTAATCCAAGTGACAATATCTGAACTAAATCCATATATGTAGAGAACAGTAAATATATATCCTTAATCTACTCTATTGAAAACCTTTTCTGAATCAAGAGAAACAAAAACTACTGCTAGCTTGGTATCTAAGGGAAGTAAAGTACATTGAACAAGCCGCAAACATTTGATGAGAGTGGCCTTCAGGTCATGTCAGTTCAGGGCAGGTTGGGGAGCATGCACTGGTACAGTGCGTTCCCGCACCCACCACACAATGAAACAGCTTGGGATCCTGGTTGGCAAAGCCCCAGGCAGACATGTGATCCAGTCTCACCCTCCAGAAATAACCATATATCTGGTATAGCCAGGTTTTACATAGGCATCCCCTTGAACTGGTCCAGCAGCTCAGGTCCGTAACAATGAGGATCCTGCAAGCCGAATCACCCTTGGGAAATTGCTCCACATGACTGTATTGCCATAACTGATACTCCCTCATAATGCAGGTGATGTGCCTCATTTGGGACTCCATGAGCAACCACTCATTCGAAGCAAAATCAAACCAGTGGCACCCAACGATTCTCCAAAGAGACACAGTACCAAAGGATTCCAGTCTTCATCTCAGGTAACTGGATAACATCCATGTCTTACAACCACTTAGCAAGACAGGAAGCACCAGGACTGTAAAGACTTGGACCTTTGTCCTTTTGCATAGATATCAGAGCACCACATACCCATTTCCAACTACCTTATGTTCCCCCTGTGGTCTCCCAATATGTTTAATGACATCAAAGGAAGAGTCACCAGAGACATGAATGCTGGTGCCGAAGTAAGTAAACCTCTTGACAAGGTCGACACTGTCTCCGCAGACAGACACACTGCTGATGGCTGTGCCCAAGAGGTAATTAAAGGCCTACAAAAGACAATGAAGGTGTATCAAGTTGCCCAGGATCCAGTGGATGCTAAAGTTCTCAATGATCTCTTTTAAAAAGGAGCATGATCTATCCACCCATCCATCCATTATCCAACCCACTATATCCCAACTAAAGGGTCACGGGGGTCTGCTGGAGCCAATCCCAGCCAATACAGGAAACAAACCCTGGGCAGGGCACCAGCCCACCACAGGGCACGCACACACACACACCAGGGACAATTTAGGATCACCAATGCAGCTAACCTGCATGTCTTTTGACAGTGGGAGGAAACCCTCACAGATACGGGGAGAACATGCAAACTCCATGCAGGGAGGACCTGGGAAACGAACGCGGGTCTCCTAACTGAGAAGCAGCAGCGCTACCCACTGCGCCACTTTGCCCCCTGAGCATGATCTAAATAACAATGATTCACTTTGCTGTATTCCCAGTGTTATAAGGATTTTGAACTTTAAATCAAAAAGTGGGAATGGGAGAGCTGGGCCCTGATGAACTTTAAATCAGTAAAATTTTCTTTTAGAGTTTCATTTTGTTAGTGATGG
Organism: Polypterus senegalus; assembly: GCF_016835505.1. Lineage (NCBI taxonomy): Eukaryota > Metazoa > Chordata > Cladistia > Polypteriformes > Polypteridae > Polypterus > Polypterus senegalus. The sequence goes on from NC_053162.1 coordinate 123,919,449, forward strand.
AATTTGAAGTTGTGTGTTTAGATTATATATATGTACAATATATAATGCATTTTTGTTTACTTCATTTTACTGTATCTGTGAAATCTTGCATATTTTCAAATACCTGCTACAAACAAATTTACTTTTAGAGATGTCCACCTAAACCTAATCCTAATTGATTTATTCTGTATTTTTAAAAGTATAATTTAAATGTGACTTCTTTTAGTATTATTATAATACTTGTACAGTACAATAGTAACAACTGTTACTGATTTGGTAATTGTGTTTTGTCTACAAAAGTTAAAATGTCTTTCACATGTCTTTCATTGAGTGCAACTTTTAACTGAAGATTTTTTTGAAGATTTTGTAATTGAAAGGATTTTTATGTAAGGATATCCTTATTTAAAATGGGTGCTGAAATGAAGCAATGACTAGTGCTACTCTCTCTCTTTTCTCTCATCTTGGCATGTAGTTTTAATATTCAGGACTGCCTTTGTGACATTAATGTATGAGCTATATGCGTGTGCTGTTACTTCTCCTGGTTCCCCTCAGGAAGCTGTGAAAGTAATTTCAAACTCAGTACGTATTCAGTGGTAGCAGGAAATCCACATATCCTCAGTTAAAGATGTCTGTCTTGCTTGCTTAATGCACTTTTATATTTAAATAAAATACACCCCAGAAGCTGAGTCATAAAATAAAAGTATAACAAAACAGTGAGATAGACAACATTTCAATGTTTTTAATACTGAAAGCCAACCATGTGATTACTTATTGAATATGATTGCTTCTTTGGTCCTTGAAGTCATTTTGATTATGAAAAGCATGGTAGTTTTATGTTATATATAAATCTGAAGCTTGCCTTTGAGAAGAAAAAAGTTGCCTCATGATCTGACTACCAATTAATATCAATCACTTTTCAAAAACAAATTTTTTAGCTAAAGTGCTCTTTTAATTTTACGTGTGTTACAGTGTAACAGTCAAGAACAATTTTTATTTTTAATGTTGAGGACAGTCTGAATCAGAGTCCAGATCTCAATCCAATTGAGAATTTGTAGCTTGACTTCAAAACGGCTGTTCACTCACGATCCCCTTGAAACCTTATAGAGCTTGAACAGATCTGCAAAAAAGAATGGAGAAAAATGTAAGTGTCCAGATGTGCAAAGTTGATAGAGACATATCCACACAGACACAAAGGCTGTCATGGCCATTAAAGGTGAATCTTACAAATACTTACCAATACTTCCATCCATCCATCCATCCATCCATCCAACCCGGTATATCCTAACTACAGGGTCATGGGGGTCTGCTGGAGCCAATCTCAGCCAACACAGGGTGCAAGACAGGAAACAAAACTCAGGCAGGGCACCAGCCCACCGCAGGGCACGCACACACCAAGCACACACTAGGGACAATTTAGAATCGCCAATGCACCTAACCTGCATGTTTATGGACTGTGGGAGGAAACCAGAGTACCCGGAGGAAACCCATGCAGACACAGGGAGAACATGCAAACTCCATGCAGGGAGGACCCGGGATCGAACCCGGGTCTCCTAACTTATGCAATCAATTATTTTATTGATTTTTATTTTATTTTTGTAATTAATTGGGTAGGGAGAAAGTTGTAGGCTTTCCCAGCAAGCATCAGGCACAATGCAGGAACAACTCGTGGAGCTCCATACTCCATGCAGGAAGTAAACCTCAGTCTTCCTTTTGCGAGGCAGCAACCTACCACTGCACTACCATGTGAAAATTTCCAAGACTGAAAACTTTTTATTTACACTGCATATAAACAGGAACATTAAAATCAAAAACATAATTCCTAAACCAGACTGTAAGCTCTTTTCTTTATCACAGTTCAAGACATACTAATTTGTTCTTTCAGTCACCCCGACACACACCCTAGATTTTTACCTTGATATTTCCCTTAGTAGATTTTTATTTTGTTTCTGATAGTATGTATTTCTTTCTCCAACCCCCTAGACACTAGCTTGAACAATGCTCCTTTTCTTTCAAAACCCAGGAATTAACTGGTAGTACTACAAATCATAGGGCCACCAGGAAATCAGCTGAAACATTTACACTACCTGTTTAAGCAGAATGCTAAGAATATTACAAGATAGGTAATCATCATTTTTAGGGTGTTTATTAATTTGCTATGGTCTAATAGATTTAAGTAGTAAAGAAATGAACTGTTTCATTGCAGTGATATTTTTATTGAATGACAATGACTGATTATTTGAGTCACTCAAGCAAATTGTAAGTTTAATTTCAGCTTGTCTCCTAATCCAATTTAGAGAAGCATAAAAATCGAAAGTGAAACCAAACGCAAAATTCTTAAACAAACCTGATCAATTTTGCATCTCTTTCATAAATTGCACATAAACTGATGTTATAGTTTATAAGACACACTGCCCTGACACTTGCATAGTGTATGTGAAAGCTGCCAAGGCACTGCATAATTACACACGTTTGTCTGTATAGCAGTAAAATTATACGTGATAGCTTACAAATTACACAAATTGAAAGACAGACCAAAGTCACAAAACATGAGCAAATCAGTATGATATTCAAAAAAGTACAACTTTTTTTTCATTTTTACATGTGTGGTTGGCGCCACATAAAGTTTCAATTGTTAGGCAAGCTTAAACATTAACATTTTTAAGAGTCTTTGGAAATTTGAAGTTATGGGTAATTCCTTTGCCTCTTGACTTATATTTTGTATATACAGTATATATTAATATTTAACTGTGATTTCAGTAATCTATTTTTGTATATCATTTTTGTAGTTTAGCCTTAAAGTTTCCTCTACTCAATATACAGTAGTAGCAGGAACACTTTCTTTCTGTTTTTAATAATTTTTTTGTATTCATTTTCAGAGAGGAAAATACAAATAGAATATTACATAAAGACAAAATCAATTTTGACTTACTTTCTTGGGAGAATTTCACCTGTTCTCCTTGAAAAGTTAGATAACACCTCTATTTGAAACTGAGTTTAAAAATCAATTTATGGTGGCAGATATTTCAGTTAATCATTCATTTATCATTCATACTCACTTTATAAGCTGATGCAGTCTTTGCATTGAGAGGGCTAATAGAGAAACATCAGGAAAAGCAGAAAGGTTTGCATATGATGTTTATTGACTTGGAGAGGCTTATGATAGAGTACTGCATCAAGAGCTCTGGAGGTGCATGAGACAGAAAGGAGTACCAAAGAAGTATGTGAGTATTGTCCATGATATGATGAGGGAATAAAGGTCTCAAGTTAAAAGCAGTGTTTGGGTAACACACAACATTCCAGTTAGAGTAGGTCTGCACCAGGGATCTTCTTTAAGTCCTTACCTCTTTGATCTGGTTATGGATATGCTGAGTCATGGGATAAAAGACCAGTCCCACAGTGCATGCTTTTTGCTGGTGACATTGTGTTGTGCAGCACCAGAAAAAACAAATTGAAGAGGAAGTTGGAACAATGGAGAAGGTCTTTGGAAGAAAGGGGATTGAAGATAAATAGGAAGATGACAGAATATATGAGGTTTAATGATGATGCTGAGGATTCAGAGGTTAGCCTGCAGGGAGAGCTATTGAAAAGAGAGGATACATTTAAATATATAGGATTAGTGGTAGCCCAAGATGGAAAACTAGATGCAGAGATAACCCCTGTGCAGTGTGGATGGAACAATTGGAAGAACATATCAGGAGTATATTGTGTGATAGAAGAATTAAGGCAGAGGTTAAGGGTAAGGTTTTTAAGGCATTGATAGGACAAGCAATGATCTGTGGAGCTGAGATATGGAAAGTAAGGAAGCACAGGAGCAAAAGTTAGATGTGGTAAAAATGAGAATGTTGAAATGGATACATGGAGTTGCAAAAAAGGACAGAATAACAAATGAGACAATCAAAGTTACAACAAAAGTGTCAGAGATATCTAAGAATATACAGGAATTTAGGTTAAAGTGGTATGGATGTGTGATGAGGAGAGAGACAAAAGAGTGGGCAAAAGAGTGAAGGGCATAGAAGTACAGGGGAAGAGAAAGCGAGGGAGGCCAAAGCAAAGGTGGATGAATAAAGTAAAAGAAGATCTGAACAAAAAAGGGCTTGACTGGCAAGGAGGTACAGAACTAAGCTGTTTGGAGAAAGTTGATTAAGCACCTCAATAGCACATAGAATTGGGTGATGATGAAGAGGAACAAGAAGAAGAATCACTTCATATGCTAGGCAGTTGAGAACAATGACAGTAATTGTTATGCTCATTGACCCTTAGCATGTGTTAATCTCAAATGCAAATAAGAGCAAAATGTCAGTTGTTTTTAATTTACATATTTATATTACAATTTGGCAGAACTCACCAGGCTGCATTAACAGAAGGGAGCTAGTCTGTTCGATATGTTCAGGTCATTATATTGTTATACCTGTTTATTGTTAGAGTACAGAATATGCTCAAAATGGTCAAACAGATTTGCAAATATAAACATTTTCAGAAAATACATACCTGCATTAATATAAACAAGCATATACTCAAAACTGCCTTGAAAAAAAAAAGTGGTCCTTATTACTATGTTCACTAAACAGTCTTACAGCCAGTGATTTTAATGCATAGGTTTGTGATTTTGTATCAATGATTTATATATTCTTCTTTACAAAGTTTCCATCCAAAAACAAAAAAATAGTTATTGCAAGTTCACACACCATTTACATTGCATCACAAAAAAACAGCCAATCAATAAGTCACTTAAAAAGATTTTTAAAAAGATCAGCCTTTCATATGCACATATCAAGGTATGCCTAGAATACTGCAGCAATATGTACTTCAAGAAACCAGGAAAGAGCATAACAGAGCCAGGCACAAAGAAAATTTCACTTTCTCCCAAAAGAAATATTTTTACAGATTAGAAATTTCATAGCGCATATCATGGATGGCTGTAAGAATCTGATTTTGATAACCAGGTTGTGAATTCAAAACCATAGACAACAAAATTGGAAAACATCTTGAAGGCTGTATAGTTTTTCAAAGTATTTTATCTACCTAAATGAACACAGAGTGATCCATTAGCCTTTCCTTAAAAAAACTTCCACAAGAGTAAGTTAAATTAATACTGTATTTAAGCAAACAATTGCAGTAAATAAAAGATAAACCACACATCCGGAAGATATGGATTATTGGTAATGTGTGAGAGAGAAAAAAGTTCCTAACTGTAGCATAACTGTGCTGAGTACTATGTCTGTTACCGTTGATAACCAAATCACTGCCTTTTCATTTTTATCATACAGCCTTTTAAAACGTTTAAAAATATTTATGAAACTTGTCTCAATTTACTTAGGATGAATAGGCAGTATCTTCACAAAAATGCAGGTGTATGGTTAGTGCCTTTGTCTGTGTTCAAGAGACACACAAACAGACCAGCTGCAAGTGTTGTAGACTATTTTTTTGTATACTTCCCAATAAATGAAAGGCCCCACAAGAGAGGCAGGTTGTAATCAAGGTTATTTTAGAGGGCTTTTAAACCACTACTGCCAAGGATCATCGAACAATTAACAGTCCCTACGAAAAGGAAAAAACAGGAAGTTCAGAGCATGTGCCTCATAAATCTGAGTATCGTAAATGTTTTGTTTTATGCTTTACTCAAATTTGATTTAAAAACATGGATTTGTCTTTGAAGGGCAAGATAGAAACTCAGTTTCTGGTAAGCTGACAGGTGGAGGGAGTTTTTATGTCAATAAAAAATGATGCAATAATATCACTGTCAGGGAACACATCTGCTCTCTGAATATTGAATTGCTCACTGCTGGATTTCATCCATACTATCTGCCCACGTGCTTTAAATCAAAAACCCTGTGATAGCTACAGCTGTAGTTGTGTATGAAACAAGTTAATAATGGAAAAGCAGATCAACCTTTCTGTTTAAACTATTCATAGGTGATTTCACTTTATGCAATCTGGAATCAGTACATTGATATTAATACTATTAATATAGATGTTTTGGAATTATGTCTGTAAGTTATAAATGACATTCCAGACCAGCATTAAGTATATTTGACCAGGATATTATTTGGTACCAAAATACTAAAAGCTACTGAAGCAACTGGAACAACTGGAGCAATGACTTTACAGCAGAATGGTGCAGCATCTTTTTGTTTACTTATTGGGATGGGCTGAGATCCAGAGAAAAGCTGTGTGATGCTTTTTATGCAGTCACTTAGTACATGAAATTCTATGACTCATTGGTGATTAAGGAGAAAACTGCCAAGATAAATGTAACAGCAAGTCAAGGAATATGAAAAATATAAAAGAACTTCTTTGGAAAAAAGCCCCTCTCCATGATAATGAGTTTGAGAAATAGCAGGCTGTAAACAAAAGGCTGAAGCAGCCCATTAAACAGAATAGAGTGACTCATGGAAAGAAAAATCAGGATGTGGTTTAATGACAAGAACAAGATCTTGTCACCAAGAACAAGACAACATCTAGAAAGATTCTGAAAATGATCTCTACATACTGTATGTTGATAAGGGGTTGGTAAACTTTCTAGTAGATGAATACCAACAGAAATGTACTAACTAAATAACAACATTATTCAAGACCTGAAAACAAAGATCTCAGTTTTTAACACAATGAAGAAAAGGACGGTCTGTGAAAAATGCCAGAAATATTTATATGATGAAGCTCAGCAGGGCTAAAGTGAAGAAACACCTGCAACAGGTCAAAACCTAAAGCCAATAAGACTGTGATGCCAGATGGCATATCAAGGAGGCTTCTGCAGTCATTTTCTTTTTTTTTTCACCTGTGGAGCTGTGGCACCATTATTATCCGGGTTCCAAGATTTGTGAAGCAAGTAATTTGATCTGCATTTCATGCATACAGACTATCTATTACAAGATGTTTCTACAAAATATCTGGGATGAGGTCACATGACAAAACTAGAATCAAGTTGCCACAAAATTTAACCTAGAAATTTCTCAGGACAGCATGTATTTTCATTTTTGGAAATGAACTGAGTCTGCTTATATGTGAACAAAGCCATACAACTGCTGGTTCAAACACACAAAATGCCATGGAAGCCAGGGATATATCTGTGATGCATTTCTAGGGTGGACATTTCAAATTACAGCTTGGGGTTCGATTTTGTATTTTGCCAAGTTTGTAGGCATCTGTGTGAATATGCAAGGAAACAAGTTAAAGACATATCAGATGTTATATATGTAATTTGATTGTTTCTGAAAGAATACAGTGCCTGCTTCCATATACTTTTACTCTGGAAAAATTTTTTCAAAAGATAAGCTTAAGTATTATATTAACCAGACCAATTTTCAAAAAACTATTATCAAATTTAACTATATAACTACCTTCATATGAAAAAGTTTGGGAATCCCTTTCAACCTGCATAATAATGTAATTTACTTTCAACAAAAAAGATAACAATGGTATGTCTTTCATTTCCTAGGAACATCTGAGTACTAGGGTGTTTTCCGTACAAAGATTTTTAGTGAAGCAGTATTTATCCATCCATTTTCCAACCCACTGAATCCAAACACAGGGTCACAGGGTCTGTTGGAGCCAATCCCAGCCAACACAGGGCAGGAACCAATCCTGGGCAGGGTGCCAACCCACCACAGGACACACACAAACTAGGGCCAATTTAGAATCGGCAGTCCACCTAACCTGCATGTCTTTGGGAGGAAACCAGAGTGCCCGGAGGAAACCCACGTAGACCATGCAAACTCCACACAGAGAAGACCCGGGAAGCGAACCCGGGTCTCCTAACTGCAAGGCAGCAGCGCTACCACTGCGCCACCATGCCGCCGAAACAGTATTTAGTTGTATGAAATTAAATCAAATGTGAAAAACTGGCTGTGCAAAAATTTGGGTACCCTTGTAATTTTGCTAATTTGAACGCATGTAACTTGCTCAATACTGATTACTTGCAACACCAAATTGGCTGGATTAGCTCGTTAATCCTTGAACATCATAGACAGGTGTGTCCAATCATGAGAAAAGGTATTTAAGGTGGTCAATTGCAAGTTATGCATCCCTTTGACTCTCCTCTGAAGAGTGGCAGCACTCTGAAAACAAAGATTGTTCTGTATCATGGTTTAGGGGAAGGCTACAAAAAGCTATTTAAAAGGTTTAAACTGTCAGTTTCAACTGTAAGGAATGTAATCAGGAAATGGAAGGCCACAGGCACAGCTGCTGTTTAACCCAGGTCTGGCAAGCCAAGAAGAATACAGGAGCAGCATATACGCAGGATTGTGAGAATGGATACAGACAACCCACAGATCACCTCCAAAGACCTGCAAGAACATCTTGCTGCAGATGGTGTATCTGTACATCGTTCTACAATTCAGTGCAATTTGCACAAAGAACATCCGAATGGCAGAGTGATGTGAAAGAAGCCCTTTCTGCACTCACGCCACAAACAGAGTCGCTTGTTGTATGCAAATTCTCATTTAGACAAGCCAGATTCATTTTGGAACAAATTGCTTTGGACTGATGAGACAAAAATTGAGTTATCTGGTCATAACAAAAAGCGCTTTGCATGGTGGAAGAAGAACACCACAATCCAAGAAAAACGCCTGCTATCTACTGTCAAATTTTGTGGAAGATCCATCATGTGGTGGGGCTGTGTGGCTTGTTCAGGGACTGGGTCCTTGTTAAAGTCGATTGTCGGATGAATTCAACCCAGTATCAATATATTCTTATAATTTTCAAGCATCAGTCACAAAGTTTAAGTTATGCAGGGTTTGGATATTCCAACAAGACAATGAGCCAAAGTACAGTTCAAAATCTACAAAGCATTCATGCAGAGGTAGAAGTACAATGTTCTGGAATGGCCGTCACAGTCCCCTGACTTGAATGTCATTGAAAATCTATGGGATGTTTTGAAGCAGGCTGTCCACGCTTGGCAGCCATCAAATTTAATTGAACTGGAGAGATTTTGTATGGAAGAATGGTCAAAAATACCGCCATCCAGAATCCAGAAACTCATCAAAGGCTATAGGAGGCGTCTAGAGGCTGTTATATTTGCAAAAGCAGGCTCGACTAAGTATTGATGTAATACCTCTGTTGCGGTGCCCAAATTTATGCACCTGTCTAATTTTGTTATGATGCATATTGCATATTTTCTGTTAATCCAATAAACTTAATGTCACTGCTGAAATACTACTGTTTCCGTAAGGCATCTCATATATTAAAAGGAAGTTGCTACTTTGAAACCTCAGCTAACGATAAACAAAAATCCAAAGAATTAAGAGGGGTTCCCAAACTTTTTCATATGACTGTATATAAGTTCTGTGTCCATAATTAAATGAAAGTCACTACTCAACAGTATTTTGTGCCCAAATTTATGCACCTGTCTAATTTTGTTATGATGCATATTGCATATTTTCTGTTAATCCAATAAACTTAATGTCACTGCTGAAATACTACTGTTTCCGTAAGGCATCTCATATATTAAAAGGAAGTTGCTACTTTGAAACCTCAGCTAATGATAAACAAAAATCCAAAGAATTAAGAGGGGTTCCCAAACTTTTTCATATGACTGTATATAAGTTCTGTGTCCATAATTAAATGAAAGTCACTACTCAACAGTATTTTACCTTGAGTTGCAAGTTCCTGAATTTTTTTTCAAATTCACACAAAATCTCAAAAAAGAGCATAATAATGCTACCCGCAAGTTATGAAGTACACACTGAAATGATGTGACTTACAGGCTCAAAATGATATTTTGACATCAAAAAATGTACGCAGTGTTGGCTGGAGTTCATCAGATGTGAAATGTCATGTGAGCCGATTCAGTGTTATAATTTCCACTGTCTAATCAGGAAGTGGCTCTGTTTTTATGTACAGTATTTGAAAGCATGGTTGAAAAATGTTTCTGAAACTAAACTAAGAAAGATTGACCTAGTTACATCATCATTGGTTGTACATAAAGTGTTTTGGATATTTCAATAATCATACACCGACACTCAGGTGACACAGATGGAGTTGTTCAGATCCCAACTTGTAACAAAGCAGCATGTGTTGTCTACAGATCGCCGCAGCCATCTTCAGGTTCTCTCTGCAGCCTCTGTGATATTCCTGATGGCCTTCCTTCTATGTTCTAGGGCCCTGTAAAACAGTTTGAGCTACATTGTTTGTATGAAAATGTGCTATATAAATAAATGTTGTTGTTGTTGTAGATTGATGTAGACATGTCCATGCAAAGTCTCTACAATCAGCGTCTATTGGAAAATATTGTGCATGTCACCACCAGATCTGGGACACATCTAGCAGTTCCTCTACCTCTTGTATGTTTCCTCCATACATTTGTTTCCGGGGAACTGCCAGTTCAAAGAGAACCAAAAGTGGGACTGAATTAGGGAACCCGAGTTACTTAACCAGGTTAATGTTCAGCTCCCATTTTCATGTGGTGATAAGAAGTCCACTTGGCACTCTTGGCAGCAACCTCGCATTCTTTGACAATACCAATGCCATTGCAATGCCAATGATAATCACACTCTTGGATCTGCTAATCTGTAGTATTCCTTGTATAATCAGGTGTACCAATGGATTCCTATCCAAGGTATGTGATACCACCCTAAGCCTTGACAGGGTGCTGACTTTAACTGTCTTGTCATTTTTTTTCTCCACAGTGCTGGAAAACCACCCAATGATGGCAACTAACTCTGCCCCTTCTAATCCCTGGGCTTTAAAAGGGCGACCCAACAAACAAACCTGATTAACAGAGGCCACACAGATTATGTGGTGACTGTTTTGTTTTCATTTTCATACCATTGTAACACCATTATCATTATAAGAACTGAGAGTAAATGGGGAGGGCCTGGTTGGCATCCCAAAATTTTTCCATTGTTTGACCTATCTTTACCTTGGATGACTACATTGGCAGTATCTTTCAGGACCCTTTCCACATCCTCATAAAATTGAATCACATTTTCTCCTTATTGGCCAGAGACCACTTGACATGTGGGTTTTTACTGACTCTTTAGATCAAGGTGGAGAATGTACTGTAGCATCTTGAGGTCCTGGGCACTGTAGGATGATACTGAAACTCGCTTCTACTGTGGCTCAGCAGGTGCTATAGTAATGTGCTGCACTACCTGCTCCCCCTCACATTTTATATTGGCTTGGTGAATCCTAGGGCCTCATGGGTTCTTGCAAACTTTGCCATAAACACATACTTCACTCATACACAATATTTCATTACCTTAAGGTCCATCTTGCTGGAGTGCTGATTCTCTTATCCTTTTAGGCACCCCTGGGGATATTCCTCTAAACTGTTATCTGTAACTGAATTATTTTCTTTCTTTCAGAAGCTGCAGATTTAAGTACTAATGCTTACTGCCTATGTTGCCATCTCTGCAGCTGTTACTGTCCCGTCCATAGTTGTCATTGAGGCTGATCTTTGATGTTGCGCTCCTTAGCAATACAGAGCTACTTGTCTCACGCACCTTTTGATGCACTTGGTCACATCATCATAGATTTTTGCATGTTTATATTCTTAAACTAAATTGTATTTTTAGACATCTTATTTTTAATAACCTTAAGTAAATCAAATTTGTGTTTGTAAATGATTGTGTTAGTTTAAAATAGTAAAACTAGAACTGTTCTATTACCATTTTATTAAAGCGTTTCTTCATTCCTTGGCTGTAGATTTTCTTACCAAAGCCCTTGACCCTCAGTGTAAAGATTAATTAGGAGAAATCAATTTACAACAGTCTTCTCTTTCCCTTGACAAAAGATGTGACAAATTAATTGATGTACAAGAACTTAATTATTGACATGTGCCAAAATGGCCTGTTGTGTAGTACTTAACAGGAGACATGCTAGTAAGAATGTCATTGTATTATGTTGTATCATATGTGACATTCAGCTTGCACCCTTACTAAACTAGAGAAAGAACTTTCACATGATGGTTTAAACCAGGGGTCCTCAATCACAGTCCTGGAGGGCCGCAGTGGCTGCAGGTTTTTGCTCCAAGCCAGCTGCTTAATAAAAAGCACACATTGCTCAAGTAACACTTCTGCTTCACTTTAGTTGCCTCTCTCGTTAAGATTATGAACCCTTATTGCTTATTTTAGTCTTAAACAGCTGTATTCTTGGTTTTTAATCACCCCTTATTAGCAATAAGAAGCAAATGACAAAAGAGACCAGCATTTCTACATTTAGCTTTTTACCATTTATACCTGTGTGTATTTATCATCCTCTATTGGGTTTAATTAAATACTTGGAAGGAAAGTGAAGAGAGAAAAGGGAAGGAGTGAAGAGATCAAAATCACTTGGAAATATCTTTCTAATCATAGGCTTAGCAATAAAGAATCCTTGTTCTAGGCTTCCACTACATATTGCATTCCCAATGAGTAACTTTAAGAATTTACAAGGTTGTCATTAAAAAATGCATTAGATTTGAGCAAGTGACTAGAAGCTATTTTCCATTTCAGTAATGTTTATGTTCAGAATATTAAACATGGGTCTGACTTACAGTCTGGGAATAATGGCAAGAATATCAGAAAAGAAGACAGAGCAATGCTACCAGCCAACTGACTGTTCACTGTCTTTTTTGTTTTGCTGGGGCTTTACACCATCAAACTCCTGCAGTTGCATGTTACTGAAATCATCTTTTTCAATTTTTAATACATATCTAGTGAGGCACTGAAAACCTCACAGTTCATATTGAAGTCCTATACAAAACCACAGTCTGAGACTGCAATATTGAGGTTGTTGGCTTTAAGAAGCCAAGAAACACTACAAGGGTTTTCTTGATCTCAAATAAGCTTTGCTTGTTTATTTGGACTAAACATCCAGAGGCCTCTGCACAAATATTCAGTGATGCATTATCATCTTCTGAAACTTCTTAAGTCATTTTTAAAATCACATGCTTGTTGTGAACAGTAAATTTGTGTCATATTATTGTGCATGAAATTAAGTAGGCAGATCCGAAAAAGATGGCATTCGGCTCTTCATGGATAGTATTAACTATTGTTAACTAAACAGGTATTGTAGCTATGTATACTCAAAATCCCTCTGCCAAGCTTCTTTTGAAACAGAGTCTACAACCCAGCAAAACGGCACCAAAAGTAACACTGGTTGATAATATTATCAGCACTGTACCCAGAGTGACTTAGTGTAGATGTTCAAGAATTTGAGCTACCACAAATTCAGCATCCAATTGTCAAAGATCAAGAAAAACAATTAAATGCTGCTCATATCTGGAATTTCAAACAAATCTTAGCATATTTTTTACTTTGCACAAGCTACTTGTTCCATCAGACTTAATGCAGAGTTTACCTGCACTCTGCATTCTCATACCAGGTTTTATTTCTGCACTAAATTTGAAAGTGTTTCAATAAACGTAATGTAGCTGAGTTTATCCAAAATTACTAAAGTTCTGCAGGTTTTTGTTTGCTTCATAGGGTGATTCAGGCAATAGTGTGGTGTGTGTTCAAATAATTCCACAGATCAAATATCTTCATTTTAAAAGTTTTAGTAAATTTCAAAGCAAAACAGTTCACACAACAAATAGAGAAAAATCGATATTAAAGAAAAGAAAAGTTCTGTTTAAGGCATATATTTCTTGTTTCATTTCTCTGAGGCACGTTAAGCACACTAAGCATGGTCAGAAAACTGTATGCCATTTCCTATTTGCAAACATATGTAACACACCATGCTAGCAGTAAAACTATTTCCTAACTGGCTTAATTAACGTTTTACAGATAAAGCAAAGAAAGTTTTATTTTGCGTTAACTTAGAGGAGGTAAAGGGCTATAACCATATTCTATGTACAGTAACTATGAGGGAATTATATTCTATTGAAATTAAGCAAACACTTTCTTTAACATTGAACATTAACTTTCTAGGATTGGTTCTTGTAGTAAAGGCTGATAAAACAATTCACATCTGTGGAGATTACAAGCTCACTGTGAACCGAGTTTCCAGACTGGATAATTATCCAATTCCCAAAACAGAGGACTTATTGGCAGAGTTAGGAGGTGGTCAGAAGTTTATGAAATTAGACCTCTCCCAGGCCTATCAACAATTAGTGTTAGAACCAGGATCCTGCAAGTTCACAACAATTAATACAACAATTCTTACACTTAATTTTGTTTTTATTTCCATGTGTACTTTGTGTTTTGTGGAATTGCTTTAAGGATTTATAGGATTTTAGCATCCTTAGAATGAACTGAAATAATTGATAAATCATTCACACATTCCATGGTGTTCTTTCTACCATTGCTATGGCCACAGACAGCAAGGCCATTCACGGACCAACTCTGCTTTTGGCATAAATTTACTCAAGTAAGTTTACAATCCTGTAACATATTTATAATGCCTAAATTTAGTTGAGGAGGTAAAACCCTGCATATTAACAATCTGAATTATTTCTATCTTGGTTTTTCCCTAAACGTAGCACTGAAACTGCCCAGGTTAAGGTTACCAATGATCTCCTCCCTGCAGCTGACCCCAGTTTACTCTTCTTCATCATCCTTCTTGACCTAAGTGCAGCTTTTGATACTGTGTCCCATCAGTTTTTGTCATCTATTCCAGCTGCCTGTTCAAAAAAATCTGAAAGATGTGTTTATCAGAATCTTCCTCTTATAAACCGAGATTACCGAGGCTACTATAATGTTAAGAGTAATAAGTATATTTACTTAGTATAAGTAAAAACATGTGCTGTGAGTGCATTGTTATCATTTGAAACACTGAATACAGAATACTCCAGTCTGTGTATGACTAGGTGCACTGAAAGACCTAGCAGTTTTACCAAATGTTTTCTTAGGATACGATTTTAGCAGTGGTTGGCATAATACCCTGTTGTTGTTAAGGCAATTTTACCAAGTCTATGTTTTAGTAGTACCAAACAAATTATTATCAGTTGTTTTATTTGGTGAACTGCATTTAGAAGACAGTTGTGGAAGAATTGAATGGTCAGAGGGTTCCTCATTTAGGTCACCCATCTTACTATGCATCTTTGTTGAGGAGCTATTGGCAGTGTCATTATCAGTAGATGTTTTTTGAGAAATTAGAAATCTATACATGGCAGAAGCTGAGTACTTGTAAAAGAACTTATGTAGAGGTTAAAACAAGAAAAAAATCCTGGACCTGTAACATTGGACCAGAGGTTATCACAAAAGTGACAATAAACAAAAACAACATGAAAATGAATGTGTGCAAAATGTCTCTGTTATATAAATAATATAAACAACTAACACATTTCAAGAGCTTCCTTTTGTCACACATTTCAAGTGCTGAACATATTTCAATGAATAGATCCAATGAGCATATTTGAAGTGATTCATTTTGCTGTGACAAATGAATATTTAACTAGTGCAATAAAATTTGCAATATTGACTGCAGTATATTTGTGAACATTTGTGCCTATAAAACACTCAAGTGCACAACATAAGTGAAGAAAACAACTGCAAAACACAAATCCAACAAATAGATAATAATGAAATTAAATAAAAGATAGCTGCATAAGAAGATAACATTTATGTCCTAAAACAAGTGAAGTACACAGTCTACTAATTTCTCTTTCTTTTAAGACTATATAAAATCTGCAGCTTAACTGAACTGTTAATCTTGAAAGTTCCTTTTAGTTCTCTAACAGCTTTTACACAAAGTCAGTCAGTGGCTGAATAATTGTGAATGACTGGTCATGCACAATACATTTTTAAATAGATTTTTGATGGCATATAATGTCTGTTGTGGTGGCTGTTGCTACTGGCAGTGTTGATATAAAATAGAGTGAACAAACAGCTGTCCTATCTATTTGATCAGCACTCATGTCTTTTTACACTCACATACTGTATATACTGTAACATCAATGCTACGTTCATTTGCTAATGTACAGATGTTAAGTAGATGCTTTCCAATGGGCAGTTTGCTGAATGCCCTTAAAATTGTATATGGCAGTGAAACAATTCAGAGAAAATTGCTCTACCTGGATTCACCTAGTTGTGAGGAAAATTGACATTTGAACCCTTTAATAGTATAGAACTTTAAACATTACAAACAGTTTATTTTTTGCGGTCAAATTGTGTTTGGAACTATGTGGTACATGCCTAATGTGTTCAATTCAACCTGAGCCAAAATGACAGAGAATTGAATTAAGACATGGAAACAGAACATAAAGTACTAAAATGACTTTTAATTCACAGTTGAACTCCACAACCTTGGACAAAGGACTAATGGTGCTACAATGGAATTTATAAATAAGTCTTCATAATGTGAATTGTGGTGCTTCCTGGGAAATGGTCTCTAGCAACCATGTAATCCTCCCAAGTGACCCATTTAACAACCTGCTGAATTTCTAAAATGGCAGCATGACACACTTAGGAATAGATACAAATTAAACCCTTTTTTAGACAAACAAGTTAAAGAAAAAAAACAAATGAAACTGAAGGTTGTAAATTTTTATATTTCATAAACAAAAACCTTAATGAAATGATTAAGGCTTTAGTTTATAACTAATAATGTGAATGTTGGCAAGTAGAAATGTAAAAGACACACTGCTATTTATTTTAAATAATATCTAATATAAACTAATTAAGCTTGGTACATATTCCAGGATTCTATTTTTGCATAGTTAATCAACTTCCAGCCTCACTTACTGATTATTACACTGCCTGATATAAATTTGATACATACAGTATATTACACTGCAGATACAGTATTTCCTTCAAATACATTCCCAAAAATAATTGACACTCTTTCTTAAAGTATTTTCTAGAGCACAAAGGCTTCTCAAGGTTGTGTTCTGTCTCCTTGGTTACATACATTGTATTCCATTATCCATTATCAAGGATTCAGATGACACTATGGTCATAGGATGCATATCTTAGAAGGTAAAAGCCATTATATAAATCAAGTGGACTATTTAGTGAAGTGGTGTAAGGGTCACTGTCTTTTTCTGAATGAAAAGAGTGTGAACTTTCTAGTACAGAAATGTACAGTATAGATTCAATATTCATAGATCACAAAGAGGAGGTTTACATATTTTTACATAGTTATTGGTATACTTAGGTTATTATTGCTATGTGTATGTATGTGAAATTCTTACTTAATATTTCCAAATATTATATATATATACTAGCAAAATACCCGCGCTTCGCAGCGGTGAAATACTGTCTGAATATTTTTATTAATAAAAAAGTAAACATTTTTAGACTGAACGAAAATGTCAAAAATTAATTGTTAAGGATCTCTCTGTATACCACGTTGTCAGTTCGGCCCTCTGGTTGTAATATGACTAAGCTGTGTGCTGAGCTCACTCTTGAGCATGCAACATACAGTTGGCCATGTGAAAAGCAATCCCGCCTCAAATAAATGCCAACCTTTTGTAGTGTTTGTCCCTGAGACTTATTAATTGTCATTCGAAGCAGAGCCTTACTGGAAATTGAGCAGCGTTTGAATTAAAATGGGAGATTAGATGGTATAACGGGGATGCGAGAAATAAAAACTGTGTCACTGAGGCACTGCCAGTAAATATAGTTGCTTCAATTAGGTTGTTTTATAGAGATGTGACCTGAAGTCTTGTGCCGTTACAAAGTTTCGGTGGTTGTTAGTTTCTGCTTCCTTGGCGAAGGTCAGTAAACGAAAGAAGACACCGCAGTGACACACAGAAGAGAACCCGTGGATTAAATAAAACCTACACAATAACTGTAACAATCGTAACAAATGAACAATAAAATAGAAGAGAACCCGTGAATTAAATAAAAAGGTTGCTTCGTTGGTGAAGCAAGGAAAAAGCACTTTCTTATATGTCGTTCGTTTTTATAACAGTGCAGAAGCTATGAGAAAACTGCTTCCTTGGCAAGCTCGTAAAGCGAAAGAAGACACCGCAGTGAACACAGAAGAGAACCCGTGGATTAAATAAAACCTACACAATAACTATAAAAATCGTAATAAATGAACAATGAAACAGCGGAGAACCCGTGGATTAAATAAAAAGGCTGCTTCGTTGGCGAAGCAAGGAAAAAGGACTTTCTTATATATCGTTCGTTTATAAAACAGTGCAGAAGCTCTGAGAAAGCTGCTTCCTTCACAAAGTAAGGAAACGACTGAAGAGACTGCAAGGCAGCTGAAGCGCTGCATTATGGGATCTGTAGTTTATTGTGTTACCAGTGCTTCATATCCCGGGCCATTAATAACAATAATACAGTATATAAAATGATCTCGGGCGGATATAATTACACGCCGGGCGGATGTGGCTCGGGCCTTGACTTTGACACATATGGAGTAAATAGAACTTGAAAAGATATATTTTTCAAATGTAATCGCTAATTCAGATAGAGTTGGCGCGCACTACAGCCTGCATGCCTCAATGAGTCATCCTCCCCTCGCTCTTACTTTTTTACCGTTCATCTAATGAATACACTGAGTATGGCTTTACCAAAACAATCATTGATGGCGAATAAAGTATCCATTATTCGAGTATGTAGATCGGAATATATATATACATATATATATACCCGTATCAGCGGAGAAGTAGTGTGTTTAAAAGCTAGAAAAGAAAAGGGAACATTTTAAAAATAACGTAACATGACTGTCAATATACAGTATTTGTTTTGTGAGTGTTACTGAGTGTTGCTGTCATCAAGGATTTGATTATCATTATTTCTTTCAATCAGGTTCGTATTTGTAGGATGTGTTGTGTTCAAGTTACATTCCGTGTTTGTCAATCGTTGTAAAGATGACAGGTTTCTTTCATCGATTCGTTTCTTACTGCATCAATAAACAGCTCGTCTTCTTCTTTATCTGAGACCTGACACACTGCATGCACGGGTTTTTTAACACTGTCTTCCTTTAGCGGGACATTGACTTTTTCCACCGTGTGCTTTGTTTCCGCAGTAGCTGGATTTATGAATATGCTTATCAGACGCTTCATATTTTTGCTGCCTTTTCAATTGTGTAATAAGGTTTTGTTCAGCTCTTTGGAACTGTTGCTTTTATCTGTGCACTCGTCAGTTCCGTGAGCGCTCGGTGTACATGCATCGAGGGTTCCCAGCTGTGCTGGTGCCATCTCGTGCTATGTCCATGGCTGTATTTAATGTTACCTTAGTCCTGGCACTTAAAACTTTCTCTCGCAGTTTCACTGAGTTTGTGTCAAACACCACCCTGACCATCTCATCTTCCTCTCCATAAGCACAATCCTTCACCCGTGAATATTTACCCGTGGCAGTTTGCTATTGGATTGCCGCTGACGGACGTCCTTATATGGGCAGGCACTAAATTACAAACGCCAGCAGCAGCCTGTCTATGAACTTAATTTAAAGTGTAGGTTTACATCGTGCTTTGTTTCCGAAGTAGCAGAACTCATGAATATGGTTGTATATGTCACTCGCCGCTTCTTATTGTTTAGCTGCCTTCTCAATTATATAATGCATGTTTTCTAAAGCGCTTTTTTGAGGTCTTCCTGGTTTTCTATGTACTGCGTGATTACGTGGGAGGCGTGATGATGTCACGAAACTCCGCCCCATGGCGTTCAAGCTCATCTCCATTACAGTAAATGGAGAAAAACAGCTTCCAGTTATGACCATTACGCATAGAATTTCGATATAAAACCTGCCCAACTTTTGTAAGGAAGCTGTAAGGAATGAACCTGCCAAATTTCAGCCTTCCACCCACACGGGAAGTTGGAGAATTAGTGATGAGTCAGTGAGTGAGTGAGTGAGTGAGGGCTTTGCCTTTTATTAGTATAGATATATATATATATATATATATATATATATATATATATATATAAGTATATTAGTATAAACCAATTATAAAAATCTAGGTGAAAAAGTTAATTAAATGTATTAGGATATTTTATTGTATTTACTAGCAAAATACCCGCGCTTCGCAGCGGAGAAGTAGTGTGTTAAAGAAGTAATGAAAAAGAAAAGGAAACATTCTGAAAATAATGTAACGTGATTGTCAATGTAATTGTTTTGTCACTGTTATGAGTGTTGCAGTCATATATATATATATATATATACAGTAATCCCTCGCTATATCGCGCTTCGACTTTCGCAGCTTCACTCTATCGCGGATTTTAAATGTAAGCATATCTAAATATATATCACGGATTTTTAAGCTGGTTCGGATTTCTGTGGACAATGCGTCTTTTAATTTATGGTACATGCTTCCTCAGTTTGTTTGCCCAGTTGATTTCATACAAGGGATGCTATTGACAGATGGCTTAGAAGCTACCCAATCAGAGCATGTATTACATATTAACTAAAACTCCTCAATGCTATAAGATATGCTTCCCGCGCGGTGCTTGATTGTTTGCTTGTCTCTGCCTCTCTCACCCTCTCTGACATTCTCTGCGCCTGCGGAGGGGTGTGAGCAGAGTGCTGTTTGCACAGAGGCTGCTTGCTTAAAAGATACTGACGCTCCTCTAAAAAATGCCGCTTTATTGCAGTGCTCGGCATATTTAAAAGCACAAAAGCACACGTATTGATTTTTTGATTGTTGCTTTAATCTCTCTCTCTCTGACGTTCTCTGCGCCTGATGGAGGAGATGTGAGCAGAGGGGCTGTTTGCACAGAGGCTGTTTGCTTAGAAGATACTGACGCTCCTCTGAAAAATGCCGCTTTATTGCGGACACATATTGATTTTTTGATTGTTTGCTTTTCTTTGCGAGCGCTCGCGCTCTCTCTTAAATTCTCTGCTCCTGATGCAGACACTCCTTTGAAGAAGAGATATATTTGCATTCTTTTAATTGTGAGAAAGAACTGCCATCTCTGATCTCATCTCATATCTGTCTTGTCATGAAGCACAGTTTAAACTTTTGACTAAAGGGTGTTATTTCATATCTAAAATGTAGTTTACCCAAAACCACTCCAGTAGTGCTCAATGTACCTGTACTTCTTAAAACGTTAATGTTTTACTGTTTAATAACTTATAGACTATATTTTATTATTTTTCCCTTGCACTCAGTGACCAAAGCTATACATACACATATAGACACATACAAACATACACACAAGTATATCTATGTGTATATATATGTATGTATGTGTATATATATATATATACACACACACACACACCCCTATCTACATTATATATATATATATATATATATATATATACACACACACATATATATAATTTGTGTGTGTGTATATATGATGTAGATAGGTATGTATATATATAAATATATATATGTGTATATGTAGATATGTATATAGATATTTAGATATGAAGATATGTATGTGTATATATATGTGTGTATATATATATATATGTATGTATGTATGTATATATGTGTGTGTATATATATATACATATATATATACATATATATATATATATATATATATATATATATATGTAGACTCAAACCCATTATGACAGCAGCAATCCAAGCTGTGAGAAACACTAAAAGGAGGCGTGTCAGGCGTCAGTGGTACATTTTCTGCTGCAGCTAGGCGAAAAAACTTTGTGACGCTGCCAAATACACAAAACAATTACTTTGACAATCATCTTACATTATTTTTAAAATGTTTCCTTTTCTTTTCTTTTTCATAACTTCTTTAACACACATCATCGCTGTGAAGCGCGGGTATTTGGATATATATATATATATATATATATATATATCACAGCGACACTCATAACAGTGACAAAACAATTACATTGACAATCATGTTACGTTATTTTCAAAATGTTTCCTTTTCTTTCTCTTTCCTTCTTTAACACACTACATCTCCGCTGCCAAGCATGGCTATTTTGATATATATATATATATATATATATATATATATATATATATATATATATATATATAGATATAGATAGATATATATATATAGATATGAGAACAACACTCATATCAATGACAAAACAATTACATTAACAACCATGTTACGTTATTTTTTAAATTTTTCCTTTTCTTTTTCGTACCTTCTTTAACACACTACTTCTGCTAGTTCAATACATAAGACACAATGTTCCTCCGGATATCAAGAGTGAGCCTGATATAGCCGTGCAATATATAACAAAGGTAAGTGTCGGTAAGTGACAGTTCTTTGATCGATGGTGATCACCTCGATAGACATGTTAATGGGGGTACCGTTGGAATGATAATGGAAATGGGTACCTGAACAATGTAAAGTAAGTCTAAAATACCTACACAATAACTATAACCATAATAAATGAACAATAAAACAGCGGAGAAGCCGTGGATTAAATAAAAAGGCTGTAGTTATCAGCAGGGAGACGTGAATCCCGTGGCAAAGCAAGGAAGGGAATGTAGAGACTGGAGCGACGGACGGCCTTATATAGGCAGGCAGCCAACAACGTGGGAGGCGTTGGGTCACACGGTGACCGAGCTGCAGGCTATGGACGTATATATGTACGTAAGTAGGATTCAGTTAGCTTTGGGAATCCGCGTACCAAATTTCTTGAAGATGGGCCCATAAGTAACAAAGACCATTGAAAAGTTTAATATGGCGGCTGACAGTGGCATCATACCACTGAAATAAGTACGCACATTGGTTTCCGTTAGCACAGGGAAGCTGCCCACCAAATTTTTTGAAGATAGGGCCATAAATAAGAAAGTTTAACATGGCGGACGTTGTCGACTGTTATGACCGTTACGCGTAGAATTTCGAAATGAAAAATACTTAACTTTTGTAAGTAAGCTGTAAGGAATGAGCCTGCCAAATTTAAGCCTTCTACCTACACGGAAAGTTGGAGAATTAGTGACATTGGAAACTTCAATATGGCGGCCGACAGTGGCATCATACCACTGAAATAAGTACGTACATCGGTTTTGGTTAGCGCAGGGAAGCCACCTATCAAATTTTGTGAAGATGGGCCATAAATAAGAAAGTTCAACATGGCGAACGTTGTCAACTATTATGACCGTTACACGTAAAATTTCGAAATGAAACCTGCTTAACTTTTGTAAGTAAGCTGTAAGGAATGAGCCTGCCAAATTTCAGCCTTCTACCTACACGGGAAGTTGGAGAATTAGTGATGTTGGAAAGTTCAATATGGCGGCTGACAGTGGCGTCATACCACCGAAATAAGTACGTACAATGGTTTCGGTTAGCGCAGGGAAGCCACCTACCAAATTTCGTGAAGATGGGGTCAGCTTTCTACCTACACGGGAAGTTGTAGAATTAGTGACGTTGGAAAGTTCAATATGGCAGCCAACAGAGGTGTCATACCATCGAATTAAGTACGTACATCGGTTTCGGTTAATGCAGGGAAGCTGCCTACCAAATTTCGTGAAGATGGGGCCATAAATAGGAAAGTTCAACATGGCGGACGTTGTCGACCGTTATGACCGTTAAGTGTAGAATTTCGAAATGAAACCTGCTTAACTTTAGTTTTTTTTTTTATTTTATTTTTATTAATTTTATTACACTCCATACAAAGCAATCAAGTTTTGCAAAAAGAAAAATAGAGTTAAGAACAGATCGATCCCCACCCTTGAGAGAGAGAGCAAGCCAAAGCGGTAAAATTTAAGCTTTTAAACATACCTAAATTAATAAATTCTCTATGCTTCATGAACTTATTTTAAAATATTACTGATTAGATCCTGCCATGTTTTGAAAAAACGTCTGTACGGATCCTCTAACTGAGTATTTGATTTTTTCCAATTTCAAATAATATAACACATCAGTTTCCCACTGACTTAAAGAGGAGAGTTTGGGTTCTTCCAGTTTATCAGAATAAGTCTGCGTGCCAAAGTGTAGTGAATGCAATCACAATTTGTTTGTCTTTCTCCACTTTAAGCCCTCTGGAAGAACCCCAAACACAGCTGTTAATGGGTTAGGAGGGATTGTGAGTCCAAGGCTGTCTGAAGGTAATTAAAATTTTTGTCCAGAATAATGTTAATTTGGTGCAGGCCCAGAACATGTGACCTAGTGAGGCTGGGACTTTTGCAGCGTTCAGAGGTTGGATCATGCCCTGGAAACATTTTGGAGAGTTTTAGTCGAGACAGATGTGCTCGATATATAATTTTGAGTTGTATAATTGTATGCTTTGCATATGGAGCTTGAGTGAATTCTCTGCATTGCTACTTTCCACTCCTTTTCTGATATATTAATTGAGAGATCTTTTCCCAGTGTCCTCTTGGATCTTTGAAAGGAGGGATTGTAAAATGATTTTATATATTGTAGAGATGGAGTCTAACTCCTTGAGATTGAGCAATATTTTTCCAGCATGGATGAGGGTGCAAGATGAGGAAAATCTGGAAGGTTCTGTTTAACAAAGTTCCTGATTTGAAGATAGTGAAAGAAATGTGTAGCTAGAATGTTAAATTTGGAATGTAATTGTTCATAGGATGCAAAGACGTTGTCTATATAAAGATCTCTAACCAAGTTAATTCCAAATTTTTCCAGATATTAAAACTGCATATGTTTGTGAAGGTTGAAAGAGGTGGTTCTCTTGCAGAGGTGCCACAGATAGAAGCTTCTCCGTCTTAAAATGCTTTCTACATTGGTTCCAGATTCTAAGTGAGTGGAGCACAATTGGGTTATTAGTGTATTGCCGATAGCGTGTGTTTATTGGAGCAGAGCAAGGAATACAAAGAAGTACTGCAGGATTTTACTTCTATTGCGGTCCAAGCCTGTGTATGTTCTTCTATTTGTGTCCAGGTTCTTATCGCCTGTATATTTGCTGCCCAGTAATAAAACTGGAAGTTAGGTAGAGCCAGTGCAACTTCTGCCTTTTGTCTTTGTAGGGTCGCTCTTTTGATGCGTGGATGTTTTGAATTCCAAATAAATGAGGTTATTGTTGAATCTAATTGCTTAAAGAATGATTTATTAATGTATATTGGGATGTTTTGAAATAAAAAGGAGCTTAGGAAGAATATTCATCTTAACAGTGTTAATTCTTCCAGCTAGTGTGAGATGAAGGGTTGACCATCTATGCAAGTCTTGTTTAATTTTTTCCATGCAGACGCGAAATTTTGTTGATAAAGAGCTTTATGTTTACTTGTGATGTTTACCCGAGGTATTTAAACTGTTCTGCAATGATAAAAGGTAGGGTGTCTAATCTAATATTATATGCTTGAGAATTCACTGGAAAGAGTACACTTTTATTCAGATTAATTCTGAGACCAGAGATCTTTTGAAATTCTGTGAGTGCTGCTAAGACTGCAGGCACAGAATTTTCTGGGTCCGATATATACAGTACCATGTCATCTGCATATAATGAGATTTTCTGTTCCAGTCCTTCTCTGCTAATCCCCTTTATCTGATCAGTATTTCGACAATGTATTGCCAGTGGTTCAATGGCAATGCAAACAACAGCGGTGACAAGGGCATCCTTGTCTAGTGCCACGTTCTAGTTTAAAGTAGTCTGAGCAAATGTTATTGATGCAAACTGAAGCTTCTGGGTTAGTATACAGTAATTTAATCCATGCACAAATGTTGGGCCAAACCCAAACTTCTCCAATGTAGTAAAAGGTATTTCCATTCAATCATGTCGAATGCTTTTCTGCATCCAATGATAATAATATTTCTGGGGTGTTTGATTTAGTTGGTGAGTATATTACATTAAACAGGCGTCGAAGATTTGAAGATAAGTGCGGCCCCTAATAAATCCAGTTTGGTCTTGTGATATTACGAGGGAGCACTTTCTCCATCCTTCTAGCTATGATTTTAGAGAGTATTTTAACGTCGTTATTCAGAAGTGAAATTGGTCTGTATGATGCACATTGTAATAAGTCCTTATTTTGTTTTGGAAAACAGTGATTAGTGCTTGGCGAAAGGTTTGTGGAAGAGATTGGTTATCTCTGGCTTCTGTAAATGTTGCTAATAGGAGGGAGCTAGCTGAGCGGAGAATTTCTTGTAAAACTCTGCAGGGTAGCCATCAGGGCCTGCTGCTTTTCCACCTTGGAGTGACTTTATAGCATCTAGTAATTCTGATAATGCAGAGGTTTATCAAGTTCCTCCACACTAAAAGCGTCTATTTGTGGTATCTGTAATGTATCCAGAAATGCATTAGATTGTGTATTGTCTTCTTTAAACTCAGTAGTATATAGGGATTTATAGTAGTCTCTGAAAGTGTGCATTATATTTTTGTGTTCGATGATTTTATCTCCGTTCGTGTTAGTGATTACGAGATTGCATTGCACTTCTTGCTTGTGAATTTGTTGAGCTAAAAGCTTATTAGCTTTCTCTCCATGTTCATAATAATGATGTCTGGATTTGTAAATTAGTTGTTCAGTTTCTTTAGTTGTCAAGAGGTTTAATTCTGAATGTAGAGCCTGCCTCCTCTATGTAGAGTCTCGCTTGGTAGTCTGGCATGTTCTTCATCTATTTTAGTAATTTCGCTTTTTATCTCTGCTACTTTCTTGGCTTGGATTTATTTCTGTGGGAAAGATATGAGATAATCTGTCCTCTTAAGAAGGCCTTAAGAGTTTCCCAGAGTATTCCTGCAGAGATCTCAGGGATGTATTTGTCTCTAGAAAGAATTTGATTTGTTTGGATATAAATTCAGTACAATTCTCGTCAGCTAATAGAAGCGGGTTGAGGCCATCTGGGGTGAGTGTATGGGGCTTAGTAATTTCAGCTCCAAGATCATAGGTGCATAGTCAGAAATAACAATAGCATCGTATTTACAAGATTTAATCTCAGGCAAGAAGTTATTGTCTATAAAAAGTAATCAATCCTTGAGTAGCAATGATGTACTGGTGAGTAGAAAGAATATGTTCTTGAATTTGGGTTTAAAACCTCCAGGGATCTGATAAGTTGTGATCAGTTATAAACTTTGTAATTATCTTTGCGGTGTTAGATGTCGTTCCCCCTGTGGAGGAAGTCCTATCTAAAAGTGGATTTAGAACACAATTAAAGTCCCCAGCCATTATAACTTTATGAGTGTTCAGATTGGGAATGGA
Organism: Polypterus senegalus; assembly: GCF_016835505.1. Taxonomy (NCBI): domain Eukaryota; kingdom Metazoa; phylum Chordata; class Cladistia; order Polypteriformes; family Polypteridae; genus Polypterus; species Polypterus senegalus. The sequence continues at coordinate 123,946,260 of NC_053162.1, forward strand.
TGCAAATAAATTTTGTATAAATTCCTTATCATCAACATTAGGTGCATAAACATTTATCAAAATCATTTTACAGTTAGATAAGTCTCCCATGACCATTACATATCTCCCTTCAGGATCCAATACTACATCTGATGCTACAAATGGTACTGTTCTATGTATGAGAATTCCCACACCTCTAGTTTTCTTTGTAAAACTAGAATGGAACATTTGGCCAGTCCAGTCTTTTTCCAGCGGAACTGATCCTTGCTTAGTAAGTGGGTTTCCTGTAAAAATACTATTTTAGCATTTAGACCTGTTAGGTGAGAGAGTACTTTCTTTCTCTTTAATTCGTGATTCAGGCCTTTAACATTCCAGCTTACGAAGTTAACTGTCCCATCATGGAGACACTGATTCTGAGTTTTTGATGTCATTTTATAGTCTTAACTGGAAGTGAGACAGTTTAGGTCTTAATTTCCTATTCCCCCAGAGTTGTTGCCATGCAGCTTATTATTACGTTGATAGTTATAATTATAAAGATTGAGAGGATAGATTAGGTATAGATCAAGCCTGCTCTCTTTCTCTCCCCCCCTTAACCCCCACCCTCCCTTTTTGCCTCCCCAAGTGAGGCTAAAACCCACTTCACGCAGTCCCAGTCCTCTGACATACCCAGAGACAGAGCACGTCCAAAGCAAAACAAGCCCCATGCAGTGGCGCTTTAGGTTAAAAGATAGAGATATCTGTTACCAATATAGTCTTTAAAAAGAAAAAAAAAAAAAAAAAAAAAGAATTTTGCACTTAAAATATATATATAGTCTTCAGCAATTTTAGTGCATTAAGATGATACACCCAGATAATAAACCCGGTGATGGTGTTAAAGATGTGTCCAAAATAAGCATAACAAGTCTTAATGCAGTAATAGCAATAACAATAAACCAAGGGTATGATATTGAACAGTCTTGTTTAGGGTAGAGATTAGATATAGTAATAGATAAAAAAAAAAAAAAAAAAGGAAAGAAAAAGTAATTAAGCACAATAAAACATAAACAGATAGCCCTAGTAATACTAAGTAATAATGAGAATAAATGAGAATATATGCTGATAAAACCCTATTTTAAAACGAATAGATCAGACAGTAGATTATTAACCGCCATGACTCACTATTATGTATCAGAATAGTCCCGGGATCAGCTTTCTTAATTCCTTTTCTGCTTCTTCCTTGCTAGTGAAGACATAGAAATGACCTTGCCATTCCACTTTCAGTTTTGCCGGATACAAGAGGCTGTATTTGACGCTGGCTTGCCGTAACCGCTGTTTAATGTTGTAGAAGGCAGCGCGTTTAGTAGCTGTTGCTGGAGAGAAGTCAGGAAGATACGAATGTGGTTATTTTCATATATAATATCTTCCTTGTTTCTGAGGAGTGCCATCACCTCTAGCTTAAATGATAATCGTTCAAAACGAACTATAAAAGATCTTGGTCTGGGTCTACGGTGTTTGATCGCGTCGTGATAAGCTGCTGCTATCTCAGATTCTGCTTTAAAGTCGTCCCCGATTATTTTAGAAAAAAGTTCAGCAGCGAATTTCACCGGGTTTGAACTTTTCTCGATTCTCAGGCAGACCTTCAATTCTGATGTTGTACCTTCTACTTCCATCTTCCAAAGCAGCCAGTCTTTTTACAGTTTTTTTACATTTGGAGCTGACATTTTCTGCTTTTTCTTCAGCACTGGTGGCTAAATTTTCGGCTAATTCAATCCTAGTCGTGAATGTCTCCTTGAGATCCTCCAATTGATCAGTAAGTGTTTCAATTTTACCCAGCACCTGTCGGATTTCCACTTGCATTTCTTGTCGCAGCCTTTCATTTGCCTGTTGCAGCATCAGCCGTTGCGTTTCGTTTGCTTGTTGCAACTCCTGCCGCTGCGTTTCGTTTGCTTGCTGCCATTCCTGTTTCAATTCCAGCAACTCTTGTTTCAGCCTCTCATGTGCCTTTGCCCTTGCTTTCTCATTTGCCTTCTTAACTTTTGTAAGTAAGCTGTAAGAAATTAGCCTGCCAAATTTCAGCCTATACACATATATATACATATATATACTGTATATACATATATATATCTACAAATCTACATATATATATTAGGGGTGGGACTCGATGACAAAAATTAATCTAATTAATTAGAGGCTGTGTAATAATTAATCTTGATTAATCATATGTAATCACACATGAAAATTTGCCCCAAATCGCAAATGTTTTTTTTTTATTTAAAAGAGTTTTAGTGGACGACAAAATCAAATAATAGATATGGACATGAATATTGTAAACTCAAGCTCTTTTAATTTCTGAAAAAAATTCTTTTAAACTGCATTTCAATTCAAAACAGAAACAAAAATATCATCCCTGGCTAAAATTGGGCAGACTTAAAAATAAAGTGGTATTTTAAGTACTTTAAGTACATTTTCAGAATGGTATTATCTTTAAATAATAATAACCAAAATTTCAACATAAAGTGCAGTTTTTCTTCTTAAAAAAATAAGTCAGAAACATAAAAGGTAATTTGACCAGCCTCATCTTTAAACTCTGAGTAACCTTAGCCAAAATTATTTTGTACATTAGGCTAAAACAGTGTGATCATTGAACATTTTTTAATTAGATGTAATTAGTATTACTAAGGGTCACGTAAATCCAATGATCCCCAGTAAGAGCCACAAAGTCCGCTTTCTGTAATGCATCTAATTTTGCTTGCTTTTCAGTGTGCACAAAACCATGCTTTTATCAAGGCTTCCGTCGGGTAGTCTTTTGAAATGAAATTTTCCTCCGATCAGTCGTAGGAATGCGCTTTATTTGGAAATCATGCATTGACAAAAGTTCCCCTTTGCTTGGAATTGAAAGTGTGATTAAATGCGTTATTTTTGTTAACGCATTATGGAGTACATGCATCAAAGCTTCTCAGCTGTGCTTGTGCTAAGAAAAGGAAACATTTTAAAAATAACGTAACATGATTCTGCGTTAAACGCATATTTTTTCATACGTCTCAAACCAAGGGGATGCGATGGTAAAATGAATCGGGAAGCACACGTACATACTCAGTGCATCCCCTCTCGGGAATCGAACCTCAGATGTCAGCACTAGAGGCGAAGCCTCTGCCATTGCGCCACAGCATGTGGCTTGTCTATTTGAGAGTTTGTAGATCAGGGTATATATACACATATATATATCTCCACGTTTCGCAGCGGAGAAGTAGTGTGTTAAAGAAGTTATGAAAAAGAAAAGGGAACATTTTAAAAATAACATAACATGATTGTCAATATACAGTGATTGTTTTGTGAGTGCTATGAGTGTTGCTGTCATCAAGGATTTGATTATCATTTCGTTCAATCAGGTTTGTATTTGTAGGATGTGTTGTGTTCAAGTTAGATAACAGGTTTCATTTATCGATTTGTTTCTTACTGCATCAATAAACAGCTCGTCTTCCTCTTTATCTGAGACGTGACACACTGCATGCATGGGTTTTTTTTACACTGTCTTCCTTTAGCGGGACATTGACTTTTTCCACCGTGTGCTTTGTTTTCGTAGTAGCTGCACTCATGAATATGCTTGTATGTATCAGACGCTTCATATATTTTTGCTGCCGTCTCAGTTGTGTAATTCGGTTTTTGTTCAGCACTCTTTGGAACTGTTGCTTTTTGTCTGTGCACTGCGTCAGTTCACGTGAGCCGCTCGTTGTACATGCATCGAAGTTTCCCAGCTGTGCTGGTGCCATCTCGTGCGATGTCCATGGCTGTATTTAATGTTAGCTAAGACCCAGCACTTAAAAGTTTCTCTCGCAGTTTCGCTGAGTTTGTGCCAAACACCACCCTGACAATCTCATCTTCCTCTGCATAAGCACAGTCCTTCACCCGTGAATATTTAGCGGCAGTGTTTCTATTGGATTGCCGCTGATGGACGGCCTTATATGGGCAGGCACTAAATTACATCGAGCGGAAGTCTATTATAGTATATGGATGAAAAAATAGGCTCCAGTTATGACCACTACGCGTAGAATTTTGAAATGAAACCTGCACAACTTTTGTAAGTAAGCTGTAAGGAATGAGCCTGCCAAATTTCAGCCTTCTACCTACACGGGAAGTTGGAGAATTAGTGATGAGTCAGTGAGTCAGTCAGTCAGTGATTGAGTGAGTCAGTGAGGGCTTTGCCTTTTATGAGTATAGATATATATACATATCCACATATATACACACATATATATACAGTATATATATATATATACCCTTTGGGGTGCGAGCGGCTGTTGCTGGGGGTGCCAGAATCCATCGAGGAAGAAAAATGAAAAACATTATTTGTACAAAATCTTAATTTATCTATCCATTCCTAAATAATTAAATGGGCAGGCTATCTCGTACCAGTGCAATACGCTGCTTGTTAAAACGGATGACTTCCGCTCTTACGTGCACTCAGTGCTGAATGGGTATTATGAACTATCGTATCTGTTCAAGTTCTATTTAAATTTTAAATATAAGTAATTTTTATTTAGTCGACAGAAATATCTTTGGTAGGAATGTAAGTTAAATTTAGTCATCATTGGATACATTTTTCTTCACCATAGAAATGTAAAGACTAAATTCAACTAACATTCCTACTAAAGATATTTCTGTCTACTAAATAGAACCTACTTATATCCAAATAGAATAGATATATTTTTTCGAATCTTATCGCGCATTTTAGATCGACTTCACACGCACTACATCGAGCCTGCGTGCTATTGTGCTCTTGCCTGCCTGCCTCAATAAGTGACCGTCGCTTCGCTCTTACTTTTTTACCATTCATTTAATCATGGCTAGTCATGAAAAAATTACAAAATGGAAGGAGGATTACACTGAGTATGGCTTTACCAAAACAATTATTGATGACGAATAAAGTATCCATTATTCATAAAGCTTCAATTGGTGATCTGTTTTTCTGCGTTAACCTCATATTTTTCCATACTTCTTCTCAAACCAAGGAGGTGCGAAATTGGCATCGTCCGTCACAGGGGGTGCGAGGGTAAAATGAATCGGCAAGCACTGATATATATGTATGTGTGTGTGTATATATAAATATATATATTGAAATAGTTTTTCTGTCAAATAATGCAAAGAGTACGCAACACATATTTCTCCCTAATTCTGGGCTCATCAGGCATACACACTCACCACACCCTCTCTTGGGAATCAAACCTCAGACATCAGTGCTAGAGGCAAAGCCTCTTGCGTTGCGCCACGGCATGTGGTTCGTTTATTTGACAGTATGTAGATCGGGTATATATACTCGCGCTTTGCAGCAGAGAAGTAGTGTGTTAAAGAAGTTATGAAAAAGAAAAGGGAACATTTTAAAAATAATGTAACATGATTGTCAATGTAATTGTTTTGTGACTGTTATGAGTGTTGCTGTCATCAAGGATTTGATTATCATTATTTCTTTCAAACAGGTTTGTATTTGGAGGGTGTGTTGTGTTCAAGTTGCATTCCGTGTTTGTCAACCGTTGTAAAGATATCAGGTTTCATTCATCAATTCCTTTCTTACTGCATCAATAAACAGCTCATCTTCCTCTTTATTTGAGACATCACACACTGCATGCATCGGTTTTTTTTTACACTGTCTTCCTTTAGCTGGATATTGACTTTTTCCATCGGTAGCTGCACTTCACGCGCTTCATATTCTTTTGCTGCCTTCTCAATTGTGTAATACTTTTTTTGTTCAGCACTCTTTGGAGCTCTTGCTTTTTGTCTGCGTACTGCTTTCACAATCAGTTCACGTGAGCCGCTTGGACTACATGCAAGGTTCTGAGCTGTGCTTGTGCTATCTTGTGCGATGTCCACGGCTTTATTTAATGTTAGCTAAGACCCAGCACTTAATAGTTTCTCTTGCAGTTTCGCTGAGATTGTGCCAAACACCACCCTGACCATCTCATCTTAGTTTCCATAAGCACAGCCCTAAACCTGCGAATATTTAGCGGTAGAGTGTTTCTATTGGATTGCCGCTGACGGAAGGCCTTATATGGGCAGGCACTCAATTACGTGGGAGGCGTGATGATGAGAGACGCAACTCTGCCTCACACGGCGACGGAGCTGCAGGCTATGTCCAGTATATATGTACATAAGTAGGTTCCAATTGGAGAATTAGTGATGAGTGAGTGAGTCAGTCAGTCAGTCAGTCAGTCAGTCAGTCAGTCAGTCAGGGCTTTGCCTTTTATTAGTATAGATTAAAATCAAATAACATTCCATACAAGCAAGTCAAATTTAACAAAACTAGGTTTGAATCAAATCAACCCCCACCCATGAGAAAGACAGCTAGGCAAACAGAGTAAAACTTTAATAGTAGGATAGATAAATAAATAAACAAAGGGAAGACAATCCGCTTCCTCAATTTTAAAGCTTACTCTAAAATGTTATTGATTAGATCCTGCCAGGTTTGAAAAAAGTTTTGCACAGATCCTCAAACTGAGAATTACATTTTTTCCAACTCAAATAATATATAACATTAGTTACCCACTGACTTAAAAGAGGTGAGATAGGATTCCAGTTGAGCAAGATAAGTCTACGTGCCAATAATGAGGTAAAGACAATTACATTTTGTTTGTCCTGCTCCACCTTAATCCCATCTGGAAGTACACCAAACACAGCTATCAGTGGATTAGGAGAAATTGTGACATCAAGGCTGTCTGAAAGGCATTTAAAGATTTTGGTCCAAAATGATGTCAGTTTGGTGCAAGCCCAAAACATATGGCCCAATGAGGCTGAAACTTGATAGCAACGTTCACAGGTTGGATCGTGCCCTGGAAACATTTTGGGAATTTTAAATGAGACAGATGTGCTTGATAGATGATTTTAAGTTGAATAATTGTATGCTTTGCACTATTTTTTTTGTAAAAATTAATTTATTGATGTACTGTATATTGGAATGCTTTGAAATAGAAAAAGAAGCTTAGGAAGGATATTCATCTTGGCAGTGTTAATTTTTCCAGTTAAAGTGAGATGAAAGGTAGGCCATTATGCAAGTCTTGCTTAATTTTTTCCATGCAGACGTTAAGGACTGCAGACACAATATTTTGTGGGTCTTATATACAGTATATAGTACCATATCGTTTGCATAGAGTGACATTTTGTGTTCAAGTCCTTCCCAGATAATCCCCTTTATCTCATAAGCATTTCGACAGTGAACTGCCAGTGGCTCAATGGCAACTGCAAAAAGCAGTGGTGATGAGGGGAAACCTTGTCTAGTACCACTATCTAGTTTGAAGTAGTCTGAAATAATGTTGTTAATACCAACTACAACTTCTGGAATGGTATACAGTAGTTTAATCCATGCACAAATGTTTGGGCCAAATCCAAATTTCTCCAATGCAGTGAAAAGGTACTTTCATTGAACCATATTAAATGCTTTTTCTGCATCTAATGATAATATCTCCAGGGGGTTAGACTTTGTGGGTGAATATATTACATTAAACAGGCATCGAAGATGGGAAGCTAAGTGGCTGCCTTTAAAAAGTCCAGTTTGGTCTTGTGATCAAAGGAAAAACATTTTCAGTCCTACTGGCAAGGACTTTGCAAAGTATCTTAACATCGTTATTTATAAGTGAAATTGGTCTGTATGATGCACATTGTAATAAATCCTTATTTTGCTTAGGAAAGATGGCAATTAATGCTTGGTGAAACAATTGAGGTATAATGTTATTGTCTCTAGCTTCTGTAAATGTTCCTAATAAAAGGGGAGCTAACTTAATTGAGAATTTTTTTATAAAATTCGGCAGGGTTACCATCAGGGTCTGCTTCTTCCTGATCTGAAGTGAGTTCATAGCATCTAGTAATTCTGATTGTGCTAGAGGTTTGTGCCAATTCTTCTGCACTGAGAGTATCTATTTGTGGTATCTGTAAAACATCCAAAAACACATTAGGTTGTGTCTTCTTTAGTCTGAGTAGAATATAAGGCCTTGTAGTAGTGTCTAAATGCGTGCTTTATATTTTTATGGTCAATGATTTTGTCTTTTTCTGTGTTGGTAATTGCTGGGATTGCATTGCAAACGTCCTGCTTGTGGATTTGTTGAGCTAAGATCTTGTTAGCTTTCTCTCTGTGTTCAAAGTAATGATGTTGTGATTTAAAAATGAGTTTGTCTGTTTCTTTTGTTGTCCAGAGGTAGAGTTCTAAATACAAAGCCTGTCTTTTCCTATTAAGTGTCTCATTCGGACAACTGGCATGTTCTTGATCTATTCTTGTAATTTCACTAATTAGCTCTGATAACTTCTTGGTTTCCAGTTTATTTTTGTGGGACAGATAAGAAATAATCTGTCCTCTTATGAAAGCCTTCAGAGTTTCCCAGAGTATTTCTACACAGATCTAGGAGGATGTATTTGTGTGTAAAAAAATCAATTTCCTAGTAAATAAACTCCATACAGTTCTCGAGGGTTAAGGCACAATCTGTGAGGTGAATGTATGGGACAAAGTGATATAAGCTCCATGATCAAAGGGGCATAGTCGGAGATAACAATAGCATCATACTTACTGTACAAGAAGTAATCAATTCTTGAGTAACAGTGATGCACAGGTGAGTAGAAGGCATATGCTCTTGAATTTGGGTTTAGGAATCTCTAGGGGTCTGATAAGTTATGATCAGTTACGAACTGTGATTATTTTTCAAGTGTTAGATATCATCACCCCTGTGGCAGGAGACATATCTAGGTCTGGATTTAAAACACAATTAAAGTTACCATCCATAATTTTATGAGTCTTCACATTTATATTTATCAAAATTGCTTAACAGTTAAATAAATTACCCATTACAATCAGATATCACCTATCAGGATCAGATACTACTTCTGATACTACAAATGAAATTGTTCTGTGTATAAGAATTCCCACACTTCTAGTTTTCTTTGTAAAGCTAGAATAGAATATTTGGCTAGTCCAGTCTCTGTGCAGCCAGGCCTGGGTCCTTGCTTACTGAGTGGGAGAATACTTTCTTACTGTTTAATTCGTGATTGAGACCTTTAACATTCCAGCTTACAAAGTTAACTGTTTGGTGATCTTTTGTTGACATTCTGTTGTCTTAATTTAAGATAGTAGTACATTATTACAAAAGACAATGTTGACCTTAATTTCCAATTTTTCCAGGTGTTATTGCAGTGAAGCTTATTGATATGTTGGCTCTTACAATTATAAGGATTAATAGGACAAATAAGAAATAAACTTTTGATTATGAGTCAGCAGTTCTTACAGCTGTACTACCAAAGCAGTGGTGGCAGTGTCGTACCCTAACCTGATTTCTTTCTCTTCGGTTATATTCTTGAATAAAAGCGTGCTTGTTTTGTTATACATGTACCTTTTCTGAAAGTGCTTATTTGATATTTGGACTACAGTCTTCACACATTATACACATCCTGTCAAAATTTTGTCTTTAGTAATGAAACATGAAAAAAGTTTGTGTTTACCCTATACAACTCCAGGCATCTCACACCAAGATAAACAAGGCTTGAGCTAGGAGAGCTTTTTGCCCGAGATGAGCTCAGTCAATGGGGAGAATGGGACAGCAGTCTGCTTGCTGCTTGTGCTGATCAACACATTTACAAAACAAAAGATGCTGATGGAGAGGTGTGAAGAAATTTAAGGTGGGCCAGGATTTCGAGTTTTTTCATAGGGATTCTAGTGTTAAATCTCAGAATAAGCTTTTTCCACACTAAATGTAAAATGTTTTTAAACCTGATTGACTGTTCATTTACTGTATCTACTCTTAAAAGATTGTATTTGTTTGTCCCTTTAAGAATTTGTTGCATCTGCTTAAAAGTTTCCCAACCAATGTTAAAATTAACAATTTTTGTTTTGCATATATACTCTGGCAAAACACTTAGAAATGCATTATATCACGATCACTAGACCCTATTGGTTCAATCATCCCTACCCCCTGAGTTCTATCCTGGTTATTACAAGATTTAAAATATAGGTGCTTCCCCTCTTGTTGGGTGTTTAAAGTGGATAGAGAATCATGCCTTCTTTTAAATCACAGTGTGATCCAGTCACTTACTATTTTTAGCTACTTTGCCTGAAAAAGTGACCTGGCTAATCAAAATCTGAAGAACCCCAAAACTAGTTGGTAGATAGGGTGGCATTTTTTAAATGATGTAGAAAATGCAAGTACAAAAGTGTAAACTTAGTTACAACAATTGTAATAATAAATGTCTCTACAATTATAATTATAATAAATAATGCAAAGTGATGCTGAACAAATAATTATTCCATCAATGTTTACATTGCATTGTACTGTTTAAAGATGTAAATTAAAGCTTGTATTATACAAACTAGACTTAAATCCAGAATGAGACATGTTATTTCTCATCACAAGTCAATTGAAACTCCAAGTCTAAAATCAGACATTTTTACTCTTCCTTGCTGCAGATTCATCAATGACATCATTACAAGAGATTTGCCGAGCAACCTCATGATTGATGCTGTGGACACTAGAGGGCACTGCAGCTCCTCAAACCCAACACAACAGACACAGGGTGCAAGTTAAAAGCACAAAGAGCTTATTTATTGTGAGGAAAACTCTTCACAAAGTGTAACCACTACAGCCACAAGTAAATAATTGGATCAGCACACAGTTATTCTTCTCTCTCTCTTTCTCTGTTTCTTGGTCTCTTTCTTCTCTGCTCCTCCCAGCAAGTTTCGTTCGCCTTCCATCCAACTCTGGCTAGTCCCTGTGAGGCCGGCTAGTCCTTTTATATTGACCAACCCGGAAGTGCCTCTCCTCTTCTGCTAATGTGATCTGCAAGCACTTCCAGGTTAGGCAGAAACCTTGTACCATATGGTTCCTCCATTTTCACAGAACCCCCTGACTACACCCACGGTACTCAAAAGGGCTTAGAACTCCAAGTCCAATTATTAGGGCCCTGTGGGAATCCAGGGCATTGCTGCAATCCAGGGGAGCTGCCATCTAGCATTCCCCCATTCTTCCTTTTTTGGGTGTCCCAGCCGGGTTGGGCTGCCAGTCTTCCCTTGCAATACTAATGACAGCTGGAATATTGCTGGACAATAAGTGAAAGTGCATTCCAATGAAAACCATAACTTCACACAAAGAGATGTGTGAATCTAGAATTAATTCCTGTTCTAAGCAGGTGAAGCAAAAACACCAATCACTTTTTAAAAACGTATGATTAAGATGATGGAACATCACCTATGGCACTACAAGATTGTCTTCTTATGCTCTTCATGTGAACAGACACTAAAGAAAATTATTAATGCTATTGTCTTTCAAATGTTTAATAATGTTGGTATATAGAACCAATCAAAAATTCTGTCTCAGCAGTTTAGAAATATTAAAGTCAGTGCACAGACTCTTTAATACACGTAACTACTGCAATAGTTAACCATTTACAGGAAGTTGTGTGGGCAATTACATGTTAGTGAAAATTTATCAGGTTGAAAGTAAAAGCTAAAGCACAGTTGCTAAAGCAGAGCTGAGAGTCACGTGTGCTTTGTGCTGACGTGTGCTTTGCAAACGCTAGAGTCTGTTGAGAGTGTTGGTTTGTTCTGTGGTGTGAGATTTACATTAAAAAAATACATTTTGCTCTTAAAAACTTGGGTTTTGGTTGCCTCTAAGGAACCGTGTGGGAATTTTTAAAGCTTTTTTCCCTTTAGAAGGGTTTTTTGCTTTTTTAGCCGCACAAGAGCAAAAGTAGCTGGGTGTTTGGAAGTGCGCTTGGAAAAGTTATTTGTACTTGTTCTTTTTCTTGTTATCTGTATTTGAATTAGCATCGAGGCGGCAGGGTAGAAAGCAGCAGTAACTGATATCGGCATTTGTAAATAAATAACCGCGTCGTCGTAACAGCGATTCCTTAGTTTAAAGGAAAAGAAAAAAAGGCCGCGGCTGACTTCAAAGCAGTAAAAGGTGGAAACTCAGTAGTGCGCAGGTAAGCGGCCTGCGTTAAGACACCGTTCAGGCACAAGGAGCAGTAGGAGCAAATAAGGTAGTAAAGTTTTATTTATTTGTTTATTTTAGATTAAACAGTCCTTAGCCGTCCAGAGGCAGAACAGTTAAGTGGGCGACAGCGTATTGGTTCATTAATACGGGGGAATACAAACAGTGCGAGTGAAGAGCTTATAAGTAAGAAGAGCGCAAAGCTAGAAGAGACAGAGAAAAGTAAAGTTAACCTCATAGAAAGGCAAACAGCAGGCAGCTGAGAGGGAGAACAGTACAGGAGCTTAAGGGGAAAAGGTGTAAAATATCTGTAGCAGATCTTAGTGTTACCATTTAAGTTAAGGAGCAGCTGAAAGAAGAAGAAATTTAATTTTAAGAAAGAAAAAAAATATATATAGTTAAGGCAGCTTAGTAATCCCAAATCAAATTTTAATAATGAGGCCAGTGCAATGCAAGTCCTGTTGGATGTTGGACTTTTTAGATGATGGTTTGGAAGAGCCAGTTGTCTATGAGGGCTACATCTGCAAGAGATGCCAGCTGATCCAGCACCTCGAGCTCAGGGTCGCTGAACTGGAGGAGGAGTTGGCTGACCTGCGTTGTAATAGAGAATTGGCGGACTTGGCCCAGGTGTCCTTTAGAGATAGTGTGCACCCCTAAGGTGGCGGGAGGAGATTCCAGACCAGACAGGTAGGAATAGGTGGGTCACGGTCGCAAGGCGTAAGGTAAAGGGTGCACACTGTCCGGGGGCATCAACCCCAGAATTAGAAGTGTCTAACCGTTATCATGTCCTGGCGGAGCTGGACGGTGACTCTGATAATTCTGAGGTGGTAGGCAGGGTTGAGGAGCCCCAACGGGCCACCTCAAAACCAGTTCCCAAAAGAGAGAGGTAGTGATAGTTGGGGACTCAATCATTAGGGGATTGAAGCGCAGGTGTGCTCCAGAGAGAGAGAGTCTCAGACGGTGTGTTGCCTTCCGGGAGCACAGGTGGGAGACCTCCTGGAAGGGTGGATAGGCTCTTGGCCAGAGCGGGTGGATCCAGTTGTCATTGTCCACGTTGGAACAAATGACATACATAAGGGTAGTCTGTCAGTTCTGCGATCCAAATTCAAAGAGTTAGGTACCAAGCTGAGGAGCAGAACTGACAAGGTAGTCTTCTCCGAAGTTCTGCCTGTGCCACGCGCCAGTCCAGGTAAGATTGAGGAGATTAGAAGGCTTAACGCGTGGCTCAAATCTTGGTGCAGGGTAGAAGGGTATAGGTTTATGGGGCATTGGGACTCCTTTTGGAACAGATGGGACCTGTTCGCGTGACGGGTTACATCTGAACCGGAGGGGCACCAATGTATTGGGGAGGCGTATGTGTAGGCTAGTCGAGGATTGTTTAAACTAGGGAATGGGGGCAGGGAGTTTAGGACAGGCCAGATTTAGATCTATACATGGAAGAACAAACAATGGTGTAGAAATAAAAATGCATAGTAATGTAAATTTTAAGCAAACACGTAAAGATAGAAGGATTAACACATTAAAAATAGCTTGCCTTAATGCTAGAAGTATCAAAAATAAGGTAAGTGAGTTGGAGTTGTATGTAGCAGAGCACAATTATGATATTATAGCAATAACGGAAACCTGGCTAAATAACAAAGATGGGGATGAGTGTAACATAGAGGGATACACATTTTTTAGGAAGGATAGACAGAACAGAAAAGGAGGTGGGGTTGCTGTTTATGCCAAACAGGAATTAAATGTAAGTCATCTTCAGTTGGATGATGAGCCCCATCTTAGTGAGGACATGTGGCTTCGCCTGGAAAATATTAGGGAAAAAGGTCTCATTTTAGGAGTGTGTTATAGACCACCCAATTCAGACAGTAATTTCAACACACATCTTTTAGTAATATCAAAAGGCAAGTTTACAGGGGATATTATAGTCATGGGGACTTTAATTATCCAAATATTAACTGGGATAACCTTACAGATGGAGGAGCACAAGAGCAGGAGTTTTAGAAGTAATCGCGACTGTTTTTAACACAGCATGTTAAAGCACCAACAAGGGGTGAAGCCTATCTGGATTTAGTATTCTGTAATAATCAGGATAGAATTGAGGGTGTAGAGGTGATTGAACCACTAGGGTCAAGTGACCATAATGTAATACAATTCTCAGTATTTTGTAAGAGTACAGATGCAAAGACTAAAATTGTTAAGTTGAACTTTAGTAGGGCTAATTTTGAGCAGATGCGACAAAGTCTAAGTAGGATAGACTGGGATAAGCTTTTAAATGTGAAGACAGTCGAGGAGCAGTGGAACAGGTTTAAAATGTTTTACATGTAATGCAGGACAGATACATACCTAAATTTGGAAGTAATAGGAAACTAAAAAATCTCCACGATGGATTAATAAAGATTTAAAAAGAAGTTGCAAAGGAAAAACTGCTGTATAAGGCATATAAGACTAATGACTGCAAAGAGAACCGTAGCGTATGAGAAAATGAGGGCAACCATTAAGAAGGATATCAGAGAGGCTAAAAGACAGTTGGAGAGGAATATAGCAGATAAGGCGAAAGAAGACCCCAAGAGATTCTTTCAGTATTTTAGTAGTAAAAGAACAGTTAAGGAGGAGGTCAAGTTCATCAGGAATAGTAAAGGGAATTAAAAGATACAGACAATGAAATAGCAGATGCCCTAAACTTACATTTTTCTGAGGTGTTTACAAGTGAGCAAGTGGATAACCTGCCAGAGGTAAACACAACTACTAAGGAGGTACTGAGGGATTTGGAAATTGTAGAGGGAGAAGTGCTGCTCAGATTAAATAAGATGAAATCAAACAAATCACCAGGCCCAGATAATATTTATCCTCGTGTTCTTAAGGAGGCTAGTGAGTACATATATAAACCCTTGACACATATTTTTAGGAAGTCACTGTGCACTGGAGAGATTCCAAAGGACTGGAAAATGGCAAATATCATCCCATTATATAAAAAGGGTGACAGGGCAGATCCAAGCAACTATAGGCCAGTAAGCTTAACAAGCATCACAGGAAAATTAATGGAAGGAATTATTAAGGATAAGATTGAGCAACACATGACAAGGACAGGAGTTATTCTGAACAGTCAGCATGGGTTCAGAAGGGGGAGGTCGTGTTTTACTAACATGTTGGAATTCTATGAGGAGGCAACAAAAGGATACGATCAAAGTGGAGCTTATGATATTATTTATCTGGACTTTCAGAAAGCATTTGATAAGGTGCCACATGAGAGGTTGGGCATCAAGTTAAAAGAAGTGGGAATTCAGGGTGATGTTTTTAGATGGGTGCAGAATTGGCTCAGACACAGGAAGCAGAGGGTGATGGTACGAGGAACCTCATCAGAACTGGCGATGTTAAGAGTGGTGTTCCACAGGGGTCAGTGCTAGGGCGCTGCTATTTTTAATATATATAAATGATTTAGATAGGAATATAAGTAACAAGCTGGTTAAGTTTGCAGATGATACCAAGATAGGTGGATTAGCAGATAATTTGGAATCCGTTATATCATTACAGAAGGACTTGGATAGCATACAGGCTTGGGCAGATTTGTGGCAGATGAAATTTAATGTCAGTAAATGTAAAGTATTACACATAGGAAGTAAAAATATTAGGTTTGAATACACAATGGGCGGTCGAAAAATCGAGAGTACACCTTATGAGAAGGATTTAGGAGTCATAGTGGACTAAAAGCTATCAACTTCCAAACAGTGTTCAGAAGCCATTAAGAAGGCTAACAGAATGTTAGGTTATATAGCACGATCTGTGGAGTACAAGTCCAAGGAGGTTATGCTCAACCTTTATAATGCACTGGTGAGGCCTCATCTTGAGTACTGTGTGCAGTTTTGGTCTCCAGGCTACAAAAGGACATAGCAGCACTAGAAAAGGTCCAGAGAAGAGCGACTAGGCTGATTCCAGGTCTACAGGGGTTGAATTATGAGGAAAGATTAAAAGAGCTGGGCCTTTACAGTTTAAGCAAAAGAAGATTAAGAGGTGACATGATTGAAGTGTTTAAAATTATGAAGGGAATTAGTACAGTGGATCGAGACTTGTATTTTAAAATGAGCTCATCAAGAACACGGGGACACAGTTGGAAACTTGTTAAGGGTAAATTTCGCACAAACATTAGGAAGTTTTTCTTTACACAAAGAACGATAGACACTTGGAATAAGTTACCAAGTAGTGTGGTAGACAGTAAGACGTTAGGGACTTTCAAAACTCGACTTGATGTTTTCTTGGAGGAAGCAAGTGGATAGGACTGGCGAGCTTTGTTGGGCTGAATGGCCTGTTCTCGTCTAGATTGTTCTAATTCTAATTCTAATTCTAGTAGTCTGAAATGTAGCACATAATTCTTTAAACATTGCATTTCAGAAGAAATGTAATTTATGAGGAAATAAGAAAGTATTACCATTATGTAGTTTGAATATATACTGTAATGTTAGATTTTGGCCTATAAGGCCACTTCTTCCCTCAGAGTTCTTTTTTTGTTATAGTTTCCTGAGCTTTCAAGAAGTTCATAACATACTTTAACATCTGGTATAATGTATGAAGCACAGGCTTCACAAAGTGAGGGAGATACCAGCCAGTCACCATATTCTTCATAGCACTGATAATTCTTCTAGAAACCCTCCATCCTTAGTAGAGAACTTACTAAATGCTATGGAATGTTGTACGTGTGTGCTATACTTACCAAGTGATTGTGTGAATGTGGCATTTGTGTTAGAAAGCTGATGTTGTGCGCTTTGTATATCTGCCTTTTCAACTATTACATCACTGAGTGCCAAATAATGGGTTCAGACACTTTCTAATCACTTTCAGTTTCATCTTCCTTTTTACTTTTATATGCAACATGAGAAGTGTAAACTTCCTCTTGTGCACTTTGTACTTTTCTCCATCTTGATTGTAACATGAACTTACTGAGATTTCAAGTAGCATGAATGTGCAACTTAGATGAATTTTTGACATCTCATATCCTGCACTATTTCATTACAGATGGATATGTTAATGCAAACTGAGTTATAAAATCTTTCAAATTTATAGCTTGATAAGTGCAAAGCTTGCACTACATTTTAACTGAATTATTTAGCAGTATAATGTACTCACATGTGCACTGCATGTTAACAGTCAGTTGCAGAGGGGATCACATAAAGGTCATGGGGCATTTTATTTCTTAAGATGTTAGTCATGCTTCAAAGCTGAATGTGATTTCTGGATTGCAAAAACACAAATGAGAATTTCACAAAAATGCAATGAAATACAAAAGAATCTCACAGTGTCACCTTACTCTTCTACCCCACCTCACCCCAAGCTACCTAAAAGGTGAAGCAGTGCAGCCATGCACACAATTATTATCCTCTGCACTATTTTTAATGTATCTGCCCCCCTTTTTCTAAAACCTGCTCTCAAAAATTGCTAAGAACTGGGTCACTTTAATAAATAATAACATTGATTAAAATATTTAAAAGAAGACAGTTGTGCCAGCCATTGCAGACATAAAATTATATTTCCCTCTTTTTTAAACAATACTTGTATTGCTGCAAACATAAGAATCCAGTTCCCCTTCCACTGATTATTTATTTAATAAATTACTTTTTTTGTATTTTGCATTTTTCAAGGCTGTTTCCTTGATACACTAGTCATTGAAATATACAAACAGGGAATATTTTCAACATCTGTTTAATAATATGTACTATACATAAGCTACCTAGCTCAATTTTTAAAACTGTTTAAATGCACTCTACTTGAAACAATCAAGGAAAAAACAAATTAGCACTGGCAGTGGTGCATGATTAAACACACCTTTCAAATTCTCCATCTATTTGGGGAAGGTTAATCTATTTTCTGGATTTATACAGAATATTTTATTTTTTTAAACCAAAAAGTTTTTTAATATTATAGAAAGAAAGCAAAGTCTTATTTAAAATACATGCCACAAAATAATGGTGAACAAATGAGTTTAAGATGCTATTGACTAGTGTGCATAAAGAAGGCTTTGTTCTTTCTCTATAAGAGGCAAAATTCAACTTCCCTTTAAAGGCTTTGAAAGTACACCAGTAAATTAAAATAAATGGAGAACTTTTACTAATATACTGTATTTTTCTTTTTTTCTTGACTGACCTCACGCAATGAGCAGCACTTGAAAAATCTGTTCACAGCTGGTCACCAAGTGCAATAACCTTATGTGCAAATGACTAAGGGAAAGTGTGGAGATTTTTTTCTAGCACATATTTTCAACTTGAAACCCCACTAAGAAAAAAGTAATAAAAAAAGTCTTGAAACTGGAGTGTATTAATACTGCAAGGTTTAATGAATTGTAGAAGGTCTGCCTTATATATATATATATATATGTATATATATATATATATATATATATTTTTTAATATATATACTACTGTATATGTATATATTGTTACAGATTTGACAGGCACAGGTGCTAGTTGTTGGAGCACCAACATAAGGAAACACCTATTAATAAGTTCTAAACTGAAAAGAAACAAAAAGTAGTTAGGATACACCTCTTCTATTAAAGAGTGTGTCAGGGATGCCAGGGGCTATGACCCGGCCGGGACGCCAGGAGGGACCGGAAGAGGGGCAGAGCCCGGCCTGATCACGTGGGGTGCGCCTTCCGGGTTGTTTTGGGAGCCACGGGTCAAGGGCTTGGAAGCTCTTCCCTGTAGGGGCCGTGGCCACCGCCAGGAGGCGCCCCAATGCCTTGGGATTTGTTTCCCCAGCACTCCTGCCACACCAGGAAGTGCTGGGGAAGACTTGAGGCGGTGCCGGGGAGCAGCGGGAGGACAGCCGACACTTCCGCCACGCTGGGGCGTGGCCAGAAGATTGCCGGGAGCACCTGGGGCTCATCCGGGTCCTTCATAAAAGGGGGCCGTCTCCCGTCATTCAGGGCTGGAGTCGGGTGGAGGTAGGACGAAGCTGTGAAGAGTGGAGGCGGCCCGAAGAAAGGCATTGTGGCCAGGACATTGGGTATTTGGGGGTTTGTGCACGTGACTAGGTCTTTGTGACCATTGTTTGGGGTCTTGGTGACCTATTCTTGTAAATATTATTGTAAATAAACGTGTGGTGGTGTCAAAACAACATGTCCGCCTGTCTGTGCCCGGGTACCGTTCACATCTGGCGTAGTCGGCAGGATGCTCCGCCTGTTACAAGGCGGAGACCTGTACAAAAAAATATTGTTGTGGGCGGCCCGGTGCAGCAGGGACCCCACCACGTACGCGGGTGCTGCGTGCACACAGCCCCGCTGGGTAAAGAACCCACGGACCGCCAGGGTCCGCAGGAGGGCCGTTATTCCCTGAAGCGGGCGGGCGTGCATTGGAAGAGTGCAGCGGTCTCCGGAAGCGCCGTTGCTGGAGGCGCCGGGGCGGCATGGCGTCGGAGAGGCCACACCGAGGGCGTTTCCCCGGTATGACGGGACCTGGGAGGTGAGTTCCCCTGCCTATCGGCAGCCGGCCCTTGGGGGCCGGGCGTGTGTTTTGTTTTCCAGGCAGGGACCTCCAGGATCCGCGTCAGTGGCGGGCGCATGCTGGTTTGCGGGCTCCGGCAGCACAGCGGCAGCGCGAGGGCTGCGAAGGAGGAGCGCTGCAGCTCGAGGCGCTGGCAACAGCAAGGCTGCCGGCAAACGCGTCGCCGCCGCAGAAAGGGAGCCAAGATGGCCGCGGACCGGAAGTCCCTCCCCCTGACAGGCACGCGATTGGACGGTGTGTCTTGCGTGCCCGCCGATGACTGTAGAGGCGGGACCAAGGAATGTCCATCACGGGCAGGGGAGACCCGATTGGGCGGAGGAGAAGGCCCACAGGAAGTGGCGGCGTCGGAGGCCGACAGTCAGGTAGGCTCAGCGTCGGTTAACTTCCTGTCTTTGCGGCTGCTTTGGCGGAGCTGGAGGCGTCCCTTCAGCCCGCCGGGCAGCGTGTGTTACAGGTGCTATGTGCCCTCCGGGCTGAGGTGCTGGTACTGGAGAGGAAGGCGCTGCGGCGCTGAGAACGTTCTATCGACGGCGGACGGCGCGACGCTGGAATCTCCAGCGGAGAGGTACAGCGGAGGCGGTGAGTACAGCCGACTCGTAAAGCATATGGGAGGGTCTGCTGAAAAGGCTGTGAAGACAATGAGCAGTTCGAGTAAGCAGCCCTCCGACAGGAGTGCGGCGCCTGGACTGCATGCGCGGCGAGGGGAGTCCGAGAGGGCGCTGAAGGACACGGGCTGCTAAGTGCCCGGGTCCTAAGCGCCTCCGCCCGAGTCGGCTGCGGTCTTGCTCCGCACTATAGGGACGCAGACGGGACAGAGGCGCCTTTTATTCCATAAGGAGTCTCAAACCGTCAAGGCGTCCGAAAGTAAAGGGAGGATTAAGAGGCTGGGTGCCGATTCCTCCGATAAGGTGAGCAGCGTTGCTGGGTGCAGCGTGTGGCTGGCTGCCCTCTGGGAGAGCAGAGGGAATCCCTGAGGCCGGCGGAGAGAGCGGGCGGTGCCGACGACTCCATCGTCGAGAGGGACACGGAAGCCGCGGAGAGGGTGCCGATCAGGCAAGTGCCGGGGTGCGGTTGGAGGGAACGCTGCCCGTGCGTGGCACGAGCTGGGTGCTTTGGCAGCGGTTCTGCCCTGTGTTCTCTTTGTAGGGGCGGACCCGGCGAGTTGAAGGAACCCCTTCGTGGCGGAACAGCCCTCTGATGTCGGGCCGTCTGCAGAAGGATCTCTCTGTCGGTGCGCAGGTGCGCTCGCAGCTAGAGGAGCCAACGGGGCGAGTGGCTCAGAACAAAGGCGTGGAGGTCCCGGAGGGGTGCCTACCGAGGAGCCCCGGGGTGCGGTAAAAGGGGGGAGCACAACCTGTGCGAAGCACAGGGATGCACCATGGGTTGGTGTCGGGATTGTGTCTCCGCCCCTGTCCCTGCTAGGAGTGCGGGGCCGGACCCCGGCTATCCTCGAGTGGGACCCGTTTCGGAGCTCTGCTGCCCTCGCGGGACGGGTCGCTCTTACCCACGAGTGGTCTTCGCTGGCTGTGGGGCACTGTCAGGGATGCCAGGGGCTATGACCCGGCCGGGACGCCAGGAGGGACCGGAAGAGGGTCAGAGCCCGGCCTGGATCACGTGGGGTGCGCCTTCCGGGTTGTTTTGGGAGCCACGGGTCAAGGGCTTGGAAGCTCTTCCCTGTAGGGGCCCGTGGCCACCGCCAGGAGGCGCCCCAATGCCTTGGGATTTGTTTCCCCAGCACTCCTGCCACACCAGGAAGTGCTGGGGAAGACTGAGGCGGTGCCCCGGGGAGCAGCCGGGAGGACAGCCGACACTTCCGCCACGCTGGGGCGTGGCCAGAAGATTGCCGGGAGCACCTGGGGCTCATCCGGGTCCTTCATAAAAGGGGGCCGTCTCCCGTCATTCAGGGCTGGAGTCGGGTGGAGGTAGGACGAAGCTGTGAAGAGTGGAGGCGGCCCGAAGAAAGGCATTGTGGCCAGGACATTGGGTATTTGGGGGTTTGTGCACGTGACTAGGTCTTTGTGACCATTGTTTGGGGTCTTGGTGACCTATTCTTGTAAATATTATTGTAAATAAACGTGTGGTGGTGTCAAAACAACATGTCCGCCTGTCTGTGCCCGGGTACCGTTCACAAGTGATAATGGCTAATAGAGAGCTCTGTCTTCTGTCAAGGGTTCAAAATCTTACTTCCAATTAAGAGACTGCCAGTATATATAGGATTGAGCCGAAAAAGGATGGGACTTAATACATGCATTAGGACAAGGTTAGGTGTAGAACACTTAGAGCTGTGGAGAAGATTGAAGGTATTGTCAGTGCACCCTCTTGCCCAGGGAGTGTTATTGTTGGTCTTACCTGACCCTTTTGTGTAATTATTATACACGCATATATGAGCAAATATGTACAGTATATATATATATATATATATATATATATATAGTACAGGCCAAAAGTTTGGACACAACTCCTCATTCAATGTGTTTTCTTTATTTTCATGACCATTTACAGCACTCCATCACTCTCCTTCTTGGTCAAATAGCCCTTACACAGCCTGGAGGTGTGTTTGGGGTCATTGTCCTGTTGAAAAATAAATGATCGTCCAACTAACCTGACTTCTGCACAATACAACTGCTGGTCCCAACCCCATTGATAAAGCAAGAAATTCCACTAAATAACCCTGATAAGGCACACCTGTGAAGTGAAAACCATTTCAGGTGACTACCTGTTGAAGCTCATCGAGAGAATGCCAAGAGTGTGCAAAGCAGTAATCAGAGCAAAGGGTGGCTATTTTGAAGAAACTACAATATAAAACATGTTTTGAGTTATTTTACCTTTTTTTGTTAAGTACATAACTCCACATGTGTTCATTCATAGTTTTGATGCTTTCAGTGAGAATCTACCAATGTAAATGGTCATGAAAATAAAGAAAGCACATTGAATGAGGAGGTGTGTCCAAACTTTTGGCCTGTACTATATATAAATATATATATATATATTGTGGTGGATTGCCGGCATTTTACTCCGGCCCTCAACCCCAGGCCACCAGGAGGAGCTCTCCCGACAGCATGCTCATGCCCCGAGTTCCAGCAGGGCATCATGGACTATGTAGTGTTTGTACACAGCCCTGCTGGATACCTTGGGGGCCACCAGGCATCGCTGTAGGGGGGCTCGTAGGCTCTTATGTGCCCTATGACCCAGGAGTGCGTCACGGTCACGTAACAGGAAGAAACGACGTGCTCCTGGGTTGAAGAAAAGGACTATTCACCCTGACCCGGAAGGAATAAGGACTTGTGGACTGTTGGGCAGGAACACCTCCGGGTCAGGGAATATAAAAGGACCGTGGGAGCTCCCAGACAATGAGCTGAGTTGGGAGGCAGGGTGGCTAAGCGTCTGGGAGTGGAGGATTGTGATTTATTGGTTATTGTTTATTGAAGAATAGTGGAGTGGTGGTGCTTTGTGCACAATTATTATTATAATAAATAATTATTGGATTTTTATCTGGTGTCTTGACGTGTGGTCTGAGGGTACAAGGGTGCGAGAAAGCACTTAATCTGTCACAGTTGGCATAGCTTCGGCTGGATTCTCTGGCCGTCAGTTTGGCAGAGGACCTGAAAAATTTTACTGTGGACAGAATACCCCGGGAAGACAGCGTCACGACACACACAGGAATAATCGTCAGAAACCTCATCTTTTTTCAAGTCCGTAATGGGGAAAAAGAAGACAAAACAGGGCAACAGCACCAGCGGAAGTTCCATGTTCGTCATGGCCGACACTCGGGATGAGCGACAGGCGACTACGGATCGGGAGAGGACTCCGGACGAAGAAACCTACAACGAGGTATGTGCTGGAAATGTAGATAATCTATTTAAAATTACTCATTTTGTACCGTGCACATACCTCGGAAAAGATCATCCGGAAGTTCTGCGGGATGCAGGAGAATCTCCCGAAGACAGTGTGGCGCTTTTGTGCGGGCAGACGGACAACAAAAAGGACTTCCGCATTACGGGTGCCGGCGAGGGACACGGAACATTACCACGAAGGATTCCAGAAAGGTGACGTTCCGTGTCCAGCTGTTTGTGACTTCGCCCAAGAAAAGACGGACTTGATTTTTCCGAAGGGGAAAGGGGAGGTGAGCGAAGCACCGCTCAACCCACTAGAAGGCAAGGAGGGCTGGGAAATGGCTGGTCGATCTGCCGACAAATTAATACAGGCAGATCGCAGTCAGCCAAAGATGGCGGCCCGGTCCTCGTCCGTAGAGAACTCCAATTCCCAGAAACCCGTGCGGAACCCGTCACAGCCGTGCCGACAGCGGGCGTGTTCATTGGCTCCCGGCCGGACGGTAGGATGAACCAGGAAGTAACCCTATCTCCGGCCGAATTAACTAACTGTTTTGACGTGCGGGAGCTCGAAAAATTAATAGAGCCCATGCGGAGTATTTTGCAGACTTTGGAGGCAATTAAGAAGATCGTTGGGGACTTGGGAGCAGCGGCTGAAGCGCCTTTAAGAAAGGTGGATGAATACTTACGGCGATTTGGTCGGGAGTCCCCCCTCATGATTGATTTGGCGGTACAGGTGAGTTTTACCGGTACCGTACAGAATAAGGGGACACAGAGTGGCGGGCCCTTGGTTAATTAGTAGCGGGTGCCAAGTCACTCTGAGCCCTAGCGAATGTGGTGTGATGACAGAAGGGGCGGTGGAAGCACTGATCGTACCAGAGCAGCTGAAAAGTGCTGTCTCTTTGAGCGATTCGGTGCTGAAGATGCCACCTCTGGTTTCTTTAAAGTCAACGGGCATGCAAACAGCAAAGAGGCTCTCTTTTCCCAATAGAGAGACTCAAGCTGTGCGCTGACCCCAGAGTAAGCAGGAGATCCCGAAATACACGTGGGTCTCCTGACAAGGTGGAAAAAAGGGCGGAGAGCAGCGAGGCGGCCAGAAAACCCTCCTTAGCGGGGGAAAGGGCGGAGCTGACAGAATTCCCGAGATGTTTCAGGTCTCGGGAAGAGAGACAACCAGGAGGACGTCGGCAGTGCTACAACTGTCAGCAACCAGGACACGTGTGGCGAGATTGTTCCCGGAGGACAGGGGAGCGGAGGGATAGAAGATACACCGTTCCCCAAGGTTAGCGGGAGGTTTAAACAATACAGCCAAGGTCGGATGGCGCGTCCTCCTGGAGGAGGGCGTCCCTCGCTGAGGATCGGCGCTCCGCCCCAGTTGTCGCCGCTAAGGGGACTGTGGTGGATTGCCGGCATTTTACTCCGGCCCTCAACCCCAGGCCGCCAGGAGGAGCTATCCCGACAGCATGATCATGCCCCGAGTTCCAGCAGGGCATCATGGACTATGTAGTGTTTGTACACAGCCCTGCTGGATACCTTGGGGGCCACCAGGCGTCGCTGTAGGGGGGCTCTTATGAGGGTACAAGGGTGCGAGAAAGCACTTAATTTTGTCACTATATATATATATATATATATACATATATATATATATATATATATATATAAAGAGAGAGTCATATGAAAAAGTTTGTGAACCCCTCTCAGACTGCATAATAATTTACTCTACTTTCAACAAAAAAGATAACACTGGTATGTCTTTCATTTCCTAGGAACATCTGAGTACTGCGGTGTTTTCCAAACAAAGATTTTTTGGTGAAGCAGTATTTAGTTGTATGAAATTAAATCAAATGTGAAAAACTGGCTGTGCAAAAATGTGGGCACCCTTGTAATTTTCCTGATTTGAACGCATGTAACTGCTCAATACTGCTTACTTGCAACTCCAAATTGGTTGAATTAGCTCGTTAAGCCTTGAACTTCATAGACAGGTGTGTCCAATCATGAGAAAAGT
The DNA here is from genome assembly GCF_016835505.1 of Polypterus senegalus. Classification (NCBI taxonomy): domain Eukaryota; kingdom Metazoa; phylum Chordata; class Cladistia; order Polypteriformes; family Polypteridae; genus Polypterus; species Polypterus senegalus. The sequence continues at coordinate 123,971,494 of NC_053162.1, forward strand.
TATTTAAGGTGGTCAATTGCAAGTTGTGCTTCCCTTTGACTCTCCTCTGAAGAGTAACAGCATAGGATCTTCAAAGCAACTCTCAAAAGATCTGAAAACAAAGATTGTTCAGTATCATGGTTTAGGGGAAGGCTACAAAAAGCTAACTCAGAGGTTTAAACTGTCAGTTTCAACTGTAAGGAATGTAATCAGGAAATGGAAGGCTACAGGCACAGTTGCTGTTAAACCCAGGTCTGGCAGACCAAGAAAAATACAGGAGCGGCATTTGTGCAAGATTGTGAGAATGGTTACAGACAACCCACAGATCACCTCCAAAGACCTGCAAGAACATCTTGCTGCAGATGGCGTATCTGTACATTGGTCTACAATTCAGTGCAATTTGCACAAAGAACATCTGCATAGCAGGGTGATGAGAAAGAAACCCTTTCTTCACTCACACCACAAACAAGAGTCGCTTGTTGCATGCAAATGCTCATTTAGACAAGCCAGATTCATTTTGGAACAAAGTGCTTTGGACTGATGAGACAAAAATTGACTTATTTGGTCATAACAAAAAGCACTTTGCATTGCGGAAGAAGAACACCGCAATCCACCAAATTCCAAGAAAAACACCTGCTACCTACTGTCAAATCTGGTGGAGATTCCATCATGCTGTGGGGCTGCGACCCAAAACACAGTTCGAAATCTACAAAGGCATTCATGCATCACAGTCCCCTGACTTGAATATTATCGAAAATCCATGGGATGATTTGAAGCAGGCTGTCCATGATCGGTAGCCATCAAATTTAACTGAACTGGAAAGATTTTGTATGGAAGAATGGTCAAAAATACCTCCATCCAGAATCCAGACACTCATTAAAGGCTATAGGAGGCGTCTAGAGGCTGTTATATTTGCAAAAGGAGGCTCAACTAAGTATTGATGTAATATCTCTGTTGGGGTGCCCAAATGTATACACCTGTCTAATTTTGTTATTATGCATATTGCATATTTTCTGTTAATCCAATTAATTTAATGCCACTGCTGAAATACTACTGTTTCCATAAGGCATGTCATATATTAAAAATAAGCTGCTACTTTGAAAGCTCAGCCAACGATAAACAAAAATACAAAGAATTAAGAGGGGTTCCCAAACACTGGAGCTAAGTCTGAAGATGACATTCACCAATGATATCCTTGGGTCAGACAAACCAGGCTAAACAGGCTAATGTGAACCTGTCATGTGGATGTTCTTGTGAGATTAAATCACTACTCCTCCAGATTGAGAAGACACAATTGAGATGGTTTGGGTCCCTGGAGTTACTCTGTGCATGTCTCAATGGATGGAGACACTATGGAAAACCAATGACATGCTGAATGGATTATATCTTGGCTGGATGGTTGTAAACACATGAGATCAAATCTATAAAGAACAGGGAGGTCTAGGCTGAAATTAAAATAGTTCCTTTCCAAGCACACATTGCTCTTGTAATTGCAAAAACTGTTTTGGAGTATTTCAAGAACAGATAAAACCCTAAGAACACTCAATACATTTTCAATCAAAGCCTGACTCAGTTTCTGTTTTCTCAGGTTTAATGAAATTGAAAGATGTCTTCTTTGAAGCTGCTCTCCTCAAAGAAGGGTGGGAACAATTTGTTTGAGACAGACCTGAAAGACAGAAGTACCCCAGCTGGGAAAAGGCTGTTTGAATTAGAGAAACAAGCACTAATAAATATTTTCATCACTGTGAGATATAAAACTTGCATGTTAAAGCAGTTGACATATATCTACAGTATGTAAATACGCTAACACTGCAGTTAATTTATCCTCAGAAAACAAAGCTCCTTTATAACAAGTTAGTATGTGCATTATGGTTAACATGCACAAATTCAACTCAAATTCAACTGTGCAGCTTTCTTATACAGAATTGTCATTTTCTGATTTTAAAATTGTGTATTACACAAGTTTTATATGTGAATGCTTAGGTGTTTCAATGATACTATAGTTATCCATCCATGATGCTATATCCTAACAACAGGGTCACAGGGGTCTGCTAGCGCCAATCCCAGGGTGCAAGGCAGGAAACAAACCCCGCAGGGCACACACCCACCCCAAGGACAATTTAGAATCGACCAATGAAGCTAACCTGCATGTCTTTGGACTGTGGGAGGAAACAGGTGCACCCAGAGGAACCCCACGCAGACACGGGGAGAACATGCAAACACCACACAGGGAGGACCCGGGAACTGAACCCAGGTCTCCTAACTGCGAGGCAGCAGCGCTACCCACTGCGCCACCATGCCGCCCTATTAGAGTTATACTATTATTTTTTTAGAAGGCAATAAATACAATTTTCCCATTACGTCACAACAAAGTAAAACACAAAACTAAAATACACATTATAATGAGGCCACAACGTAGCAGAATCATTCTGGCCATCCATGAAATGAGCCAGTGCAGAGCTTGGCATAGGGTGTGGATAGACAATTAATACCTGCAAGAAGTTTGGAGAAGCCTATCTAATACTGCAATTCAAGAGTTTTAGGGTGAGGGCAGCGGAAAGTATTTTTAAACGAGGATGAGCTTATGATGGGAACATCTAGATGATGAATAAGACAGAGGAGAGCATGTCGAGCAGAATAGAATTGCCACCTATGGCCATGCAAGACAGTGGCATTGCAAGGAGACGGTAGAAGGCAACGGCAATGTAACATCCCCCACCATCTGTTAATTACAATATGCATTCATATTCCTCTTAGGTTAGGTGGGAGCCAGAGGGTGTTGGGTCCCTCATTTACAGGAACACCTAGGGTTGGCAGAGACAGTATTGTGAGGATGGCACCATAAAATATTTCTGACTGGTGAAGCAATTCTGGAGACTGTTCCAAAAGTAACTTCAGGATGGTGTTAATATAGTCACTAGTCTAATGTGTATGAAGTTGTGAGGGAGGCTTGAGACATGTAAATATAGGAGATAAGTTGCCAAGGCAGCAAGAGAGAGAGAGATGGGAGGAGAAGATAGTAATGATCAGTGTAGTGTTGTGGTGGGCAAACTACCTTACCATCCCAATAGGCAATCTAAGCCACATCACCATCAAATAAAATACTGTGTCACATGTAAAGACAACTTTGTCAAATGACTATAAACCATATGGCCATTATACAGTAAATTACAGTAGAAATGGTGGTATTCATCAACAACAATAACATAATAGCACTGCAAGTATGTAATGGACAAAATGTGACCAAATTGATTCTATGCCAAATAAATCCCAGATTTATCCCATGACAGTATCTCGTTTTTCCTTATATGTGCCACCATTTTCTGGCTGTGGTACCATCTGTTGCTAATAATATGATTCACCTTTTGAGGTGTGTCATAACTGGGTTGGAAATGTTAAGGAAGTGGCATATTATTGTCTGTTTGCAGGATGTATATAAACTCAAAAGCTTATAATGATTTGGTTAGATTTAAGGAAAGGACAAAAGATAGGTTTACATTTTCTGTCTTTGTGTATCTCATTTTTAATTTTTATATTATGTTGGCAACTTTGATGATTATTTCCTTTGTATTTATTTTCTTACTAACCTGTGTTGAATCTAGTTTTCTAGTTTCCTATTTTTAGTCAGTTACACAGTTTAACTATTTTTTATATGGGTAAATTATAAAGTAAAGGTGATTTGAAAATTATGCTGTATCCATAATGGGTGGAAGCTGACACAAGTAAATAACAGTTCTCTGCTGTTAGTCTAGTTGAAACCAAAGTCAAATGAACATGGATGCTTCGCTGTGGGATTGCACCATCGTTGAACAATGCTGTATTGAGATTTCTTTGTGTAGAGGAAGTGAAACCTGCAGAAGTTTACTGAAAGAGATTGGTTTGTGATCAGTAAGCTGTTTCAGTACCCATCTTCCACAAAGTTTACAGTACTGTCATCAAGCACTGTGGCATGTGCAGATCTATGGCTGATATCTGCATATACAGCAATAGATGACAACATTACCTATTGGTCTTCTCTGATGAAGGCCTTTGTTATGTCAATTTGGGCTTGTGTATATGATGCTGATGTTGTCCAAAATGATCTACACTGGTTACACTTGTTAATCCTGCCTTTAACAAGTGTCTGGTGTGCTTCCAGATAGGCTTAAAGTGGAGAAGGACAAACAAACTATAGTTGCCTTTAATTCACTATTAGCACTTAGACTTATCTTGCTCACCTGGAAGAATCCTAACTCAGCTATTTTAAGTCAATGGGTAACTGATGTTATATACTATTTGAAACTGCAAAAAAATCATATTCTCACCTAGAGGATCTATACAAAACTTTTCCAAAACTTGGCAGGATCTAATCAATAACATTTTAGAATAAACATTTAAACCAATGAAGTGGATTCTCTCCCCTCATTGTTACTGTATTCATTTTTATTAATTTATCTAGTTTACTAGTTTATAGTTTTACTCTGCTGGCCTTGCTCTCTTTCTCGTCGGCAGGGGTTGATTTGTTATTGTTATACATGAGTTGTGTGTATGGAATACTGTATTTGATTTTAATAAAATCAATAAAATGCAAAAAAAATGTGTGATTACAGGAAACCAATGTAACAATACCAAAACTGGTTGAGATATTCTCATATTTTCTTTTTCTGGTTATGATTCTTACTGCTGCTTTGAGATCTAACCTCAGTTGATTGATGTCTTTTTTAGGTAACCCTGTTAGGAGTTCATTACAGTAATCTAGTCAACTCAAAACAAAAACATGAATTAATTTCTTAACATATCACAATGTTATAAGAGGTGTAACCTTTGCAATGTTCCTCAATTGAAAAATGCAGGTCTAGTATTATGGTTAATATGTGATTTAAGGTTTAGGTCAGAGCAAATGATTACATCTGATTTCTTTACTTCCACCTTGACTTTTAATGCCAAGAGATCAAGTTAATGTCCAACACCCTCACAATTACCAATTTTGATAACAACTAAGATTTCTGTCTTTTCCTTATTTAGCATGAGGAAATTACAACTCTTCAGAAGTATTCAGAAATACAAGTAAGACATTGAATCAGAGGACATAGAGCATCAGGGTCTTTAAGTGCTAGAGATAAGTAAAGCAATGTGGTGTCTGCATATCTGTGATAGTTTGACTTGTGTTTTGCTAAAATCTGGTCTAATAGGAATATGTAGACTGAAAATAGCAGTTGGCCCAAAATAGATTCTTGTGGCACCCTATATATACTGTATATACTGTATCATGGATCACTGAACTACAATCACCACAACTAAGAAAAAAATTTCTACCTGTTAAATAAGACTGAATTTAATTCAATTTAAGATGCTACCAGTGAGACACTCCCATTGTCTAAGGTGATTTACAACAATACTGTGTCAAGAGTCAAGTGCTGTGCTCAAGTCTAGAACAAGATCAGATATGTGGCATGTGTCAGCATTAAACTGCAAATCGTTTAATACTTACTGTACACTAATGTAGTGTCTGTACTGTGATTCGTTCTAAAATTTGATTGAAATATATGAAGAATGGAATGTTTATTCAAGTAATTATAGAGGGTGCTAAGTGGAAAATGGTGGCACAACAATTCCTTGCAACCACACCAACCACTATTTACCATGCAGCACTTTACAATTGTACAAATGGTTCCAAATACCATAACTGCTTTAGAGTTGTTACCCTCACTGCACCATCTTCTTCTTCTTTTTCTTCTTTCAGCTGCTCCCTTTCAGGGTTGCCACAGTGGATCATCTTTTTCCATATTACTCTCACTGCACCACTTGGAATATTTATATCACTGTATCTGAGTGGGGAATCACAGCAGCAGCTGATCAGAAAGAGAATTATCGGTATACAGCATCAAGCACATGCTTACAGTTCAGCCACGGCAAAACGTTTCAGAGCCTTTCCTGTACGGTCTTTGCGGTTCAGAAACAGTTTCATCCCAAGAACTATAAACGCACTCAATCAATTGCTCCTTGTAGAACTGTTTGTACTTATAAGTACAATCACCAAACTGTAAACTTGCACTACAGTTATAATATTGCACAACCTGCACCACTTTATAAAGCGTGTATTTACATATGATGATAATATCTTTAAGATGAAATGCAGCAAAATATGTTGATTATATTATACAAATAAAACTTTAACTTAATTTAAATAATCTGTATTGTTAATAATTAAACATGTGAGGACACGGTGCCGCAGCGCTAGCAAGTTCACGTATTGTTCCTGCCTTGTGCTGTATATTTGCTGAGGCTGGCGCAACACTGGAAGGATAGATGCTATTTATTTATTTATTTATTTATAAAGCACTTCAAAAACAACATGAAGGCTGACTAAAGTGCTGTACCATAAAAACCCAGCATATCAGACACACAAAGCCAAAGGGTAAATGAAACAGAAACACATAAGAACTGAAGAGATTCTTAATAAAAAGTATACGGTTAGCCAACATCTCATACTCGGTTAAAAGCCACAGAGAAAAAATGTGTTTTTAAAAATGATTTAAATGCAGCTAGCGAAGGAGCCTGCCTAACGTGCAACGGCAAATCAGATAGATGGATAGAATAATTAAACACGTACTATGAAGATATTTCAATGTTTCTTAAACGTTTTGAAGAATCGTCGTTGTAAGCTTACAGATGACTTAACGTCTATTACAGCGCTGATTGTGTGGCGATTGGGTATTTGGGGAAAGAAAAGTAAGGACAGGAATTGCACGTACGTTTGAAAGAGACAGTACTGCTCCAATAAATTATTTCATCGAAGATCACGCATGGCGAAGCAGCATCTTGTGTGAGACATGAACAATCACTGCGCCGTTGTGTTCTCATGTTTAATAACATGCTTTCATTCCAATCATCATGAAAATTATATCACGTATACATCTTAGTACTTTAATTGTTCAGAGAGCTGTAATATCACGAATGTAATGGATTCTGTGTCCTATCGGAGAAAGAGAAAGAATGGAAGCACATTGAGCACATTGAAGATCAAATGCAAAACAAAGCATTTAACATGCTACTTTAGTTACGATGGGATTTGAAAAACTAGTAAATTAAATGAATTTAAAATGAATTTTATGATGTTCTACTTTAATGACAAAATAAACTACGTGATTATAGTGGAAATTATGAGATTAAAGTTGACATTTCGTGCTTTTTTCCCCACTGTGTGCCTATTTTTTTTTTGGCTGTACCCTAATAAACTCAGACGGTGTGCTGCAACTCGCCTTTTCACGGTGACTTTGATATGTGACTTTTTTTTATTTCGGACACTGTGTGACTTTGCGAACTTGAGCTTTCGAGTTTCTCTGACACGCTATGTCACTCGATCAATTTCCTTTTGTTGATTATACCAGTATTTAAATCAACAAATAGTATGTTTTTCCTTTGCCTCCACTTGGTATTTGCTGAAATTTTTATATTTTCCCCTGTGCTTTTCTCATTGTATTTTCACAGAATGCTGAGCTTAATGGCTATTTATATTGATTTGCATATTCAAAGAGGCGTAATTCTGGATGGAATTGGGGCAGGACAGCATGCGTGTGCACGAGCATTACTTTTCCCGCTGACCGGGATTTATGGTGTGGAAGAATGCGGAAGTTGGAGTACGCACAGATTCCTGCATCTGGATTTTTCTATGTGTAAGCACATTTCGGCTTTTGTGCTTACGTCATGTTATAGTGCGAATTCTATGCACGGCGTATGCATGAGGCTCCAGGTTCGGCTAAAGGATACATGAAAGACAGAGCAAGAATTATGTATAAAAAAAACTGGCGGATTTATTAAAGCAAAAAAAAAAATTACAATCTTTGTAAATATATATGTACTGCATATATAATGCAACACATGTGCAATTAGGAGGCAGCTATAGGGCTTAAGTAATGGTAATACTATGCCAGACCAGGGGGTGGTGGGAGTGTGCTGACTGACTCTCTCAGTCTCTTGCAGACCATTGGAAATACCATCGGGTTCCAGCACCACAGATGATGTCACTTCCGGTTCCAGTTTGGATGACCTCATTTCCTCTCCCAACCCTTAAAACCGCCCTCTTACCTCTACTTAATCAGTTTTGATTTGAACTATGTTCTGTAAACATATCAACCTCTTTTCAAAACTTTTGCAGCCAGGAACATATTATACGGGTGGCTGCCCCAAACCTTTGTGACTGTCTGGAGTTGATTTTGTTACAATAAGTATACATATAAGTAATACACCCGTTAAAACAAAACCATTTGATAACGATTTAGCCAGCTAAAACCAGCCTTTTCAAATAGGGACATTTTCATGTATGAATATGTGTGTGTGTGCATGAGACAGATTCAAGCTCATTCAAGTGGTTACTGAAATATAAAATAGACACTTTTACAAAGGTATAACGAAACAAGTGTGCTTTTATTCAAGAATAAAACTGAATCACCAAAAATTCAAGTGACAAGAAGATACCCAAAAGACATGATTCACCAGCGTTTGTGTGTCTGCTTATATTCCTTCAACAATGTCTTTTACAGGTAGCAAAACTGGCTATTACAGACTGAAATCAAAGGCTTCTTTTTGGGTGCATACGCCATCAGAATGACACTGCCAGATCTAAACACTAGCGTGGTGAATTGCTTGTGTACTGAAGTGACTATACCTTGAGGTGGAAGTCCCATTTTACTTTATGGTGGCAAGCTGAGTTGTGATGCAGCGGTCTATTAGCCAGCAAAAATGCACTGAAGCTGTCTGTTGTTATGGTCCTGCCTTTGTCCAGTCTGATAGCAGTCACGGGACATTGTATCTTTGATTGCTGGTACAACAAATGGTTCTGAGCAGGTGTCAGGCACAGCACCCACTGTGGTCATTGCTAGTCTTGTGAAAAGAACAGAGATAAATGCCATCAACTCGGAGAGGGAGAGGCAAGTTCGTTGTACCACGTGAACGTCCCAGAAAGAATACTGAAGAGCAGAGAAGTTTTGCAAGTAGCCAAAATTTATACCAGGTGTTAAAGACTCAAATATATGTTTTTATTATATTATAGTAATAATAATAATAGCAGCTCACTACTCAAAATGTAGAGTGCCCAGTCTCAAACTGAGGACCTTTGGGTTATAAGGCAGCAATTTTTACCTCTACACCATTCAAAAACATGTTTGAAGTCCCGGTCAATTGACATTTGAGCTTTGGTTTTTAACTCATTGCCAGCAACATGTAAATCAAATGCTTTTTTTTTTTCTTTGGTTATATTATTGAGTGAAAGTGAACGTGTATATTTGATATTAGAACTAAAGTCTTTACATAATATACACTTCACATCATTATTAGTATAACATGGAAAAAGTTTCTGCTTTAGGTATGTAAATCAAATGCTATTTTTTTTTGGTTATATTCTTGAATAAATGTGCATGTGTTTATTTGATATTTGAAATGTGGAAAAAGTTACTGCTTAAGGTATGTGTTCAGCATTTCTTGCCTCCCATTTCCTTTCTTCCTACACTTACCCAGATCTTTGTAGACACAGAACAAACATTTAATGCATGTATTCCAAATAACAATATATGGTATTATTTACGGTATACAACTCCAGGAACCTCTCACGCAGATTAGGAGCCTTAGCTTGATCTCCAATGGGACAGCAGGCTGCTTGCTTCTTGCTGCTTGTGCTGATCGACACATTTACAAAACAAAAGACGCTTTTGGAGAAGTGTGAAGGAATTTAAGGTGGGCCAGGATTACAAGTTTTTTTGTAGGGTTCAGGGATTTTAGTGTTAATGATGACTTAACTATGCCAAGTACACTATTAATTAGTACATCAGAAACTTCTTTGAAAAAGCTTGTTAGGACTGAGTCAAGGACACAAGTGGAGGGTTTCAGTTGAGTACATATTCTAAAGTTCAGGTAATCCTATTTGAGTGAAGGAATTTAATTAAATGAGAGCATACTGGGGTTCAACAGGGTTAACTTTTGGGGGAAGTATTATATTACACTTATTATTGTTTATTTTGTGTTTAAAAATGCAACTAGAATTTCGCGTTTTTGCTTGAAATTTTTGGGAGTCATTCCTTTAATTTGATCTGGCTTTAGAAGGTGATCAATATTTGGAAATAGCACTATTTCTAATTTTAGAAAAATAGGATTGCCTCTCAAAATTAACTGCTTTATTATACGACGTATTCAGTTATATGTGTCTTCATTATTTCATAGTGAACTGTTAATTTGCTTTTCCTCCATTTATGCTAAGTCTTGCGGCATTTCCTCTTAAAACCAGCTACTCAATGAGTCTTCCAAGATACTTTAGGATGAAGAATTTCTTAGCAATTTTTTTAAGGGCTAATGTGTCATCTGCGGCTCTCACCTTAGCATTCAAATATTCCACCTTACTGGTAACATTGCTTGTTGTATCAGGACAAGCACTAAATACAGACTAATTATTTAGAATAATAACAAACCTAGATGCTGTGGGATCAGAATATTTTTTTAAACAATTTGATGCTCTTTAGTTCTAGTCAACAGTATTTGTACAATAAATAAAATGCAAAAATGGGCAAATATGGTGATGTCTTTGACCTGCCTCACATTCATTTTGAATCCTTCTGAAATCACTAAATGTAGCATGTGTCCTTGTGACAAATGTGGGTTCTTGCTCCATGTTTCCATCTCTCTTTTGGGAGCCTCTTGAACCTGACACCGTTGATAATGTAACTAGATGAGCTGGACAATTAGGACACCAAACAAAGCAAGAGGAAGGTCCAAAGTGCAAAAGAGCTTTTATTAAAAACAAACCCGGTCAAATTCGAAATCAGTGTCCAAAACAGTGCAGTGCATCAAAATGTCCATAAATACATAATTCATTAAAATCAGTGAAATGTGGAGGTTAAAATAATCCAATAAATATTCCATCTAAAAATGAGGTTAAAAATCAATAATGGCTGGAAGCAGTCCTTTAAAAAACCTGTTGCCTTCTTTAGCTGGCAGCTCCCCTGTTTCTCCCATCTGGGCCCTGCACCAGGGGAGTTACCCTACCTGCAGCTGACCATCTCCTACTGGTCTGGTAGCTTTCCGACTCCTGGCTTTGTACAGTTCCGCCAGAACGAGACTTGAGTTCCCCAGCAACGACGGGGCTCACGCTGGGGCTTCAACCTCCCAAGCCTCCGACTCCTGATGCCTTCCGCCGTGAGCCAACCACCTTCCCGTCACTCTTGGTCCACTTAAGCACTCAGCAGGAGCGACCGCTTCTTTATGCCCCCAAGTGCCAGCCAAACACACCCCCTCTTTAAGCTGCAAATGAGGCGGTTATTTATTTAAAAACTGGCCTTTACTACTGAGCCACGGACCCCCTTATGTGTAGGCTGGTTGATATACTGAATAAGATCAGATAGTTCTGCTCTTGTGCTTTTTGAAGGCTGTCAGGGATCTTCTTTTCACATCTTGAACTTGTACCACAGGAAAACAAGAAACAAGAGTTTTGCAATTAGGTGACTGGAAGCTGAGGTGATGCACAACTGAATCTCCAATAATAAGTACTCTATATCACCTCTATCAGCAGTCATGGTTGGGGAATGGAATGAGTGGTGACTGCTGCAGAAAGCAGAGGTGACCCAGGCTTGGATTCCTGCTTGCACTGCCAAAGATCCTAGAGTCTGTTGTTGTCGTGTGCAAGAGCGAGGGTAAAGCTGACTTGACCCAGGATATGAGCAGCACAGCCTGGAGATAATGTTGCAAATTCAAACCTACGTAGATACTGAGGAAGTTTCTTCTAACAGGCGATACTTGGAGTACATGAGATAAAATTGCCTCTTTAGGAGCTGGTGAATCTTTCTCTCAAAGGATCTGAGTTTGTTCATAACACACTACAGCTCATGGTCGGCCACATTTGAATGAAGTATTGTCACAAGATGTAGAGGGAGGATGCTATGGTTTAGGGACTTGCTTTATCATCTGATATTCTTATGTTTTCCAACACTATACAGAAACATAGTGAATATGTTAAAGGAGTCCTTACTCATCTTTCTGCCAATCATTTCTTGTAAAAGGAAAAATAGATATTCTGTAAACTTCATCACCTTTTTTTACAAAGTAATCCTCTGAGATGTTCAGGTTTATAATAGAAGCTTATGTTCATTTGAATGAACTACTTGCATTATCTCCTATTCTTGATCACATAGCATGCTCACTATCCTGTGAACTTGAAGTAGATGCTTTGAGCACTAATATGGGGGCTATTTTATTGCATACTATAGATATTCTATATAGGAAAATTCCATCCATATGCCATCTTTTTAAAGAAATTGACCTCCACTGAGCAATATCATAAAGAGTGTCTTCACTAGTTGGAGAGGCAGAACAGCCCTTTGTAATTACTATTGATTACAAGAATTTGATGTATTTCAGGTTGTGCAGAATACCTGTACTGTTAACAAGTAAATATTTTCATTATTCTTTGGTGTGTTCAACTTTTTAATTCTTTATGGGACAGGGGACTGCAGTTGCTTTGTTCAAAAAACTAATAGATGATGAACAAATTGCTGAACCAGAATGTTTTGTCTTGGAAGAGTAATATATTACTCTACTTTCCCCTTTTGTATTATTAATATGTAGCCTTTGGGATTGTGGAAGAGAGGTGAAAAAGAGAGTGCAGACAGGGTGAAATGGGTGGAGAAATGTGTCAGGAGTGATTTGTGACACACGGGTATCAGCAAGAGTGAAAGGGAAGGTCTACAGGACGGTAGTGAGACCAGCTATGTTATATGGGTTGTTGATGGTGGCACTGACCAGAAAGCAGGAGACAGAGTTAGAGGTAGCAGAGTTAAAGATGCTAAGATTTGCATTGGTTTTGACGAGGATGGATAGGATTAGAAATGAGTACATTAGAGGGTCAGCTCAAGTTGGACGGTTGGGAGACAATGTCAGAAAGGCGAGATTGCACTGGTTTGGACATGAGCAGAGGAGAGATGCGGAGTATATTGGGAGAAGGATGCTAAGGATACAGCAGCCAGGCAAGAGAAAAAGAGGAATGCCTAAGAGAAAGTTTATGGATGTGGTGAGAGAAGACATGCAGGTGATGGGTGTAACAGAACAAGATGAAGAGGACAGAAAGATATGGAAGTAGATGATCTGCTGTGGCGACCCATAACGGGAGCAGCCGAAAGAAGAAGAATATGTAGCCTTTGTCAGAATGCCTCAAATTTCACTGACTTACCACTGTTTATAAGGTACTGTACCATATAACCTCTCCCCACTTTCCCTTCTACATTTATAACCTCAGGCAATTAGGTGTAGTAAAAGACAAGCAGGAGTTAAGTTAAAATTTAAATAATGTATTATTGATAATATTCATTAATAATAACAATATGCAAAGTACATTTGAATATTGGCAACCATACAACCTGATAAATGCTGATGTGTAGTTTCAGGCAGCACACAGACTTGTTAGTTACTTAAAATGTCTCTACTTAAGTCCTCATTTTTGGTCAGCTTTCTTCAGAACAGGCCGCATGCCTGTCTCAATATGGCTGCCGAGCTGTGCTCTTTATTGTGTTGTCCTTTTCAGTTCATGGTGTGAGATGCTCCTTTTTCAGTTGGTAAGAGAGAGAGAGGGGTAAAGGAAGTAAATTTATTAATTCTCTGTCCAGCCCCTTGTGAGAAAATAATAAACAGTTTGATCAATCTGGTATACGTGACAAAAGCCATGCAGACCCTGTCTTGTCCATAGTGCACATGACATGTGCAACTTCTTGTTTCTCCTAACGAACAAAAAACCACAAGTGACCAACTGATGAACTTAAAGAATGTTGTAAATGCTGATCCAAGCAAAATGTTGTAAGATGTAATGGTTTGAAATTCTTGTGCAACTAAAGTCATAAGACAAAGGCCCTATAAAAAATTGGGGACACCGACCCCTCGAGGCAGATGAAGGGCAGGTGTCCTAGGACTGTGCTTCTCTGTCATTTTACCTTTGCCTGGTGTCTATTAATAAAAGATTTTTTACTAACTTTAATTATATCTCTCTGTCTTCAGTCACAAGAAATGACACTATAGAAAAAGTGTCAACACCCTACAGCCAATAGGGTGTCATGGTACTTAAAGGCTTCTAATACAAGCCAATTCCAAACTTTATACTTCAGACCAATGGGACATAGAATACCTTCACACCTGCCCCCAAAACCATTTGTTAAGATGAAGCTTTCCAGCTAGGCAGTCTGGCTTGTCCTGTTGAGAGAGCCCTGCAGAATCACTTGCCAAATTTGTTTGAGGCACTTCCCCCCAATCCTGTCATAAAATTACAAAGACTCATTCCTAAAAGGGGGGAAGGAGTCCTTAACCATTAAACCATTGCTGTTATTATCGATATTGTAACACTAATATTACTTTGCTTTGTCCAAGTTACAAATAAAGACATACAAAATATTTATCAACTTATATGCAAAATTTCATACCCCAGCACAGAAGAACCTCTCAAAATCACTTTCAACTCCTATGAGGAACTCATTGATTTAGCTAATCTAGTTAGACCATCAAATACAGTGCATCCTCTTCCAGACTCTGTACATGAGCGTGTAGACTTCATCCTTCAACCTGTTAGAAAAATTATCACTGGAAGTTTTCTAAGAGCCAAGAATTAAATTGAGTTATTTTTTGTGGCTACAAATGAATTGAAAATGTTAAAATATATGTTCAGAACTTTGAAGACTGCAGATATGCAAAGCCCAGTTCCGACTGTCTCATACATATGCAGCAACCCATACCTCTTCCAGGTAGTCTGAAGAATGAAATCAATATGAATATTGTGTCAGACCTGCCACCATTATAGAGTTTCAATACAATATTAGTAGTTGTAGGCTAGTTTTCAAAAAGTCCCAATGTCATTCAGCAGAAAAGAAATCCCCTTCACAAATGAATTAAATGAAATTTTTATAGAAGCATTCTGCCACCTACATGGTTTCCCCAGGTGCATAATCTCAGATTGTGGTCCTCAATTCACTGCCAGGTTTTGTAGGTGTTTTTTGATAACCTGACTTCACATTATTACCCAAAGAGAAACTGAGTTAGTGAAGCCTATAGGAAGTTTCTAAGATTCACTATAAACACTTCTAGTTTAATTAGATCAAATTATAACCTCTACGTGAACTCTCCAGATATATTTTCTTTAACTCGGCTACGAGACTCATATTAAGATGTCACCATTAGAGTGTCTACATGGGTTTTAAACAATCTTTGCTCTCACATTTTCCATTTACCACTTCAATTTCAAGTCTAGCCAAGTACCTTACACAATTACATTCAAAGTGGAATCTTACTCTGGAGACATGTGAAAGTTGCAGGAAAAAAATGGCTCCTGAATTTAAAGTGAGGCAGAAGATGGGGCTTACTATGCAAGGCACTCCCCTATGGGTTCTGCCTAATAAATTATGCCCTTGACTCGTAGGGATTTATACCATTCTAAAATGTGTTGGTCCATTTTTTATGTCATTTGGCTTCCCCAAGCTTTTTTAGGTTTACCCAGCCTTTCTTGATTCACATTCAAAAACCTGTTCATTCTAGTCAGTGTAAACCATAGTTGTCTGACTTTGGGTCACGCAGAGTCATAATTCACTATTGTATTCAATAGGAAACAGTTGTGTATAGTTAGTAGAGTGGGGTCACTGTGGAATAATATTTTTGGCAAACTTAAACATTTTTACTGAAGGGTCCGTGTATCTGGAGTCATCAGTGTACAGGGAAAGTTTGGGGGAAAGAACATAGCCTTGAGAGGCACCTGTATGCTAATATGGAGACAATTTGAGAGGTGAGAGCCCATTCAAACATACTGTGTTCTCTTTCTCAAAAAAACTAAATCCATTTATGGATGCAAGCATTTGGTTCAGTTTGTAGAAGTTTAGTTAACAACATGTCTGGGACAATGATGTTACTGAACTCGAATGTACAAACAGTATTGTGGTGTAAGTTCCTTTACACAAAGCTCAGGCTCAGGTTTATGGTGTCATCCACAGATCTTTTTGCCTTATATAAATTGAGGTGGGTCAACATTAGAAGCAGTGACAGACTTCAGGTGAATTCAAACATTTTTTTATTAGGGCTAATGTAATTTCAATTTGACTGTAATCACTGAGGCAATTTAATTTATATTTTTTTGAGAATTGAAGCAATAACAACAGATTTAAAGCAATCTGGAACAGTGCACTATGCAGAAGACTGGTTAATGATGTCCATGAATAGATGAGCAAGCTGGCTTGCAGATTATTTAGTTGCTGCAGATGAGACTGCATCAGTACTGGCAGACATTTTGCAGTTCTGTCTTGCAAACAGCTTCCAGCCATCATATTCCATGACAGAAATAGAAGGAGAGGAGTGAGGCTTTTGCACTTCAGGAAAAGCAAAAGGATTGTTGATACTCAGCTTCTTGTTTTTCATATCTGCTATAAAAGGTATTAAGTTTGTCAGGGTGGTATAAATCTGAATAAGCACTGGGAGATTTTTTTATAGCTAGTAATAGATTCAAGGCTACTCCATACAGTTTGTTTCTTTGTTTCCATTAAGTATATCTTATTGCATTGTTAAGATGATTCTTGGCTGTTCTCTCTTGGCAACAAAAACAGACAACTAGTTTCTTGAGTAACCGGGAGATGTGAGCAAAAGGAAAAACAAATGAAAATAAAAATAATAAAGTGACCAAAACTCAAATGAGAGGCAAAATTCAAAGTCAAACGTAATAAGTCAAAAATCAGGCAAGACATCAAAAGTAAACACACAAAAGTCAAAACTGTAAACAAGGTTTTATCTGCAAATCTGATAAGGCTCAGAGCAAAATGTAGACCTTTATCCCATCTGCTGATTGATTCAAGGTCACAACCCTGGAGACCATATGCCTAGAAAAACGGGATGTGACCCTAACAATGGTACAAAACACGGCTTCCTTAAGAGGAAAAGCCTACAAAACAAAAAAGCCTTAATCATAATACTGGCCTGTTTGTAGGCTTCCCTATCACCAGTTTTAATATGCTATTTGTTTTGCTGGTGAAGAATACTCAATTTCTTTGGTGAACCAAGGTTTTCCATTGTTATAATTACAATAGTTTTGCTGGAAATTTGTACCTCGTCACAGAAGCTGATATAAAATAATACAGTGTCAGTCAACTCATGAATGTTTTCACAAGCATTTTAAAGATATCCCACTCTGTACAATTCAATCGTGTAATTTTCAACTGCTTCAGAAGACCATGAACACACGTATTTTCTCAATGGTTTTGCTGATTTTACCATTTTGTGGGAACGACTGTAACATTACATGGTCAGTGTAAGAGCCAACCTAGAAATGAATGCTTTAAATTAAGTTAAACTCATATTAGTGTTTGCTTAGTCATAGCCATAGACAATGGTATAGCCTTTTACCCTGTTTAAGTTAATAAGTGATAGAACATTCTTTGCTAAAATTAAGATAAAGTGTGACAATAAGTCAGTTGTTGTTTAGAATAGGTCCCAGTACTCAGGGACTTAAAAAGACCCATTTTCAGCTTAGAAATGGGATAGGCATACAGTTTTCTGACCATTTAGAAATGGTTCAGAAATGTTTAGAAGTTACTTTGTAACGATTAGAATTAAATGTACCAAGATTTAAGCTTTGAACAGAGCTTCTCTTAATTAAGAAGTTTTCTAGTTTTTGCTATTTGAATTTTTTCTTTTTTTGTGTGAACTGTTTTACTTTGAACTTTAACTAAAACTTTTAAAAACAAAGATATTTTGTCTGTGGAATCATTTCAGCATGTCAGGCTTTTGTTGAATCCCGTTTTTATGCTAAAGTTGCTGAATTTTGGTAATTTTTGGAAAACGCAGCTACAGTCAGAGTTACTTGTCGGTGTAAAGCCTGGTATACGTTCTCTATAGAGCTGCTGCTGTGATTGACAATCTTCCCATCTCTAGTAGGGTATTTGACTAAATGTTTGTATCAGGGAATCTTGATGGTTAAAGTTGCACCAAACTTGTGTTTTAATTTGCAACAAGAATTATCAAAGAACATTTTGTAGGTAAATAGAATGACTTACAGCTAGTAGTGAATAATTCCAGAATACAAAGCTTTGACAATATGGAAACATTGGTGCACCAATTTTTATTAGTATAAAAGCAGACACCACCTGCTTTTGACTTATTGAAAGATCTGCATCTCTATCCACTCCATAAAAACCCATCAATTCTAGTGCAGAAGGAAGCTAATGCTAAAGTGAGAAAATAATCCTTACTTATTGTGGGGAGAAGATGAAGTTCAACAGTGTTGTTCCTCAATAATCTGATGGTAGATAAAAACATACTTGGAAGAGATGCTTGAAACATGCAACTTGTGAAGTACATGAGAGACACCACGCACTTCCCCCTCCTCCACCTAGATTCCACCTTTGCAGTTGGAGAAGTAGTAATCCCACATGTAAGCAATCTTGTTTAGTTGAGATTTTCTGAAGTCCGCTCCCAGTAATCAGTAGTTTATATCGAGCATAAGTTATCCTCTTTTTATTACAAATAGCGAAGTAAATAGAAATGAACACAGTGACCAAACAACCGTGACTGTCCTGATCACTACCATAAAATTAACGTCTTTGTCAGATTAGTTAGTTAGGAGGAATTTAAAGCAAGACTGTGTTAAGACAATTTAGCAATTTTTTGGCTTAAAAATTCTGGTTAATGTCTCTGATTAATTCAGTTTTTCTTTGTTTCAATCAGTTACTAACCTTTTTTCATTAATAGATGTGTTTTTCCATACCATCTGTAGTTCATTTCTTAATCACAACCTTCTATTTCTTTTTTCTGAACTCTTGTATATCATAACATAACCTCTGCCTGAGCCCAATTCTGTTGGAATTATGTTAAACTAAATCTTTTCATTTCTTTGCAATTTTGATGTCATTTAAGCCTTTAGACAATTTTCCACCTTGTCCTCAATACATCCCCATTGTTTATTTATGTTAATAAAGCAACTGTTTTGCATTCTTTGACATCCTTGACATTATTCTAGTTTGAATGGACACCTCTGGAAGACCTATACATCTTCACAATATGGTGTGAGCTGGGCGGCTGAACGCACCCCTAGAGGATACAGACGCTCCTGGGAAAACCCCTCCTATAAATACTGATGAACTACCTTCACATTGCTCCCTTACTTGCTGGGCTTGTGGGCGGGAAGGTCTGTCATGCGATAAGCTTCACACGGGTTACTCCACATACTTAAAAGCCTGAACAGCACCTGTCAGTTTTGGAATTGATTGTTTGCTTTTCTCTCTCTCTCTCTTTCTGACACTCTCTGCTCCTGATGGAACTGTCATCTCTGTCTTGTCATGGACGTTGAAACTTTTGGAAAAGGAGACAAATGTTCGTTTGCAGTGTCTGTCTCTACAAACTCCTGTGTTTCTATGCAAATCTGTGACCCAAGCGTGACAAGTGATACCAGGAGTGGTTGCACATATGGATGCTGAGGAGTTGTTTGTAATCGCTTAGAATGTCCCGCTTCCTCGCGACTCAGAGGATGATCTGATTCCTGCTCCTCCTGATAATTCTAAGGAAATGTTGACGAAGATGGGTCTTTCCAATGACGCAGACATGTTTCTTTTAGCTTTTGAGCATGTGGTTACTTTGTTGGGATTGGACAGACAAAACTGGACCGTTATTGTCACCCATTTTTGTCTAGGGAAGCCTTACTTGCCTTACGGAATGTGCCTCGCGATAAACTCGACGATTATGATTTCCTGAAGCGGCAGGTTGTTTTATGTAAGACTATGACCATTTTGGCTGAAGGTTTTCCACTTCATGGTTGGAGACTGAACATGGACGGTCCCATCTGTGTGCAGATACAAGATTTAATTCATAAAGTACAATGCTGGTTTGAGGGAGAAGAGATGGAACGAGTTGTGGAAAAAGTTGTCATGAATATAATGCTGGCCGGGATACCTGCAGTTCTCCAATATGAGTTTCTTCGTCATACAGTTGAGTCATTGATGATCTTGGCCAAACCCTTGGAAGGTTCTCAGACTGCTTGGAGAAAAAATGGTGGATTTGCTGCCCCTTATGCTGTTTTACAGCCTACGAGAGATCACCCAGGGAATGCTCGTTGCTTTGAATGAAGGTTAGAGCATCAACAGGCTTCAAGACCTGACAATCGGATGTCATCTGGACGGATTCCTGGGGATCCAGTTGTGGATGTAGTGCCTATATCTGGGGAGACAGGAGGAGGTACTGGGCATTGCCGTGGATATTCCGGCGGTGGTGCTGAATGAAGATGTTTCCAGTATGATCAACCCGGCCACTTGGCGAGAGAGTGTCACCTATCCCCAGCTCAATCGATGGAAATTGGATTGGCCGAGGTTTGCTCCCGTATTCCTTATTCTTCAGAAAAAAATGATGGCTTATTGACCTCTGTGAAGTTGGGGGGGCCACAAGATCTTGGCTTTATTGAACTCAGGAAGTGACCTATGTGTTGCCAGACGGGACTGTCTTGACGACGGATACCTCAGTAACACTGAGACTGTAAAGATACGTTGTGTACATGGAGATGTTAAAGAGTATCAGACATTGCTTCATCCTTTGACTCATAAGGGTCGTCACTTTAAAGTTTGGTCTGCCATTTTGGACTCCTGCTCCTGACCCTTGCTGATAGGCAGGACGCATGCCCTTTTTCCTAAACCAGTTACCAAATGTCAGGCACCACTCATCGAGCCCCCGTCGAGCTTAACGGGGGGGAGGAAGAAGAACTGGTGGCTGTCAGTGAAGATCTCGAGCCCCGATTAGATATTGAACCCAATCTCTACAGAGAGACCGAGGGAGACACCCCCAATTTCCCAGAGTGGAAGGCTTGCCCATTTACAGCTTCTGAACTTGCAAATGCCTCCGAACACAAACCGGGCACTAGTGAGCAGTCGGATTTTGTGCACTTGCAGCATGCCGATAGCTCATTAGAATATGCATTTAAAAAGGCTTGCTCTGCTAGTGACTCTTATTACAAAGAGTGTGAATCTAGGGGTCTTTCTTAAGAAAAACGGCTGCCTTTTCAAAGTGATTATTGATCATTTATTGGGGGGATTTATTGAATAACTAGTTGTACCTGAAGTACACAGGGACATTCTTTTACAGTTAGCCCATTCTCACATTTTGGGAGGGCACCTGGGGGCTGATAAGACCAGAGGTCATTTATCAAAATGATTTTATTGGCTAAATATGGGAAGTGATGTTGAACGGTTCTGTACTTCATGTCCTGACTGCCAGATCGTCACCGCTTATAAACCTCCTCGGCCTCCTGTTTGTCCTATGCCTATTTTGGAAGTCCCCTTTCAACGGGTGGGATTAGATATTGCAGGCCCTCTACCTAAGACTAAAAAACGGGTATCAATATATGCTTGTGTTGGTTGACTATGCAACGCGATATCCGGAAGAGACTGCTTTGAAAAAGGCTAACTCCTCCATTGTAGCCAAAGCTCTGTGTGGGATTTTTACTTGTATTGGTATACCTAGAGAAATTTTAACTGATCAGGGCACACCTTTTACTTCTTGTGTGATGAAACAATTGTGTGACAGCTTTGCTATTAAGAAATTGAGTACCACTGTTTACCATCCACAGATGAATGGTTTGACTGAACAGTTTAACAAGACTTTAAAACAGATGATCAGGCGAGTCGCTCATGATGATCCGGCGTCTTGGGACTCTGTCTTGCCTTTTGTTATGTTTGAGGTGCAAGAATCGCCGCAGGCGTCCACTGGCTTGAGTCCATTCGCGTTGTTATTTGAAAGTCGCCCGCGAGTCATCTTAGATGTTGTACAAGAGGAATGGATAGGAAATAAGACAACAGATCATGGACCAAGCTTTGCAGATCGGGTAATTTCGTTGCAAGACAGAATTTCTAAGCTTTCTTCTATTGCTGTGGAGCATCAGCGATGTGAGCAGGAAACTCAGAAATGTTTTTACGATAGGCGCTGTAAGCTCGGTGAATTTAAACCTGGTTTATTTTGTTTTGGTACTGATTCTGTCTAACCCACACAAATTCCGAGCTAAATGGCAGGGCCCTGCCATTATTGAGGAGAGTATGGGACTGGTGAATTACAAGGTTAGAATACCGGGCCAGCGCAAACCATTACAGATTTTACACGTTAATCTCTTGAAGGAGTGGCATGACCCGCAGGGGGGTTACACTTCCTTGGCTGCAGTGTCTCAGACCGATGTTGCTATTGGTAATGATTTGACTGACTTGCAAAAAACAGAATTTTTATCTTTGATTGAACAGAACACTAATGTTTTTCAGACTTGCCAGGCATGACTATTCTTGCAGAACATAAAATCACTACTGAACCCGGTGTTAGGGTGCAGATGCGGGCGTTTCAGATCCTGGAATATTGTGTGTAAGGAAGTCAAGAAGATGCTGGCATTGGGTATAATTCGTGAAAGTAAATGTGATTGGTGTAGTCTGGTCGTATTAGTCCCAAAGCAAGATGGTTCGGTTCACTTCTGTATTGATTTCAGGTGCTTGAATAAGGTCTCTACATTTGATGCTTATCCAATGCCCTGTGTTGATGAGCTTTTGGAAAAACTAGGTCAGGCAACCTATATCTCCATGCTAGATCTCACGAAAGCTTACTAGCAGGTGCCTCTAGAGGCTGGCAGTTGTGAGAAAACAGCATTTGCGACTTCTGATGGACTTTATGAATTTACGAGACTCCCGTTTGGTCTTTATGGGGCACCGCTAACTTTCCAGCGTATGATGGATCAGATCTTGCGTCCTCATTCTGAATATTCCAGAGCATACCTTGATGATGTTGTGATTTTCAGCAATGATTGGCATACACATTTAGAACGTCTTCAGGCTGTCCTTGAAAGCTTGAGACAGGTTGGCTTGACAGCTAACCCTAAGAAGTTGTTCCTGTAGGGGGCGATAGCTCCTTAGTTGGAATAAGTTCTTTTGTAATTGTGGCACTTTAAGTAACCGAAAACTATATAGATATGATATTGAAAGGCAATACCTTTCCCATAGTGATACAGCGGTAAAAATCACTTAAGAGAAATAAGCTTAGCTTTCTTTAATGACGATTTAATCGGCATTACAGACGGGAAGCCATAGCAAGACATTACCAAGGTGGGATCTTGATCTATACAGTCTGCCATTTTTCATTGATGCACTGGAAGAGTTTTCACGACGGATGACAATATCATCTATCTGTCCGTTGGCTTCAATGTATTTGGCTGCTGTCCACCAAGTCTTTTTATACTGTCTTCTACACGTGCAGGCCCTTACTTAAGTTTCAAACAAGGGAAAGAGAGGATTCCATTTCATTTCTAACATACAGAAATAGTACCATACCCATTCTCGTAGTACCTTCTCTCTTCAAATGCTTGCCTAGAAGTTCTAAATGCTGAGTGCCCCTGTGTGCTAACTTTGGCCTGGTCTGTACATGTGAGTAAATTTATAAAATTATTGTACAGAGCACAGTGACATTAAACTTATATTCTTATTACATTGGGTATGTCTGAGACTCATTATTTGGGTTATTCCATGGACAGGGGTTTACTTCGGTTAGTTTAGAAAAGTGGAAGGGATGTTTGCTTACCTACGTCCAGAAACACAGAAACAGGTACATGCTTTTCTGGGGCTTGCTGGTTATTACAGAAGATTCATCCCTGACTTTGTAAATAAGGCTGCACCTCTTTCAGAACTTACTAGAGGCAGGAAAAACCACCCTATTTTATGGACAGAAATTTGTGAACGTTCTTTTTGTGATTTGAAAACTGCTTTGTCTTCTTATCCAGTTTTGCAGAATCCCAACTTCTCTAAGGATTTTGTTCCACAGACAGATGCAAGTGCATTTGGTTTAGGTGCCGTCCTGTCCCAGGTTTTTGATGGGGAAGAGCACCCTATGACATATTTAAGTAGAAAATGTCTTCCTAGGGTACGCAATTATTCGACTATTGAAAAAGAATTCTTGGCGATTAAATGGGCTGTGGAAGAGCTTCGTTATTACTTATGGGGTTGAAATTTCACATTAGTGACAGATCATGCTCCACTTCAATAGTTCTACCATCAGAAAGATACAAACTCTTGTCTCATAAGATTGTTTTTGGGCTTGCAGCCTTACAGTTTTACAGTCAGGCATTGACCTGGCTCTGAATATGTTAATGCTGATGTCCTGTCACGCCTGTTTGAACCTGGTTTGGAGAGTACCTTGATTTACGAAAATGTGAATAAAGCTGACGGAGAGGGTGTGAGCTGGGGGGCTGAATGCACCCCTAGAGGATACAGATGCTCCTGGGAAAAACCCTCCTAAAAACGCTGACAGACTACCTTCACATTGCTCCCTTACTTGCTGGGCTTGCGTGCAGGCTGGTCTGTCGCACGATAAGCATCCCGTGCGGTGCTACGTATACTTAAATCCTGAGCAGCACCTGTCAGTTTTGGAATTGATTGTTTGCTTTTCTGTCTCTCTCTCTCTCTGACACTCTCTGCTCCTGACAGAACTGTCATCTCTGTCTTGTCATGGAGCATGTTGAAACTTTTGGAAAAAGAGACAAATGTTTGTTTGTAGTGTTTGAATAAAGTTCCTGTCTCTACAACCTCCTGTGTTTCTGTGCAAATTTGTGACCCAAGCGTGATTACTTGTAAGTGTGATATTACTTTACATTTTCTACCATCATAAAATACTTCTGGATCAGTATTTCTTCAAGTAGCAGCATTTGTTGAAGGTTTCAAAACAGTTCAAAATACAGCTTCAACAATTACTATGGCTCCTGTTTCAGAAAGACTCCACAGTCTAAATTTCTTCATTTTAAAGATAGATAGATAGATAGATAGATAGATAAGGTGGTAAGTGCGAGGCAGGTGTAACAGTCTATAATCTTGTATAATGTTAACGTTTACCCCGCCATTTGGAATTGAAGAGTCTGTCAGTAAAGCAGGACAGTGACAGCACTCTGTCGCTAAAACTGCTCCTCTGTCTGGAGATGATACTGTTCAGTGGATGCATTGGATTCTTCATGATTGACAGGAGCCTGCTCAGCACCTGTCACTCTGCCACAGATGTCAAACTGTCCAGCTCCTTGCCTATAATAGAGCCTGCCTTCCTCACCTGCTTGTCCAGGGCGTGACGTGTCTTATTGCAGATGTTGAAGGACACCAGCCTTCTAAAGAAGTATAGTCGGCTCTGTCCTCTCTTGCATCAGTATTGGAAGTCTAGTCCAATTTATCATCCAGCTGCACTCCCAGGTATTTATAGGTTTGTACCCTCTGCACATGGTCACCTCACAGGGTCCGGAAGGCACCTGGGCCTCCTAAAATCCACCACCAGCTCCTTGGATTTTCTGGTGTTCAGGTGTAGGTGGTTTGAGTCACACCATTTAACAAAGTCCTTGATGAGGTTCCTATACTCCTCCTTCTGCCCACTCCTGATGCAACCCACAATAGCAGTGTCGTCAGCGAACTTTTGCACGTGGCAGGACTCCTAGTTGTATTGGAAGTCCGATGTGTATAGGCTGAACAGGACCAGAGAAAGCACAGTCCCCTGCGGTGCTCCTGTGCTGCTGACCACAATGTCAGACCTGCAGTTCCCGAGACACATATACTGAGGTCTGTCTGTAAGATAATCCACGATCCATGCCACCAGGTATGAATCTATTCCCATCTCTGTCAGCTTGTCCCAAAGCAGCAGAGGTTGGATGGTATTGAAGGTGCTAGAGAAGTCCAGAAACATAATTCTTACAGCACCACTGTCTCTGTCCAAGAGGGAGAGGGATCAGTGTAGCATATAGATGATGGCATCCTCCACTCCCTCCTTCTCCTGGTATGTGAACTGCAGAGGGTTGAGGGCATGGTGGACCCATGGCATCAGGTGGTGAAGCAGCAGCCATTCCATGGTCTTCATCACATGTGACATCAGAGCGACAGGCCTGAAGTCATTCAGCTCACCAGGACGTGATACCTTTGGGACTGGGGTGATGCAAGATGTTTTCCAAAGCCTTGGGGCTCTCCCCTGTTCCAGGCTCAGTTTGAATATGCACTGTAGAGGACTCCCCAGCTCCAATGCACAGACCTACAGCAATCGTGGACCCACTGATTTGCTGGCACAAAGTCTCCTCAGCTCTCTGCTTACCTGGGCTGTTGTAATTCAATCAATCAATCAATCAATCAACATTTATTTATTTTCATACAAAAAAATGTAGCTCAAAGTGCTTTACAAAATGAATAGAAAAATAGAAGACAAAATAAGAAATTAAAATAAGACAACATTAGTTAACATAGAATAGGAGCAAGGTCCGATGGCCAGGGTGGACAGAAAAAACAAAACAAAAAAAAAACTCCAAATGCTGGAGAAAAAAAATAAAATCTGTAGGGGTTCCAGACCAAGAGACCGCCCAGTCCCCTCTGGGCAATCTGCTAGAATCCTAACTAGGAAAAGAAAATCCGAACACATTTCTCCAGTTTTGATGTCACTACACTAGTTGCCTGTGTCATTCAGGATTGACTTTAAAATACTGCTTATGGTTTATAAAGCCTTAAATAATCTCGCTCCATCTCATATATCGGAATGCCTGACACGTTATATTCCAAATCGTAACCTTAGATCTTCAAATGAGTGTCTCCTTATAATTCCAAAAGCTAAACTTAAAAGAAGTGGTGAGGCGGCCTTCTGCTGTTATTCACTTAAAATCTGGATTAGCCTGCCAATAGGAATTTGCCAGGCAAATACAGTAGAGCACTTTAAAAAACTGCTGAAAACACATTACTTTAACATGGCCTTTTTATAACTTCACTTTAACTTAATACTGATATTCTGTATGTTCAATTCATCATAATAACTATTCACAGTGGCTCCAAAATCTGTACTGAGCCCTACTCTCTCTTCTGTTTCTTTTTCCGGTTTCTTTGTGGTGGCGGCCTGTGCCACCACCACCTACTCAAAGCATCATGATGCACCAACATTGATGGACTGAAAGCCAGAAGTCTACGTGACCATCATCATCAGGTCCTTCCATGAAAACCCTAAATACAAAGAGGACTGTTTGATTTATGTTAGGTTTGTGGGTGGGGGGAAACTCTCTCCTATGCTGGTATCAGCAGAAGGATGGGTGGAGGGTGCAGTACTCTGAGGTGAGAGTGGGTTAGGGTGGTCAAACCTGTTAAAGAAGTTGTTCATCTGGTTTGCTCTCTCCACGTCTCTCTCGATGGTGGCACCCCGTTTTGAGCTGCATCCAGTGATGATCTTCATCCCATCCCACACTTCCTTCAGGCTGTTATTCTGCAATTCTGCTCCAGCTTTCTCCTGTACTGCTCCTTCGTCGCCCTGAGTTGGACTCGGATTTCCTTCAGCACATGCTTGAGTTCATGCTGATCACCGCCTTTAAAAGCCCTTTTCTTCTGGTTCAAAAGGCCCTTGATGTCACTTGTAATCCATGGCTTGTTGTTAGCATAGCAGCATACTGTTCTTACTGGAACTAAAATGTCCATACAGAAGTTCATGTAGTCAGCAGTGCAGTCAACATCCTCCTCAATGTTCTCACTATATGATCCTAGCAGGATATCCCAGTCCGTAGTCTCTCAGAGCCTTCTCTGCCTCAGGGGACCACTTCCTGAATGAGCGTGTGGTTGTAGATAGTTCCCACACTCTTGGTTTGTAGTGAGGCTGAAGCAGGTTTTGATCTGCTTTCCCAAGCGCAGGCAGCGGGGTGACTCTGCATGCATCTTTAATGTTTGCATACAGTAGGTCAATAGTCCTAATTCCCCAGGTGTTACAATCCACATAATGGGAGGAGGCAGGTAATGTTTTGTCCAGCGTCACATGGTTAAAGTCTTCAGTGATTAGCAAAAGCGCCTTGGGGTGCTGTTTAGTGACATTCAAAGCAAACAGTTCACACAAAAAAGATAATTCACTCAAAAAAGAAAAAGAAAGGAAAAGGGAATTTCTTGCTAATGATGTTTAGATTAAGTCTTATGTGTCTAGTTTACGTTTCTTATAGTTTCTATATGTTATCACATACACTAGGATTGAATGCACATAACATTAACGGAATAGTCAGAAAACTATGTGCCTTTTCCCTTTCTGTCTACAGTTCATGTTTCTTTCTTGCTGTCAAGAATCAGAGAGCATTCTATTTTCTAAATACAGAAATATATCAGAGCATTAAGGTTATTCCATGAAGTTGTTAGCTTGTAGGGTGTACAATGTGTATGTGAAACCTACATTCTATTCAAATTAAATGTAAATTTACCATTAACATTAGATCAAAAGGTTTTGGCTATTACAATGCATGTTCAAAATTAACAGCAGGGAAATTAAATTATTTTGCAAAATGTACCATCTGACAGAATTGTAATCAATGATATGCCAGTGGCAAAGTGGCTGCTTGGACAGACTTGTATACCTTTTGTAAAAAGGGCGTGTCATTAAAATGTTATTTCCAAGCAATGTTCTTTCTCTTCAAAGGTGCTTAGGCAGTAGGGCTTTCTTCTACTGTGGAAAGTGGATTTGATACTTGCTTATTATGAGAATGCAAAAAAAAAAAAATAGAAAGAAAGAAAGAAAATTACCTTTATAGATTAAAAAAATAAATGCTTTGCTGGTATGCCCTGCATTATGGGCCTCCAGTAACGGCACCTTAATGGAACATCATTCCTCTAATGTATGATTAAGGTTTTCTCTGTTCCTTGAATTTTCTGCAGTAAAGATGCTAAGACAGGGGTGCCCACACTTTTTCGACTTGCGACCTACTTTTAAAATGACCAGGTCAAAATGATCTACCTACATTAAAAATGCTATATATATATGTTGTCACGCACGAGCGCTTGGCGAGCAGCTTAAAGACCCGATCTGCATTGCGACAAGTCTTGTCGGGGGACAACGACGGCGTACTATCCTTTCTCTCTTTGTTTCTTCAGAAAGACAGACATGCTGCCGCCGTAAAACAGCCCAGACGACTCAAAGAGCGACAACACTTCCGGGTCCCTTTCTTCACTCTGCTTCCCCGTCGATGACGTCAGCCTACCACAATCCATCATGGTTTACCCAGCATCCTATGTTTTAATTTCTGGTCCTCCCCTATAAACTGTCCATCTTCCCTACGTTCAATGTCGTTTGTGTTTCACAGGTGGGTAATAACGAGTTACATTTACTCCGTTACATTTACTTGAATAACTTTTTAAAAAAATTGTACTTCTAAGAGTAGTTTTACTGCACCATGCTTTTTACTTTTACTTGAGTGCATTTGTGAAGATGATACACTACTCATACTCCGCTATATTGGGCAACACTTGAATCGTTACTTTTTTCCTTTAGATAAAGTCTGACAGACAATTTTCAATCTGCTCTGTGTAGCGAATACTGTCAAGTTGCGCACACGCCTTCCATTGCATCTCCAGCTCTGACGCGAGGTTTTGGATGTTCCCTAAATCAAGGAGCTGCAGCTTTGAGGATAGATGTTGCATTTTTCGTTTGAAAGCATTAACTGAGCTAATCATATTGACCATAGTTTTCTCTTTTCCTTGCAGCTGGAAATTAAGCTCATTCAACATGTTGGTCAGATCAGAAAAAAATGCCAAGTCTAGCGGCCATTGATCGTTATTAAGTTGCCTGTATTCTGCATGTTTAATGACAAGGAGAAACTCCTTTTTCTCCGGCCAGGGGTCTTGAAATCTCAGGAGGAATTTCTCCCTAGCCATCTGCCTTAACGAAGGCATCTTTTTTCATCTCTCCATCTTGAAAGGACTTCATATGCTTAATGATCGAGTGACCCACCCGGAATGATGCTACAGTGTGTCTGCCTTTGCTTTTGAATTCAGCCGAGTGAAAAATGACAGCTGTCCGATTAACTGCAATTTTAGCACCCTCTCCTTTCTCTTTCTCAGATCGCTTTTCGAAAGGAAGTCAGTTTCGTAGTTTTTATGAACAGTTCGAAAGTTTGCACATTTTCCTTCTTTGGAATAGCAATGATAGATTGACAGATCAGACAAACGCACTCCGATTGTGACATTGTGAGAGAAAAAAATCCTCTTCCAATTCCACATCCAGCCCATAACCAACAATTTTTTTTTTAAATCCCTTCTTTAGTCGATATAAATTGGAAGGCTAACTAGATCACTTAGATAGCCAGAGTTTTGCAGTAGCTTGCACGTTTGATCGTGCGTGTGGGATGACCAGTGTGTTAGAAGAAAAGAGATCTCAGACTGACCGCCCTCTATGTCAATCAAGTGGCAAATGCCATAGGGAGGATATATGATAGACTGACATTTGAAAAAAGATTTTTTTGAATGCAACGCTATCTACCTGCATTACCTTTCTGATCTACCGGTCGATCGCGATCGACATATTGGGCAACCCTGTGCTAAGAGAGGCAACATAAATTATTTACAAAATAGCCGTTAAACCAGGACAAGAAATAAAAAAAAAAAAGTATCTTCAATGACTGATAATTATTTCTTTATTTTTCTGCCAAATTCTGCCAATTTTGAAAGAGGCATGTTTTAAAAGTGATATAAAAATAAAACCTATTAAATTAAACACTGTAAAAGTACTACAGCTGTGCAATTTAAGTGCATGATCTCCAACAATGCAAAACTCAGCAGATGATAACAGTTTTTGAATGTCCGTGGAGAAGTAACTACACTAATTGCAGACAGAATACTAAAATGATGTCATAGGGGGTAGGTTAATTCTAGTTAATTTGTCTGACACCTCCACACACTAAGAGGGAGCTTCTGCAAGTAAAACAGCTTATTGGGGTATATAATTTCCCCTTTGCAAAGCTAGTATACTTATCAGACAATCAGATTGGAAAAAATCAAGGTTCTGTTTTTTAGACAAAGTTCACTTATATAGCCATGGACATTTTGAGGTGATTTTTTGTACTGGTATCAATCAATTAATCACCCAGAACACTCTTAAAAATAATGGTTCTTTAATGGCACTATATAGTTCTTTACTTTATTGAATGGTTCCTTGTAACTCCATTGCTTGACCAAGCATCATTTCTTTTTGGGATGGGTTCATTGCATGTGAAGTTGGTTCTGTGTGCTTTGAAAAAAATCCTAATATGTAGGAAAAAAACCCAAATCTCAGATTAAGAAAACCTAGACTTAACCTGTGTTATTGGATATATGCAGCAAGAGTCCATTTAAACATTGGTTAATTACTATAGCCTGTTGCAGATGTAAATAAATAAATGTTCTTTCTGGAACATTCATTTGGATGGGTCTTGTAAAAACCAAAAATGGTTCCTCTAAGGCATCACTCTGAAAAACCACTGTGGCACCTTTATTTTAAAGAAAGTACTTACTGTACCTTACACATTTTACATCACAGTAGCACTGATAAAGCCTTATGTGTCTGCAATATTTTTAAAGAAACTTGCATGGCTTTGGAGTATAAGGCTGAAATTTGGAGTGTTTTTGAGAAAATTATATTTTCCTAAGATGGTCTTAACCAACAACAACAACAACATTTATTTTTATAACACATTTTCATACAAACAGTAGCTCAAAGTGCTTTCAGACAGCTATAATATCATTAAGAACTTCTTTTGCCTTACATTGATTAAAAAATATAAGAAAAAGGATCGCTATACATTTTATAAATGTCTGAGTTATTTGCAAAAGCTTTCATTAAACTAATATGCTTTCAATTTTTGAAATTTATTTATGTATATAAAACAATCAGCCTCAGTTTTTTTAAAAATTATCATCTTAAGTTATTTGTTAAATGAAACCTGGATTATAAATATATGAAACTTTGAAGTGCTCCTTATAGTCTTTAAATATGTATTAATCATTTCTCAAGTACCATTCTGCAAAAAGGGCTTATGACCAGAAAAAGTGCTCATCAAAAATGTGAACTTTGCTAAATGTTGTAATTGTTCTGATGTTTTGCAACTGGATAGAGCACTTTAGTCCAAAATTTGAACTTTTCTTAAACGTTTTCTTAACTTAAAGGCAGATTTATGCTTGATAGTTGTACCTTCAATATGTAGATCCCCTAAAATGGAGATAACCAAAAAGGAGACAGAGAAGCCAAAAACCCTCATGACTACTCTGGACCTAACCTAAAAGGGGAACTGGCTGATTTCCTTTCTATGTCCTGGCGAGACACGTGGTAAATATAATGCAAGTAAGGAAAAATGACAAAGTTTTTTAAGAATAGATGGGAGACACAAGGCACTGTCTACATTACTCAGAGATTATGAAGGTGGTGAGATAAAGGATAGAAATAAAGGTATAAAAGATCCTTTATATTAATTATTTTTATCAAACTTTGGATAAGATATCTGAGTTTAACATAGAAATCTGACAGAAATGGTTTATTTTTATATATTTTTTTTTGTATGAAAAGCCATCTCAGGACAAGAACAGGGCTTAGACATTTCCTCACAGACAAAAAACCTTGTGGGCTACTGATGGCAGCAAAGGTTATCATGTCTATGCAAGAAGAAGAGTTTAGATGGAGCTGAGGGTTATTTCAATCATGTATGCTGGTACTCCAGAAAATGAGCAGGAGTACCAGCACATGAGACACAGAGAGAGAGAAAGAGAGAGACTTTGGCTGAAACGTATAAAATTTAAAGTTTACTTGTGCCATCTGTGTCTCAGCCATGACAGCATGTTAGCGGATAAGTATGTCTGCAATAATAGAATGCAGGATACAGTATATACTATTTTCTATTAATAAAAAGAATATTTTTCTTGTGCGGAAGTGGCCTACATTTGCCCATGATTCATACTTCACTGCTGATAAAATTCACAATCACAGTTATAGTTAAAAGTGGGTAAAACAATAGTAGCATGTTAAAATAAAGGTAACAGGTTTAGATTTTGACACAACATAACTCTAATTATCATGTACCTCTTTGTTTATAAATTTCATAAATTGTATACAGTGCTGTTATTTTTTCATAACCTATGAAACAGTTACACTATATTGCATTCTTCATGTCATATTGTCCGTTTTTGAAGGAGCCTATTTGAACATTTAGTACTCTATGTGCAGTTACTTTGAGCTACAGATAAAAAGGTTTTTCTGTAAAGCATGCATACCTGCATTTACAGTAGCTTTAATAAAGAATAAATAAAAGTAATGTAGAGAACTGCCATAAAAGAAAATGAAGTTATCACTGAATGTCAAGGTGAAAAAAACATATAGAGGCTTTATGTCTCGTATGTACAACATAATAGCTTGTACATACGTACAAGGTACAATTAGGTTAAAAAATAAGTAATGTGCAGTTCAGGTCTGGTTAATTATAACTTTGCAAAGGTTAGGGCACATTGCTTTGTTGTCACTTCAGCCCTAATGAATACGCTAAGGAAGCATTCAGATTTTTATGAGCGTGCACAGTTGCTACATACCTGGGGCCTACTGTATAACGGCGTGCATAGAGCTCGCACTATAACATGGCATAAGCACAAAATCCGAAATGTGCTTACGCACAGAAAAATCCAGATGCAGGAATCTGTGCGTACTCCAACTTCCACGTTCTTCCGCTACATACTGTAAATCCCGATCAGCATGAAAAGTAACGCTCGTGCACGTGCTTTATGTAACGCTCCAACTCCTCCCAGAATTATGCCTCTTTGAATATGCAAATGAATATAAATCGCCATTAAGCTCAGCCTTCTGTGAAAAGACAATGGGAAAAGCACGGGGGAAAATCTAAGAATTTCAGCGAATACCAAGTGGAGGCAAAGGAAAAACATACTATTTGTTTAATTAAACTGTGGTATAATCAACAAAAGGAAGTTGATCGAGTGACATAGCGTGTTGGAGAAACTTGAAAGCTCACATTCACAAAATCGCACAGAGCCGGAAATAAAAAAGTGTTCACATATCAAAGTCGCTGTGAAAAGACGAGTTGTAGACCACTGTCTGAGTGTCATATGAAAGCTTATTAGGGTACAGAGAAAAAAGGCACACAGTGGGGGAAAAGCACGAAATGTCAACTTCAGTCTCGACATTTCAATTTTAATCACGTAGTTTATTTTGTCATTAAAGTAGAACATCATAAACTTCATCTTAAAATCATTTAATTAACCAGTTTCTCAAATCACATCGTAATTAAAGTAGCACGTTAAATGCTTTGTTTTGTATGTGATCTTCTATGTCCTCTATGTGTGTGAATCACTACTTGCTTCTTAAACCGGCTCTCGTCCTCCAACTGGACACAGAATCCATTACATTTGTGATATTACAGTTCTATGAATAACTAAATACTGAGATGTATACGTGATATTTTCATGATGATAGGAGTTAAAGCACGTTATTAAAGATGAGTTTAATGGCGCAGTGATTGTGTGCGACCTTCGATGAAATAATTTATTGCAGCAGTACTCAGGGGCAGCTCTAGGCTTGTGGTGGCACTGGGCAGAGGAAGAATCGGTAGCTCCTTCGCCAGCCAATGTCAATAAGGTAGCTTATCCACGGTGGATGGCCACGTCCGTTGCGGACACTGCATAGACGCCTCGTGCTCATGACACAAGCAATTAACTTTTGCCGAAATTTATCGCTGCGTTTTTAGCTGTGTTGTTATTTTCTCTTTCTGTTTAATATTCACTATATATTGGCATAGCCTCCACTGCAGTCCTTGCTTTTCTTTCCCCAAATACCCAATCACCACACAATCAGCTTTGTAATAGAAGTTAAGCCATCTGTAAGCTTAGAGCGCCGATTCTTCAAAACGTTTAAGGAACATTGAAATATCTTCGTAGTACATGTTTAATTATTCTATCCTTCATGACACACCCAGTGAAGAATATAGATTATTTAAATGAAGTTAAAGTTTTATCTGTACAATATAATTAACATATTTTGCTGCATTTCACCTTAAAAATGATATCATTATCATATGTAAATACGCTCTTTATAAAGTGGCTCAGGTTGTGCGATATTATAACTGTAGTGCAAGTTTACAGTGGGGTGATTGTACTTATAAGTACAAACAGTTCTACAAGGAGCAATTGATTGAGTGCGTTTATAGTTCTTGGGATGAAACTGTTTCTGAACTGCGAAGTCCGTACAAGAAAGGCTTTGAAACGTTTTGCCGTGGCTGAGACAGCGTGTACTTGAAGCTGTATACCGATAATTCTCTTTCCGATCAGCTGCTGCTGTGATTCACACTCAGATACAGTGATATAAATACTCCGAGTGTTGCAGTGAGAGTAATATGGAAAAAGATGTGGCAACTCCTAACGGGAGCAGCTGAAAGAAGAAGGTGCAGTTAGAGTAACAACACTAAAGCAGTTATGGTATTTGAAATACTATGGCTATTCCCTGGACCATTATATTGTTACAAGTTAATTACAATCAGATGCGTTACACTAATAAACAATATGCGGTTAGTTTCAGTGTATTTATAAAGCCGCGTCAGGAAAATAAGGTGTAACCACACAAGAACAGTAGCACTGCTTTGACACTAGGTGCCGCCAGTCTGCAAAACCGAGCGGAGAACTTGCGTACGACAAGGTATGAGGTACCATGGAAAAGTGAGTGGCTTTACGCCAAGTTTAGGTTTTATACATTGCGATTTGGACGTGGAAAAGTTCTTACACAACATTTCTGTGCGTACGCACTGTTTATACATGAGGCTCTTGGTCTGTTAATGTGAACCTCATGCAAAGGCATCTTGTAAGTCATTGTTTCAGTGAAGCATCCTGTCGGGTCATTACCCATACATTTGTTTTACAAGAATCCAACTATATTGCCTTCAAGTCAGAAATCAGCTCTGGACTGGAAGCCAACTTGTCACTGGGCACACACATTCACGAAGAACTAGTTTAAAGTCACCAAACAGGTTAAAAAGCTGTTCTGTTCAATGTGAGAGGAAACAGAAGAAAACCTACAGTGAGTGTGAACTATACATAGACAAGGCAAGTTGAGATTAGAGTCCAGAAATCTGGAGAATAAGGCAGCAGAACAAACCACATCCCAAAGATAAACAGGTTATGGTGACTGGTGACTATAAATAGATTTAATAGGAGAAAACTAGCTTTCTAAGCAATGGACCAAACCAAGGACTCCTAATGTTGGTTGCTAGGTGATTTTTTGATGAATCGCAATAAATTTTAAAATGTGAGGTTGGTCTAAATGCCGCTTAGGAGAGTTATACTCACAGAGAGTCTAGGGGTAGACAGTACAGAGTTGATTTGACTGTGGATCACATGAGAAATATCATCTAAACCTTGTTACTCTCAGATCAAAGTCAACTTTAAACTGCGCTCCAGAGTAAAACACTATGCAGCAATTACACTCCATTACTTTGCCTTCCTGAAAATTGTAAGCAAGTGAATGAGCATTTCAAGATGCACTTGGGCGGCCCATTACCCTCGCAGCCAATCAAACTTGTTAACAACATATCACGACTTGTAAGCACAAACAAATAATTAGTTTTTTCTTAATTAATTAATTAATTAATTATGTATTTTGTAAATAATTAGTATTTCTTTTATTGTTTTTTTTTCAAGTTTATCATAGTAATGGATAAGTGGTTGACAAAGAATCTACCAATACCAAGGTCTCTGAAATGGAAGAACAAGACAAAATGGACAATTGAAAAAAAATTGATGAAAAGCTTTCAACAAGTTTCCAAATTCCAAAACTATGAAAAATAGTGAGAAACTAGTAGAAAAGATTCTGCCTAGTTACAATTTGAATTTACGTGAAAAGTAAAAAAGGAGATTCACATCGATGTTTTTTGCAGAATTCTTGCAAGCGAGAGTATACAACTAAACAAAGTACTTTGGCATATTAGATCAAAGCAACCAGATTTGCAAAACAAGCTTCATCTTTTCAAAACAAAACTAAAACAATTAAAAATGTCAGAAAATAGCCTGTCTATTTTCACCAGCATCAAACAAAAACAATGCATGCTTCATATGCCATTTGTTTGTGAATTGCAAAACCTCGTAATCCCCACACAACTGGTGAGCTTTTAGAGTTCCCATTGATAAAAGATGAGAAGTTTGAAAGAAGTTTAACCAGATCGACAGGGTGGTCCAGATCTAATTATGCAGATCCAGATCATCTGGATGACTTTGATTTATGTGGGGATGATTCCAGTTCGGCGCGAAGACAATTCTTTATGTCGTCAGTTCACACACTTCTCGATGGTCCGGGATTTTTCGGATGATTTTCTATGTAATAAACTTAATAAGTTATAGCATAATGAAAATTGCATAATTAGATCTGGACCACCCTATATTTTCCAAGTACATGGTTGCATGCAGAATCGATAAAATGTCGCAGTTGGTAGAGGATTAATTTATCAACAGAATTGAGGTAAAAACTTTTTTTTCATTGCATCTGGATTATTCCATTTATGTACAGGTTTGTCCCAATTAAATGTTTTTATTTATTTTATATGGAACAATGAATCACATAAAGAAATGTTTTTTTGTGAACCAATTATCCGAGTTACTAGTGAGGAAATTTTCAAGACTCTTGATACCTATGTGAAAAGGAAGGGTTTGCACTGGATGAATTCTGTTTGAATACGCATTGATAATGCACAGGCTAAGTATAGTAAATGTGGTATTGTAATTCGAGTTCCTAAACTAAATTTAAATGCATCATGAACTCATTGCAGTCTTCACAGAGAAACATCAGTTTCAAAAACTATGTCAGATGATTTGAAAAGCATTTTAAACACTGCCCTGAAAATCATAAATTTCATCAAGACTAAGACATTACTGTCACATCTATTTGAAAGACTGTGCAAGGAGAAGTGAAGTTTCCATAAATCAGTTATTCTGCACACTGAGGTATGTTGGCTGTTGAGGGACAAAGGACTGACAAGACTTGTTGAACTCTACAATGAAGTTTCAATATTTCTGTATTGAAAAAAAAAACGGTTACACAAAATCATTGCATAGCAAGAAGATTCTTCTGAAGCTCTCATATTTGCAGATATATTTTAAAGAAAAAAAGTAACTGAATTTATACTTAATGGCGCTAAAATATTTGCAGTACATGCGAAAATTTGAGGCTTCACTAAAAAACTTTTTTTTATGTAAGCAAAAAATGTAAGAATGCTATTATGATTGTTTTGAAACATTCAAAACCGTTATTATTGAAAATTGAGTCATTAGCTGGTTTCATTTCATTTCTGTCACACATCAAGATTCGTTGAAAGAATATTTTGATTATTATTTTCTTGAAAAGATGAAAAATTGTGAGAAAAAAAACTGGATTATAAATCCATTTCAGAGAACTGACATGGCTACTGAAACAGAGACAAAGTCAGATGAAGAACTAATCCATCTGTCCAAAGACACCTAGTTAAGATGAATTTTGATCACATAAAACAGATACAGTTTTGGTTGTCAGTCCAACACACCTATCCAGCTCTTTCTAAGTTTTGAGAGTATTGCTTCCTTTCATGACTTTGTACATATCTGTAGCCTGGGTAAACCTGTGATTAATTTATTTTAGCTTTTACTTTTATTTTATTTATTTATTTATTTTATTTTTTTTTGACGGAGAAGTGTGAACAGATTTATTTGGGATTACGTGTTTTTCGTAGGCTTTGGTAATAGTAGTGTTAACAGGTAATATGATATGGAATTGTCAAACTAAAGAAGTTAATGTCTATATGTATCTAAGTACTAGGTGTTTATACATGCTTTTATTTATTTTTTTATTTTTATTAATTTTATTACAATCCATACAAAGCAATCATGATTTTACAAAAAGAAAAATTGAGTTAAGAACTGATCGATCCCCACCCCTGAGAGAGAGAGCAAGCCAAATAACGTTAAATTTAAGGCTTGTAAACATACCTAATTTAAAAAAAATTCTCTGTGCTTTATGAACTTATTTTAAAATATTACTGATTAGATCCTGCCATGCTTTTACTTTTAAATTGGCTTTGTCAGATGTGATGGTATTGTACAGTACGTGGTGTCTGGCGTGTTGGTAAGTTAACTTACTAAACCCTCAAATTTTCATATGCCCTGTGCTGTTCATTGTAATAGCAATGTGTAGATACTCATGAATGCATTAGGGGGGAGGCTGCTCTACCAGCCAATGAAGTTCTGCAGCATTGTGATTCCATATGTATGAAGTTGATTAGCATAGTCCATGTATTGTTGTTTCTGGATGACAACCAGGTGGAGTCTGAGGCACATTCACATATACAAAATGATTGAGGTTTATAAAGGTAAATTGTGCAGAAATGTGCATACACCAGGTTTTATAAATCAGATTTTTTTGGAGTACATATTTTTCTGTTTTTTGGTGTTAGAATATTTTCACACTTAAATCCACACAAAGGTTTATTAATAAAGTATCTATCTATCTATCTATCTATCTATCTATCTATCTATCTATCTATCTATCTATCTATCTATCTATCTATCTATCTATCTATCTATCTATCTATCTAAAAGAGACCCCAGATTATTATATTTGCTCAGATTTTCAGCTTCTTTGAATTATATTTGTGACATCGATCAGAAGGCATTGGTTTCTTTTGACAGATCACTACATCATGGCGGTTAGCTAAAGTGGTACAATTGGTTCCAGGTGATGGTAGTGTCTCATAAGTTAACTGCAGACTTCAGCATTTGTGTTCGCATCATTTCACAGGCATTTGATCATCTCTTCACTCTTGATGCATATTTTGCACTAGCTGTCAACCTGCTTCTTCAAGATTTTCACTGTTGGTTATGATTAGTATTTCAGTCTCTGTTATTATTATTCAGTTGAAAATTGTGAACATTACTGCCATTTATATTACTGATTTGCTAAACCTGGTCTGCAAATCTGTGAATTTGAATACAATGTTACTATTTCTTGTACCCAAGCTCTTCTCCAAGGGATGAGCTATGTCAGTGATTAGGATGTCAAACGAACTACAGATGAGTGGTTACACAAATAAGACAAAACATTTTTTTATTTCAGTGGCACAGAAAAGCTTTGTGATCAGTATAACATTTACATTACTGCTGACAGGAAGCAATGTTTAAAAATAAAATGTTTGGTTTTACTGGTGTTCCACTAAATAGAACACATGCTAAAGACTTTGAGTGCGACTCATTCCGTCACCACCAGAGATTTCTGATCATTTAGTGCATAATAAATACTTGGTAGTCTAACAACTTCATACATTACATCAATATGTCTCTATGTTGACTAGATAGATGACTTTGGAGATGTAACAGATAGTCGGAAATTCATCTGAATGTGTCTATTTTCAATACAACCAGTTTGGTCACACATTTTTTTTAAGTGTTTTCAGACACTATTCTATAATTTCTTTTTACTGCATTGCAAAAATGTAACACATCAGTGAAAACCTAGAAGAGACCCCAAACAGACAAAGAAAGCATGAGCGTTTTAACCCAGGTGTTAGGTTGGTGCTGTAAGGAAGCAACAATAATCATCGTCAAGGACCCTTAGCAAGTAGCAATTTAGTATTCCTTTTCAAATAGCGCATTGTGTGCTCCTCACTACTCACAACTACTCTAATGCCTTAAGCAAGCAGATGATGCAAGAGATAACTGTGTGTGGAAATCCCTTTTCACTGTCTAATAGGAGTTAAAGATCATTAACAGGCAAAAAACACAGCACTCAGGCAAAAGAGAGACAAGCCAAAAAACATTGGCACCTTAAATAAACTTAGAACTGCCTTATAATGTAACTGGGCAGGAAATACAATATGAACAGAAAGCCATCAGCATATAATTAATTTTGAGTTTTACTACATGAGCATTGTAAAACGCATACAGTGTGCACCCACATAAAGCTGAGTAATTTAATAAGCCAATGCTTCTTAATCTTTCTGCAATCCCCTTTCCTGTCTATGCAAGGGCACTTAGGATGGGTTAGTTGACCAGATTACTTTTAAAATGAGAGACACATCAAAAGGATTAATAAAAAGTTATTCATTAATTCTTTTGTGAATCAACTATATTCATTTTCGAATTGTTTCAACATTTTTATTATAGGTTTGCTAACCATGTATCATTTGGATATTTCTTCATTAAATAAAAACATAAACATTTTTATTGTTGTTTCCGTAATCCTGATAGTATTGTACAGGATACAACAAGAACAGCCACGAAACAGTGATGACAAATAAACTCTCACAACATGCACTTGTAACTAAGTGTATTGTTCATTAGCCTGGTGCCCTGTCAAGGGTTGCTTCTTGCCACAATGCCCAATGCTGCTGGCATAGTACCCAGCCCTTGTGATAAAGAAGGTACAGAAAAAGAAAAAATATAGGAATGAATGGAAAGCTAGGTTTGCGCATCTTTATTTCTTCCAAATTGAGTATCTGTTTAGGAACTACACAAGATTTAGAAGAAAAGCTAGAATAGTCCTCAAAAAACATTAAAACGCCAAGCTGTAGAGTTGAGTAACATGTTTAACGTGTAAGGAAAACAGAATTGCCTGCCATACTGACATGATGCTGTAGCACCAGGGTGTTCGGTATCTCATATGAAGAAAGAGTTATCTTGACAGTTGTTACTAGAATTCTATGTTCCACATATAAAATTAGTAAGTACTGTACATCTATTGAGTAAACTCATGAGTTTGAAGAAACAGAAATCTATTTATATGCATAGGGCTACTACAAGAACATAAGATTTAAAATATTTTTAAAAGACTTTCATCTCGCCAGACTGATGTTTTGACTAAAGAAGGTTTTAGGCATGAACTTGAGGCATACTTGTGCTCCCAGTGATCTTACTGTAATTCAAGTTACGTATCACAGAGTGTGCTGCTGCTCTGCACTATGCATTATGACAGATGCTTTAGAAATTATAGGGGAGTGACTGAAAATAAACAAATGTAATTACAAAAAGTCTGAATTGGCGTAAGCCACTCTAACTGTGAGTTTTTGTAAGAAATGTAATAATTTACTTCATGAGGCAAAAGTACATAATAAACAAAATGAATTGCATCAAGTATTTGAAATATTAAAATGTGTGCTTCAGTTTAAATGTTGAAACTCTAAATATTCTTCATTAAATTAGAAATGTGACATTTTCCACATTCTGAAAGAAGTCCATAGAGGGCTAGATCCCTACTAGAAGATAATAGATAACATCATATTCATAATCACTGACCTTGAAATGGTCTAAAATGTTACACCTCACACTTATTTTTGAAATTTGTTGTATTTAGCCTTCTGGAAGTAGCTTTTAGAGTGCTAAAGCCACCAGTAAAAAATCAAATATCCAAAATATCATCATATTCACAGTCAGCAACTTTAAAATAACATAAAACTACACAATCCTGCATTACCAATCACCATTTTTTCGAGGTTTTGTGAAAAAGGGTAACTTTGACCCCTTGTATCCTATTAGTGGATGAACCTCTGGAGCTAGTTGATGGTGCATGCACATGCTCAAGTCCATCTGATCATTTTTGCTGAGAATAGCTATTGGTTTACCACAAGGGGGTAATTTCCAGCACAAAATATTGTCCAGAAATGACCTAAAGTGAGGGTTTTCTTGTATGTAGATGTTTTGCATAAAAAGCATCAAGACATGTTGAATGGTATATCATTTGCAGGGCGTTTATTGTATTGGTGAGTTAGGAAGTGCCAGACCAAAAAACCTGAAGTGATTTCAAAGTGTTTATAAGCAATTCCTATGAACACAATATATGCTATGGAAAGTTTCATTAGGTGTTAACATACATTTTAAAATGTCTTGGGTGTACAGTAAAATTCCACATAAGTCACAGTAAAAAAATTTTCCTCACTGAAGCTTAAACCGATGCCCTCTACTCTACGTGAAGAGTAAACTTTAAAAAACGATTGGCTGCATGGATCAAACCCTTTCATTTTCAACAAAATGTAATTGCAATTGAAATAGACAAGGAAAATCTGTAACAATGTTACAGTATTTAAAACGTCTCTTATTGCATAGTGTGGATGCTAAGGGTCGCTGTTGCCCCGTGAAACCCACCAGACAGACGTCCAGGACACACTCCACAATTCCAATCTCCAATAACAATAACAATAATTAATAATTCATCAATAACAATCCTCCACTTCAAGCAGCTTCATCACCCAACCTCCCAACTCCGGCTCTCTTTGCTGGGTTTCCCATCATCCTTTTTATATTCCTTGACCCGGAAGCATTCCTTCTCTTTTCCTCGGTCAAACGCCACATCATCCCTCCTCAAGTATCCCAGAAGTACTGCCGGTTTCCATCCTCGTGACTCCGAAGTACTTCTGGGTTATAGTAACAGTAGGAGTCCCCAGGTTCTTTGTGAGCTCCCCCTGGCAGCACCCACAGCACCCAGCAGGGCTGAGGAAATTAACTCCATGTCCCCCGGTGCCCTGAGGGAATCCGGGAAACTGTTGCTGTCCAGGGGAGCTGCCACCTAGCATCCCGGGGGAGGCAGTGTCCTGAAAAGGCTGCCTTCCTCCATTCTTCTTTTCCAGGAACATCTCAGCCAAACTGAACTGCTGGCCGTCCATTACAATAGTGATAAAATGAGAACTAGAGCAACTATGTAGAATTTTAATCAATATTTTTAATCAATACATGATATAATTTTACAGTTTAACACAAGTATATACTTTTATGAAGTTATAACAATAAATTATTAAACATAAGGATAATAATTGAGTATAACTTAAGGGTTTACCAAATGTTGTTTTAAGCCTAGGCATTTGTGGCTGTTGCCTCATCTTAGAGGAGCCACTAAGATAGCTGATAAGGGTAAAATGAAGTAGGTGAGTAACAAACAACCCTCTTGAAAGCAGAAATAATCTAATGGGAAAGCCCAAACACCCCTCCTATGAAGCAGTGCTAAAATTAATTGAATAGTCTGCAGATCACACCTGTTTACTGAGCAATCAATATTCAGATTAATGAGAAAGTCAAAAGAAATGAGAAAAT
The DNA here is from genome assembly GCF_016835505.1 of Polypterus senegalus. NCBI lineage: Eukaryota > Metazoa > Chordata > Cladistia > Polypteriformes > Polypteridae > Polypterus > Polypterus senegalus. The sequence goes on from NC_053162.1 coordinate 124,015,311, forward strand.
ATTTGTGGCACTCATTGATTGGATGAAGTTTATTAAGAGGCAGATGATGTGATGTATTAGATGAGGTAATGTAACAGAAAACCATAAAAGCAGATAAATTGTTTTACAGATTGGTCACTCCATGGAGTGAGGCATTTGTGCATATCTACAAATAAAGAATTGTTCTGAATTTTCATCTGGTTTCCGTGAATGACTTCTTTGAAAACAGAGGAAAGTTTTACCACTACAACTACAGTATGTGAATTTAAAATGTTTTTCAAGACTTACTAAAATTCAAATTGTTTCAACCACATAATCTCCATGAACCTCTCAAATGCATTCAAACATCTTCTCCCTCCTAAATATTGCATTCAGGATATCACTAACGATCACTGCTAGCAAAAGGAGATTGATCGTTTTCACATTTAAAATGAATACAAATACATAAATATATATGTATTGTACTATATGTATTTACAATCAGATACATATTTCACAAGAGAAAATGGTAAATGGCAAATGCAAGGAGAAATACAGTATTTTGTGCTATTTTATTTCTGAGGTGGCAATAACAGATTGGCTGTCTAACTCTTTGAAGAAGATTACTTGTATTCTGCTTTGTGTATTGTATTAACCCCCTTTTTTGGCAATCATTGCATGACCAACCTACCTAGAAGTGGGCCCTTCTCTGAATTGTCTTTCCCATTGCCTTTCGTCCATTTTTTTCCTAAAAAGGTTTTTTGAGTGTTTTTCCACGTATTTTTAGGGAGTCAAGGCTGGATTGCTGTCAAAAAACAGAGCTTGTTAAAGCTAGTTAAGGCATTTCTTGTGTAATATTAGGCTATACAAGAAATAAATTGATTTTGTTGTTATTGTACTGCACCTTTATGACTTATCGATCTTACTCATCTGTTGGGTGCTATAACTCAAAACAACATAGATCCAAAACAGATGCATCCTTAATCTCTCTTTCTCTCTAACTCTCTAAATATATTCATCCATTATCCAACCCACTATATCCTAACTACAGGGCTACGAGGGTCTGCTGGAGCCAATCTCAGCCAACACAGGGCGCAAGGCAGGAAACAAACCCCAGGCAGGGCGCCAGCCCACCACAGGGCACGCACACAATTTAGAAATGCCAATGCACTTAACCTGCATGTTTTTGGACTGTGGGAGGAAACTAGAGTTCCCGGAGTTAACCCACGCAAACACGGGGAGAATATGCAAATTCCACGCAGGGAGGACCTGGGAAGTGAACCTGGGTCTCCTAATTGTGAGTCAGCAGCACTACCCACTGCACCACCGTGCTGCCCTTATATATGTCACAAGAACAACAATAAGACATCATAAAGGTTTGGGGAAGCCATCCATATAATGTGCCTTGGCTGCAAAAAGGTATTTTTAAAGATAAAGCATTCTTCACAAGACTGAGTCCAAAACAGAACTGAACTAAATAATCAAGATGGCTGTTTTAAAGGCTAGTGTAGGAAGTGATGTCATCAGGGCCGGAAGTGGAAGTGACGTCATCAAAGCCAGGAACCGGAAGTAACATCATCAATGGTGCTGGAAACGGAAGTGAAGTCATCTAAGGCGCCAGAACCTTTATGGGATTTCCTGAGAGTGGTCTGCAAGGGATCGAGAAAGACAGTTAGTGCACCTCACCGCCCCCAGGTCGGACGTGGAATTGCCATTATTCAGGCCTTTTAGTTGACTCCTACTGGCACATATGTAACTATATATTTATATACATATACTCAGCAAAAAAAGAAACGTCCTCTGACTTTCAACTGTTTTTACTTTCAGTAAACTTAATGTGTAAATATTTGTATGAACACTAAAAGAGTCAACACCATAAGACATAAACTAAAAATGTTTCACAATGTGTCCCTGAATGAAGAGAGGCTCAAAATCAAAAGTACCAGTCAGTATCTGGTGTGGCCACCAGCTGCATGAAGTACTGCAGTGCATCTCCTCCTCATGGACTGGACCAGATTTGTCAGTTCTTGCTGTGAGATGTTACCCCACTCTTCCACCAAGGCACTTGCAAGTTCCTGGACATTTCTGGGGGGAATGGCCCAAGCCCTCACCCTGCGATCCAACAAGTCCCAGACGTGATCAATTCCTTCGAAACACGAATCCGTCCATCACCCCTGGTGAGACAAAACCATGACTCATCAGTGAAGAGCACTTTTTGCCAGTCCTGTCTGGTCCAGCGAAGGTGGGTTTGTGCCCATAGGCGGCGTTGTTGCTGGTGATGTCTGGTAAGGACCTGCCTTACAACAGGCCTACAAGCCCTCAGTCCAGCCTCTCTCAGCCTATTGCGGACAGTCTGAGCACTGATGGAGGGATTGTGTGTTCCTGGTGAGACTCGGGCAGTTGTTGTGGCCATCCTGTACCTGTCACGCAGGTGTGATATTCGGATGTACCGATCCTGTGCAGGTGTTGTTACACATGGTCTTCCACTGCGAGGATGATCAGCTGTCCTTCCTGTTTCCCTGTAGCGCTGTCTTAGGCGTCTCACAGTGCGGACATGGCCATTTATTGCCCTAGCCACATCAGCAGTCCTCATGCCTCCCTGCAGAATGCCTAATGCACGTTCACGCAGATGAGCAGGGACCCTGGGCATCTTTCTTTGGGTGTTTTTCACAGTCGGTAGACAAGTCTCTTTAGTGTCCTGTGTTTTTAGAACTGTGACCTTAAATGCCTACTTTCTGTAAGCTGTTAAGGTCTTAACGACCATTCCACAGGTACATGTTAATTAATTGATTATGGTTAATTGAACATGCATGGAAAACATTGTTTAAACCCTTTACAATGAAGATTTGTAAAGTTATTTGGATTTCTAAAACATTATTGTTGAAATACACAGTCCTGAAAAAGGGACGTTTCTTTTTTTGCTGAGTATATATATATATATATATATATATATATATATATATATATATATATAAATATACAAGCTATATTATTATACAATAACTGTATATTATTTTAGCAGGACTGACTTTTTCTCTAGTTGGCATATTTACTAAAATGACACATTCATTTATACATGATTGTATGTATACTGTAATATTTCACCACTATAGTACAGGATTACTTAGAGTTTTACAAAATTATATTTCAGCATCATGTAGGAGGATGGCCACCTACAAGGATCAGGCATGCAGTCAATTAAATGGCTAAGTTAACTTTTTGAGATGAGTGGGAAGTTCCTGTACTTTAAGTTGGCAGTTTTACCTAATATTTCTAGCGGTATACAAAATCAGAACATTAAAATAAGCAATCATTAAATTTTAATTATACAATTCTAGTTAATCAGTTACATCAAATGTGTCCAAATTGTTTTTAAATAATAATTAAAGTAAGATATTAAGAAATATGCAATGGCTTGCAATAATCTTTATTGTTTTGTGACAATTTGCTGAATATCATTGGTAAATGTAAATGCATGAAGCAGTTTGTGTGATTCATTTTCACCCCCTGAATTGCTAAAGACATTCAAGATTGATTATGTATGTGTCCTCTTTTATTGGCTTAGTTAATGAATATCTTTTCTGACAGAGTTTTCAATCCAGGCTACTCAACCCCTTGGGTTAATTGGGAAGAGCACAGCGGGTCATTTGTACACTGCAGTAATGTTTTTTAATTGACGTTTCCTTCACTAATGTATAAACATCATAAATGACAAATGTTCACATCTCAATAAGTCCAGAATTTAATGTCTTTAATACACATAATGCACAGTTACAAAATGAGCCTGGCCATTTGAGCGATTACAGATGTGTCATCACTCCCTGCATCAGACAAGAATGAGGAGGTCTCTTAAGCAGGATGACTAGTCCTTGACTTGGCCTGGTTTTAAGATTGATTCTAAGGCAGGGATTCGTGGTACAAAAAACAAATAAGAAGCTCTACCCCCTTTTCATACAGCAGCAGGCCGAACATATAAAGCTTGCACACATACTTCCATTAAGGCAATATCACATTGTGTGACTTTCCCAGCAATTTTCTGTCGTAGCTTCATCAGCATAATCTTATCAAGATGGTGGCAGTTGGGAGTACTCCTGTAAAGCAAGACAGGTAATGTAACATGCCCCGCGACTCACTCCAACTAATACACAGCTTGCTCCAAGAAAATCAGACCTGTTTGACTTTGTATTTAGTTGTAGGGACAGACTTATGAGCATTGAGAGCTGACAAGAAATAAAGAACATGGAGGCTTTGGACCTCACAAACAGAACAGAAGCCTGTCTGTCTGATGTGTCATGTTTAACATACCACGACAGAACAGAAGAAATAAAAAAAATGGCCAAGATTGTGGCTGAATTCGCCATACCTGTAAACTCTTCATACAGCACTGGCTTCATCATTCAGCATGCAATTGGTGGTCACAAAACGGGGTAAGCATGACTGTATTGGAAGGTTGGCACATGATTGCTACATGTGACATGCTCAGCAATTTTCTTTTGCTTTACATGGCATGGTCAAGAGATGAGATATGCAAATCTGAGATACCCAACAACTAGAGGTTATGTAATGTGACATCAACTTTGGAAGTCAAAGATGTTGTGGGGTATTATTAATTATTCAATTCAGCATATTCTAATAGCTCTCTTTTCTGTCCATTTTGTTAATGTTTATTTTAACATTGTTGTTGAAAGACAAAGTCCATTGTGGTTCATTCTGAATGTTTGTTTTTGTGTTGTTTACTCAATGAAACAAACCAGTCTCATACTATATATATATATATATTCAAGTTTTGACTTTATATATTCAGGAATGACTTTATATATTCAAGTTTTGACTTTATATATTCAGGAATGACTTTATATATTCCGACGCTGACTTTATATAATCAGGCTTTGGTGTTATATATTCAGAACACTGACTTTATATATTCCGAAAATCATTATATTTGCCTGTTTAGCACCCCATAATATGTATATATATATATAGTCACAATAACGAGACATACTCTGATAAAGGTTTGGGGCAGCTACCTGTATATTCTGGTATCCTGGCTGCAAAGTCGTTTTTATCAAAATAAACAGCACTGATGTGCGTACAAATGAGTCCAAAACAAGACTGAAGACTTAGGTAAAAGGGACAGGCTTTTAAAGGGGAAGACAGGAAGTGAGGTCATAAGGATCAGGCCCACGTTCTTTAGCCATTGGTTCGAGCCTGGACGTGACATCACAGGGGCCGGTAAGGTCTCCTTCCATTGGCTCAGTCCCAGAAGTGACGTCAAGAGAGCCAGATGGAATCTCCCGGGAATGGTCTACAGGAAAGAGAGAAAAAGAGTCAGTGTACTCTGCCACATCCCGGCATGCCTCAGAACTGCCATCACTCGAGCCCTTTAGCTGCCTCCCATGAGCACGTGTGTGACTATATATATATATCAACTACTAACTACTATATATATATATATATATATATATATATATATATATATATATATATTTTTTTTACTCATTGCTAGTTTATGGCCATTTGTTGTACTTTCTTTGTGGTTATCCTTCCATATGCGTCTTTGTTGCTCATTCCCTATTTACTGCAGTGCATTTTGCAGAGTTCTGCTAACTTCCCTAACATTTACTTGATTTATCTATACTCACAGCAAAGCCAACGCCACATGGTTCCCTTAGCAATACTCCTGAGCAACTATATTTTAAGGCACATGCTGGAGTGCATGTTTCCTTTGTACTGTGCAATATAGCTCCCTAATTGGAATCAGTACTTTTATAATTGCGGCGTTTTAAGTAACCGAAAGAGATATAGAGATATTAAAAGGCGATATCCCTCCCATAGTGATACAGCGGTAAAAATCACATAAGAGAAAATAACAGCATTCTTTACTGACGATTTATGCAGCATTACCGACGGGAAGCCATAATAGCAAGACAATACCAAGGTGGGATCTTGATCGATACAGTCTGCCATTTTTTTGTCGCTGTGCTGGAAGGCTTTTCAGGACAGATGACAATATCACCCATCCGTCTGTCCGTTGGCTTCGCAGTGTTTGGCTGCTGTCCAAGTCTTTTTATACTGTCTTCTCCATGTGCAGGCCCTTACATCAGCAAATAGTCCATTTCCAAACAAGGAAAGAAGATCCCGTGCTCACTTCCAACAGAGGACAAAATAGCATACACCTGTCTTTAGGCTGACTACACATTCCTCAAGCTGTCTCCATCCATCTTGTCCTATGCTTGGCTAAGCACTTCTAAATGCTGAGAGCTCTTTTGGCCTAGCCTGTACATGTGAATGGATTTATAAAATAATTTCTTGTACAAAGCACAGTGACATTAAACTTACATTCTTATTACAATACACAGGTGTCTTTTAGCAGTTTCCTTACTAAAAGGTGTATTTACCTTTTACCAGTGTTAATAAGATAGTATTGTAGCAGCCGATTGGCTGCAGAGAGGGGCAGACAGGTCCAGGGATAAGATTGATAGTTGCAAGCAAGGCAAGCGCTCTTTGGAGAACCTTTGGAAAAATTAAGGAAAGTGGGAAAATTTGGAGCAAAGATGAAGATAAATAGGAACCAGTGTAGGGTAATAATGGACTTCTTCTAAGAAGGTCGGAGGATGAAGGTGTGTGAGATCTCAGTGGTCATGATGTAGTTTCACAGACATTTCCTGTGGCCTTAACAACATTAACGTTTAGCCAATACTTAGAGTTATTATCTTGTTTGTTGAAATAAAAATGCCTCGTTCAGTTTTCTCTGAGTTGTCGTGTATGTGTGTTGTTACTTTCATAGTGGTTATTGCTTTTATATTTTAAGTAGAACATTCTATAATTTTCACACAGATTATCTAAACAGTTAATGGTAAATGTTTACAATATATGTAACAAATTTGGTGAAATTAAAATTAAAATGATAAATTAAACATAAAAAGAAAAAATATATACATACATTCTTTCACTTTAAAGAACATTTTTTTTTTTTTTAAAAGGAGATCCATTCAGTCCATTGAGCTTTGTTGGTTACTTAATGGCTAAGATGTCCCAATATCTCATCCAGGTATTTTTAAAAACTTGTCAAGGGTTTCACTTTAGCTTTTTTACTTTAATATTGGAGTTTGTTCCAGATTTGCAACCATCTTTGCGTGATGAAGTGCTTTATTGATTAAATCTTCAATTCATGTTCCTTTAATTTCTAAGCACATCTTTAAATTTGGATTTTACTGGAAGCATTCTGCTGAAAGAACTTTTCTAAGCCTTTTGAAAACATAGATATGTTCCCCCACATAGCTTTCTCTGCTTTAAAATAAAGAATTTAAGTTCCTTTAGACTCTTAGTATTTTTATTCCCTCAACCTCTTTAATGTTTAACTTTTATGGTAGAAAGTCAGCTTTAATAGAGAGCAAATTGATGTCATTCAAAATCAAAATGTAAAGAATAACCATGAAATGTAATTACAGTTTTTTGTACTTCATTTACGCAGTAGCTTTAATTCATTAAAAACAGCAGATGTAAAACAATAGGATACAATCGGCATATTAAAACAAAAATTGCAGAAAAATGTAGCTCCTCTTTCTTTAATCACTTCTTTTGACTTTCAACTAAAACAAAGTTTTCAAGTCCTAAAAAATGGTGTAGCTGCTATATTGCAGAAAAATATTACTAAGCTCCAGGTTCAGATCAAGTGTCGTTATTATTACAATATCCATACACAGCATTGCAGCACACAGTGGTCCGAAATAACATCACCCAGAGCCGTGGTGCAACATACACATATAAAACCTCCATCTTGACAGATCAGTTCAGTTCATTTTGAGAACTCAACCAGAGAACATCCTTGTGTTTCCCATAAACCTTTTACAGCCAGGGACAATATACGGGTGCCTGCCCCAAACCTTTTCAAGTTTGTTGAGGCTCATTCTTTTACAGTACTCATAGCCGGCACGATGGCCTCCTTGTGGAATTGGTAGCCAAACCAAAAAAACGTCTTAACACACCATCATCCTAAACTACTGAAGGCCTATCAGGTAGGATGAGTACCATGCTTGTGTTGCCGAGCTGGGGTCTGACGGTGTGTATTGGGGGGATCTGGAGCATGTTCTGACCCAGTTCTCCCTAAAGTGAACCTGGGCCCATAGGCAGAGGACCTACAGACGATGGCCAGGTTCTGAAAGGAACACAGTGGAGACCTTTTATGGGCTCCTGAGGATGGGCACCGACCCAAAGATGCCCACAAAGGAAAAATCCTTTGAGAAAGGTGGGTGTGCCGCTGGTCAGCAGGTGAGGGATATAATGAAATGGGAATATAACCCAGAGGAATCCCTCCAAAAGCAGGCCATGGCACTGTGGCAGTAAGTTGGGTGTTGGCCACGGCCATATAATGAAAACGCCTGAAAAATTGTACAAAAAGTGGCCTGTGCCATATTAATAAATGACTTTCCGATTAAGCTCGCACAGCTGACCTTGGGACATGCATACACTAACATGGACTCCCTGCTGGGGATCCTTAGCACCTTGCAGGAGGAAACCTACTTGGTTGAACCAGAATGGGATCCTTGTGAACCTAGAATGTGTTGTGTCCCTGATTCAGAGTCCTACTCTTACATTGCGGAGCATGCTTTGGGGAACTCAGATACACGACGGAAGGCTTTGCAAGGTGACAGGAGGGTCTGCGGAGAGATGCTATCACAGAGTGCTCCTGCTATCCTCTGGCCTTTTCACATACTGGAGAAGCGCTAGTCAATGGCCATAAGGTAGTGTCTTTATTTGACTCTGGCAGTAAAATTACCATTGTTGCTCGCCATTTAGTGATGCTGTGACAATGGTTACAGGTAAAGCCCTGTCCAACCTGTATTCACGGGGTTGTCCGATTGTACGAGTCCGCCGCTGTTACATCTGCCAAGACAGCATTGTGAAGAAAATGACGGTGGTGGTACACGACAGTCCTCCATTCCCCATAATACTGGGTAGATCTATCTATCTATTTATCTAGAGATTGGTCAGACAAAAACTGTGGCATAACACTCACTATCCCTACAAAAACACTAGGTCTTGCTATGGATGCAGACTCCGCATCCTCAGCTGTCTCCACGCCATGTACACAGCCTTAGAGAATGATGTGAAGACAGCCAGGCCATTGCAGAGCAATGGGTGATCACCAAGCGTTGCGCCGGCTCGGACTGAAACCACGCCCCTTGAGGTCGAGTCTGATCCCCTCAGTCATCTGCAGTTTCAGTTTTGGCAGACCCCGGCTTCATTTAAAAGGAAGCAATGGAACGAGGACTCCCTTAAATTTGCAAAAAATGCAGTGGTCTTAATAGATGGTCTGATGGATCAAGGGACGCCTTTTACCTCGGAGACGTTCAGGGAGACAGCTGTTACTGAAAATAAAACATTTAAAGACCTCTGTATATCATCCTCAAACAGATGCTATGCAAGGTAGTCAATGAGGACAGAAGGAACTGGGATCAGCTCCTCCCCCTTATCCTTTCTGCATATCAGGAAGTCCCAGAAGCCTCCACGTGGTTCTCGCCTTTTGAATTATTGTATGGACGACAACCCCGGGGTATATTGGATATATTAAAAGAAGGCTGGGAAGAGGAGGCCCTTCCTTCTATAAATATACTTGAATATATCACGCAATTACATGATAGATTTGCAAAAATTAGACCTATCCTAAAGTCTTACATGGAGAAGGTGCAAACAGCCCAGGCTCATTGTTATAACTGTGGAACGTCTCTGCGGGAGTTTCGCCCGGGGGATATAGTCATAGTATTAGTTCCTACCTCACATTCCAAATTACTGGCACATTGGCAAGGCCCATATGAAGTTAAGGAGAGGAAGGGTCTGGTTATTTAGTTATCCAACCTAATCGTCATCCTAGAGAGTGGACTTATCATGTCAATTTGCTGAGAGTTATAGTCCCTGGCCCAGTCCCATCGTATCGGACAAAAAGCCAGACGGAAGTTGGAGGTTTTGCAATGATTTCCGTCAGTTTAATCAATTCTCCCAATTCGATGCCAATCCTATGCCGTGACCTCCTCGAGCGGCTAGAATATGCTAAATTTTTGACTACTCTTGATATTACGAATGGGTACTGGCAGGTTCCCTTAACAGACTCCGCAAAGGAAAAGACTGCATTTAGCACCCCTAACGGACATTGGTAGTATAGTGTACTTCCATTTGGATTACATGGGGCTCCCGCTGACTTCCACAGTCTGGTGGACAAAGTGCTCCAACCCCATAATTCGTATAGTGCTGCCTACTTGGATGACATTTTCGTCTATTCCAGCACCTGGAAGGAACACATACAGCAGGTTAAGGCTGTACTATTGACACTAGCGAATGCCGGTCTTCGTATTAATCCAAAGAAATGCTATTTTGGATTGGTTGAAGCCAGATATTTAGGTTATCTACTGGGCCGGAGTATGGTCAAACCACAATGCTCCAAAATAGATGCCATAGTGAATTGGCCCCGTTCAATAACCAAGTGGGTTACTATCACTGGTTTGTACCCCGGTTTTCCGAGAGAGCAACACCCTTGACAAACCTGACAAAGAAGGGGAGACATAACCACGTGGTTTGGGATGATGCTAAAGAAGCTGCATTCAGTGACCTTAAACAGGCCCTTACGTCAGCTCTGATTCTGAAAGCACCTGATTTTTCTTTGCCTTTCATTCTCCAGATGGACGCTTCAGACATTCGTCCTGGTGCCGTGCTGAGCCAAAGCATCGACGGAGTAGAACACCTCGTTATGTACCTGAGTCGGAAACTGTTGGATCGTGAGACCAGGTATGTGGCAGTGGAGAGGGAGGCTTTGGCGATTAAATGGGCAATTACTCAGCTGAGGTATTATTTCTCGGGACATGAGTTCACCCTGGTGACTGACCATGCACCTTTACAGTGGATGGCCTTACACAGGGATTCAAATCCATGAGTCACAAGGTGGTTTTTAGACCTACAGCCTTACAAGTTTTCGGTCGTTTATCATCGAGGTCTCCTGCAGGCCAATGCTGATGCCCTTTCCCGGTGCCACGACCTCACAGACAGGTACGCCCGACCCGATGGGTCTGGGCGGAGGGGGGCTGTATCACACACGTTAGACTAGGAGCGAGCTGAGTGGACCAAGTGAAAGTAATCATCCGCCAGGCCAGTGTGTGGCGGGGTGCTCTAAACCCTTTTCTGTTATCACTGCAGACCAAATACAGGAAAACCTGCCTGGTTTAATGCCATTGCCTGTTCCGGTGCCCAGACGAACGTTACTTCCTGTTCCACCGCCCAGACGGAGTTTACTTCCTGTTTCGGCACCCAGACGGACGTCACTTCCTATACCAGCACCCAGACTGACGTCACTTCCTGCTCCGGTCTAATGACATCGCTTCCAGTTTTCAACATATAAAACCTTCATCTTGACAGATCAGTTCAGTTCATTTTGGGAACTCAACCAGAGAACATCCTTGTGTTTTCCTTAAACCTTTTGCAACTAGGGACAATATACGGGTGGCTGCCCCTAACCTTTCCAGTTTGTTGAGACTCATTCTTTTTCAACAGACCGAATTTAGAATCAATTTTACCTTCGACAGCATTCTCAGTTTTGAAGCAAAGAGTGCACAAAATATCCATTTCGTCATCTCCATAATCTTTACTGGCATGGCCACAAAATCTATGAATTTTTCAATGACACTTTCTGTATGCATGTGCATCACTGGTTTCCTTTAAACACACAACATGTAGCAGGAATGGAAGCCTCTTCAGTATACATGTCTTCATCACCATATTGGTTTCTTCCATCATCGAGTACAATCTCATTCATGTTTTGTGCAATAGGCTCATTTTCTTGCATAGGGTGATTGGGTTTGTCTTCTTGTATGGTTTGAACGCTTTCTATCATTTTTTCCAGCTGCGCCTCAGTCTGTATGTCTTGTAAAACATCTTGGAACAGAGAAGACGTTGTGAGACCCACTTTAGCTTTGCAACCAAAGTGACCTGCATATGGTGTTCTTTTGATTCCAGTATGATAAGCCCTATTGTTTATAAGTTGAACGAAACAAAGTCTCTCACTCCAGCAGTCAGTTTTTTCATCCTCCATCCAAGTATACAGCATATTTTCAATATCTTGATTGGCTCTTTTGACACTGCTTTGGCTTTGTGAGTGGCAAGGCTTGCCATGGACGATTTTCAGAGTTTGTCAATACTCCTTTCAAGCTGCTCAGCACGTTATTCGCAAATTCCCTACCGTTGTCAGACTGTAGAATGGATGGTGCCCCAAGCAATGAGAATATGTCCACTATGTTGTAGGCTACTTCATCCGCTCTCTTTGAGTCAGAGCCTTGAGAATCACGAACTTAGTGAGATGATCTTGGTACACCATTATAAATGTGTATTCCCTGTCAGGTTAGGATTGAAAATCAATGAGATCGACCTGACAATGGGAATATAATTAAAAAAAAAACACAGGCTTCTCAACTAACAAATTCCTAATATAAGAAATTGTATAAAGCAAAATAAAGAACAAAAAAAAAGTGTACTTTTTCCAGTGAATTCTCAAGCATATAATATTGGATTAGACACTCAACCTTTTATCATTGCAGATCATTTTAAATACCTAGGGGTTAACATCCCAACTGAACACAAAGCTCTTTATCAACAAAATTTCACCGTCTGTATGGAAAAAATTAAGCAAGACTTGCATAGATGGTCAACCCTTCATCTCACTCTAGGCGGAAGAATTAAAATTGTTATGATGAATACTGTACTCTTCGTAAGCTTCTTTTTTATTTTAAAACATTCCAATATACATCAATAAATAATTTTTTAAGCAATTAGATTCAACAATAACCTCATTTATTTGGAACTCAAAACATCCACGTATCCAAAGAGCAACCCTACAAAGACCTAAGGCAGAAGGTGGCATGGCTCTACCCAACTTTCAGTTTTATTACTGGGCAGAAAACATACAAGCTACAAAAACCTGGACACAAATAGATGAACATACACAGGCCTGGGGCCTCATGCATAACGTGCATAGAATTCGCACTATAACATGACGTAAGCACAAAAGCCGAAATGTACTTACGCACAGATATATCCAGATGCAGGAATCTGTGCGTACTCCAACTTCCATGTTCTTCCGCTACATAAATCTCGGTCAGCGTGAAAAGTAACACTCGTGCACGCATCTTATGTGCGGCCCCAACTCCTCCCAGAATTACGCCTCTTTGAATATGCAAATCAATATAAATCGCCCTTAAGCTCAGCCTTCTGTGAAAAGACAATGGGAAGAGCACGGGGGAAAATATAAGAATTTCAGCAAATACCAATTTGTTTAATTAAACCGTGGTATAATCAATAAAAGGAAGTTGATCGAGTGACATAGCGTGTTGGAGAAACTTGAAAGCTCAGATATCAAAGTTGCCGTAAAAAGGCGAGTTGTAGCCCACCGTCTGAGTGTCATATGAAAGCTTATTAGGGTACAGAGAAAGAAAAGGCACACAGTGGGGAAAAAAGCATGAAATGTCAACTTCAATCTCGAAATTTCCACTTTAATCATGCAGTTTATTTTGTCATTAATGTAGAACATCATAAATGTCATCTTAAAATCGTTTAATATAGCAGTTTCTCAAATCACAAATGCTTTGCTTTGTATGTGATATTCTGTGTGGTCTATGTGTGTGAATCACTACTTGCTTCTTCAACCGGCTCTCTTCCTCCGACTGGACACAGAATCCATTACATTCATGATGTTACAGCTCTCCGAATAACTAAAATACTGAGATATATACGTGATATCATTTTCATGATGATAGGAATGAAAGCGTGTTATTAAACATGGGTTTCACGGCGCAGTGATTGTGCGTGACCTTCGATGAAATTATTTATTGCAGCAGTACTCATGGGCAGCTCTAGGATTGTGGTGGCCCTGGGCAGAGAAAGAATCTGTGGCTCCTTCGCCCACCAATGTCAATATGGTATCTTATGCACGGTGGATGGCCACGTCCATTGCGGACACTGCATAGCCGCCTCGTGCTCATGACACAAGCATTTAACTTTTGTTGAAATTTGCCGCTACATTTTTAGCTATGTCGTTATTTTCTCTTTCTGTTTTATATTCCATATATATTGGCGTGGCCGTCCCTGCAGTCCTTGCTTTTCTTTCTCCAAGTAACCAATCGCCACAAAATCAGCTCTGTAATAGATGTTAAGCCATCTGTAAGCTTAGAGCGCCAATTCTTCAAAACGTTTAAGGAACATTGAACTATCTTCATAGTACATGTTTAATTATTCTATCCTTCACGCCATTCCCAGTGAAGAATATAGATTATTTAAATGAAGTTAAAGTTTTATCTGTATAATACAATAAACATATTTTGCTGCATTTCATCTTAAAAATGATATTGTCATCATATGTAAATACGCGCTTTATAAAGTGGCTCAGGTTGTGCAATATTATAACTGTAGTGCAAGTTTACAGTGAGGTAATTGTACTTATAAGTACAAACAGTTCTACAAGGACCAATTGATTGAGTGTGTTTATAGTTCTTGGGATGAAACTGTTTCTGAACCACGAGGTCCGTACAGGAAAGGCTTTGAAACGTTTTGCCGTGGCTGAGGTAGTGTGTGCTTGATACTGTATACCGATAATTCTTTTTCCGATCAGCTGCTGCTGTGATTCACACTCAGATACAGTGATTTAAATGCTCGGAGTGGTGCAGCGAGAGTAATATGGAAAAAGATGATCCGCTGTGGCAACTCCTAATGGGAGCAGCTGAAAGAAGAAGAAGAAGAAGAAGATGCAGTGAGAGTAACAACACTAAAGCAGTTATGGTATTTGGAATACTATGGCTATTCCCTGGACCATTATATTGTTACAAGTTAATTACAATCAGATGCATTTCACTAATAAACAATATATGGTTAGTTTCAGCGTATTTATAAAGATGCGTCTGGAAAATAAAGAGAAACCACACAGGAACAGTAGCACTGCTTTGACGCTGGGTGCCGCCAGTCTGCAAAACCGAGAGGAGAACTTGTGTACGACAAGGTATGAGGTACCATGGTAAAGTGCATGACTTTACGCCAAGTGTAGGTTTTATACATCATGATTTGAATGTGGAAAAGCTCTTACGCAACATTTCTGTGCGTATGCACTGTTTATACATGAAGCCTCTGGTCTGCAATAGAAATAAAATCTTGCAGTACTTCTTTATATTCCCTGCTTTGTGCCCCAATAAATGCAAGTTATCAGCAATATACTAATAACCCAATTGTGCTTCACTCATTCAGAATATGGAACCAATGTAGAAAGCATTTTAAGATGGAGAAGCTTTTATCTGTTGCACCTCTGCAAGAGAACCACCTCTTTCAACCCTCGCAAACATATGCAGTTTTTAATATCTGGAAAAGATTTGGGATTAAATTGTTTAGAGATCTTTATATAGACAACATCTTTGCATCCTATGAATAATTACATTCCAAATGTAGCTTTCCAGCAACACATTTCTTTCACTATCTTCAAATTAGGAACTTTGTTAAACAGTACCTGCCCGATTTTCCTCATCTTGCACCCTCGTCCATGCTGGAAAAAATATTGCTCAATTTTAAGGACTTAGACACCATCTCTGCAATATATAAAATTATTTTACAGTCCCTCCCTTTCAAAGATCCAAGAGGACAATGGGAAAAACTCAAAAGTTTATATCAAGCACATCCGTCTCGCCTAAAACTGTCCAAAATGTTTCCGGGGCAAGATCCAAACTGCGAACACTGCAATCAAGTCCAAGCCTCACTGGGTCACATGTTTTGGGCCTGCACCAAATTAAGATCATTTTGGATCTAAATTTTTATGTGTCTTTCAGACAGCATTGGTGTCACAGTCCCTCCTAATCCATTAACAGCTGTGTCTGATGTTCTTCCAGATGGGTTTAAAGTGGAGAAGGACAAAAAAACTGTGATTGTATTCACTAGACTTCTGGCATGCAGACTTATTTTGCTAAACTGGAAGAATCCTAACTCTCCTCTTTTAAGTCATTGGGAAACCAATCTTTTATACTATTTGAAACTGGAAAGAATCAAATACTCAGTTAGAGGATCTGTACATAATTTTTTCAAAACCTGGCAGGATCTAATCAATAATATTTTAGAATCAGCTCTTAAAGCACAGAGGAAGCAATTATCTCCTCATTTCTTTTTCTTCTCCATTCGTCTCTATTGGTCTGTTAAACTCATCAATTTAGGTATGTTTACAAGCCTTAAGTTTTATCCCATTGGCCATGCTCTCTCTCTCAGGGGTGGGGGTCGATTTGTTTTTCAATAGCAATCCTATTTTTTGCAAAAATTGATTGATTTGTATGGAATGATTACTATAAAATTATTTAAAAAAAGGAGAAATAGTAATAAATAAGCAAATATTAACAACAATTAATAGTAAAAAATAACAGAAATAACAAATGTAAGAAATGTACTGTATATAAATTCACTACAAGAAGTAGATCTGATGGCAAGTGGGCACCTCAGAGTTCAGACAGCCAGTGGGCAGAAGCTGTTGCAGAACCTGGCAGAGCTGCTTTGGAGGCTAAAGTACCTTCTGCCAGATGGAAGTTGGAAAAAGAGCCCCTGGGAGTGGTGGAAGTGGCCCTTCACAATGCTGTAGACTCTCTGGATGCAATGCGTTATAAAGATGTCTTTAATGTAGAGCAGAGAGGTCCTAATGATCTTTTCTATTGTGTGCATTTGTAGAACCTTATGGTCAGAGACTTAGATGACTGCTTCTCCTTAGTTTCTGTGGTCTTATTACTTTTTTATCCAGAAAAATGAGAAAGCTCAGTGGAGACCTCATTTCCTTCTTAAAGTTAAATTCTCATAGTATTAATTGTTTATTCAACTCTTTTTTTTAGCAAAACTCAAACCACTACCTAGGCCAGCGTTAAGAAATTTAGAAATTTCACATGCCGTAACAAATCCCATTTTTAGTAGTAGAGGTTAAAGTCTGGTGCTTTCTCTATCATCACTGATTTTAAAATTTTTTAACCAAGTGATATCTCATTCTGTGTCCGGAAAAAGAAAAATCAGTGGAATAGAGTCAAAAACAACTGACAATGATGGGCACATGCTTTTATAATATGAACAGCCAAATCAGCAGCTCTGTCACACAGTCCCAGAGTAATGAGACTTCAACATGAATTTAAATGGATCAGACAGAATTCATTGTAAAGTTTGTGGGGGCCTGTAACTAAAGTCCATAAAACCTCTTTTTTTCCCACCCTTTTTATTAATTTGATAATAATATTGCAGTCATAAGGAATGCAAAGAGTAAATAATTTTAATAAAATTTGCCAAACTTATGTATGACTTTTATGTTATATGGGGGGTTTAGGTTTGTAAAGTTGACTCTAAACACAACTGGAAACCAGTGTAGACACATTTCTTTTACTATTACATAATTTTCAGGAAGATTGGCAGCTGGTGGTGGAGAAAATGGAGTCCTGGCAACTAAATATTGTTGCTGTTAAAAAAAAAGGCTTTCTCTCAGTCCTTGGACTACTGCCCAGCTCATACCTTTGAAGAAAAACGGAAACACACTTTACATTCTGCTACAGTGCTCTTTCTGTATTGTTGGCAGATGTGCCATGAAGCATACAGTTGCTTCCTGCTGCATTTTGACTGCAACACAAACCCTACACACTACGGCTAACAGTTTTAAAAACCTCTTAGACAAAAGGCATATAGTAACATGACACAACATTCTTGGATCTACTTAATGTAAGTCAAGGTTGTGGAAGAGTGGGAATGGATATCAGCTGCACTGTGCAAAAAGCAGGATCTGGCCCTGAATAGGGCACCATTCCTCTGCAGGGCTCACTCACATACACACCCACACTGCCAATTTAATTTGGAACCAGCCGGAAACCGCATGTATGATAGTAAAACAAATGGATCCATCATCCTAAAATAATCTCTCTATTATAAAAGAAAATCCTGAGATGAGACTATTTCCAAGAGATATTTTCAAGACCTTTGCCATGAGAGTTTTTCAAGTCATGCCCTTCTCTCAACCATATTCAACGGTGAATGCTTTTGACAGACACAGTTCCTGGTCTCTTAGCTCCTATACATTTTTACATTTTCCTCACATTAAGATCCCAAATAAAGAAGACTTCCATCCATCCATTATCCAACCCGCTATATCCTAACTACAGGGACACGGGGAGGCTGCTGGAGCCAATCCCAGCCAACAGAGGGCACAAGGCAGGAAACAAACCACAGGCAGGGCGACAGCCCACCGCAGAGTACGCATACACACACACACACACCAAGAACACACTAGGGACAATTTAGAATCACCAATGCACCTAACCTGCATGTCTTTGGACTGTGGGAGGAAACCATGATGTAAGTCCAAACACAGAATCAAAATTCAATGAGATATTGACTAAAATGTAATTCAAAAATTGGTTTACTGAAGTTTTACAGTAAAAGTGTAAGTTTAAAAAGTATTTGCTTGTTAATTTCAAAGCCAAACAGAACAAAATCATATAACATAACAACTATCTTTAATGCAACATGAAACATAATTTACTTTCAAATTATTAAGTTTTACTATTTTTAATATTGTTAATTACTTGCTGTAATGTAAAATAGTTAGTTCTATTATGCATATGTAACAATTCCCATGAAAATAACAACCTGTTTAACTTATACATCTGCTTCCCCATATGCAAGCGGCAGAAAGGCAAAGTGGGATTGGCAAGCGAAGCGAGCAGGGGGCAAGCCCCCTAGTATTCAAATAAAAAACAAATAAGAGATAAGTAAATATTATTACTCCTCAAGTTTTCAAAATAGTTACTTCTTTCAGTTCCTCCAGAAGTATGCATTTTATTACTTCTGGTGTCTCATCTGGAGCAAGCAGAACATTTCTATTTTGGCAACACATTCATTTGTTTTCTACATGTAAAATACACCATGATGTTGATCTCATCTCTGATATAAATTTTGCCAAGTAGTGATTATCAAAGAAACATTGATGTAACTTTTCATATGGTTGGAAGTTTTGACTAATCGAGTGTTTTCAATTGTCACCATGCATTTCTGTTTCTGAGGCGTTCTTGCTTTCTGTATCCTGGAAATGGTCTTGCATGCCAATGAGCCATTGTGTTGGTCTGCTGCTCAGTTGCTCTGTATTCAGGATTACTTATTGCTTCTCAAAGTGATTCAGTGTTTTGTTTTCTTATAGAAGTGGGTTTTATGACACCACAAAATCCAAGAGATAAAGAACAGTGAACTTTATGTGCAATTGTCAGCATGCATTCTTTCTGTATTCAGCAGATGACATTACTCTTATTCTTATAACATGACTCTGACTTGCTTGACACTCAGCAGATGTTGTGTTCTTTCCTTACACCAGGTCACATAGTTTTGTGAGCACTTTGCTGTTATAAACAAACAAGCACAGGTCATTTTTCTAGGTTGCCACTGCCTACATTTTTTTTCTAATTTTCAGAACATATCAGGTCATAAACATTTAAAATAAGATCAAGGTTCTATCATCAGTTCAATCAGTTTTCAAGTAATTGCATGACAGACCTAAGCATTTTATATATGTAGATTTCTGCACCTCCATTACAGATTAGAAAGCTGTGCTGCCAATGCAACATACTGTATATGTGCCCAGTTTTAAGGTTAAAAAGTTTGTGAAATTCTTTACTCTTTTCTACCACGCATCTTGTAATCATGTAGGCTGTCCTATGCTTATATCCAATTTTTTCCAATCTTTTATTTCCTCCAGTCAAGGCAACTTGTAACTATGTAGCCTAATATTGTGATTTTGGTAAAGTTCCCTTATCACCTTATCATTTAATTAACTTCTCATCATGGTAACACACCTAAAAAACAGCTGTGTCTTTGTTCTACTTCCCAAACTTTTTCTATGTATGTTTTGAAACTCAGCCTAAAATTTTTTGCTTGTAGACATGCAAACCTTTAAATATGAGTCTGCAGTTTTGTGGTTAAAACTGCTACTGCTTCTCCTGAATACAAACTAATAGATTCCTGTCTTGCCTGTGTGTCATGAAATTAGAGTTAGAAGAGTACATCGTAACTCAGTGCAGTGAAATCCCTGCAGATGAAAGTGAAAAAATGTTGTAGTTGTATGGAGAAATATTTTTATAATATGTCTAAAGTGACTGGTACTGAAAAATTAAAACATTAGCCTTCAAAGTGGCTCGTTTGCATGCAGAGAATATCCTCCTTTTGAATAAATCTACTACCATAATGCTTTTGATGATGATGATGTCTATAGTAACCCTGTTTTTTAATCTGTTATTAAAAAATGTGAACTTATGTGATTTATAACTTCAGAAGGTAAGTTTAAACTTAATTGATTGAAGGTAATATGATAATATCAGACCTGTTGTCCCTAGAACCATCAAAAGTTCACAACTTTTCACAACATCCTTTATTCATATAGCACATTTTTCAAACATAAAAGTAGTTAGAAAAAGACTTAATAGTAATAATGGTTAAACAGAGTTACAAAAGATAGTAAAAACTAAAGAACACTTAATTAATAACAGGAGAGAATCATAATGCCCAACAACTAACATAAATTATGATAAGGACAGGAACATAAAAATTCAAGATGGTGAGATGTTGGAGAAAATAAACCTGTGGCCGTCCCAAGGCCAAAATACTACCCAGCTTCCTAAAGGCATTCTACTGTTCATGACTGTGTTACCATTAAAAAGATACTCTTGTGAAGCCCTCTTTATCTTTTCAGCATATCAGGTGGCTGCAGCATACTAGGACCAGAGGGCAGTTGCACATTGCACCACCACATTCCAAAAAAAAAACGAAATTAATGATTCATGACCAGTTATGAAAATTAATAATTTTCTCCATCCTTCAGTATGCAGGAATACTAGTGATTATATAAATTTCTTAAGAGATCAAGAAAAAGCCAGATAAAAGAGAAGGGTTTTTAATACATTTTTGTTGTTTTGAACTGTAGTGGCCCAGTGTATCTCTCCTGGTAAAGTATTTCTAGTGTTTCGTCATATTTGATCACTTTTTCTAGTGTGTCTATTTTGTGCCTTTAAAAAACATGCACTTTTCACCTACCTGGGATTTCGGAGTTCAGGGACAGTTCAAGAGTATCTCCTACTGGTCGAACTGTGTCTAGGTACTCTCTAATCTACCGTACATGTTTTATCACTTTAGTCAATAACAAAAGTAAATGTTACCATCAGGAATGGCACTTCTGAATAATAATTCTGTCAGACAACATTCACCTTTCCCTTTAGAAGTGTCTGAGACACCACACCTTGTTAGCTGCTCTTAACTATCAGCCTGCAATAACTTTTACCTGGAAAAGACTACAGAACTCTCAGCATCTTTGTATTAGAATATGACAACATCTTCAGAGCTCTCTACGCCCTGCCTTCTACTGTTGTTGTCTAAACTGCTTTGCATCAGAAAAACTAAAAAAAGGAGACAGGGGAAGTGGACAGAGGAGTAGAATCTATTTTGCATTAGCTCATTATGTGTGAATTAAATTACCACATTATACAAAAAGAACTGATGTTGTTTGTGAAAGAAGCAAATAATAAGGGATGTCCCCTTTCTATATACTATTGTACTGCTTTGGAGTCATCTTTTTGAGTATTAAAGACTTGCAAGTCCCACCCACCACATTCTGCAAAGTTCACCATTAGACTTTCCAAGACAATATCACCTCTGAAATATTTTTTTCTGTAGAGGAGGTTTTGGAGCTGCAAAGCTCTGTGGCTTTTTTGCTTTGACACCATAAGGCAGGACCAGTATTGAACATGTGATTTTCTTGTTTAGCATGATTCATGACAACTTTGTGGCAAAATGGATCTGAATTGGGCAATGACTGAATTACCAGGACTTCCAAAGCAAACTGTAAAGAAGCTGTGGAGAGAGAAACAAATTGGACATCTAAACACGCAACTGTTATGAGCTCGGCTGTGAGAAAATATTCCTAGGTTTATGATAAATGGAGCTAAGGATCAGAAGATGAAAAGAACAAAAATAGCAGGGTAAATTTGACGTTAACAGACTGGAAGAGGTCAGAAATACCATGGGAGGCAAGAAAGAGCAGTCATCGAAAATAGGAAAGCTAAACCAGAATCGATATCAAAGAATACGAAGCAAGATAGTGATTTGTTAAATTTGCATGTACCTACTGCTAACAAAGATTGATTTTAGGGTTGATATCCAAAGCTGTGTAATTCCATCTTATATAGGGAAAGTGTAATGACATAATTCATCACACGACTTTTATGTCACATGACCAGCTAACATTAAACAAGATGGCTGAATGCAATGACCAAACCAAATCAAAAAACAAAATGGTATAATCAGATTAATGATAAAAATGACATTCCAAAAAAAAAAAAAAAAAATGTGAATGTTTTAATTCCTGAGAGTTCATAAGTTGGGTTCACGACAGCAGAATTAAACTACAGGTAAGTCATGGATATGTGGATTTAGCTAAATCAAATAGAATAACCCAGCCACAGGGAATGCACAAACCAGTGTGTTTCTTTGTGCCGGTCCCAAGCCCGGATAAATGGGGAGGGTTACGTCAGGAAGGGCATCCAGTGTAAAATTTTGCCAAATCAATATGTGGACAACAATACAAATTTCCATACCGGATCGGTCGAGCCCCGGTTTAAAAACGACCGCCACCAGTACTGTTAGCCAACAGGGTGCTGGCGGAAATTGGGCTACTGTTGGTCGAAGGAGAAGAAGAAGAATAGGGGGGAGACATGTCCGGAGGCGGAAGGAGAGGAAGAAAGTAAAGAGAGTGGAACTGAGGGTAGGAACTTTAAATGTTGGCAGTATGACTGGTAAGGGGAGAGAGTTAGCAGATATGATGGAGAGAAGGAAGGTTGATATATTGTGAGTATAAGAGACTAAATGGAAGGGGAGTAATGGATTCAAATTGTTATATCATGGTGTGGATGGGAAGAGAAATGGGATAGGAGTTATTCTGAAAGAACAGTATGTCAAGAGTGTTTTGCAGGTGAAAAGAGATTATGAAGCTGGAAATTGGAGGTGTGATGATGAATGTTGTTAGTGGATATGCACCGCAAGTTGGATGTGCAATGAGTGAGAAAGAAGACTTTTGGAGTGAGTTGAATGAAGTGATGAACAGTGTACTTAAGGGACAGAAAGTGGTGATTGGAGCGGATTTCAATGGGCATGTTGGTGAAGGGAACAGTGGAGACGAGGAGGTGATGGGTAGGTATGGTGTCAAGGAGAGGAATAAAGAAGGTCAGAGGATAGTGGATTTTGCCAAAAGGATGGACATGGCTGTGGTGAATATGTATTTTAAGAAGAGGGAGTAACATAGGGTTACGGACAAGAGTGGAGGAAAATGCACACAGATAGATTACATCCTATACAGAAGAATTGATCTGAAGCAGATTGAAGACTGCAAAGTGGTGACAGGGGAAAGTGTAGTTAAGCAGCATAGGATGGTGGTCTGCAGGATGACGTTGGAGATCAAGAAGAGGAAAGAGTGAGGGCAAAGCAAAGGATCAAATAGTGAAAGTTGAAAAGGAAGACTGCAAGGTTGAGTTTAGGGAGGAGGTGAGACAGGCACTGGGTGGCAGTGAAGAGTTACCAGACAGCTGGGAAACTACAGCAGATGTAGTAAGGGTGACAGCAAGAAGGGTGCTTGGCGTGACATCTGGAAAGAGGAAGGAGGAAAAGAAAACCTGATGGTGGAATGGGGAGGTACAGGAGGGTATACAGAGGAAGCGGAAGGTAAAGAAGAAGTGGGAAAGTCAGAGAGGTGCAGAAATTAGACAAGAGTACAAGGAGATAAGGTGCAAGGTGAAGAGAGAGCTTGCGAAGGCTAAAGAAAATGCATATGATGAGTTGTATGAGAAGTTGGACACTAAGGAGGGAGAAAAGGACCTGTACCAATTGGCTAGACAGAGGGACCGAGCTGGGAAAGATGTGCAGCAGGTTAGGGTGATAAAGGATAAAGATGGAAACATACTCACAAGCGAGGAGAGTGTGTTGAGCAGATGGAAAGAGTACTTTGAGAAGGCTGATGAATGAAGAGAATGAGAGAGAGAGAAAAGGTTGGATGATGTGGAAATAGTGAATCTGGAAGTGCAACAGATTAGCAAGGAGGAAGTAAGGACAGCTATGAAGAGGATGAAAAATGGAAAGTCCGTTGGAAGCATGGAGGTGTCTAGGAGAGATGGCAGTAGAATTAACCAGATGGTTTAATGGAATCTTAAAAAAAGTGAGAGGATGCCTGAGGAGTGGAGAAGAAGTGTACTGGTGCCGATATTTAAGAATAAGGGGATGTGCAGGACTGCAGTAACTACAGGGGAATAAAATTGATGAGCCACAGCATGAAGTTATGGGAAAGAGTAGTGGAAGCTAGGTTAAGAAGTGAGGTGATGATTAGTGAGCACCAGTATGGTTTCATGCCAAGAAAGGGCACCACAGATGCAATGTTTGCTTTGAGGATGTTGATGGAGAAGTTTAGAGAAGGCCAGAAGGAGTTGCATTGCGTCTTTGTGGACCTGGAGAAAGCATATGACAGGTTGCCTCGAGAGGAACTGTGGTATTGTATGAGGAAGTTGGGATTGGCAGAGAAATATGTAAGAGTTGTACAGGATATGTACAAGGGAAGTGTGACAGTGGTGAGGTCTGCAGTAGGAGTGATGGATGCATTCAAGTTGGAGGTGGGATTACATCAGAGATCGGCTCTGAGCCCTTTCTTATTTGCAATGGTGATGGACAGGTTGACAAACAAGATTAGACAGGAGTCCCCATGGACTATGATGTTTGCTGATGACATTGTGATCTGTAGCGATAGTAGGGAGCAGGTTGAGGAGACCCTGGAGAGGTGGAGATATGCTCTAGAGAGGAAAGGAATGAAGGTCAGTAGGAGCAAGACAGAATACATGTGTGTAAATGAAAGGGAGTTCAGTGGAATGGTGAGGATGCAGGGAGTAGAGTTGGTGAAGGTGAATGAGTTTAAATATTTGGGATCAACAGTACAGAATAATGGGGATTGTGGAAGAGAGGTGAAAAAGAGAGTGCAGGCAGGGTGGAATGGGTGGAGAAGAGCGTCAGGAGTAATTTGTGACAGATGGGTATCAGCAAGAGTGAAAGGGAAGGCCTACAGGGCGGTAGTGAGACAAGCTATGTTATATGGGTTGAAGACGGTGGTACTGACCAGAAAGCAAGAGACTGAGCTGGAGGTAGCAGAATAAAATATGCTATGATTTGCACTGGGTGTGACAAGGATGGATAGGTTTAGAAATGAGTACATTAGAGGCTCAGCTCAAGTTGGACAGTTGGGTGACAAAGTCAGAGAGGCAAGATTGCGTTGGTTTGGACATGTGCAGAGGAGAGATGCTGGATATATTGGGAGAAGGATACTAAGGATAGAGCTGCCAGGGAAGAGGAAAAGAGGAATGCCTGAGGGAAGGTTTATGGATGTGGTGAGAGAGGACATGCAGATGATGGGTGTAACAGAACAAGATGCAAAGGCAGAAACATATTGAAGGTGATCCGCTGTGGCAACCCCTAATGGGAGCAGCCAAAAGAGGAAGAAGAAGCTGCATCAAATAGAATAAGGAGAGATGTAAAGAAAGGTCTCACACAGTACATGTGAGAGTCAGGATAGCAATTGCTCATTTTTGTTGAGTTTGTTGAGTCATCAAGGGATTTGCATGTGTTATTAAAAAAATCTGACAGGCTCTAACACTAGCCTGAAATGAAAGCTATCAGGAGCTCTATATAAAATGCATAGCAGTCTGCTTCACCCATCTGATTCTGCACAAGTACCATAAGCATCTGCCAACATAAAACAACGAATGTAGTCACACAAATATGCAGAATACTCTTATACTGTGGTATTTCATATTTGAGGTATGCATTACATGCTTGTCCAGTGAAAGCAACCGAAACCACTTCGTCTTTAATGATATAATTACTTAATTCAATTTCTTTTAATAATCTATCTTAAATCCACTTAATACGGCATTTTACTACTACTTAGTCACTTTCTCTGATTATTTTGGAAGAGTTTTGACATACTTTACAAAACATAAAAGTTTTACATAGTACAGTAAAAATGCATACTGTTACTTTTTTACTTTATTGTTATTGGGGCGGAATGGTGGCTCTGAGGCCAAGGATCTGTCACTTCCAAAAGAGATCCTACTCTGCTGGGCCCTTGAGCAAGACCCTTAACCTGTAATTGCTCCAGGGGCACTGTACAATGGCTGACTCTGTGCTCTAACCCCAAGGGGTATGCAAAAACTAAAAAATTCCTAATACAAGAAATTGTATAAGGCGAAATAAAGAACAAAAAAATAGGAAATACAATAAGGAATTGACCTAAATAATGTATGCATTGGATTCAGAAAGCAGTGTTTTAACCTTGAGCTAAAATCATTTAAATAAATTTTTCCCCACATCAAGCCACACTCAATATCCAAGAACAATGAAGTGAAAAAAGGATTTTAGAAATTTTTGCAAATTTATTAAAAGTAAGAAACTGAAATATCATATTGACATAAGTATTCAGACAGTTTACTCAGTATGTAGTTAAAACACATTTGGAAGTAACTATCGCCTGCAGTCTTCTTGGGGATGATTCACTATCCTGGATTTGGGGAATTTCTGCTATTCTTCTCTGCAGAACAACTCAGGCTCTTTCTGTTCAGGTGGAACAGCTAACGGCTATTTTCAGGTCTTTCCAGAGATGTTGGATTGGGTTCAAGTCTGTGCTCTGGCTGGGCAACTCAAGGACATTTCCAGATATAGCCCTAAACCACCCTTGTGTTGATGTTACTTTGTGCTTAAGGTCATTGTCCTGTTGGAAGGTGAACCTTCAGTTCAGTCTGAGGTCCAAAGCACACTGGAGCAGATTTTCATTAAGGATATCTCTGTACAAGAGGCATAGAGACAGGACAGACAAGGCAGGCAATTGTCTGGGGCCCCAAACTGGGAAGGGGCCACCAAGGGTATCCATTTACAATTATACTCATTGCAATGACAAATCTGT
Organism: Polypterus senegalus; assembly: GCF_016835505.1. Lineage (NCBI taxonomy): Eukaryota > Metazoa > Chordata > Cladistia > Polypteriformes > Polypteridae > Polypterus > Polypterus senegalus. Next base: position 124,042,321 of record NC_053162.1, read on the forward strand.
AGGATCAACACACTTTAAGAAGACAGTCAGAAAAAGAGTCCCCCAATCGCCATGGAGAGAGTGTTGATGATGAATATTACTTTTTTAAGTATGGTTAAATGTAATCAGCAACATTTTCATAAGTCATGAAGAGAATTCACATGTCTAGAAGCAAAATGGAGAAAAAAACAAGAAAATGAGAAAAACCAGAAACAGGACAGTGGTAAGTTGCAGAGGACCTGTAATGTTGATTTAATTAAGTATGCCATGCAAGAGTTTCTAACAACCTGAACAAATGATTGGAGTGTTTTATAGCAGCAGAAGAGAATAGCTGATACTTAATTTGGAGCAAAAATTAAATCAAGGCCATCAGTAAAGCAAAAACTATGTCTGGAATGAAAGCCAACATCCAACTAGGAGAAGGAATCAACAATCTGAAATCATTCATCCAGTTGGCGGCAAAAGCTTGATTGAGAGTTTAGGGAACCAGTGAAAGGCACAGAAGCCACTAATAACACCTCAACAAGGCTGATCTCAGCGCTAAATGTAAGTACAATTTATTTTCTGCCTGTTGAGAGCTTATTTATATGGTGTGTGTCCTGCATCATGCACAGATTAGGTTTTGCTTTTTAGTAAGTGAAGTTATTGTCAGTTGTGGACATTATATAGACTGGTTGCACCTTTCCTAATAATGTCAATCAACTGAATTGTAGAAACACCTGAACAATGATCAACAGAATGGGATGCATTTGAGCTAAATTCAAGTAACATAGTGAGGGTTCTATATACTTTTTTTTAATACATTTGCAAAATTAAAAAAAAAAACGCTTTTGCTTTGTCACTCTGGGTTTTATGTGGGGAAAAATATTTTAATTGATATTAGCACAAGGCTGCAACACCACTAACAATGAAAAAGGTGAAGGAGTCTGCTTTCTGAATACATTGTACGTATGTTTAAGCACTGGTGTTAGTTAAAAGATTACTATAATCTACTTTTCTTGTACATATTTAAATAAGATGGAATTTGTTCATTGGTTACTTCTGCAACTTTAGGCTTATAAATGAAGTGATGTGTTGGTGTGGAGGAAAGATTTAATTTGGAGGTTACAGCTCAATCCCATTGCACTGTATGAATCTTTACCCAACAATTTTTTTTTTGCATAATAAGATAGTAAGCAAATAAGCATTTTTAAAAATAAAATAGTAAGGACCAAGGTGCATCTCTCTAGGCATGTCAAAATTGACATTCTCTTTACCCCAACAACCCTCCACCTCAAATTAATCCAGCTATAAACTTTTATATACTTTTGAAGAACTGGTCACAATCAGACAGTATTTGACTGAATTAAAAACCAGGAATAAATACACTTGTGACCAGACTGTAATCGGGCCACTCCAACTACATTCAGAAGTTGACAGAAATGGATAGTGCCATTTATTATTTTTATTTAACACTTATTCTGTGCCAAAAGTTGTCTTGCCAGTCCGCAATGCGTAGATGTGCATGCACAGCACTTTGCTCTGCTTTTATTACTGTCATACAAGGCCATTAATAAGTCTGCAATCTTACTTAAAATGTGTATTAACTTGTTATTTTCATGTAAATATGATGGTCTCTCCTAAATAGGTTGTCCGTGAAACTTCATAAAAGGAAATTCAGAAAATACCACATTAATGAGGAATGGTTTAAGCACATTATTTGCTAGGTAGACTGCCCAGTGGGGACTGGGGGTCTTTTAGTCTTGGAAGCCATGCTGATTTTTTTTTTTTTTTCTCTAACTTAAATAGTTATTTTTATGTTGTTGTTTTTCATGTCCTCAGGTCCATCTGACCCTATCATCGTACCCATCTGCAGAGACTTACAATATGCTATACTACTATATATAAGGGCACTACTTTTCTACTAATTATCTGGCTGTGTTAAGTAAGCTTATATATATTTATTATTTGTGGTTATTCATTATTATTCTTACCTAATATCTGTTTCTGTTTGACATCTTGTAAAGCAGTCTGAATTTTTTATTGCTGTTGTTCAGTTTTATTTTTACGCAGTTGAGCAAGCATAATATGATTTGTTAGAAATGAACCACATCTCATCAACACGCAAATTACAACAACAACAACAAAAATAACAACAACAATAATAATTATAATAATGATAATAATAATAATGTTTCTTGACAAAAGATTCAAAGTTAACAAAATGTATCTAAAAATATTCTTACTAAAATGAAACTCATTTCCATGAGGCAGGGGCTACACTTTGGAAAACCATTTGCAAAAAGAAACTAAATGAGTAATATTGTCTACAAACTATTTTAAAAGTGTATCTCTTCAGTGCATTATTCATACATCTTTTGTTTAAAACACAAGAAAGAAATTGCTTTTAATTAAGTATTTTCTTTTTATCACCATTAATAAGGTTGCAGCTTGCCTATTACATTTCTTGTTTGAAAATTAGAAGTTTACAATTGTATTTAAACACTGTCACTAGATGTGAATTAGCTTTATTGTTTTCATATTAATAAGTGTTTTTAATCTAAATAATTCATTAACATTTTTAAAGTTTTAACAGAGCAACCTTTCCCCCACCCCCAAAAATGTCTTTGCATAGATGAAAAGTCAACACTGAAGATACAGTAACTTGCAAATTTATTCACAGCCTTTGCCTTTTTTATTACAAATCACGTAAAAGTAGCAAGTCCATGGTGTTCAAAATAAAACATACTGCAAACCAAAATAATTTGTTTTTAAAGATAACATTTCTTTAGTAACTCACTCTTGAAAATTACCTGTACCGTACATTTAAACGTTCCATGATTTCTGCATAATGGGACTCCAGTGTTTCATTTAAGATATAGATATAACCTTTACATTTGAATTAGTTATAATTATCAAATACAAATCAGCCATATGCATAGATAAAATAGGATCTGAGGATTTTAAAAATTTAACAAAAGTGTTTAGGATTGAAATTTCATTCCAACTCCTTTTGTAACTGTGATGTTAGAGAGTTCTTACTTTCCCAAATCTTCTTTATTTCACATTTAACCTGTTTTTATAACTTCTCTGTACATCTATATAAAGCTATGTGGTCTGGTGTTTAAAATGGTTTAAATTTGTTCATAAAAAATAAATTGCCCCATTTTGGTGTATGCATAATTGGGACCTTTAATGAACACTATTAGTTCAGATTTCATTCTTGAATGGTACATAATGCCACTGGGTTAGGTTTGTCCATGTCAGTTTCTTGATTGGATTAGCACTTTGAGATTGTTATTCTCTGAATGTGTATGTGTGTCTGTGTGTTAAGAGATGAGAGGAGAGGAAAGGAGTTAGTTACTTTCTCAGTTCTGCTCACGGAACATTTAGTAAATTAACAGTACCGTAATTTTTATCAGACATGTAATAATTAAAAAAGATCTTCATAAAATCAATAAATGAATTAAACATATGAAGCTGATCAATTATTACTGACTATATACTGTTGTAAAAAGGTAATACCAGCATCTGTCAGACATCAAATAAAAAAGGGCTATAGATTAACAACTAACACATTATTAATAACTTACACTAACTTAAACTAAACCAAGCTTTCACATAGGCATTTGCAGTTTGTCAAGGCTCTTGTCACAGTTACATCAGAACTCCTTGAAAACACCCCACAACCCTGTTCAGAGAATCTGCTGTTTCACTATGTGAGAGGACTGGCACTCTGACCGTGGATGTTTATTAATTTGTGTTCAATGCTATAAACAGTATATATATTTTTTTGTTTGTTTGTTTTTGTGAACTTTATTAATTATTTTGTAATGATTACAAATAGTTTCAACAATATCTCAGCACCATTTTTTTTTCTTTTTCTTACCCCACCAATCCATTTTATGGAACCATATAAGTTCACCACAAGGTTGCAAAAGCCTATTCTGCATCATCGAACAGAAAGTGAGCTTCATTCTATTGCTAGACACACTTAACCCCACACCCTTATTCACTCACACAGCATGACTTTCATTGTAATTACATGCATTCACTATAACACTGTGAAAAGTGGGAGCCAATAACCCTTTAATTTAGCACATCTTTGTGAAAGTGTAAAGAAAATCCACTCATCCACAGAGAGAATCACAAAGATAGTAACCACAATTTAGATTCAAATGCAGAAGTTACAACCAGTCTTTTTCATAAAGTCTGCTGTGTAAATAAAGAGAAAAATTTATTTATAAAAATATATTTGTGATATATATTAGATGCTTATGTACATACTTCATATTAGTCTTACTTTCAAGTACTATTAAATGAGGGAAATTTGTACCTTTACAATAACAGCTAGGTGGTCTTTACTACTGTACAGTACAGTTTGTTTTGGAAACATTATAAAGTAACATTTTATGAAGTAGCGATTATAGACATTGTAATATCAGATCAGGCGTGTTAAAACCATTACTGACCACACTGTAAGGCACTGGGATAAAGACTGATGTATAAAATATTTATGAAGAGAATGGAATTAGGTCCTGCACATTTTCATAGAGTATTTAGCTGCAGTGATACTACCATCTGCAGTTATGCATATATGGTTTTATTTTGTAATGTGACCTTGGATGTCTTGAAAGGCACATTTCATTAAAATGTATTATTACTGTTTTATTTTCTTCTACCAAAATTTACTTATAATTTTCCCTTGCTTCAAAACTATCACATCATATTTGTACATTACAAAATAAAAACCACTTAAGCCAATAAAAGTCTAAACAGTATATAAATTCTAAAAATTTTCTTTGTTGCTATGTATAAATTCTAGAATTAAAAAATGTTGTTGGGCCTTGATTAGAATGTGAACACAGGTCTTTTCTGGTAGCAGCTTCAGTGCTCCACTCAACATTTCAAGCTGTCATTGCTTCACCTAGTGGTTGTTCAAGTTAGTGCAGTCACATTACTGAAAATTCCTGAAACAGTACAATCTTGTGCAGTATCCTGCAGGCAGCACACCTCAGAATGATGCAGCATTTCTTGACTATTTTTAAGACCGTAACTTACAGTGTATACAAAATCACAACAATGAAACAAATAAAAATTACAGGCAAGCACATTTAACAACATAATATAAAATGCCAGTGCAAAAGTACAGGCAAATAAGCTTTTTTTTTTTTCTCTTTTTATCACATGAAGACAATATGGCTTTCCCAAAATGAGCCTGCATGTCTAATTGTGTCCCTGACCCTCTTTTATAGGGAAGAATGACCACTGTGACATCACACTACAACATGTGACTATGTCTCATGTTACTTGACCACATGCCTTTTGTGTGTTCACACATACAGTATGTATTCAATGTATTCAATGTATAATCTAAGTAAATATGAAGATTGCTAACAACAAAAAACAGAAATCAAATAATAAAAACATACCAAAACAGTGCACAAATCACTCGGTTGTGGAAACTGACAGCACCACTTCCAGTTCAGGTGAACAGCTGGGTAGTCTCAGTGCTGTGGTTATACAGTAGTATTTTGTGAAGAAAGAACTTGTCACAACATCCTGCCATTGACAGGCATAATAAAAAGGGTAAGATATGTGGTTTGCTTCTGCTACTCAGAAGCCTCACAGTTTCAATTCATATAAGGTGGCCTGTCTTCCTATGTAGAGGATACTGTAATCCTTTCAGCTAACAGATGTCAGGTGATAGACCTTTAGTCTTAGGCTGTTCCACCTGGACAGGAGTGCATCGAGAGTTAGAATGCAAAGTGGAATTTCAGAGTGTATTTTATGGTTAAATTATATATGAAAGTGAGTCTAAGATAAGTAACCTTGAGCTGGTTATGGGATAACTTTGCTGCTTATGAGCTTGAATGATAATGATGTTGTAACATTTTCCATCATTTTGGTTTTTTAGCAAATCTTCAATGTTCTTTGAGAAACTGTAAATGACAGTTTCGAAGTAACCCACAATGTTTTGTTTTATGTGCTCATTGGGCAAGAAGATAGAGGGAGCTGCTATCTTTTTTAAAAACTGAAATTTTCAGAGATTTTCATCTCTCTGGCTTGGAAAAGAGTCTTTCTCTTTGTTCTTAATGGAGAAGGGGTAATCATCCATCCATCCATCCATCCATTATCCTAACTACAGGGTCACAGGGGTCTGCTGGAGCCAATCCCAGCCAACACAGGGTGCAAGGCAGGAAACAAACCCCGGTCAGGGTGCCAGCCCACTGCAGAAGATGTAATCAGTAGCTAAGCATCTTACTGTTGCAAATGGGACTGCATGAAGATTTAACACATCTATGTTGTCTGATACTATGTATCTCTTTGTATTTGCTGTCTAAGTGCTACTAGAGGCCTGGGAGGTTAGATTGTTCATTATTTGTCTGAATGCAGTCCATGAAGGCCACAAGCAGAGAATGCCTTTGTGAAGCCTTCTGTTCGTGTTAAACTGGGTTAAAATAAAGTTTTAAAAATTAAGACAGCCCCAGTAATTGCCATTAGAGGTCCCGATGGTTAAACATCTGGGGAATGGTGCAGACAATGAGACACATAAGAAGTTACTGGTAACAGCTTTTTATTTTGTTGATTTTAATTAAAAGCAAATAACAATCCATACAATCAATTTAAACTTAAGAAACCAAAATTCAACCTACACCCAAAAGAAAGAGAGGAGAGCCAGCCAACAAAGCACATTTTTTAAAGCTGCAAGGAAGGAAGAATATCCTTTCCCCCAATATAGAAGCTTATTCTAAAATGTTATTGATCAGATCCTGCCACATTTTAAAAATGTTTTGAATAGATCTGAGTGAGAATTTTATTTTTTTTTACAATTTTAAACAGTATAGGACATCAGTTACCAATTGACTTAAAAGAGGTTTGGTGGGATTCTTCCAGATGAGCAAGATATGTCTGTGTGCTAGTAGTAAGGTAAAGGCAATTACAGTTTGTTTCTTCTTCTAAAAATGTAAGCTCAACTGGGAATACACCAAACACAGCTGTTTATGGGTTAGGAGTGATTGTGACACCAAGGCTATCTGATATGCATTCACAGATCTTTGTCCAAAATTATCTTAATTTGATACCCCTGAAACATGTGGGCCAGAGAGGTTGGAGCTAGATTGCAACATTCAAAGGATGAATCTAGCCCTGAAACATTTTAGATAGTTTTAATTGAAGTAAGTGCATTCAATAGACGATTTTAAGTTGAATAATTGAGTGTTTTGTGAAAATAAAGCTAGAGTATGTTCTGTGCATGGCTGCCTTCTACTCCTTTTCTGAAATATTAAGTGAAACATCCCCATTATACCCTGGGATCTTAGAAAGAAAGGACTTTAAAATGTTTTTATAAATTGTAGAGATGCTATCTGAGTCTTCAACACTGATCAAGATTTCTTCTGGAATAGAAATAGGTGGAAGGTGAGGAAAATTACGCAGGTTCCATTTAGGAATGTTTCTGTCTTTAAAGTAGTGAAAAAAATAGAAGTTAAATTTGAAACAGTTTTGTAGCTGTTATTGTCATTTCTTTCTATCCCCTATCTAGAAGAAAAGCTAAGGAATTAGTTGGTATCTTTCATGTTAGTTGCATGTCACAGGTGGTCTGATAACAAAATAAAACAATACCCATGGAGGTGTCTCTCCTAGCGGTCCTTGGATCAACCAAACATTGAAGTCTCCAGAATCCAGAGTGAAATTACTGTGGCTGTTGACCTGTGGATAAGCACAGATTTATTTTCATTTTATTGTTTTTTTTTGTGTGTGTGTGTAGCTTTTTGTGCAAAAAACAATTTTTGAAATGAAAATATGTTTTATTTTTTCTCATGTATCTACACATGCTAGTTTGGAAATACAAAGTTTTACCCTGCTTTGTGGTATTCCTAATTTGCAATAGTTCACATTTCTCCAGTATTTATCCTACTGCTCCCCAAAATTCTCATAAAAAAATCATATACAGTATTCACTTGATGCCTATCTTTTCTAGTGGGGACACTGTAGTTAGTACTGTTGCCTCACATACACGTATCATTTGTTCAAATGTGACACCAAGTTATTATTGAAATATACATGTTGTCCCTGCTTTTTGCATAGATATTCTTCCAAGTACTCTATATGTTCTCATTCATTCAAAACACTCATTAATTATTTTAATCGGCAACTACAAGTTAGCCAGAGCATGTATGTGTGTGTGCTTTATAATGGGTTGGTACCCTGCCCATGGTTGATTTATTCCTTGTGTCAAGTACTACTGGAACAGGCTTTGGTCCGTCATCTCCCTGAGCTTTAGAATATGTTTACAGTATGCATTTGTAAGTATATGTTTTTGTCTATTTAAATCTTTTAACTTCTCTGTCAAATGTTTCTTTACCTTATTAGCTGCTATGAATGCTACATCATATTTTAATTAAATGTAACTATGAGCAGAGGGACCAGTATATTGACCTTTAGAGTCAGGAACAGAGGGCATTGTGATGCCTGCTTCATCCTGGCACAGTATAATACTGTATGCCATCCATCATAATTTAATAATACTACAGTATATAGAGAAGAGACAGTGGCTTCTGTGCTTTTCTTGACCATTTGCAGCACAGTAACTGAAAACTATTTCTTAGAGGAAAGGAAAAATCAACAAGCACTCTCCCATGGGTGAATGTGAAACATTTTCCTCTGCTCATGGAATAAAAATATACCATAGTCCTTATTCTGTCAACCCTGAATTCTTGACTATTCCAGGAAAAGGAAGTTAACATTGGCAAAATCTATGTTTGCTGTAAGATAATGAATTTTGGTTGTATATGAAATTGACTTTTAAGACTAAGATGATCAGAAGGCGCTAATCAAGAGTTCTTAAAATTTGCATATTTGCAAATTGCCCATATTTAGACATCCAGGTGAAAAAAACAATCAGACTGAAAAATTCTAACAGGAAAATTCCTGCAAATCTATATTTTTCTTCTGAAACTACATAATGTAAGTTAATTTGAAATCTCTACAAGATCAATTGTGGATCTCTTACTTTTTTTTTTTACAGAATGGGTGCCTGAGAGACATTCACCTCTCACAAGATATCATACATATGAGAATGTTTCAAAATAATGCCACGGTGTAACAACACTGAGAATGTAAAACAAAGAAAGTTCCAGAAGCTCATTATCAGAAGCTAATTAGACTATTAAGATTGTAAGCAGTGCCATACCAGTAACTTAAGTATATCTCCTTCCACTACACTTTAATAAGAGAGCTGGAGTACTTGGGTAAGGGATCTCCCTAGTTCACAACAAGAACACTTCTATGAAGGAGTAATGTAGGATGAGGAGCAGTTCTAATGTTACATCAGGGTCACCTAGAACAGTGTTTCTCAACCAGTAGGTTACGGGCTGCTGCTGGCAGATCATTGGCTGCCCCCATTATCTGTGTGAGTGGGTTGTAGTTGACCACCTAAGTGATCGACAGTTTTGTGCTGTGTTCTTGTGCCATGAATGCTTTGACATTCGTGCTTGTTTCACCACTGGGCCCATGCTCTGACAATTGCCATCTCATTCCCCTTCGCAGTGACAATCACACTTGTTTCACCACGGAGGACCTGCTTATGGGTTGTGAATAAACTTAAGGGTAGACAGCTGGGTCCTGAGACCATAAAGGTTGAAAAACTGACCTTGGAGGCATCTGTAATTTATCTTAATAAGAAGACAAATCAACCACCAGGAGTTATTAGAGAATTTACAGTACAAATATACCCATCATTGCAGTCAGGTAGACATAGAACCCTTCAAATGCTTCAATTCTTTTGCCTTAACTTCTGACTCTTGTCAGTCACCTGACTAGCAAATGTTTTAATCAGTTGACTGACAAGTAGGCATAATAAAGAGTCTTATTGCATTAGGTAACTTTGCTAGTTTTTACTTTACTTGAATGCTTATTACCTTCTCTATTACTCTCTCTGTGCCAAATGAAATTTATGTGATGTACGGGCCTTTCTTCTTAAATCTATGATATTACAAAATCATTCTCATTCAACTGCTACACTGGTTTTCTTACTTATACTAGGCCACTTAACTCAGAAATACTTTTGGCATCAAAAACCCACTTGGAAAATTAAAAAATCTATCTGTATTCAACACCCAATTGATATATTTTTTTGGGATCACTCACTGAACCACAGTTGCCTACCTAGTGATGTTGTCTCAGTTATCAGGTTGAATTGTTTGGATATACTTATGTTTTCATTGCATTTTAGTTTAGACAATCTATTGATAACACACTAGCATTGGTAATGACAAAAATATTCTGAGATTTGTCAGAAGCTTTGATGTAAGTGTACTACTCACTGATCATGGCACTAGAGAGTGGTGAAGGGTTGCATGTTGATTAGAACATGTAACTTAGAATTTCACTGTACTCTGTACATGGCAATAATGATCTTATAATCTTAGAAAAAAAACAACAAAGACTGTATCTGTCACCAAACTTGTTAAACTTCTCCTTTACATACCAACTGTAAATGTTACGTGCCCATTCCGTCCAGTAAACTATCTGACTATTTAATATTGCGTAATGAGTTCGGACCATACTGTTTTGTATTCTCGTGTCAAGCCCAGAATGGACAGTCAGTGTGAAAATAGTATAAAGGGCACTGACAGCTCACACCTGCATCTGAGCTGATCTCCCCAGTGTTCAATTAAATATTGGCATGCACACCTGCCTCCACTAATTAAGGATAATTTTTCTAAGTGTCAATTTACAAAACTATCACAATTAAAACCAATTATATGCTTACACAAACACCACTGCAGACGAGCTGCTGGTATATCAATTAAACACAGACTGAAAGCAAAAAGAAGTGTAGACAATGAAAGTTTGACTCTTACAGTAGCAGACAATGAAAACAGACACATATATTTTTACTTAATGAAAGGACTCAGAGGATAGATCTTCCAAGTCTACCTTACTCTATCCCATAAAAGTGTCACAGTGTAGACAACTCCAGTAATGAAATATATGTATGCAGTATATATACTGTATGTTATTGCTCTTCATGAGCTACCGTGTCAGCTTATTTTCTTTCAATGTGATTCATGAGTGACTATGGCAGGTTTTTTCTTGGTGACTCACTCCTCCTGCTCATATCTATAATTACCATAAATACATATTCATGCATAGTACATAAATGCAAGCTATTTTTTACAGTGTGCTACGCAACATAGAAACCTGCTCTAAAGTCAGCCTCGTTTAGGTAATCTGGCATTGCCTTAAAAGAAGCCACACATGCCTTCATTTATACTATTTCAGGAGGAAGAAGAAGTAGTGGTCTTAATCAAGGACATAAATGGATGCAAGCAGAAGCATATACACTGAAAAATGCATTGGTAACTTTACCTTTTTCTAGAAAAAGTTGGGACTATGCATAGTTTGTATTTTACTTCACTTTACTTCACTACGTTTTTTCTAAAATTTGCCAGAAACATCCCTGAAATTACATGACTTGCTTGGTTCCTACTACTGTACGTCATGTGGCATTGCGGGTCGACCCCTTGCTCCCTCTTCCTTATGGGAGAACCTTGAACCCGACACCGCCGATATTCAAGACTGGGATGAGCTGTACAAATGAGGACACCACATGAAGCAAGGGGAAGGTTTCAAAAGTGTACAGTGCCTTTATTAGAAATAGCAAACAGTGTTCAAATAAATAGTGCAGTGTTTCAAAACAGTTCATAAATAAATTATCCATAAAAACAGGTGAAAAGTGAAGGTTAAAATAATCAAATAAATCCCATTAAAACAAGGTTAAAATCCACAGGCAGGAACAATAATTTTTTAAAAAAATACCCAGTGCCTTCTCCTTTTATCTGGCGACTCCTCTGCTTATCCCTTACATGCTTCTCAGGAGAGGAGTTGCCCTATCAGCAGACAGAGCTGACCTTCATCAGGTTTCCTTCTATCCCATGGCTACGTATAGGCTCCTTCACTAGACCAAGACTTGGGTCCCCAACCCCCAGGGCGATTAGGCTGGGGCTCTCCTCCCCAAGCCTCCTTGACCCTATTGCCTTCCACAGCGTCCCTTCCAAACTCCTGGTCATTCCTGGTCACTACTCAAAACAGTTCAGTAGGAGCAACCCATTCTGACTGCCCCTGAGTGTCAGTCATACACCTTACAGGGGCTCTCCTCCCAGCTGTCTGCCTTCTCTCCAACTAGTCTGCTCCCATTCTCACTTCCGCACCGGCTCTTTCACTTTCTGCCTTTACTAAACTCAGTTCTGTCTTTTTCTTCTTTTTTCATCTTGCATTCTGCTTCCCCTTTTAAAATGGGGATGTGGCACAGATGTTACAAATATTAATAATTTTATGTTCAAAAACAAAATGTGAAAATCTCAAAACAGTAAGAAAACATTCATAATTAAACAAATCTAAAACTAATAATACGACTTGGAAAAGAAAGAAAAAACAGAATATAATTAACTCAGTATATCCAAAATACTAAGTCCAAAATGATAAGCTGAACTTCAGAATCTAAAAAGTCAAAGTAGAATTTGTCAAAGGATTGCAAAATACCAAAAGACAAGAGAACAAAAAAGAGCTGAAGCTACAGTAGCTAACGCCTCTATAAAGAGTGCAATTGTACCTATGCTGCAAATCTTATACTAATTATCTTTTCTAAATGTAGAATAAGAGAAGAAAAAAATATCGGAATTAGTGTAAACTATCCTAATTCAGGGTATTCATAAGAAAACTCTGTCCAACAGAGCAACCACGCTATAGTTACAATATAGGATGCTGTTAAAAATCATGCAGATGCATGCAGATATTACATTTTTTTTAATTCTCCTTTGGCTTTTTTCAGAGTTTAGAAAATCATAAATCAATTTTGGACATGTGTTTTTTTCCTATTTAACATATGGAATAAAGTATGTTTTATTATATTTTTATTTTACCAAGACATTTGTTTCCACTGCCATTTTGGTTGTGCTGTTGTCAAGACACAACTCTTTGTTGTTAGGGGGTGTGGCTCCAAGCATTACACTGTGTGATGTCACAGATGTAACATTTTATAAACAAGTGTTATGCATCCTTTAGCATCTGAAATTGTGGACAACTAAAACAGTGTTGTGAATGTTAGTTGGTGAATTATGGTACTAAATACTATATAGTGAGTCATTTTTGACTTTGCGTTTGTTTAGCATTTAGGCTTTGGAGACGATTATTTATTTTGACTGCCTGAATAACAGTCATTGATGGCTTTTTCTACTTATGAGATCAGTTATTTTCACTGCAGATAAGTTTGGGTTTAAAAAAGCAAATGAACTTTGCCTATGATGCAAACGCTTATAAAATCTTTTTTATACCTGTAAGCTATTTTACCTATGCTGGCTGAATAAGCATGGTTGTACTCTTCAACATTTTCCCCAAAGGTATATCCTTAACACATTCAAATTAGTTTTGCTAAACATATTAAAAGACTGCATAAGATATATAGCCTGAAAATCATCAACAGAAGGAATGCAATTCTGCTCCTCAGCAGCACATCACTACCAATGAATCAAAAATTGGATAAAGCCTCAAATGCCTTAAAAATTTATATTCTATATTTCATAGCGAAAACATGTATTTTAAAAACCCAGTGTGGGATTTGCAAAGTCATCTTGTATTTATAAAATTTTCCTCTAGCTAAACTGGCTTCCTCCCACATCTCATAGTTTTAAATATTAGGTTAATTCCCTTGATTGGCCTGCCATCCTGTAAAGCTAGGCTTTGTCTTGAACCTGGTGCTCTCAGGATAGGCTTTGGCATCATGCATACCTGTAATTGAAAAAACAAATTAAGAAAATGGATGGAGGGCTTATGTTGTTCTTCAAATATCAGACAGATAAAAGGGGTTCTGTTTCTTTGACAAAAAGCAGTGACAAAAGATCAATATTTAAATTGATAAAAGCATTCCTTATGTAAAGGCAAATGGATCATTTAGAGTGTATGAAAGATATCCATTTCTTTGAAATCGGTCTAGTGACATTTAGTGGAAGATAGCATTAAACAAAATACCAAAATACAATTAGATGAGATAAGCATGTGTGTCCAAGTACAAGGAATAATTCTATGTTATATAAGTACAAATAATTATCTAATGACTACAGTTAAATAATTCTTCAAAGGATATATACAGGAATTTATTTTATTTCTTTATAGGAAACTGTGCCTGTCAAGATAAGACATTTTCAAGGTTTTCATCAGAAATAATTTGTGACTCCTGTCTCCCTCTTTAACTCTCATCTTGAAGAGAGCTGAAGTGTTTTCATAAGTTTTTTAACCGGTCCTCCAATTGTCCTGACAGTTCTAAACGATTGTGTAGGTTAGACTAAAAAGTGAGTTTTAAGTGTGAGTGCTCTGTGATGCTGAGATATGTTCTAATCCTCTACAACTGTGAAATGGATATTGGGGTCACAAAAATTGATGGATTAAAAATAATAGATTTAGAAATGTAGTGCTTGTATGGATTCTATATTACAAGGTGCCATTAATTCTTTTAAGTATTGTGGTACTTGTGAACCATTCAGAATTTTCTTTATTTTTGCATAAATATAACCTAAAATGTGATCGGGTTTTTATATAGGCTCTAAAACTACATAAAGAACTGAATTAAACAAAAGACACAAAAACATTATACTTGTTCATTTCTTTTATTGAGGAAAAGGCAGTGTAGACTAGTGTAGTGGTTAAAGCTTTGGGCCTAAGACTGCAAACCCTGAGCCTGTGGATTCAGATTCCACTGCTGACACTGTGTGATCTTAAGTAAGTTGCTTCAACACCTTTGCTCCAATTAGAAAACAGAAGAAATATAACCATTGTACCTCAAATATTGTTAAGTTACCTTGGGCAAATATGTCAGTTAAATAAGTAAGTAATAATAAAATGATCCGATGTTACATAACTGTGTGTGAAAAAGTATGTGAACCTCTAGGATTATCAGTTTGGAAAGTTTTGCCCTATTTAAATAAAACATATCTGAGTCTTCAATATCTTCACTTTCTTGCTTCAATCAAAGGAAATTTCTGAAGACCTCAGAAAAACGTTGTTGATGTTTACCAGACAGGAAAATTTTACAAAATCATATTTAAAGACTTTGGACTCCATTAGTTCACTTCATAAATGAGGGAAATGTAACCCCATTGTTACTCTACCCATGAGTGGTCGCACAACATCACTCAGATCACTTCAAGAACAAGTCATGTAATATTCCAGAAAGTTATGCAGAACCCCTATGTAACATTTATGGATCTAAAGGCCTCTCTTGCATTAGGTAATGTAATTGTTCATAAGTTCACCATCACGGGAATACTGAACAACAATGGTGTGCACGCAGGGTTGCAAGGAGAAAAGCAATACTCTACAAGAAGAACATTGCTGCCCTTCTGAAATGTGCTAAAGAACATGTGGATAAGACAGAGGATTATTGGAAAACTGTTCTGTGGACAGATGAGTCAAAATTAGAATTTTTTCGCTGGAATGAGAATCATTATATTTGGCAAAAAGCAAACCCTTCATTCCATTCCAACATAAGAACCTTTTGGTGGTGGCATTATCATGGTTTGGACCTGCTTGACTGCATATGCAGGGCATGGAATAATGCTGCTTGAGGCAAAATGCATTATTGCCACCCTTTAACCACCAACTCCCACATCTGAGATTTATCCTTACTAGGTGTGAGAAGATACTCTCAATTCATATATATTACGTATTGCTATACAGGCTTTACGATACAGTGCATTCGCTAAATAACAGATAAAAAAATAAATATTTTACTTGGAAAAATATTAAACAATAAAAAATGATTAGCTTTAAAACAATAAGTAGGCATTAAAAACAGGGAATATATAAATAAGGCACAGACTAGGTGAATATGTGTGGAATTCTTAATGTTCATACCTTACTTTTTTGTATTGTCATTTTGAACTGTTAAATAAAACTAAAGTGCTTATCACCTTATCGCCTTACCCATGTGCCAGCTCAGCTTGACTATCTCTGGAGCAAGACAGCTAGCCATCATTGACAGAACCATGAATTCTGAATTGTATCAGCAAACTGATAAGAAAGTGAGTCAAGCAGCAAGACAGAAACCCTAAACACATAAGACATTCTATCATTGAATGGTTAAAGCAGAAGAAATTTTACATTTTGGAATAGCTGAGTCAAAACCTTTACCTTTGTCTAATAGAAATGTTCTGGTAGGACCCGAAGCAAGCACTTATTGTAAGAAAGCCCACCAACACCCTTGAGCTGAAGCAGTTCTGCAAGGAGGAATGGTCTAAAATTCCTCAAAGCAGATGTGCAGGATTGATCAACAGATACCAGAAAAATTTATTAGAAGGGTATCACAACAGTTACTGAAAGAAAAGATTTAAATACTTTTCGACACAAAATATGTAACATCAGATTGTTTTCCTCAATAAATAAATGAACAAGTATAATTCTTTGTGTCAGCTGTTTAATTGGATTCTCTTTATCTAGTTTAGATCATATATAAAAATGTAATCCTATTTTAGGTCATATTTATGCAGAAATAGAGAACATTCTAAAGGGTTCACATGTATTAAGAGCAGAATATACTTCTGATTGGTAGATGTTATCTATGTCTAACAATATAATGCAGCAACTGAAGTCCAACTACAAAGATGAAGAATGAGGACCTACCTCTCTACCAAGGCATTTCTGACATACTGAAAGAATAGATTCAGATGAGTTATTAAAGCATATGTGGTAAAGAGAGTCTTGACATACTTAAAAGATGTGAGCCAGGATTTACGTCATTTGAGATTTCAAACTAAAAAATACACAGTTTAATGAAAAGCCAGTCACCACTGAGCCCCTCCACTCTCCTTGTATCACATGTCATCTGCATGGTTAGTTGTGCCTGGCAATGTAAAAAGGTAGATGGGGTCAAAGATAAACAGTATGGGAAATTAAGGTCTTAGATGGGGCTCTAAAAGGCTGAAGCTGTGCTGAGAACAACTGGAATACTAGATTCAAATGTCAGGGAAAAAACTATATTTTCAAATATTTAATACCATTCAGTCATTAATTTCATAAAATCCTACATTAATCTCAACAGTAACTATTCAGGGATTTAATGCAGTGATGGTGCACTTCTACAAGTACTTGGGGTCCACATCAATGACAGCTTGGACTGGTCTCATAACACAGAAGAATTATATAAGAAAGGGCAGAGCAGGATCCATTTCCTTTGGAGACTGTGTACCTGTAATGTGGTTACAACTCTGAGATTTTGTACACTGTGGTGTGCTGGGCTGGTAACACTACTTAATCAATAAGCAATTAAAAGAACAGACTCAGTTTATGTGACACACTCTGGACCTGCTGGATGTTGTAGAAAAGGAGAGAATTTAAACAGAAGTGAGTGACATTATGAACAATGCTGCTCAACCTCTTCCTGATACACTAACACTGAGGATTTTCAGCCAACGACTCATGCAGAAGAAGTGTGTCAAGGAACACTACTGGGGCTCCTTTATACCAACAACATTATATCTGCAAAATGCCTCACTGTAACTGTGACTGCCAAGTGAGAAGTTTTCATTGTTTTAATTTTCTTATTTTTTTTTTTTTTTGTCATTCTAGTGTGTTCATGTGTGCATGTATATTTATTTATCTATCTGTTTTTTTAGATATTTATTTAACCCGTCAAACAGATTCTGTTAAAAGCTGAATTTCCTCCTGTGGACAAGTAAAGTTCTATCTGTCTAAGTTTATTTATTTATATTAAGGTTAAATTACTAGTAACAGCCAGTAACATCTTGTACACCCTGCAGCCTCAGAAGATGTTTAGGAATTCTCTAGCCATTATTTGAAAATGGATCCCTAAAGGCAAATGGGATAAAGGCAAAAAGTAAAGGAAAAGGCACTGTAGCCTGTACTAGGCTATTTTGAAATTATTGTAATATCATGTTAAATTAATTTATTTTTAACTGTTTATTAAGAATGACCTTCTATATTTGTTAGATAGTTTCCACCCAGAGAGGCATACAAGAAAACTTAAAGCTAAAGACTGTTCACCTGCTTACTACTCATATTAAAAGGAAATTACAGAATTCTGCAACTATCCCTACACCAGTGGTTCTCAATCTTTGGGGTGAGCCCCCATTGGGGGGCACAAACTAACAAAAAGGAAGGAGCGAAGATGTGAAAAAAGAAAACAAGAATCAAAAATATGAAAAATACATTTATTGAAACCAAAACAAATTAACTTAAACTACATTCTAATACTAGATAAATAAAAATATAGTTAGATAAATGTCGATAAAAGTTAAGTAGGTATATAAAATATGCATCTATGATATATCATTAATTAAAAAAGAACAAATTGGTATTAGTGGGCTCCTTTCAAAAAACGTTAGGGGAACGCGATTAAAACTGTTATGAAAACTAGGGTCGCAAATACTTAAAGGTTGAGAAACGCTTCCCTACATTGATGGATTAAAGGCCAGAAGTGCACATGACCGTCATCATCAAGTCCTTCCATGTGAACCCTGAATACAATGAGGACTGATTGTGAGGTCATTTATGTTAGGTAGAATGCCTAGAGGGTGCTGGAACCCCTGCAGATTTTATTTTTTCTCCAGCCGTCTGGAGTTTTTTCTGTCCTCCCTGGCCATCAAACCTTACTTTTACTCTATGTTAAATAGTTTTCCCTAATTCTATTTTCTTATTTATTTTGCTTTTTTCTATTTCTTCATTATGTAAAACACTTTGAGCTAAATCATTTGTGCTATATAAATAAATGTTGTGGTTATCTCGTTTTAATAGAAAAAATATCTGGCACTGTATTAATTTAATCACTAATCAGAAACATGAACTTTAGGAAGGATTCAAAAAATATGTGCAGGAGTTTGGAGGAATGGCCATTAGTAAAGTGAAGAAATAAAAATAATAAAAGAAAGGAACTCTGAAGCATTGAGGAACATGATTGGACAGCACGGTGCTTATACAATAGATATTACATACTGAAAGGTACTTGCTTTTTATTGCTTGTTCTGATAAATGTAGGATCATTTTCTAATAAAACCAATTTGTGAAAAATGTGGAGGCGCCACTCTGCAGCAGTATAGAGGAGGATGTTCAGAGAAACTGGAAACTGCATCCACTGAGAGAAGACCTGGAAACAGTAAGAAAACGTCTTGTGGAGATTTTTATGGAACATGCATCATGAAAAGTGACCTTACAATGTTTGTGGCTAGATAATATACTTGAAACTAAAGTAGTCTAAATCTGGATTCCTGCAATACATCGCTTATTTCCTAAAGGCTTGAGAATAAAATTGGAAGAAAAATTTTTTTTAAAATATAAAAATTTTAACATTAATTTAAAATTACAGTGGAAATTAACGTTTCTTGCAATCAGATTTGCTAACAAACACCTCTAGAATTGCAGAGTGGTTATCTCTGACATCACTTGCACCCCAGAACACTTAACACAGGTTCAGGCAATGCAATGTAGGTTCTGTTTTGTGCTGATGGAGATGGTTGAAAGGAAAATTGCCCACTGTTGCTATAACCTGTGAATCCCCTCTTAGATAAAATATCACCTCTTTTTTTCCTTCACTTCACTTGCTCACTGTGCAAAATTGTTTCTGATTTTAACTTGATTCTTTCTGATTTGTAAATTCCATCTCTAGAACATTTTACTTTTTCTCCACCCAGTAGCTTTGTCATTGGAGGGTAGAATACAATATTGTTTTTACATCCCTTATGCGTCTCTTGAAATGGCCAGCTTCTCTGACCAAAAGTGCATGATGATGTAACTTGATTTTTCTACAGCATACATATGACTGGCCATAAAACGCTTTATTTACAATTTCACAAATGGATGTGCTTGCAATCAGTCTTTTGTGTGTCAGGAAAAAATTCTAGACCTTCAATTTTCCTTCAATTTTGGAGGAGGCATGTGTTCATGTGAAAAGTCTGGAGCTTTAAGTATTAAATACATCCACATTGTATTATATAAATGCTTTGCTGCTACAGAAAGCAGAATTTGAAATTCATCACTAATGTGCTCAATATTACGTGCCTGGATCTGACTCCTAAAATTAGGAAAATGTGAAGCTTCTGTGACTATTGCATACATTAAAAATTATTCTGGATTCCTTATTAGCACCATTTTTTAGTTTCATTTTGAATGTTTCTCTGAAAATTCCAGTCTTCCTTTCCAGAAATTTATACTTTTTAAGATAAATTGTTCCTCCCAGGGTTTTCAGCATATGCTACTGCCACATTGGATTTCTCAATTACATCATCAGAATGTAAAGCTCTGAAACACCAACACCTGGGGCCTCATGTATAACAGCATGCTTAGAACTCACACTACAACATGACAGAAGCACAAAAGTGGGAATGTGCGTACACACAGAAAAATCCAGATGCAGGAATCTGTGCATACGCAAACTTTCATGTTCTTTCGCTCCATAAATCCCAATGAGTGTGAAATTGTGCCTCTTTGAATTTGTAAATCAATATTAATAGCTCTTAAGCTCAGTGTTCTGTGTAAAGACAATGGCAAAACCACAAGGAAAAATAGAACAATTTCAGTGAAAACCAAGTGGAGGCAAGAAAAAACATACTATTTGTTGGTTCATACAGTGGTATAAACAAGAAAAGGAAGCTGATCAAGTGACATAGCGTGTCGGAGAAACTCAAAAGCTCAAGTTCACAAAGTTGCACAGTGCCCAAAATAAAAAAGAAGTCACATATCAAAGTCACTGTCAAAAGGCGAGTCGTATCCCTCTGTCTGAGTGATATGAAAGCTTATTAGGGTACAGAGAAAAAAAAAAAGGCACACAGTGGGGGAAAAAGCACAAAATGTCAACTTTAATCTCGAAATTTCCAATTTAATCACATAGTTTATTTTGTCATTAAAGTACAATATCATAAACTTAATCTTAAAATCATTTAATTTACTAGTTTCTCAAATCCCATCTTAACTAAAGTAGTACATTAAATGCTTTGTTTTGTATTTGATCTTCTATGTGCTCTATGTGTGTGAATCACTACATGCTTCTTAAACCGTCTTTCTCTTCCTCTGACATGACACAGAATCCATTACATTCATGATATTACAGCTCTCTGAATAACTGAAATACTGAGATGTATATGTGACATAATATTCATGATGACAGGAATTAAAGCATGTTATTAAATATGGGAACACGGTGGCGCAGTGATTTTGCGCGACCTTCGATGAAATAATTTATTGCAGCAGTACTGTCTCTTTCAAACGTACTAACCACCAGTTCCTGTCCTTCCTTTTCTTTCTCCAAATAGCCAGTCACCACACAATCAACTCTGTAATAGACGTTAAACCATCTGTAAGCTTATAACGCTGATTCTTCAAAACCTTTATAGAACATTGAAATATCTCCGTAGTACATGTTTAATTATTCTATCTTTCACACCAGTCCCAGTGAAGCATGCAGTGCGAGGCAGGCACAATCCATGAACGGAGCACCAGATCCTTCCTAGCGTAGCAACACCGTGTCCTTTAATTATTAACAATATAGATTATTTAAATAAAGTTTAAATTTTATCTGTATAATATAATGAACATATTTTGCTGCATTTCATCTTAAAAATGAAATCGTTATCATATGTAAATACGCGCTTTATAAAATGGCTCTGTATGTGCAATATTATAACTGTATCGCAAATTTACAGTGAGGTGACGGCTCAGCTCCATTCGTCATGCTAGTCTGCTGATTTCTTGTTCAGTATCCACTGCCCGCTTATGTGCCCACCTCCAACTCGTCAAGTCGCCGTCTTTACACAGTCCAGATGTACCTGTGAGTGATGTAGACTTTTCATTGCTCTGTGCGGATCTGGCTGCTTTTCTATATATAATCCACCAAGACACCCGACCACGGTAGTAGCGAGGTGGGAGGGGGGTGTGTACAAAGGGTTGGGACGCAACCAGTAGGAGCGTAGGAGTCACACTTAGTGGGACTTAGTTTGCAGCCCAAATGGGGTTCAACGGCTTACCCACGCCGGGTCAAAACACGCTCAATGTCATGCATAACTATTTATTGAATGCTAAACACTTCTGGAAAGACACAGAAAGAGCAAAATACAACACAATAGTGAACCTGCGGCATAACAAACGCCGCATAACTATTTAATGATGGTTGAACAATTCTGGAAAGATACAGTTGTCTAAAAAGGGAGGGTCTGAGGATATAACAGAATGAGAATGAAAAGATGGAACTTTTCATTGCTCTGTGCGGTTTTGGCTGCCTTTCTATATATAATCCACCAAGACACCAGATCACGTTAGTAGCGAGGTGGGAGGGGGGTGTGAACAAAGTGCAGGAGCATCTAAGAAGACGCATGTTTGTCGCTGAAGCAAATTGCTGCATGTAGCGTTTAAAACAGTTTGCTATGGTGCACGCACGCGTGCGTCGTAACCGAAACCTCTTTTTTTTAAAGATTGCCTACTTCATTGTGTTTTAACCTCAGTTGTAAAGGAATGTTTTAAGGACCCCATGGGATACCCCTCAGTTTTGGCTGCTTTTCTATATATAATCCACCAAGATACCCGACCACGGTAGGAGGGGGGTGTGCACAAAGGGTAGGGACATAATGAGTGGGAGTGTATGAGTCACATTTTGTGGGAATTCCACGGCTTGCAGCCCGAATGGGGTTCAACGGCTTACCCATGCCTGTCTGCGCTGGGTAGACATACAGTCAATGTCATGCATAATTATTTATTGAATGCTAAACACTTCTGGAAAGACATGGATGTCTAAAACGGGTTGGTGTGAGAATACAACAGTAAGTGAATGAAAAGATGGAACTCTAGAGAGAGCAAAATACAACACAATAGTGAACATGCGGCATAACAAACGGCGCGTGGCTCAGACATGCATTTGGACTCTTACCTCAGACGAAAGGGACTAACTGGGTGGTCGGTGAGTTTTTACGTCCGGGCAAATGGGCAGGCAGTGTGAATGCCTAGAGAGCAAGGGTAGATGCCGGCCGGTGAAAAAGGAGCATTGGTGGGCAGGAAAACGTCTTCCGTGTTCCTGCAGGAGCATCTAAGAAGACGCATGTTTGTCGCGGAAGCGAATAGCTGTATGTAGCGTGTAAAACAGTTTGCTATGGTGCACGCGGTCATGCATCATAACCGAAAAGTTGGTTTTTAAAGACTGCTTACTTCATTGTGCTTCAACCTCAGTTGTAAAGGATTGTTTTAAGGATCCCATGGGATACCCCTCGCAAACCGTTTCACACACTGCATATGGCAATTCACCTCCGCGAGAAACATGCCTCTATGAACAGTCAATGCACATGACATTAACCTGACCTGCACTGCATGTGGCCTCTACGACAGACGAATATAAATGACGCCATTTTTTCTGTGTCGTCGCGTCCGAGTTGGTGGGCTTGGCCCTGCGAGTTGTCGTCGTATCCAATGGTCTTGGAGTTGGTGGGCGTGGCTCTTTCCTGCGTGCGCCATAGGTGTCTCACTTGTCGGCAGCTTAGTGAATCCACGCCTCTTCCGGCGTGCTTTCCATGGTTGTCTTGCCTTAGTAAATTATATATATAGATGGCTGAGGCAGCATGTGCCTGATGCTGTATACCGATAATTCTCTTTCCAATTAGCTGCTCCGAGTGGTGCAGTGAGAGTAATATGGAAAAAGATGATATGCTGTGGCAACCCCTAACGGAAGAAGCTGAAAGAAGAAGAAGGTGCAGTGAGAGTAACAATGCTAAAGCAGACTATGGTATTTAGAATAGTTTGACCATTCTCTGGACCATTATTTTGTTACAGGTTAATTACAATCAGATGCATTAAACTAATAAACAATATGCGGTTAATTTCAGTGTATTTATAAAGCTGCGTCAGGGATGTGGAACTGAAAAAGAAAGATAAACCACACAGGAACAGTAGCATTGCTTTGACACTGGGTGCCGCCCGTTTGCAAAACCGAGTGGAGAACTTGCGTACGACAGGGTATGAGGTACCGTGCAAATGTGCGTGGCTTTATGCCAAGTTTTGGTTTTATACATCACGATTTGAACATGGAAACGTTCGTACGCAACATTTCTGTCCATACGCACCGTTTATACATGAGGCCCCTGATGTTTTGCCTCCTGAGCTTCTTTCTGCTTCTTGGAAACAATTACCACCCACTTATATGCAGATGCTGAACGCCACTCTCCTCTCCTCTAAATTGAACACATCAAATAATGTGACTGTGCTCATGCTCATCTTAAAACAAAGGAAAGATTATTCTGACTGTTCTAACGTTTGCCCAGTCTCTTTTATCAATTCTGATGCAAAGTTGCCAGTTTAGCTCCTTGCACACTGTCTGCAATTTTTTACAGTATATACAAATTAATACCACTGTTTTTATCTGCTCTTGCCAGGCAGAAAATAACATTCATCACCATCTATATCTTATAAACCAGATTTGTCCCAAACATTGTTAACCCTACTATTACCCTAGGGTCGGTACCGACCCGTTTTCAAGTTTTAAATGCATAAAAGTACCACATACATTTTGTTTACTGCATCAAGGCTTTTTCTATTTTTCTGAAACTTCCATTTAAACAAAAAAAAAAAAAAAAAAAGGTAAATTATTTATCTAATCAGAAATTCACTGCCTGTGGTCTTACCGGGTCGGCCACGACCCAGGGTACAATAAGAGATCATAAAACAATAAA
The DNA here is from genome assembly GCF_016835505.1 of Polypterus senegalus. Lineage (NCBI taxonomy): Eukaryota > Metazoa > Chordata > Cladistia > Polypteriformes > Polypteridae > Polypterus > Polypterus senegalus. The sequence continues at coordinate 124,066,992 of NC_053162.1, forward strand.
TACTGGCCAAACTTAAGTTCCAGTATAAACACACTCTCAGCTCACTCTGGCCCCCCCCACACCCCCACACAACTCTGTCAGGTAGCAGGCCTCTCCCATCCCCCGAGCTGTAGTCAGGGGCTTATCTCTTCACACCTACCCCGAGTAAAAAAACAGAGACAGCCCAGACAAAATAGACCCAGACCAGTTCAGTTTGGTGATTGTGACTGGAGAGAAAGCATCTAATTTGCAGAGGTAAAAATGGCCAGATTCACAGCACTCCAAGCTCTGGATCATATCCTAGCTGAAGGACAAGTTACAGAGTGGCACAGCGACACTGATGAGGTGGACTCAGAGGAGGAAGACATTGTGGAGTGTCAGTCAGAAGACACAGACACAGAGTCTGAGGAGGAGATCACCTCTGAAGCAGTTTCCCCACCAGCTGAAGTACTACAGTCCAAGAATGGCAGCATCTCCTGGAGGTTAGTACCACCTGACGAGACTCGAGGACAACTGGCAGGGCAGCTGCTGAAAATATCATCAGAATGACTCCTGGGGTCACAAGGTTTGCCATAACAAGGATAAGTGACATCAAAACAAGTTTTGAACAGTTCATGCCATCATCGCTGAAGAAAATAATACTTGACATGACAAACCTAGAAGGACAAAAAGTCTACGGAGACACATGGATTGACTTTGATGAAGAATTCCTGGATGCTTATATTGAATTCTTCTTCTTGCTGGAGTATACCGATCCAGCAATGAGGCCACAGCCAGTCTCTGGGACACAGCAACAGGCAGAAATATTTTTCTGGCCACGATGTCACTGAAGAGCTTCCACATGATCTCGAGAGTCCTCAGGTTTGACAACCGAGACATGAGAGCAAGACGTGACAAGCTTGCTCTCATAAGGGATGTCTGGGAGAGATGGGTGCAGCGCCTGCCTTTGATGTTCAATCCAGGAGTGGTCAGCAGGAAGACGAAGAGCTTCAGCACCAGCATCCTTCCCTTTAGCCAGCCCTGCCGCAGCCAGCCCTGCCACAGCCACAGACCCAGACCCAGAGAGGCTGCCGGATTCCAAAAGAAAGCGCTGTCAGGTCTGCCCAAGCAGCAAGGACAGAAAAACCAATTCCATGTGTGCCAAATGCAATAAATATATTTGCAAAGAGCACACTAAAAATGTCACTTACTGTCCTACTTGCACATAGTGTAAACATACAGTAGCAATCCTGCTCCTGGAGAGCTACCACCCTACCACCGTACTACTAATTCTATTGGTTTGATTGTTTGTTTGATCTACATTTTGTAATTTATTTTGTATTTTATTTTGTCTTACTTGTTTGGCTTTGTCTTTGTAATTGAATTAAAGTTCAACTTTTGGAAAAAAACTTTTTTTGCCTTCTTCTTGAAGTAAATATATATGGGTCAAAACCGACCCTAACACCACAGATGTTACTAATATTAATAATATTGATATTGATAGTAATATTATTAAAATAAAGAATCGTAATTTTTACAGTTGTGTTCTAATACCCCTCAGTAATAGTCAGGTAACATATAAACCTTTGATTTATTTGTATAATTCTCCTGAGGTTTATTTTACCAATTTTTTTGGACTGGGCCGTTTTATTGACATCATACATCTCATCTTCAGAGGGCCACACCAAAAACTTTAAAACCAAATTTTAAAATCTTTTCATGGATAAGGAAGCCTAACAAGGTAACCAAGAGGTAAGGAAACAAACTGGATGATAAAAAAATGTTTGAGGGTTGAGGGAGGCTGATTTAGGACACGGGTCGGCACCGACCCGCCCAAGATAACAGATGGGTGGAAATGCTAGGATAATAGTAGGGTTAAACAAAGTCTCCCAAAATATTGTGCTCTGACATTAGGGCCCTCCACTAATATTAATCCAATGATGTGAAGTAGAATATGACAGAGTTTTGTTTACTGCTATCAGTAGTGATACTGCATGAGTTTGGATCAAAGTAGACTTACTAAGCAAAGTAAATACTTAAATACAGCAGACTACTCCCCTCCCCCCCCCATAAAATATTGCATTATGGGACTTTAACAAGTAATTTGTGTGTATGCACCTTTTAATTTTTCTTATGTAAGACAGATGGTTTTAAAGTGATTTTTTTAATGTAATAAGAATAGTGTGCTCTGATATAAAAAAAAATTAGCCTAAATGCCCATACCTTCAATTTTCAAAAATTACAAACTCAAATATGAATTCAGATCAAAAGAAGTATTCACTTGTTACACACTTCTTCAGACAAAAAAAAAGAAAAAAATCCACCAAAACAACTCAAAGTCAATTTGATGGATGAGTGAAGGCTGTTTCTTGTATATATAGTTCTGCTACTAGGTTGTCCCTGTTACTGTGTTTATTTTTTTACCAATGAACATTGACAACTCTGTCCGAAAAAAAAAACAAAAAAACTTTGCACTGTTGTTTAATATTTGTAAACACTAAAATTAAATGTTAGATATGTTCATTTTATTATTAAACTAGGGGGCTCTGCCCTCTGCTCACTTTTCTTGCTAGCCCCTGTGTGGGCCCTACGTGCTAGTCATTTCAAAGATCTGCCGCTTGCATTGAATCATGCTGTGCTTTTGGATGAACATAAATATCAACTCTGTCTTTGATATTTCCATCTTTCAAATCTATTAAAACTGATAACTCGTCACATTATTATATATGTGAACGTGATCTTTCGGATTCATATAGAAATCCAAGAAAACTTCTTTGTCTGTGTTTTTCAGATAAATTTCGTGTAAAGTAAGATACTTTTGGATGTATTGGATTTGTATCCATTATTGGCTGTAGAATTTCTAATACGTTTGATTGTTTAACTCTTTCGATTCTATGTTGCATCGCTTCTCTGTGACCATAAATATAAACCTGACCAAATTGTGGTTTCTTTGAAATTAAACTTGTAGTAGCTTTAATTGTTGCAGGACCATAGAATCTCATAGTGTATGGTCCAGAATCATGTAAATCTACGTTTTGAGCATTGTATGATGCGAATGTGAACAGATTATTGTAGATTCGGCTATTTTGCCTGTAGTGTTTGTGGATTTCACTTTCACCAAATAACAAATGTTTTATTTCTTGTGGATACGCCTCTTCATTGGAAAGAAGCACTACTTTTCCCTGATGGCAAGACGAGTTAGACGATCTACAAACCTCTGACATAAACTTTAAAGTCAACTAATATCTATATACTTCTGTCATATCACCTATGTCCATATATTCGATCTCTTTTCGTAGTTCCGTTATTTCACAAAGTAATAATTTCCATTTACTAGCGCTAATGCGATTTTTACTATTAGGTTTTTGAGACTTTCGAATTTTAGTACTTTCAGAATCTCTAACCTGCTCAGCATGTGTATCACACAAATGTTTTTGAACCTCTTTACGACATTCTACTTTGTCTTCTACTCTTTGTCTTTTCTTCTTCTACTGTTTGTTTATTATTTCCACCCCTGCTTAGACCTGTTAAGTTTTCAGTTCACCTCATGGCAGAAAATCTTATCTCCCGGGACATGAAATTATATCTCTGAAAATGTGTCATCTCGTCTCTCTGAAAAAATCCTGTCTCGTCCCAAGATTTTTTTTATATAATAGAGAAATATTGTTAGCATTCATCTTTGTTCCTCATTGTATATTCTTTCATGATGGTACATTAAAATTGCTAAAAATAAAAATGTTCTAATGTTGGCAGATTGAATTTTTGAGAGAGAGAGAGAGAGAGACTTTGGGGAATAGAAAGGATGAGAAAGACAGCACACGCCTGTTCAGTTGCCTGTCCATTTTCTCATGTGTGGTTTCTGGCATGGATTGACTTGAAGAGGTGTGGAGTGAAAGGATGTGGATACATCGCAGCCCATGCAGGCAGAAAGAGATTTTGAATTGGAGTGAAGTTTCCCCAATGGAGCACTATGAGAAGGAGTGGAATAGTGGAGTTGCAGCAAAGCCAAGCACAGAGACGTGGGTTTTTCTGCTTTGTTCTTTTAAGGGATACTTTTTCCCAGCTTTTATTGTTTTGTGTGTGTGTTTGTGTGTATGTACTCTCACGTATGAGACAGGTTGTGAACCTGCATCTCTAATCAATAACCACATTGATATAGGGCTACTTTAAAACAATGATTGAAGAATATTTTGAGTTATACTTCTTTAAGAAGACAATCTTTTAAATTTTGACTTTTTTTTTAACAATGTTAACCTCGGCAGGGCTGCCTTAGCCGTCTAAATGCAGCATGGTAGTCTGCAATTTGAAAACCCCATTATAGGTGCAGTCCTAACCCTGCCCTAATCAGAAGCTTTTATGACACTTGATTAGGAGACGTTTTTTATGACATTAATTAAATTTTCTGTGGAAGGTTTTGCTGAGAACTATATTAACACTAGAATTACCAGAGCCAATGAAAAAACTCGTAATTCTGGCCCACCTTAAATTCCTTCTCACCTCTCCGTCAGCATATTTTGTCTCCTAAATATGTCAATAAACCCAAGCAGCCTGCTATACCACAAACCTGCCTCAGAATGGCAAGAACTTCTCCCAGTTCCTGCCTTGATTGATTATCTGGGAGTGATCTACCCAGAATTGTAAGGGGAAATAATTTGATGTGTGTTTTGTGTTTACAACAATCTTTGTAAACACATCATTAAAACAGAAAGGTTTTTCATATTTTAGTAATAAATAACAAAAAGTAGACATGATCTGTATAATGTGTGAAGGTTGATGGCCAAATATCAAATAAATAGTTTCACAAAAGATATAAGTACAGTACAACAGCTTCTGTGGTGCTGTTGTTAGAACTGACGATTTATAATCCAGAGGTTGTGAGTTTGAAACCAGCTCCCCAGCACATTTACCATTTTGAGTAGTGAGCTTCTCTTATTGTTAATATTATACAATAAAAAAAAACATACATTTTATTTGTGTCTGTAACAGCCGGTGTAAATTTATAGTACTTGTAAAAGTTAACTTTTTTTTTTTCACTTTTATTCTTTCAGTCACGATCACGATACAACACCCACTCCCAGCCCCAGATCTGACACGGTTACTTTTTATCTGAAACTGGGAATAACTGTAGATGTGAGTGGTATTTTGAGACAATGGAACTGGAAATTCTCTGATCTGGAGAGATAAAAGCTGACACACAAATGCTGGTTAATCTGCCTTCTTCGTATCTTACCATCACTTGAATTTTTTTTAATTCAGTTTTATTGAGTGTTGGTCAATGATGTCAATAAAACTGAAGTAAAAAAAAATTCAGTTGAATTATGAAATAGTTCTTGGTATTGACGTCAACTCCCTCATGAATACTTTGTTAGATAAATTTTCCAATGCAGCTTATCCACTAAACAGCCAAAAAATATTCCTTCTTTTCATTTCACCATCAGTCTCAGTCCAGATTAGACTGTATTTGTGTTTTTCAGTTCCTTGCCTCCACTTTATGCAATGCTTCCCTTTGATCACCATCTCTCTCAGACCATAAATGTGCCACCTTACAACTCCACTTTTCCTCTTTTTCTGTGTGTGCCACACATTGGCATTTTAAAGCTTCTCTGTTGAAAAACACTATGTTCCTGGAACTGCATAATTCAAATAGAGGACTGAATCTCTTCTAAATCTGACTATTCTGATTATCCACCCTATGTATCAATTGCATCTAAGTGTGCAATCCATGATTTCACAAGTAGCTTTGTCAATGGACTTTGATGCCTGAGATGTCTAAAATATCAAAGCAGGAATCCTTACTGACATGCTTAGAAAATTCACGTCTTAATATAGTATAGGGACATAAGCTATTAACACTAGGAGTGCTATTTATGATACTACTGGTTGTTGTATTTTTACCCTTTTATTGTTTCATCTGTGTGAGCGTCCTTTGTAGACTTTTCATAAATAGCTTCACTGTAAATGTCCATGCTGTTGTGACTGATATTTTTCATAGTTTTCTAATGTTAAACCCCATAACCCCTAAACCTCTCATTGCCATAGCTGACATACTGTGGTAGAAAGTTGCCGGCACCCTCACAGTGTTCCCTGTTCTCCCCATATAATTTAGAAAATAAAACACAGGCAGGCGAAAGCGTCAGTCTAACTTCCTTATCTAAGTCTTGCAAAAGGTAAACCTTACAGGAGTGCAAGCACCTAATTATCAAGTGTTACAAAGGAGGGGCGCTTGCTGTGCTATATTTATATACTTCTTTGATTAGATCACAGTTCCAAGGAATTCATTACATAATCAGAAAACCCTTAACATGATTGGATACATCCAATTACTAATGGAACACTGTAGGACATTGATACCTTAAATGGTCACAATTAACATGGTCCACTATGCTGATTGACAATTCTGTTAATTTAGGATTATGTGATTTTTTAGGCATTTTAAAAGTAGACTGTGTGCATTGCATGCACATTCACTTGGTTCTAAGACCTTTGCATGACCATATGTTTCCTTCTTATTTTGACCATGTCTGTCAATAGAAATCTTAGCCTGAGTATAACAACAAAGCAATGATCATGCTTTTAAAGATTACTTTTTTTCTCTTATGCCTTTCTTTTTGTCTGTAAATTCAGTTAAAATGCCTTCCCTTAATAGCTCATACCTTTATCGCAGTGAATATCAAAATAACACCTTCAGCCTTTAAGTATAAGTTCAGAAGAATGAGATTGAGCACAAACCCAGAAAGAAAATGAAGCTGTTTTTTCCTTTTAACATTGCACCTACAGCACATGCTAGGTGCACATCAAACCAGGGTTCAATTTCAGCTTTTCCCCTTTTGAGCTGAAAAGGTTCACTTTCTTACATATCATCAATATCAGTAATACAAAAGAGGAAGGTTTTGGAATCATTAAGATCATTTAGAGAAGGGGCAGTTGGATTTGTATGGGAGACCCGAAGGACCATATTATTTGTATAGTGTTTGACATTACATTACATTTACATTACATTATGAAAGATTGGGAGAGAGCAAAAGAAAATAAGAGCCGCAATGAAAAGTAAGACAAGAATTATTTTATTATTTATTTTATTTTTTTATTGAATTCATTAAAAACATATAAGATTCCATACACTCAAGTCAAAACTTAACAAAACTAAATTCAAATCACCAATAAGAAACAAAGGAAGGCCAACAGCCAGAGTAAAACAACTGAGAGTAGTAATATATGCTTATTCTAAAATATTATTGATTAGGTCCTGCCAGGTTTTAAACACATTTTGAAAAGATCCTCTAAGTGAGAATTTGAATGTTTTCCAATTTCAAATAGTATATAACATCAGTTACCCACTGACTTAAAAAAGGTAGGTTAGGATTCTTCCAGTTGAGCAAGATAAGTCTACGTGCTAATAGTGAAGTAAAGGCAATTACGGTTTGTTTGTCCTTCTCCACTTTAAGCCCATCTGGGAGTACACCAAACATAACCGTTAATGGGTTAGGATTGATTGTGACACTTAGGATGTCTGATAGACATTTAAAAAATTTTGTCCAGAAAGAAGTATTAACCCAACCTGAGCAAAACCAAGGCTTGCCAGATCAAGTCTTCAACATTCACATTTTTCCAAGATCCATGGTCATGACTCCAAAAGCATCGCATGAATCAGTGTAAAAAGTTAAATTTACCCCCATATGTAACTGACACACACATGTCAATGCAAGGGTTCAGTAGTGTGTACCAGACCACGTGGCAGCAGGAGCATAGTTCCTAATTATTTTTTAGAAATGTGATCAAAATAAGGTAGAACAGTTAAATTCCACATTCCCCTTTTATCTTTTCTTTTTCTGTTATTTAACTCCCCCCTTTTGTACAGCACATCTTAATATGGAACACTACCTAGACTGGAAGCCAGTGCTCAACACCATTTTCCTCACTGTCCTATAGAATATGTCTCAATTTACTTTAAATTTGATTTAAAATTACTACAAAAACCTCCTTTTGTCAGAGTATGGCCAGTACTCAAAAGAAAAGTAGTGTATAGCATTATTTGGAAACTTTTTGCACATGATCATATTATTTTCAGCTTGAATTCAGACATCTGTCAATTTGAACGATACATATTCTCAATGTCATGTATAGTTTTATCAATTGTGTTATCCATTCAAAAAACACTACATATTTTTACACATTGCCTTCAACCAATGGTATTCCCAAACTTAGTCAAACTTTACTTAATACACTGCAGTCACAAAGATCTCTTCAACATAATGGAAAACATACTCAGAGGTATTGAACTGTTGTAATTTAAAGCACTCACATTTCACTCCATACAGAGAGCATATAAGTCTGAGCATTCAGTTTCTATTGCTGGGCAGCAGTGCTAATCACTGTGTCACCATACTTCCTTGTCTTAACTGTGATTTTACACTTCTATATCCTCAATATACATTCTCTATTTCTCAAAAGCATTACAGCACACAGCACTGCACACTCTAATAATACTTTTATTCTTGAAAAAAAATGTCTATCTTGTATTTTATTATTATTATTAAAAGAACATTTTCCCTCAGAACCTGATCAGTGTTGGAAGGAAACATGTTTCATACATGTATAAATAGTATTATAAGCAAAAGTGGAGACATTTCTATTTACCAAATATCACACAGTCAAAACTGATTGTAACCTAAATTAACTCAGAGCCCTAGAGATTGATAGCACGAATTTTTAAATTTTGTGTGCACGATATATTTTCAGCCAATTACCCAAAAATTCTGTTTAATACAAATATAGGGGCTCATATCAGTGCTCGTTTTAGATGAAGTATGGTTAAATTCACTTCAGGGGTTTAACCACAAGGATCAGTCAGGGTAAGATTTTTGCCATGGTCCAGGTCTTGTAAAGGTCTGTTCTAAATATTTTTTTTAATTAACAGACTGTATTGGTTGTTACTTTTAACTAACTTAATTCTTTATAATATACTAGCTGTCCCCAAGCGAACTATGATATTTAGTATGATGAGAATAGTCACAAAATCAACCAGAATGTTCAAGCAAATTCTAGAAAAATACACGATCTAAATCCATTAAGTAGTTCTCTTGTGAAAGTGGACAGACAGACGTTGGATTTTATATAGAGAGAGATTATTATAATTTCAACAATGTGTCTTTGTATTTATTAAAAGTTTCAATACACTGTTACTACAGTAAGTGATGATTTTACTCAAGATTAAAAATATTTCTACAATACCATCATGTTTACATATTCCTTTTATCTCAAAACATTTAGTCTATTGGTATTTAATTTTTTTTAAAGTTGCTGCCCAAATCTGAATTGCCATATGTTTCTCTCCTGCAGATTATTAAATAATAATCACTGAAAAATATGACTTATAATCAGTTACAATATTTCACCAGGTGAGGTAAAGAAGGTCAAGGAAAAATCTGAGAAACAGTTGGTGCTTCGGTTGCTTGAATAGCTCAAACTGTATATAGACTCACCTGATATTGCAGTTATAGTATTAAATGAAATCTATACTGGGTTGGCACCCTGCCCAGGATTGGTTCCTGCCTTGTGCCCTGTGTTGGCTGGGATTGGCTCCAGCAGACCCCCGTGACCCTGTATTCAGATTCAGCGGGTTAGAAAATGGATGGATTCCTAAGTGTTATTTCACATTTTAAAGTGAATTCACATACTTGGTATTAGCGTCCTTCTTATTTTTTTTATACAACTCATTTAAAGCAGTATTGTGACCACGATTGTCGCATTGATGATGTCACAGGAACAGACAGTGTAAATATGGCGGTAATTGCACAATTTCTTATCCCTTATTGATTTTCTTAGTGGTAGTTAGCTTTAAATCAAGTAGACTTGAACAGTAGGATTTAGAACCTTTATTTGAATTTGTCTTTTCAGCTTCTGTTTTGACCACTGCATTTTTCCAGTAATTATCTTCCAGTTTCCTTGTTTTATGCATTGTTCTGAATTTTTATTTATTTTATGTTTTATTGCCATTTCTAATTAATATTTATCATATGTATATGTTATTTCTGTTACATTTGTAATTATGTCCTGAAATTTAAAGTGTGTCTCCATTCCATTTACTTTGTGGGTGAAGCTCCATGAGGCTGGTCATGGTAATATCATCATACCTAAGCCTGTCTTCTAGCTATTTAAGATGAGAGAACTTAAAGCTCAGGTAGAAAATCATTGCATTTGTGGAGGAGCTCCTCTATAAGTATATGTATTGCTATTTCATTGGATTTTCTGTTTTTTCTAGTTTTCTTAATTACTGGATTTATGTTTTTCAACTTGTTTGCCTTGTATTGATATTTTAGGCAAATCCATTTTTCCTGTTTTTGTTCATTTAAGCAAATCTTACATCACTATCCACTGTCACCATAATGAATACCTCATTAATTGTTGCGTACATGAAAAGTTTGACTGTCTACACCCAGTTTCCCTATGCTAAGACTAGCAGCCTGAATAGATTTTCTGACTAAAACTTAATTTTATGTTGATTTCCCAGTGCCCTCTTTAGTGATTTCTTTCTCAGCTGCTAAATGTACAAAGTAGGCATGCAAATCAAAATCAACTGAATTGGCAAGATACTGTAAGTTGCTGGTCTCTCTAGTAACACTAACAATACTATTTCTAAATAAGTGTTTTCTCTCTCAGGGTCCCATATTTTCTTATCCAAGATATTGTTCAGGCTAAGCTAGATAAAAGGATTTAAATTATTTATTTAAAAAAAAAAACAAATAAAGAAGATGTAGCCAGAGATGTGCAAAGTTTGTTATCCAGAAGGCAATCCCATCTTTTGAGAAAATAATAAGAGCAAAACCAAAATTGCAGCTAAACTTGGAAACAAAGAGGTCTTTTAATGCCAGAAAATAGAAGGGGTTCACCGTTTTTATCCTAGTTAGAACTAAAAAGGGCAAATTATGGGAAAACTAACTTGACAATGAATGATGCGAAATCTACAAAATAATGTCATGTTGTCAACAGAAAATGGTGCCAAAAGATACCATAAAAAAGACTCCAGGTAAAAAACAATGTACAAAAATATATTCCTTGGGTCCGAACGCCCAAGTGCAGTCACCATGAACACTTTAGAAAAGTGCACAAAAAAGTAAAAATGAATTCAATCATAACAAACAAACCGTTGTGTTTGGATGATCGCTGATATAAATTGCAGTTATAAGCTGAAAGCTTTTTCTTAGGCAACACTTCTATTGTTAACAGCAATCATTGGGGCTGGGAAAGCTACATTTCCTGTCTATATGTATAAGCTAAGACAGAATGTCCGCCTTCACAGCACCTTGTACCCACTACCAGCATTAGCTCAGGCAGAAGGAAGAAACCAGACACGGTGACAGACAGCTGTGTAGTCGCTATTCGCTTTCTTTCTCACGTTTGAAAAGAAATAAACAAACTAACATTTCTATATTTTATCTTTTTAATAGGTGAGTGCTAGACCAGATGACAAGGCTGTACACAATAAAAGAGGGGGGTCACAGGTGACCTGTTGCTGTCTTTTATTTTTCTACCAGAATGCAGATTTGAAAGGCCATTATTGAGAACAAAAAGATGCAGAAGTAATTTGGCCTAACATCAGCGATTATAGTTCTGAAAAAATGTATGGTGGTTCTATCATTAATTTTGTGCACTATTGAACTAAATTCTGTTCTTTTTCAACCTGCTATGTTTGGCAGAAAGGGTTGTCAATATGTGTATAGCACCTGCCTAGTAAACTAATGGCACTGACACTTCACTAAAGTTTCATTTCCCATGATTAAAATAATTCAGGCCTATTAACTAAAAGTCCCTCAGAGAGAAATGAATATGTATAAATGAGAGGTAGGTCAGTGGAATGGTGAGGATGCAAGGGGTACAGCTGGCGAAGGTGGATGAGTTTAAATACTTGGGATCAACAGTACAGAGTAATGGGGATTGTGAAAGAGAGGTAAAAAAATAGAGTGCAGGCAGGGTGGAATGGATGGAGAAGAGTGTTAGGAGTAATTTGTGACAGACGGGCAAGAGTAAAAGAAAAGGTCTACAGGATGGTAGTAAGACCAGCTATGTTATATGGGTTGGAGACGGTGGCACTGACCAGAAAGCAGGAAACAGAGCTGGAGGTGGCAGAGTTAAAGATGCTAAGATTTGCATTGGGTGTGACAAGGATGGACAGGATTAGAAATGAGTGCATTAGAGGATCAGCTCAAGTTGAACAGTTGGGAGAGAAAGTCAGAGAGGCGAGATTGTGTTGGTTTGGACATGTGCAGAGGAGAGATGCTGAGTATATTGGGAAAAGGATGCTAAGGATAGGGCTGCCAGGGTAGAGGAAAAGAGGAAGGCCTAAGCGAAGGTTTACGGATGTGGTGAGAGAGGACATGCAGGCAATGAGTGTAACAGAACAAGATGCAGAGGACAGAAATGTATGGAAGAAGATGATTCGCTGTGGCAACCCGTAATGGGAGCAGCCAAAAGAAGAAGACGAAGAATTCTGAATTATTTTCAGACAATTCTAATGCTTCTCTTTCAGATAGTAAATTGTTTTAGGTAAAGTGTCTCTCCAAACGTTATCAACTGCAGAAGCGTCTGTGTTACGCTCTTCCTCTCAGAGCTTAATGAGTGTCTTTGGATTCCATGGGTTCTGGGAAAGTGACTGGGTTTGATGAGTGGCTACCAGAAATTTGAATCACATTATGGAATCAGTTACCTAACTCTTTATATCAAATGCTTAATTCTGCCATCTCAAGGATTAAATTAAACTTCTTTATTAACAAAGCCACGATTTCACTTCTTAAACAAGGCAGCAACCCTTCTGGATGCTCTATCTAACAACAAGAACATTTATTTCTATAGCACAGTTTCATACAAAGAATATAGTTCAAAGTGCTTTACAAGATATCAAAGAGAAAGTTAGAAAAAAAGAAAAAACAAATAAGATTAAGACAATTAATCTTATCTAATCTAATCTTAATTTGATCATACAAACTCTATACAGATGGCTTTCTGATGCAGAATTTTAGTCCAGGACAATACATCCATAGCATTATTAACCACTCTATCTGTTCTGAGATTTTTTTGGTATAATTAAAAAAATAACTAAACTACAATGTGATGTGTTGTGTTTAATTGTTTTGATCCTAAGTTGATATAGCCGTTTCAATTATATGAGTGAACCTTTTTTCTGATGTCATTTATGACTTATAATATGTAGCAGAATTGTATACATAGTGTTTAAGAAATACCTCAGTTTTCCATTGGAATTATACCAAATGTAATATTACCATCAATGATAGCACTTATTCTTTTATCCAAAAAGGACAGATCTGTTCCTCCCTGACTCTTTATCCAGTTTCCATAAGGACTATATTTAGCTATCTTTTTATTTCACTCACTGCTTAACTCCCATACATGCAGCTCTTCTGTTAAAATAAGTTACCTCCCACTGATAAGCTGCCTTAATGTGGTATGCTACAGTATATAAAAAAAAGGTTGCTTATTTTGTCAAATTCTAGCAACATAAACATTCACCAATTCATCCATTCTAAAAGTCTAAATTTACAGTGGTGGCATCACGGAGTGCAGGAGAATAATACATTTCATAAAACTCTAAAATTAAAACTTTTATGTATATTGTATATGTATATCTGGAAGCACAAACAAGATAGATTGAACTTTCCTTTAATATGAAAAAATGCCACAAGATATTTAAAAGTACACTTATATGCTCCATTTTCTCTAGTCTGCTGTTAAATGACAACATCTCACTTGTTACTGCTGTGTTTATACTCCAAATATAGCACATTTTCTCTAATTCCAGTTTAGGTAACAAAGCTCTGTTTCTAAGTCATGCTTGAACATTCAGTCAAGAATTCATACTATTAACCTTAAATGCATAAATGAAAAAGTAACCAAAGTCATGACAATCTGTTTATAATGAAGCTCATGATTTTCACATATGAGATTTAAGATTCCAGATAAAGTTGTTCCACTTTGTTGTAGTATTCCAACATCATTTACATGATATAATGTTTGTTTTTGCATAATTTATGTTACAATTGTGGTGTCTAAGACTTTTTCAAGACAGCTGTTGACTGGCAACTTGTCCGGTACAAAAAAGGAGTAAAGACATAATTCTATAATAAATTAGTTTATCCATCATTTTTCTGAATTCAAAGTCTGAGCAATATTTGCTGTCTGAGTTTGGGGGTGTGCAATAAGTCAGTTGTCTCAAAAACCACGAATAATGTTAGAGAAAAGATGTCCTGGTAAAACTGCACTCAAACTAGATGCATTTGAGTCTATATGTTACTACAGGCTTCTTACAAAAACAGAGCTTTACATGATCTGTCAACCTATTAGCCAAAAGTGAAAGAGGCAGCAAAATCAGAATCTTACCAAAGCAACCCCATAAACCAAAAATATAGCACATTAATTTACTATAGGTATCAGAGATAAGCTGACAATCTCAATATAGTTGCAAACTTTGATGCAATCTAAATTTAACACTCATCTTTAAATATTGACCCATCATTCCTGGTTACTTTTCCACCCCAGCATATTCAGAGAATACAGTATCACCATCCACTTATTATACAATGTCAGAGTTTTTCCAGTGAGAAGCAAACCACTGAGAACTTTTTAGCAAGCCAAACGCAAACATAACAATTGTCATCCGTCAATTCATAGACAGTAATGAAAGATGATCTTTGTCAAGCTTTAAATAAAATTTTAATATAAGCCAGTTTGAGAGACTTTTATATTATGACTTTGAAGTAAATCAGTCTTTAGAAATGCCTTCAAAATGTAAAACTACGACCATTTGGTCATGTTTAGTTTTGTTTTGTCTGTTTCCTATGCTGCCCCAGTTGGAGGATTATTATTATTGTAATTATTGCTGTAGTTATTGTTTTTTTTTACAAAAAATAAATCACTATAAATTCAAGTTTCAAGCAAAGAATTTACATTGATCTTGTCATTATTCCTAAAGACATGAATAATTCATACAAATCAAAGATACAGCTCTGAAGTGACATACATGCCTTTCAACAAGTATTACAAACCTCCAATTTGTTGCGTTTCAGAGACAAGAGTCAAATGTATGAAAGTTTTTAATACTGTGTTTAAATAAAATCATTACTGTGGTTCTGAGCTGTTGAATTTCTCAATACCAATGACAACTCAAGCAATAAATATTATCAATGATGCATTGCTGAATGCAGCCAAATTGAAATTTTTATTATACAGTATATGTTTTCGCCTATTATTTTTGCCCTTGAATATTTATGATATGAGAAGTCACAGCAAATTCTTATAACATCAATTATTTGATAAGTCACTAGTTTATCACAGAGCACACTTTTTCACATATACCAACTCAATTATAAAGGGCCAATTTAAAGATGATGGTGATCTTTGCTATTTAGGAGGACAACAGTAGAACCAGGAGAAACATAATTGGCAGTAGGTGGATTCCTGCAAATTCAACAAGCAAAATAAAAAGGCTAGGAATTCAGACCCCATTTTCAGGTTCTGTGAGTTAGCCATTAAACACTGTACCACTGCCCCATACATAATAAAAAAATGTGAATTAAAAAAAAAAACAGTGGGTACACACAAGCAACCAAAACAATAATATTGTATTAGTTTTAACATTACTAATTTATAGGCAAACTACTGTACTTAAAAATACGAGGTGTGGCAGAAAAGTAATGAGACTGATTTTTTATTTACCAAAGTTTTTATTTTTTTCAAATCAACCCTTCAAAGTAGTTCCCTTGGGCAGCTACACACCGATGGAGACGTTGTTCCCACTGTTGGTAGCAGCGCTGGAAGTCTTCAACCGGTATGGTCTTCAGCATGTCCGTTACACTCTTTTGGATGTTTTCTAAAGTCCCGAAATGACGTCCTTTGAGGACATTTTTCAGTTTAGGAAAAAGGAAAAAGTCACACGGACTGAGGTCAGGTGAATAAGGGGCCGGGGAACCACAGGAATGCCTTTTGAGGTCAAAAATTCTGTTATGGAGAGGGCAGTTTTTCGGCACCATTTTGGCACAGACCTTTCGCATGTGCAAATATTCAGTCAAAATTTGATGTACGGTAAATCTGTTCTCTTCTTAATGTTAAACGACGGTCTGATCTCACAAGAGTATTCACACATTCGATGTTTTCATTGGTTTTCGAAGTTGAAATCCTCCCTGAACGGTGTTCATCTTCAATGTGTTTTCTGCCTTACAAAAATTATTTTTTGCCAGCGAAAAACTTGAGCTCAGGATAAAGAATGTTCCCCATGGGCCTGTTTTAACTTTTCAAACGTCACACTTGCCGTTTAATGGCACAACGTTGCTCCAAATTCCGCTGTTCCATTTTGCGTGACGCACAACCAAAACACAACTTCGCTAATAGCAGTCACAAAAATCACATAGTTAACGGAAGGAGTTGAAACTCGCACTGAACTATGGGAGGGTACTAATACACGTGCTCTATCAAGGACAACAGCACAGCGTTGCCAGATCGCTTGCAGTGTTGCCAGTCTCATTACTTTTCTGCCACACCTCGTATATACAGATGTGAGTTTTTGTCCATGTACCAGAGTATACAGCAGATTAGATAATAACTACATTATAATTGTTACTAGGTAGTTATTCGAGAAATTTCCAGTAATTTATTCCAGTCCCAAAGTTCTCAAAAACCCTATGTTTATCTCACCCATTAGGACCCTGGGGATACCATCAAAAAAAACAAAGCAGCCTACTCAATTTTCCTCTAAGCTGGGCTAAGGCTCATCATTTCCTTACCTTCTCTAGTCTTACTTATCAATTGTTTCTTTAATTACTTGTAAGTCTTAAACTACCCTCTTGATCTCAATCAGCAGAATTCTAAGACCTATGTACCAGATCTGTCTCCTTTAGTTTCTCTATGAAATAATTAATGGTGTCAGTTCAGGAAAATCTCTTTTATCAATGCCGAGGTCACAGACTCCCCAAAATGGGTAGCTTTACTGGAACCAATAAAATTAATTTCCCCATTTTTACAGTTGAATAATTATTGTAGCTCTTACTGAACTAGACCTGAAACTTTAATTTCACTCAGTCACTTTGTCAATGGAAGAGAAGCAGTAGCTTACTGAATATATTGTCGAGCAATATATATTGTGAAGATGCCAGCCTTGCCAGCCATAGTATTGCATCTTTTTGATATCTTGCGATTGTTATTAAAAGAGTACCATTTTCCTTTTCACTAAACATTTATTGTTTGCCAAAACATTAAACATCATTTATTAATAAATTTGAAGATCCATTTTCTAAAAACAGGTAAGTTCAATTTTCATGTAGATAGTTACTGTGATCCCAAAACTAAACAGATCTTTTGAACACTTTGGCCTAATTTAACATGTCATCCAGTCAACACATAAAGTGGGTCACATGTTAGATCTAGTTTTCTCAAAGGGCTTACTGTGGCAGTGATGTGTCTCAGCTATAGGTTTTGCAATATCTGATCATTACTGTATTTTCTTTAATGTAACAACACCTGTTTCTAAGGAAAAGAGAAACTTATTTTTAAGAGACTTTTATTGACATGAGAGGTGCTTCTAACTTTTCTAACATTATTAATAGTTAGTAGCATTTTAAATATATATGGTAACACCTGGGGCCTCATGTATAACGGCGTGCATAGAATTCATACTAAAACACGGCATACAGATAAAACTGGAAATGTGTTTACGCACAAAAAATTTCAGATGAATAAAACTGTGCATAAGTAAAGTTCCACAAACGTTGCCTTTATAAATCCCAATTAATTTGAGTTTTAACGCACATGCACACGCCTACAGCCGCACCCTGACTCCTGCCTTAATTTTGCATATTTGAATATTCAAATCAATATAAATAGCCACTTCCATTCAGTGTTATATTAAAAGATAATGGAAAATGCACATAGAAAAGAAGAATTTCAGTGATTGCGAAGTGGAGGTGAGGATAAAAATACTATTTGTTGGATTAAGCAGTGGTATAAGCAACAAAAGGAAATTGATGGAGTAATACAGCGTGGAGGCGGCACGGTGGTGCAGTGGTAGCGCTGCTGCCTTGCAGTAGGGGGACCTGGGTTCGCTCCCTGGGTCCTCAGTGCGTGGAGTGTGCATGTTCTCCCCATGTCTGCGTGGGTTTCCTCTGGGTACTCCAGTTTCCTCCCACAGTCCAAAGACATGCAGGTTAGGTACTTTGGTGATTCTAAATTGTCCCTAGTGTGTGCTTGGAGTGTGTGTGTGTGCGCGCCCTGCCTGTGGTTTGTTTCCTGCCTTGCGCCCTGTGTTGGCTGGGATTGTCTCCAGCAGACCCCCGTGACCCTGCTAGTTAGGATATAGCGGCTTGGATAATGGATGGATGGAATACAGCGTGGCAGAGACACTTGAAAGTTCAAGTTCAGAGAATCACACAGTGCCCAAAATAAAAAAAGTGCTAAGATATCAAAGTTGATGTGAAAAGGCGAGTCACAGCCCGCCTTCTGTTTATTCTGTTTCAGACAATATTACAAAAGCTGATTCCCCATACAGAGGACACACACCTCTGCCTCGGAAACCGCTGTGTGCTGATGGATGCTGTTATGGAGTCACAAAATGCAATAGTGAATGCTGTAAGAAATGTGGCCAATAAACTAAGGAATATAAGGGCTGTGCTATGTGATGTTGACCACAAATTAAATGAATTAGTTAAAAATAAATGCTACATCTGATTACCTGTTTTTATATTCTATTAATCACATTACAAATGAAGTTGTAATGCTGTCTGATTTGGCTGATCATTTGGTGGGTCAGGGTCAGGTTCATCATACCCTATCTCTTTGGGTACAGGCAAGCCATGATTGTATGCCACATAATGCCAGCTCATTCTTTTGGTGATTCATCTCTGGCTGATGCAACTTGTCCAGTGTGTTGCAATGGCAATGTGCATACAGCTGACCACTCCGATTACATTTGGAAAACTGGATGTTACTGCTAATTGTGCTTTGATGTTTGCTAGTTCAGCCATAGTGTGAGGAAATCTTATATATTTGGATGACAAGTGGATGGCATGGCGCGATTCAGTCATGATTGTGAAATATCCAATCAGTCAACAAGTTCACGTTGAATAGCTCCTGTGCCTAAAAACCAGAGGGTGAACACAACTCGCAAAGAAGCAGGAAGAAAACAATTCCTCAAAGTCTACCTTTGTAAAACCAGCGCCAGTTCAACATACAGCTCCAAGAGGATAGCTTTTGGAAAATTAAATCAACTTAGAAGCCAGTCATTATCTATAAATATGCGCTCTTCTCTATTCTTTCATTTGCGATTTCTTCTGACAATACTAAAGCAGCTACATTAGCTGGAATAATTTGGAATTATATTGTTACAGAATGATTATAATAAAGTTAAGTAAATTTGTAAACTATATGCAATTAATTTTGGAGTATTTTGTAAATCGAGCATCATGGATGCGAATCTACAAAAGAAAGCCACACCACACAGAAACAGTAACACTGCTTTGACGCTGGGTGCCACCTGTTTGCAAAACCAAGCAGAAACTTGTGTACGCACGGTGTGAGGCTGCTGTGAAATGTGCATGGCTTTACACTAATTTAATTTTGATAGATCTCAAAGTGTGCATGGAAACGGGCGTAGGCACCATTTATAAATAAGGCAACTAAAAATGTAAACTCAATGGTTTTATTGTGAAACTGATGGCAGCAGCCAATAAATTGAACCCTAAAAAAATCAGTAAGAAAACAGCTGCAGCTGTAATGTTCTGGAAAACTCAAGAAGTCTGGAAACTAAAAAGAAAGTGCAATAAAGCTGAATGTAAATGCAGAAAGCTTAAATTAACAATCCACTATTAAATACGGAAGGCTTATATTATCAGATCCAATACAGCAGTCCAAATTTAAAAACAATAGTGCAGGATATCCAAGAGTTAAATTTTCAACTGTTATACCCAACTCAGTCTGTGGAATCATTGGCTAAATATAAAATATAGTATACCACAGACATCAAGAACAAACCTGTTTGGTTGAACCTCAACATAATGAACAAAAAGAATAAAATTGCTTTATTAAATAAGTTTAACTGATATTCGTAAAATCATTGCTCTATTAACACCATCCTTGTGTCCTTCATTCAGTGCTTATCAGCTGTCTCTCTCTGACTTTCTAATCGATAGTATACTTTATATAGTTAACTATACATATACATTTTTCCAGATTCTAGACAATTGCTATAAAGCAGCTATAATGGACATTTACATACAGGCACACGTACACACACACACACACACCATTACTTAGCTATAACGATGTAATGCAGGTGAACCAAAATGATGAAAAGGTAAACTTCTATGATAATACAACAACTTTAACTCAGACTTGGAGATTTTTAGACCTATCCCTCACCTGCCCTTTCTGAGTAAAAAACTATAAGAAATAGTTTAAAACTATGATTACCTGAATAAATTCTGTTCTGGGTAAGTGTCAATCAAGTTTCATACATAAACAGCTTTGCTTATGACTTACAGACTTTAGCTAATGACTTATAGCTTAATCAAGTCAAGTCAAGTTGGGGAGCATGATCTGGTACAGTGTGTTGCCGTACCCACTACATGACGAAACAACTCGGGATCCCCGATGGCAAACCCCCTACACAATGCAGGTAATGTGCATCATTCGGGACTCTGTGAGCAACCGCTCATTTGACACAACGTCAAACCAACGGTACCCAAGGATTTTCCGGAGAGACACAGTACCAAAGGAGTCCAGTCTTCATCTCAGGTCACTGGATAGCATCCATGTCACGCAACCATATAGCAAGACAGGAAGCACCACGACTCCAAAGACTTGGTCCTTTTGCATAGATATCGGGAGTGCCACACACCCCTTTCCAGCGACCTCATGACCCCTCATGCTCTCCCAATTCATTTACTGACTTCATAGGAAGAGTCATCAGAGAAATGAATGTCACTGCCAAGCCCACTACTTGTTCCCTAGATCCAGTGCCAACAAAACTAGTAAAAAGTGCCACAGATGTTTTTGCAGCACCTATTCAAAACATTATCAATAGTTCATTATTGCATGGCACAGTACCTGATGCACTAAAAGTGTCAGTCATTAAACCATTACTTAAAAAGTCAGACCTAGACCCACACATACTAAATAATTATAGGCCTATTTCAAATTTACCCTTTCTCTCTAAAATACTAGAAAAAGTAGTCGCCAATCAGTTTCAGTCACACCTTACGCATTACAATTTATTTGAGAAATTCCAGTCTGGTTTCTGAAAGGGTCATAGTACAGAAACTGCACTAACGCGGGTTGTAAAAAACATTCTGATATCCTCTGATGAAGGAAACTCCACTGTAATTATGTTGTTACACTTAAGTGCAGCATTTGACACCATTGACCATTCTATTTTACTGCACAGGCTAGAAAATGATGTTGGGCTTACAGGCACTGTGCTCGCTTGGTTTAGTTCTTATTTATCAAATCAATTCCAATATGTACAGAAATGTGCTGACAGTACTCCATCATTATATACAGACGTTCAGTACTGGGACCTTTACTGTTCACTCTACATGCTTCCACTGGGATCTATCATTAGGAAACATAATGTTAATTTTCACTTATGCAGATGACACCCAGTTATACCTTTCATTTAGATCAAATTAAGTTTCTCCAATGTTTTCTTTAATCAGTTGTGTTAGTGAATTAAAGGGAGGGGATGGATGAGAACTACTTATCTTTAAATACAGATAAAACAGAGATGTTAATTGTTGGAGAGAATGATGTTGATCACAACAATATTTTGTCATCATTTAACTCAGTTGGGAGTTAATTTAACACCATTAATTTCACTGAATCAGCCCGAAAATTCTGAGTTATCTTTGACTCTAGCATGTTATTTAAAGTGAATATTACAAAATTGTCCAAATCATGTTTCTTCCATCTTAAACATGTTAGGAAATTAAGGTGCTTTCTAAATAAACAGGATTTTGAGAAATTAATTCATGCATTTTTTTCTAGTAGGATTGACTACTGCAATGCGGTGTTCACTGGATGTTCAAACTGTTCTTTATACAGCCTCCAGTTAATCCAAAATGCTGCTGCAAGAATTATTACAAGAACAAGAAAATATGAACACATACTCCTGCTCTTAAATCCTTACACTGGCTCCCGGTTAAGTTTAGGGCAGATTTCAAAATCCTCCTTTTAACATATAAAGCATTAAATGGCCAAGATCCGGCTTACTTGTCTAAAGTTATCATGACTTACAAACCAGAGCACGCATTAGGATCCTAAGATGCCGGTCTGCTTAGGATTCCAAGGATTAACAAAATAACAGTGGGAGGTCGAGCTTTTAGTTACAGGGTCCCTAAACTGTGGAATGGTCTGCCTGCTACTATAACAGATGCCCCTTCGGTCTCAGCTTTTAAATCCTGACTGAAGACTCACTACTTCAGTTTAGCATATCCTGACTAGAGCTGTTGATTAACTGTGCAGACTGCATTTCTGTTGTTAGTCATAAGCTAAAACATATGTAATATGATAGTTATAATTGGATACTAACCATCACCTATTCTGTTTCTCTTCTCAGTACTCAAATGTGGCACTTGGTGCCACGGTCCACCTGCCAAGTTGTTTTGCCTACCTAAGGTAAAGTCATCCCTGATGGAGGAATCATGGGAAAGAGGGGTCCTTTCATCGGATTGGCTGGCCCAGCACTGTTTCAGCTGTGGAATGGCCAAATGAGGGAGGTAGCTTGATGGATAAGGTCTCCAGGACTCTAAACAAATCCAAATCATATTATCTGATATCATCTACTGTGAAATTCTGCTACGTACTTCTAAAATTTGTATTTGTATACTGTATTGAGGATTTGTTCTGTGTATTGTATTGCATTGTATTGTAATGACCCCCTTCTTTTTGACACCCACTGCACGGCAAACCTACCTGCCTACCTACCTTTGAACTGTCTTTCCCAAGGTTTCTTCCATTTTTTCCCTACTGGGTTTTTTTTTTACTTGTCTTCTTAGAGAGTTAAGGTTGGGGGACTGTCAAGAGGCAGGCCTGTTAAAGCCCATTGTGGCACTCCTTGTGTGATTTTGGGCTATACAAAAATAAATTGTATTGTATTGTAAGTAAACCTCTCAACAAGGTCAACTCTCTCCGCAAACAGATACACTGCTGATGACTTTTACTTACTACTTAATGTTAAACAAGAAACTGAAAAATCAGAAGAGTTTATTTCTCAATGTGCTACTGAACAATAAAGGCCTACAACAAACATAAAGCACAAAAGTGAAGATTTTAGGATAATTTTACAAAAGTTAAATCAATGAATGAACAGTGTGTATTGTTGTTTAGTACTAGTAATATCATCACATTTGCAGGAAAATTCTTATTTGTATACCTGATCAACATTATACTCTCTAAAGTTAAATAAATTATATTTAAGCAAAATGTAAAAAAGGCCAGGGCAACTGCATTAATAAGATGGTGCCAAATTACAGGGCTGCACACATTCAGTCGGTCACAGATTATGCATTATAAGTTATTGACATTCTCACATGAATGACCAGCAGACTCCTATTCAGCCTACTGGACAGTTCAATAGGTTTCTTATAAGTAATTTAATAAATAATTACAGTAGCCTTTTGTTTTATAAGCAGGTGTCGTGATTGCTGCAGTTTCAATTGCTTTTGATAGCACAAGTATTGTTTGAGTGAATGTCCTTTAAAAATGAGAGCAATTTCATTGTAATAACATATCATACAACCTGCATCTTTTTGCAGTTTATTGATCACCAGATAAGCAAATAAAAAGCATTCCCTTGCCCTTTTTTACTTTAAAACATACTTACTTTTAATGTACAGTAACATTAAAAATGTTGATTGTCAATTTAAGGGTAACAAAAAAAATTAAGATGCTGACTGTATTATCGTATTATTTCCATCTACTTACCCTTTACCTGTTTTCCCTCAAGGGTGTGTTCTCGTCAAGTTCGTTAGCACTTTAAACCACACAAGTGCTTTAGGTATAACACAGCCTGTCACTCAACATTTCAAGAGACTTAGTTATTATCGGCACAAACAATGTACAATTTTTTAGTGATATCTCAGACCTAAATATTACTTTTGGACTACAAGAATACACTTAAACATAGAAAGACTCAGCTCTCTTGACTATAGGCCATTTATCTGCCAAGAATACCTTCTTTTCTAACTGTTCCTACTATTGAGTTGAGCTCTCATTCTCATCCAAAATACACCTTGCAGCACAGAGATAATGGCAAATGTCCAGCTGCACCAGGTGCTCAAAGAAATCTAACTTAATACTTCAATCACTCTAGACATTAAAACAAAGCATAGAAAGTTAAAAGCAACATGGTATTTATTACAAAAATAATAATAATACCACTGGAACAAAGAATAATAGAAAATAGGTACTAATAGGAAAGTCTGAATATATATAGTCTTTAGAAAAAGCTTATGAAGTAGTTACAGATGACAAGGATGAATGTCCCAGGGTGGCGTTTGATTTAGCAATCGATGTTCATAATGCTTTTCTGATGACCAGTGATGTCTTCATCTGTCCTTTTTCCTCCTTCTCTCCTTACATCCTTACTTTCTTCTTCTGATGTTGCTTTCAAAATGAGGTATATTTATTATGAAATGTCATGCTGTGGTTTCACAACACATGCACCTGATTGGCTGGCTGTCAATATGATGGATGAATTTTGCTCAAACTCTTCCCAGATAATAAAGTTCTTTGATATTGCCTCATGTCCTCCTTTCCCATGCTGTAAACCAAATTGTTGTCCCAGATGTCCATTCATAAAGTAATCAATAGCCTGAGGCATGGCTCAGTCTTCATTTCCCAGGCTGTAATACCATTTTAACACTATGCTGTGAATAACTGTTATAAAAGTGAGGTGTAAGGGAAGATGACATGCTTTGATTTGTTTCTGAATGTAGTTCATCTGTTGTCTTATCTTGATCAATATATAATGGAAAATTAAACCAAAATGTACAGATTTTATACACAATAACACTGACAAATTATAATTACAGCGCTGAAATCTTACCATACATGAATATTTTTACCTTATAACCTCTTTAGAGTGACTGGATAATGTTGAATAGTTTAAAGATTAAGAGTGGCACAGTGGTGACTGCTGCTGCCTCGCAAATCCAGCATCCTAGTTTTGAATTTCAAATGCAGTCATTGTTTGTGTGAATTTTGCACATTTTCCAGTTGTCTTTGTGCGGGTTTATTACACATTCCTGAAATTGTAAATAATTGGCAATTTTAAGTGACCCCTGCCTTGTGCCGAGTGCTGCTGGAATAGTGTCTGCCTCCTATGTGGGTTTGAAGATGTATGTAATGATAAAGGGTGACAAAGTTTATAAATGCTAAAATCAACTTGATTCCAACAATATTCATCCTAATTATTGCAGAGCATTTATTCATTTATATTCACAAACTATATATTTTTTACTACCAGAAATCACATCAAAACTGAAATTCCAAGATTTTAATATTAGACAACACATGGCACTGTTATGTAAAAAATGATATTATCTTGATCCTGTCTTGATATTATTTGCTTATTAGATATGCCAATTAGCTTATATAATAGGCTCATAAGGTCAATTTTGTCACATTTATAGATTACAGTGAAATTCTTACTTGCATCAGCCTTGCAACATGTCACTACTCTCCAACACCATAATCAGAGAGTACTACTACCTAACCTTTTAAGGTGTTCAGAATGTTTCATGCAGGGAAGAGTTTGCTGTAATAATATTGTAACACTGCTGCCTGGGGCTGACATTATATGATCTCCATTCTAGTGTGGTTAACATGAGCAGTCCTTCTAAGGATAATGAACTACCGAAGAGAGCAAATTTTCATTCAGCCAATGCTGGCAAGGACCACGTAGAGCTACACAGGTGTCAACAGAAGCAAAAGCAGAAGACATGTAGAATGATTCAAGAAAGCAGGAAGTACCATGGATACCCAAAAATTAACTTGCTGGCCTCTTCTGAGTTGTTGATAAAGTCTCACCTGGGACCTGGAATGCCAGTTGCAGTGTCAGTCTAGGAAGGGAGACATCCAAGAAACCGCTATTTCTGCAGCTTTACAGTAGGTTCACCATAAATACATATAATGATCAGATCACTGCCCGGAAGTGTAAGGTCAAACAAAACCTTTTGTTTCTTGTTTTCCCGGTGCTCGTGTACGAGATGTGATGAGCCGTGCACCGGCAAGCTACGAGAAGCACAAGGAGATGGCAGTTGGAGTGATTGTATTGCATGCCGGCGTGAATAATATAAGGCACCGTCAGTCGGAAATTCTAAAGGCTGACTTCACAGCACTAGTTAAAGACACGAAGGAGAGGGCCCCATCGCAAAGATCTTCATTTCGGGTTCACTACCTCTTGTCAGACGATCAAATGAGTAGTACAGTCATCTGCTAGGATTAAACAACTGGCTGCATGGCTTCTGCAAGAATCAAGACATCAGATTCATCAACAACTGGGACCTTTTCTTAGAAAGGCCGTGTTTCTTCAAGCGAGATGGCCTGCATCCGAACAGTTTCGGCGCACGGGTCCTCTAAGAAAACATATCTAAGGTAATTCATTTATCTTGACTATCTATATCTGCTCTTAACTCCATCCGAAATGTTATTGCTGTGCTAGGACATGATAATTGTTTAATAAAATCTTCCGTAAAAGTGCACAACATTAATACTCTAATAACCAATCTCAATGCAAGTAGAAAATCTAGGCAATACGGCATAAACACCAATAATTCAATTACAATTACTACTTTAGATGAACAATGTATTAAAACTATTATAACTGACTATAGATTAAACAAGAAACACACACAGAGCGGCGCTAACAATATTAACTTAGTTCCTGTTCCAAATATCAATAACGCACATCTCTGTCCCTCCGAAACATTAAATATGGCACTATTAAATGTTAGAGCTTTAACTAACAAGACATTTTTTTATCAACAATCTTATTAGTGATAGAAAAATTGATTTTATTGCACTAAGTAAAATGTGGCTTAGCGCAGATGGCGCAGCTGTTTTAATTGAATCTGCGCCTCTGAATTACAGTTTTACTCGTGCTGACCACCAGGAAAAGAAGGGCAGCGGCTTGGCAAACATTTACTCGAGCCGGTTAAAATGTAAAGATGTCAATTTTGGTAAATTCAAGTCCTTTGAGTATCTCGCTGTAATTATTCATGGAGATTATCATGTTCTAGTATTATCAGTGTATACACCTCCTAAATTTAATGCGTCTTTCTTTGAGGAATTCTATGACTTAATGTCAATTTTAATTACGAACTATGACACACTCTTAATAGTCGGCAACTTTAATTTTCATATCATCAATCAGTGTGACCTACAAGTAAAGGAATTCATGAACCTCCTGGACTCTTTTGATTTGAGACAGCTCGTTAATCAGCCTACACATAAAGCAGGTCATACGCTAGACTTAGTGATTACTAAAGGACTAAAAGTTGATATAAAGCAGGTCATTGATACGGGTCTATCAGACCATTTTCTTTTACTTTTTAGTATAGAAATAATGATAGAAAACACTCATGAGAAGCATATTGTTAAAAAACGCTTCTTTGACTCATCAGCAGCTTTAAAATTTACAAACATTCTAAGCAATCAGTCCGTTTATAGTGCCAACTACAGTATAATAGCGAGGATAATGTAAATAATAAGGTGGAAATATTTAATACTAAAGTGAGAGCTGCTGTTGACATAGTTGCACCTGAAAAGACAGTTAAAAAAATCTTCTAGCATTGTTATACCATGGAAGACCCAGAGAGTGTCTGATTTAAAGAGAACATACCGTAGAGCTGAGCGTCAATGGAGGAAGACTAAGCTAACTATTCACTATGAAATATTAAAAGTTAAAATAACAGAATACAATAACAATAACGTCTTGAGAGGCGCTGCTATTTCTCTAAGATTATAAATAACAATGCTAGTAATCCCAGAGTCTTATTCTAGACAATTGATAGTCTGCTAAACCCAGGTAACTCAAAGGAATGTCTCCTAAGTACTTCCAGTAAAACCTGTAAGGCTATTGCTGTATTTTTCAATCAAAAAATTAATGATATTAGAAATAATATAGTATATCTCCCCAAAACTAAGGATCCTCCTAAACCCCAGTACTTCATTATAAACAAATTAAACTCTTTCTCTAGGAAAGATTTACCTGATTTACATAAAATAATTTCTCAACTGAAACCCTCCACCTCCGTCCTTGACCCAATACCAACAAATGTTTTCAAAGAAATATCGGGCATGCTAATATTCTTGACATAGTAAATTCGTTATTAGATACGGGAGTCTTCCCAGACTGTATTAAGACTGCTGTAGTTAAACCCCTACTTAAGAAAAATAATCTTGACCCCTCTGCTTTTCAAAATTTTAGACCCATCTCTAACCTGCCTTTCTTAAGTAAAATTCTAGAGAAGGCAGTCATTATGCAGTTACAGTGCATCCGGAAAGTATTCACAGCACATCACTTTTTCCAAATTTTGTTATGTTACAGCCTTATTCCAAAATGGATTAAATTAATTTTTTTCCTCAGAATTCTACACACAACACCCCATAATGACAACGTGAAAAAAGTTTACTTGAGGTTTTTGCAAAATTGAGCTCAGGTGCATCCTGTTTCCCCTGATCATCCTTGAGATGTTTCTGCAGCTTAATTAGAGTCCACCTGTGGTAAATTCAGTTGATTGGGCATGATTTGGAAAGGCACACACCTGTCTATATAAGGTCCCACAGTTGACAGTTCATGTCAGAGCACAAACCAAGCATGAAGTCAAAGGAATTGTCTTTAGACCTCCGAGACAGGATTGTCTCGAGGCACAAATCTGGGGAAGGTTACAGAAGACTTTCTGCTGCTTTGAAGGTCCCAATGAGCACAGTGGCCTCCATCATCCATAAGTGGAAGAAGTTCGAAACCACCAGGACTCTTCCTAGAGCTGGCCGACCATCTAAACTGAGCGATTGGTGGAGAAGGGCCTTAGCCAGGGAGGTGACCGAGAACACGATGGTCACTCTGTCAGAGCTCCAGAGGTCCTCTGTGAAGAGAGGAGAACCTTCCAGAAGGACAACCATCTCTGCAGCAATTCACCAATCAGGCCTGTATCATAGAGTGGCCAGACGGAAGCCACTCCTTAGTAAAAGGCACATGGCAGCCTGCCTGGAGTTTGCCAAAAGGCACCTGAAGGACTCTCAGACCATGAGAAACAAAATTCTCTAGTCTGATGAGACAAAGATTGAACTCTTTGGTGTTAATGCCAGGCGTCACGTTTAGAGGAAACCAGGCACTGCTCATCACCAGGCCAATACCATCCCTACAGTGAAGCATGGTGGTGGCAGCATCATGCTGTGGGGATGTTTTTCAGCGGCAGGAACTGGGAGACTAGTCAGGATAAAGGGAAAGATGACTGCAGCAATGTACAGAGACATCTTGGATGAAAACCTGCTCTGGAGCACTCTTAACCTCAGACTGGAACGATGGTTCACCTTTCAGCAGGACAACGACCGTAAGCACACAGCCAAGATATCAAAGGAGTGGCTTCAGAACAACTCTGTGAAGGTCCTTGAGTGGCCCAAACAGAGCCCAGGCTTGAATCTGATTGAACATCTCTGGAGAGATCTTAAAATGGCTGTGCACTGACGCTTCCCATCCAACCTGATGGAGCTTGAGAGGTGCTGCAAAGAGGAATGGGCGAAACTGGCCAAGGATAGGTGTGCCAAGCTTGTGGCATCATATTCAAAAAGACTTGAGGCTGTAATTGCTGCCAAAGGTGCATCGACAAAGTATTGAGCAAAGGCTGTGAATATTTATGTACATGTGATTTCTCAGTTTTTTTATTTTTAATAAATTTGCAAAAACCTCAAGTAAACTTTTTTCATGTTGTCATTATGGGGTGTTTTGTGTAGAATTCTGAGGGAAAAAATGAATTTAATCCATTTTGGAATAAGTCTGTAACATAAAAAAATGTGGAAAAAGTGATGCGCTGTGAATACTTTCCAGATGCACTGTAAATGACCACCTCAATAAACATGCTATTCTTGATAAATTTCAGTCAAGTTTTAGAACAAATCACAGCACAGACACTGCACTCGTTAAAGTAGTCAATGACTTGTGGGTAAATGCAGACAGAGGCAATTTATCTGTTCTCATCCTCTTAGATCTGAGTGCCGCATTTGACATCATTGATCATAATATTCTTAGAAATCGCCTTAGTCAATGGGTGGGCCTCTCTGGCAGTGTCTTAAATTGGTTTGAATCCTACCTGGCAGGAAGAAAATTCTTTGTTAGTTGTGGTAATTACAACTCAAAGACACATGATATCCTATATGGTGTTCCACAAGGCTCTATCCTGGGTCCGCTGCTATTCTCAATCTATATGCTTCTATTAGGTCAGATTATCTTGGGGCATAACGTGAGTTAACCACAGCTATGCTGATGACACACAGCTGTATTTATCAATGGCACCTGATGACCCTGATCCTCTTGATTCACTAACACAATTTCTTACTTGTATTTCTGAATGGATGAATAGTAATTTTCTCAAGCTAAATAAAAAGAAAACTGAAATCTTAATGATTGGCAATAACGGATACAATGAGGCTATTAGAAATAAACTTTGGTAAATTAGGATTAAAAGTCAAGATGGAGGTAAAAATCTTAGGGGTAATTGTTGACTGTAATCTGAATTTTAAATCGCATATTAATCAGATCACTAGGACATCATTTTCTCACTTAAGAAACATAGCAAAAGTTAGTCCTCTTATATCACTGAAAGATGTTGAGAAATCAGTTCAAGCGTTTGTTTTCAGTCGACTAGATTACTGTAACGCACTCCTCTCAGGAATACCCAAAAAAGACATAAATCGTTTGCAACGAGTGCAGAATGCAGCTGCTAGAATCCTAACTAGGAAAAGAAAATCCAAACACATTTCTCCAGTTTTAAAGTCACTACACTGGTTACCTGTGACATTCAGGATTGACTTTAAAATTCTGCTTATGGTTTATAAAGCCTTAAATAATCTCGCCCCATCTTACATATGGGAATGTCTGACATCTTATATTCCAAATCGTTACCTCAGATCCTCAAATGAGTGTCTCCTTAGAATTCCAAGAGCAAAACTTAAAAGAAGTGGTGAAGCGGCCTTCTACTGTTATACACCTTGTGACGGACAGCCGGGTCCCATGCCCGGCCGGGACGCCTCTGATGCATACGTCCCGGGGGAGCCATCATGGACTTTGCAATACCTCCCCCGGGGCGCTTGGGGGCAGTCTCCCTGGCACTGGATTCCTCCTCAATCTCCCCCGTGGCTCCATGGGACATGGAGTCCACCACAGCAGCCCGGTTGGGAGATGGGGTGGCCGCTAGGGGGTGCTGCAGAGATCCAGCCACCACACTGGACGGTTTATCAGCCCCACCCGGAGGTGCAATTAAGACCAGCTGGTCAGGCACCTGGATCACTTCCGGGTGGGGCATAAAAGGGCCTGCCTCCCAGCAATCGAGGCCAGAATCGGGAGGAAGAGGACGAGGTTGCCTGGGAGGAGTGGTGGAGCAGGAAAGTGTGGGTTTGTGTTTGGCTTCTTTGTGTTTGTGCTTTGGACTGTGTTTGGGCTGTGTGGCACGGGGAAGACGTGTCACACAGCTGAAGAAAAATAAATATTTGTGAGTGTGAACACGTGCCTCTGCCTATTCTATGCCGGGTCGGGCGCTATAAAGCGCCTTGTTTACAACCTATAATCTGGAATAGCCTGCCTATAGGAATTCGCCAGGCTGATATGGTGGAGCACTTTAAAAAACTGCTGAAAACACATTATTTTAACATGGCTTTCTCATAACCTCACTGTAATTTAATCCTGATACTCTGTATATCCAATTCATTATAATAACTATTCATGATGGCTCTAAAATCTGTACGAACCCCTACTTTCTCTTCTGTTTCTTTTTCCGGTGTTGTTGTTGCTGCACCACATGACCACAAAACAGTATTCAACTTTCTGTTATGCCACCCAGCACCGCTCAAAAGACCTGCCACTGTGCCCTTGTTATGACCACAGTAGTAGAAACAACCACTCTGTCATTTTAAAGAGTTTGTGTCGTGTTTCGAGGACTTAGTGGTCGCTGGAATATCTGATCCCACAAAGAGAAGGCTATGCAACAGTGCTGATTCTTGCATCAGCCTGGGTGATACATTAGTGCTGAGTCAACCGCCATGAAAACAGACATTCCAGAGCCTGCCACAATCCTGTGATTGCCATTGTGCCTAAAGTGTATGGGCTTTCTAAGGATAGATAGCTGCCAAAAACAGTAATGAAATTACTAAAAAATCCACTGGGTCACTGCTGGCAAACACTGATTTGTGCTACAAGTTTTATCATTAAAATCTTGGCTGGATCTGGAAACTAGGGTATGATGTATCTGTTGTTCAATTCATGGTGCTGGATAACATTAGTAGTTTGACCCTCCTGTAGTAATGTGTTACTAATAACCTGCTGGAGGACCCAACTGTTCTTCTGAGTTTTCCACCATTGTGGAAATTCTCTTTGAATATAGTAGTCAAGATCACCATTTTAATGATCCCAAGATAGACATCCTTGATAACTGCCAGCCTGTGGGAGCCCAGTCAGTAGTACAGCTCTGTTGAAAATGACAAGACTGAGTAAAATATGGCAGAGCTGTCACTTATGAAATGAAGAATAATTTGCATAACAACAGTTTGAAAGACATCAAGTGTATACCAGTCAACATCCAGATAAATAATATAATCCCTAACACACTGTATATCCTTATAGGTCTAAAGATCCCAGAATAGTTAGATAATGTAAACATCTTTTGGAAATATCATTAAATAGGAAATTATACATAAATACTACAGGTACTAAAAGGATTAATATCATATGAATTTATCATCTCCATGGTAATTGTACAGGAAATGATAGGTAGAAAAGAATCTTGGCTACACTCAGAGACACTGACAAACACACAAAGAAAGTTTTTCCCAACTACACACAGTTTTTTTCTGTATTTCTTTCTTTTTTTCTGTTTTTTATACCTTTTTCACTGGTGGGTTTATGGTGGATTTCCTTTTTTCTGCTTATCATTTCCATAAGAAACCACTACACTATGAAGTTTAAGGTACCTTTAAGGTGAGTTACTTCTGCTCATCAATCTATCAGACAGAAACAGATTTAGGTATGGGCGACATGGGCAACCACTCATGGTAGCACCTTGCCAAGAGAGCTACAGGGTGCACACGCCAGAAAATTCAGAATGGGATCCATTAAGGGAGCTGTTTATGAGTTAAGTGGTGCATAGTCCATATATTCTATGGTATTTACACAAATGGACACTGTTTATGTACTGTAACTGAAAGTGTGCAAGTTTCGGACACCAAGGGGAACCCCCCCATCAAACCCCAAACAAACCTTATTCATTGAAATCTACTCCTGACTACCTGCTATGGACAACAAGTGGGCTTTGACTACCAGTGAGTCAAGTAATCCTTTTTTTCCTTATGTAACAAATCTCAGTCATATTATAGATACTATATTTTTTCTCAAGCATCGATCCCCCTTATTTTACAGTATGTCCCTTCCATCCTTCACTATTTTCAATTATAATAGCATTCCCCTAAAATCTATTTATCCTCACTTTCAAGTAAACTATTACAGATGGAAATATAATATCTTTTTGATAAATAACAATTCTGAGATCACCTTTTTGTCAAATTAAAGTAACTTTTTTGGATAATTACTGGTTCCACCAGGATTTCCTGAGATGCTAAAAAGAGTACATCTCATCTAAACCACTGCAGGCTTAAGAATATATCAGAACTTGAGTCTCAAATTCTTTCTATTGCAGGGAATTACAGACACAACTGATAACGTCTCAGCAACAGGCCTAAATTAAATACACTATATTTCCAAAAAATAGATTTTAACATCCACCACACTAGGATGATTTCTTTTATTTAAGACTGAATTGTAGTAATCACCAGTGATTGCAAGATAAATAAGAAACAGTTTTTCATTTACTGCACCAATTTTAATTTTCTGCATACCCAATTCATTCTTTCTAGATTGTTCATCGTAGAGTGTCTTAACTTGTCTGGTCTAACAATGAAAGGCGATTTCAGTTTAAATGTATTTTAAGTTTGCCTCTGTAATGTCAGAGTTCCTATTTTGCAGAAATTTGTTTTAGGTTTTTTATCTGTGCAGTTATTAAAAATTTGACGTTTTGTCACCTCTAAACAATTCTGTTTAGTTTTTCTATGGTTACAGCCATGTTGTTTACTGTCACCATGCCTATTTGCAGTTATGTGGGAGGTCACAACAACAACAGCATTCATTTATATAGCACATTTTCATAAAAGCAATATATCTCAAAGTGTTTCGTAAGACAACAAAAAGATAGTTACTGTATATAAAATGAAAAAAAGATTAGTCAATTAAATTAAAGAATAAGTAACAAAGGATGGGCAGCACAGTGGCACAGTGGTAGCGCTGCTGCCTCGCAGTTAGGAGACCCGGGTTCGCTTCCTGGGTCCTCCCTGCGTGGAGTTTGCATGTTCTTCCCGTGTCCGCGTGGGTTTCCTCCGGGCGCTCTGGTTTCCTCCCACAATCCAAAGACATGCAGGTTAGGTGGATTGGCGATTCTAAATTGGCCCTAGTGTGTGTTTGTGTGTGTCCTGTGGTGGATTGGCACCCTGCCCAGGATTGGTTCCTGCCTTGTGCCCTGTGTTGGCTGGGATTGGCTCCAGCAGACCCCCGTGACCCTGTGTTCGGATTCAGCGGGTTAGAAAATGGATGGATGGATGAAGTAACAAAGAAAAAAGGTAAAGTCAGATGGCCAGGAGGACAAAAAATAACAGAACAAAAAAAAAAAAAAACTTAAGTTAAGATGGAAAAAAAAAAAGAAAACTACAGGGGTTCCAAGGCCAAAAAGACATATGAGCCCCCACTGGGCATTCTACCTAACCTAAATGGTTGTAAATCAGTCCTCTTTGTTTTCAGGCATTACATGATAGTATTGATGATGTTGCTCTTATGGACTGTTGGGACACCAGCCTTCAATCCATCAACACAGGGGGCTGCATGGTGCCTTGATCAGATGGTGGTGGCACAGTTCGCTGCCTCAGAAGAACCGAAAAAGACAGCAGAGAATAGTAGAGATTAGTACAAATTGCAGAAACTCAAAAAATGTGATAATTGCATGGCCATATATTCTATCAGGAAATACAACTAAAATGTAGCTACGAAGCCATATTAAAATAATGTGTTTTTAGCAGTTTTTTAAAATAATCTACGGTACTAGCCTGACGAATTTCAATTGGTAAAGTATTCCAGATTTTAGGTGCATAATAGCAAAAGGCCACCTCACTACTTCTTTTTTAAGTTTGGCTCCTGGAATTATAAGCAGACCTCCATTCAAAGATCTAATGTTACAAATTCCGGTGTAGGGGGACAGGTGTTCCAAAATATAGGATGGAGCAAGATTATGTAAGGCTTTGATTGATAGATAGATAGATAGATAGATAGATAGATAGATAGATAGATAGATAGATAGATAGATAGATAGATAGATAGATAGATAGATAGATAGATAGATAGATAGATAGATAGATAGATAGATAGATAGATACTTTATTAATCCCAAGGGGAAATTCACATAATCCAGCAGCAAGCATACTGATACAAAAAACAATATTAACTTAAAGAGTAATAAAAATGCTGGTAAAAACAGACAATAACTTTGAATAATGTTAACGTTTACCACCCCGGGTGGAATTGAAGAGTCGCATAGTGTGGGAGAGGAATGATCTCCTCAGTCTGTCAGTGGAGCAGGACAGTCACAGCAGTCTGTTGCTGAAGCTGCTCCTCTGCCTGGAGATGACACTGTTCAGTGGATGCAGTGGATTCTCCATGATTGACAGGAGCCTGCTCAGCACCCATCGCTCTGCCACGGATGTTAAACTGTCCAGCTTCATTCCTACAATAGAGCCTGCCTTCCTCACAAGTTTCTCCAGGTGTGAGGCGTCCTTCTTTATACTGCCTCCCCAGCACACCACCACGTAGAACAGGGCACTCGCCACAACCGTCTGGTAGAACAAATTATCTTATTGATCTTATTGCAGATGTTGAAGAACACTAACCTTCTAAGGAAGTATAGTCGGCTCTGACCTTTCTTACACAGAACATCAGTATTGGCAGTCCAG
This sequence comes from Polypterus senegalus, assembly GCF_016835505.1. Taxonomy (NCBI): domain Eukaryota; kingdom Metazoa; phylum Chordata; class Cladistia; order Polypteriformes; family Polypteridae; genus Polypterus; species Polypterus senegalus. Next base: position 124,103,262 of record NC_053162.1, read on the forward strand.
TCCAATTTATCATCCAGCTGCACTCCCAGGTATTTATAGGTCTGTACCCTCTGCACACAGTCTCCTCTGATGATCACGGGGTCTATGAGGGGCCTGGGCCTCCTAAAATCCACCACCAGTTCCTTGGTCTTGCTGGTGTTCAGGTGTAAGTGGTTTGAGTCACACCATTTAACAAAGTCCTTGATTAGCTTCGTATATTCCTCCTCCTGCCCACTCCTGATGCAGCCTACAATAGCAGTGTTGTCAGCGAACTTTTGCATGTGGCAGGACTCCGAGGTGTATTGGAAGTCTGATGTATATAGATTGAACAGGACTGAAGAAAGTACAGTCCCCTGCAGCGCTCCTGTGTTGCTGACCACAATGTCAGACCTGCAGTTCCCGAGACGCACATACTGAGGTCTGTCTGTAAGATAGTCCACGATCCATGCCACCAGGTGTGAATCTACTCCCATCTCTGTCAACTTGTCCCTAAGGAGCAGAGGTTGGATGGTGTTGAAGGCGCTAGAGAAGTCCAAAAACATAATTCTTACAGTACCACTGCCTTTGTCCAAGTGGGAGAGGGATCGGTGTAGCATGTAGATGATGGCATCCTCTGCTCCCACCTTCTCCTGGTATGCAAACTGCAGAGGGTCGAGGGCGAGGCGGACCTGTGGCCACAGGTGTTGAAGCACTTAATTCTAAACTTAATTGATACAATCTCTTCCTTAACTTCATTACAGAATTTATGGGCATGCAAATAAACTGTAATCTACTCCACTGATCTGGATTTCTACCACACTTTTATCTAGAAAGAGATCAAGGCATGGCTGTTTACTTTCTCTTTTCTTTTATTTGAACCATTAACCAAGGCCATCCACAGACATACTTACTTCAAGATCAGTCTTTTTCTAAGTCAATGACATTATGCTTTGTCTGCAAATATTTGTAATGATATTCCTAATGTTTGAGACATGTTCAAATGAATTAATATCTGAAAAATTAATTAGCTGAAATCTTATTCCACGGTACTGCTCAATGGCTGTACTCACTCTGCCTCAATCCCAGTTGCCATCACTATTACTAACAATTTCAAATATTTAACAATTCACATATATTTTGAAAAATTTTGCTAGTTTCTTTCAGATGTCAAGGCTTCAAATGTCTCTTGCAGAACTTGTAAATTTATTGTTCCCATGTTTGCTTTTAGCATAGTGCTCTTCACTTAGCACAAATTGGAAACATTTCCCAATTTTTTTCCATAATGCAATAATTCATGATGTTAATGCGATCAACATTAACACACAAATTAAGATGAACAGTAAAACAGAGTAGTGTCAAATTGATTAACCAACCATTGCAATATAAATAGAGTTATTTCCAGATGAGAAGAGGAAAACAAAAACCCAAGTTGTCAGCATTATAAAAGAAAAAACTCTCTGAGGACTCAGCTGTCGATCAAAGGTCACTGTTTTGGGGACCTAGGCCAAGTGGCCACTCACACGCCCCCTTTCTGGGAATTATACATAAGTACTTGCTGAGCAGACTCATGAGAAGATAAAACTTTCTCATCTTTTGAATGAAAGTCTCTCAGTACAATATGGGCCTACATATTTTGTCCATTCTGAAACTGGTTAACCTTTGCTGCACCCTAAAAAATCGATTTTTCATTGATTTCTCAATTCATTTTTCCAGAAACTTAATGAAATTGAAACTGAAACTCAATACATGTAAGATCTGTCTAGCACCAAATATAGCATACACTATCCAAATCGGTCACAGCATTGCAATGCATGGCTCATTCACACAAATGGCATATACACTCATCCTTGTTTAAAGGTTACATCTTAAGGATTAATGGGCACTCTACTACTTCTCCTGCTTAAGGACATCTCTAAATTAGATTGCTTGGAAACTTATTTGGTAAATCCATCCTCAAATAATTCCCAGACATTCAATTACATTTATCCAGTCTTAAATCGTTACAAAATGTTCATTCATATTATTGTATTCTTGATATTCCTTTTTTCTTTTTACATTCATTCTGCGACCACACACAGAGTTAAGAATGTAGATGGTGTCTTCTTTGCCTCCCTATGCAAGTTCTCTTTACCCTATCAGGAACCCTGCAACTGTTCTCTATTCTTTGCTATGTAGTTATTCTATATAATCTTTTTCCTCCCACTTATCAAGGACCTTGAGATCTAGCTCCATCTTACCCCTCCTTTGGGAAACCCACTTTATACATATTACAGTTTTTCTCGATTGGTTTGGCTCATTTCTTGAAACAGAAATTACATTCTTAAAACTATAAGATCATTTGGCCAAACAGTCTTACAGTTCTGCGCAACATTACAGCTCACTAGCAAAAGGTCATATCTTTCCCAAAACTGTTCATACATGCTTCAAAATAGATTCCTTTCCCATATAAAGAGTCAGTACCATCAAAATGTCAAAGATCTTTCTCAATTGCGTTGGCTCATTTGCATTCACTTAGTGCGTTTTTCCAAAATAACCTGGATGGTTTAGCACAACACCATGGATCACCTGCAAAAGCTCGTATCTCTCCCAAAATAGTTTACCCATGTGTCAAAACTAAATTCCTTTCCCATTTAAATAGTTAGTGCCCCCAAAATGCATCGTCCCTTTGGCATCGTGTAAGCACTGCAAGTCAAAATGCCTAGATGTTTTGTCACTATGGCAGAGGTCAAGCCAACAGAATACAATTATGTATAAAACTGAAAAAAAAAGGATTTTACAGTAAGAGCAGCCTCCAAAGTTTGACATCAGACACACTGCACTCCTACTTCCAAGGAAATTGTAATCATTTTTATTGACACACATAAAGTAACTTCCATACATTAGAGTACATAAAAATGTATACAGTATTCTGTACATGTACGAAATATAAACACAAACAAAAAACAAGAAAAATTATATCTAGCCTACAGTAGGGCTTACAGTAAATAAAGTTTCACAACTAAGGTAACTTTCACTGGTTGTTGTCGTCACCGTCCCTCTCCTGGCCACCATCCTCATCCTCCTGGCCATCCACGCTGCTCTCTGTTTGGCCATAGATTCTCATCCACATCGCAGCGGATATTTTCCCTGCGATGCAGCGAGGAAGAAACGCGCAATGTCTCAACCATCCCCTACACTGATCCCCTGTAATGTCCTCACATGCAGCATCCATTGCATGGAGCAGGGATCTCTGGTCTTGAGCCTGATGTTCATAGACTTTCCACCTCCAAGCGGAAAAAAATTCCTCAATGGGATTAAGGAAAGGAGAGTATGGTGGTAGTAGCTCCATGAGCATCCTTGGATGGGTGGTGAACCAGGCCCTGATGAGCGCCCACGGTGGAAATTTACATTGTCCCACACATCACATAGTGTGGTAGGTGAGGCCCTTCGAGACCTCTCTCATTTTCTGGGACCAGATGTGTATAAAGACGGTCCAAGAAAATGAGGAGCTTTGAGTGTTATATGGGCCTAAACTGGGGATGTGTGTGGCCACACCATTCTCAGATATGGCAGCACACATTGTTAAATTGCCCCTCGCTGGCCTGGGACATCCACCGTGGCCCGCTGACCAATGATGTTACGCCACGTCTGCCCTTGGCCAGGTTGAAACCAGCCTCATCGACAAATACAAGGATGTGAGATGTTTCATTCCCTTCCAATGCCATTATTCTCTACAATAGAGTAAAAAATCAAATCAGTCATATAGAGGAGTCATACACAACAGAAATAGAAAATTACATGGGATTGTTCTATGTTCTCCTCCACAAGTTCAATATAGCCTGCTACTGGCCACTACTCCAGTGGTTCCAAACCTGGGGTACAGGCCTATGCAGAGGCACTGCAGGGAGTATTTGACACAAAGAGGGAGAAACACTGTTGCAGTTTTAGGCAAAATGCTGTAGTCAGATAAAGCTGGATTCTAAAGGTAAAGAGGATACTGAAAACCAAACAAATTGGGAACCACTGCTTACTGTAATGTTACTATAATAGACAACCAATAACTGACTTACATGCACATACTGGTACCGCAGCTCTTTCACTCTGTCAGAATTCCTCTCAAATGGTACCCTGTAAATCTGCTTCATGGTCATCTGATGCTTCTTCAATACCCGGTCTATTGTGGAGATGCTGATAGAGTTGACATTTTGGAATATGGCATTGTCTTGAAGGATTGCATCACGGATCTGTCTCAAAGTGAGAGCATTATTTGCAATCACCATGTTACAGATCTCTTGTTCTTGTTGTTCATTGAGAAGTTTTCTTCTGCCACCCATGTGAGGTTGTCGTCCAATCCTAGACGTAGAAGTCAAAGGACAACACTGTATGACAATTGTAATGTATGCGTATTTGTTACAGAATGAGTTACTGTACTGTAACATCATATTGCAACATCACATTGAGGTAATATATTACAGTACTGTAGGCCTACACACACACACACGGAATGAAGAGTTTATACATGTCTTGCTTTACAGTATGCACAGTACTGTATACTGTAATGACTCCATCATTGACTGAGTACATACCTGTTTTCCCTGCGAAAGGTTTGGATGATGGAGGAGACAGTAGAGCGAGGCACATTAGGCTGCACTCGGCCCAGCCTCTGCCATTGTCAGGCGATGGTTAACCACATGGTCTACAATTGTGGCCCGAATCTCATCCGGGACAGCATGGTGTCTTCGTGCTCCTCGGCCTCTTCCCCCTATTCCACCACCACGCATCCTCACTCCTCCTCCTCCGCCTCTTCTTCTTCTTCCTCTTCCTCCTCCTCCTCCTCCTCCTCCTCTTCTTCTTCCTCGAGCAGGAGGTTGCCCTTCTTGATTTACTTGGTGAGGTACCTCCATGTTCAAATGGTACTGGCCCTAGCCAAGCTCTATATATACACGTTTGGCAGCATTCACAACAATAGACAGCACCTGTCAGGTAACTAAACAAACTGTTTGGTTGGTCATCTGAGATGTGGGAAACTCCTCCTTCGTTGGTCAAGTTCTAATTTCACCTGATTGTCAATTACTGTCATGAATTTATCAAATGTTCCAAGAAATTCATATATGGTGTTCATGGTATTATGTTCTTGACTAATTTTGACAATTGAACAGACTATTGTGCATATGATGACTTACACGATGAAATCATGCTGACATGTTTTGGAGAGAACAACCATTAGACTGAGAATCAACTAATCAGTTTAGATCAGCAAGATCTATTTATTTGGAAAATGTGCTAAATGTGGGCTTATTGTGCTAACTGCAGGCTACTTGTACTTAACCATTTGCAAAGATGCACTGAGACACTTGAGACATGTACTAAGGCATTTGCAATTTGATGAAATCAATGAGAAATGCCATTCTGTTGTGAACATTTGCAAGGTGGTTTGGAGATCTGTCCATGTTATTTTGAGAATGTCATCTCGGTTTCAAGAAATGAGACAAACCAATCGAGAAAAACTGTAAAACTTAATTAATGAATTCTAATACATAATTCACTGCTTTAAAATGCATGTAAGCTATAGTTTAATCCTCGTAAACTTCTTCAGCCTTCACATTAATTCACTTTGCCATCTTTTCTGTCTCTGCCCTCTTGGTATGCCTGGCATATGCATACATAATGGCTGGTTTTCACCTTGTTTAAGATGTTCTTTTTTTACCTCTCCCAAACACTTTTCAGAATTGTATCTACCCTAATTAATTTGTAATTTCATACCCTGATTCTCCATGCCTTCTCCCCCTTCTTTCTCTATAGGCATCATCATTTGTTCACCTGCTTTAGTACAATAGCTGACAAACTATTACTTTGCTCTCATTTTAAGAAAATAACTGTCCTCGCTTTCTAAACTATTACACTTCCATCCAGTAGTGGGACTCACCTTCTGCTTTACTTAAATCCTTCATATCTAGACAAATATATAATCTACCACCTATTGAAGTTTTACTCTAATTGCTGCCATCTGTTCTTTTCCTAATTGTGTAGGCTGGCTGGTGGTACCATAGTTTATATCAGTACTATGCAGAACTTGGGACTTATTTGGAAGGATGTGCGTTATAATACGTATGTATATAAGTAATACATAAGTATTTATGTATAATAAGCATTGCCTCATCATGACTATTTTAATAAAAATTTGACCACAAAGAAATAGAGCTGAACAGAGAAGTGCATTATAGGTGATCTGATTCTGCATCATGTCTTCAAACTTAAAGCTTATCCTAATGTAAATTGATTTCTACATTCTTAAAAGCATTTTAGGATAGTAAAATTGTAATACAAATAAATCACACTCTCAGTTGCCTGCATCTTGGTTAAGGCTTTTATGTTAAAATGATAGCACCACTCCTTTTTAGTTGCCAATGCAAATCCACAATACTCTACCTTTTCAGATATCCCTGAACCTCTCATCTTAGTCTCTAAGACTTTAAAATCTGTCTTTTAAAGACAGCATATGCATTTTTTAAAATATATTTTAACAACACAGAGACTCTAACCTATTAGCAATCAAAACAGAAGGACCAATGACTCTGAAACATCGCTGTATGTCTCAGTCTTAATTGTTTTTATTTGTAGTAAGAAAATGCTTCCTTAGAAAGTAAGAAGCCACGGAATCCATTATCACTTGGCATGCTCGACTCTGATCCAGTTTCAGTAAAACGTTGTACTAATAGCTTATTTTGTTTCATTATCTGGCTATTAAAGGAAAAGGGGTGTGGAAGCAACTGTCAGACTTACAGGCAGCTTGAGAACACAAGCTAACCAACAAATGCTGATTGCAACCACACTGTAGCTTTTCTTTACTTTTTAGATTAGCATAGTTGCATTTTTTAAATATCTGCCTAAACAAATTTTTTTTTTTGTATACCTATTTATAATTTGCTTTACAATGTATTTTGGAAACTGTAGCCTAAGTGTCGCATATATGCATACTTTATAATTAAATTGTTTTCTCAAGATCTTGTTTAAGTCCACATATCCTTTAATAGAAGTGCAGAAGCTATCGCCTGTATTAGTTCTTTTTTTTTGTAATTTTAATGACCTTTTGTAATGTAGCCATCCACTTTTGCACCACCTTGACATGGAAACTCTTCAATTCAAGTACGAAATACAAAAACAAATTTTCACCTTTTTCTGTGAGTATCTTGTAAAGGCAGAATGATGATGGTGTGGTAAGCCCTAATGATGAACAACTCTAGAGACCTGGATTCAATTCCTGACCCGCTCATAGTCTGTTCAATTGGTGTATTCTCCCTGTAGCCATATGACTTTTCCCAGGGTATTTAACATACGTTTATTAAGTTATGCAACAATTCCAAATAGGTCTGGTATAAGTGAGTTTGGATGCATGTATGTCTAATGGACTGGAGTTTTGCCCAATATTGGTTTATTCCTTGCAAATGGTACAGTCAGCGTGAGCTCTGGCTCTGCACAACTATTTATTAGGTAAAGTTTTTTGCAGAAAATGAATGGATGAGTATCCTATTGTTCAAGAAAAACAAAAGTGAAAGATTTGAAACAGTCGGCAACAAACCAATGCAATGCCTTAATTTTCTTGTGTCCCTAATCTTCATTTATGTCACTTATACCAACTATCACTTACAACTATGCTACCATGTGGCCAAAGTACAGATAAGGATGAGTTAAGTAGCTTAATTTTTTTTGCCTTTTCCTTCAATTAAACTTTCACAACTTTTTAGTTATGGTCACTGTATTTAATCTTTACATATTTTTGTAGCATCATGAAAAAAGCCTGCTTATAATTCTATGTTAAGTGACTAAACTACAACACCTTGTGCATAAATCTCACACTTAGCAAAGCTTGAAAATAGGCTTAGGTTACTGTGAATTTAATAAAATTATACTTTTGTAACACTGTTTCTTTCTTAAAATAAACATGCAATTCATGAACACATTAAAAATAAAAAAAATTGGTATACAGTATATGTGTACCTTTGCGCACAGTATGATGTTTTTAGATTGTGTTGTCTTTATTATAAGTTATTCTAGGTAGGTGGGTGGAACAGTTTAGTACTGCTGATTCATGGATCCAGTATTCATATCACAAAGACATTCATGTTAGGTTAAATGGCATTTTCAGTGTATACACATATGAATGTGAGTGGGCATGTGTGCTGGTGTGTGCCCTGATAGACCAATGTATCAGTATACTGCTGCTGGATTATGTGAATTTCCCCTTGGGATTAATAAAGTATCTATCTATCTATCTATCTATCTATCTATCTATCTATCTATCTATCTATCTATCTATCTATCTATCTATCTATCTATCTATCTATCTATCTATCTATCTATCAATGGTGCCAATGAGGATGCAGGTCATTTGAAAATGTTATGTTATTTTTGTGCATTCCTGCCTAATGTCCCAGTGTCCTAATAGACCTGGTTTCATTTACCAGCTTATACCCTGCTTAAACTGTTGTGTATTTTTTATTTATTCATAAACATGTTCTCTTTATACATCGATCAACCAGAAGATTAAACCCACCTGCCTAATACTGTGTAAGTCCCCCTGATGTCGTCAGAATAGCTCTGTCATTTTGAGACTCTACAAGACCTCTGAAGGTGTCTTCTGCAATCTGGCACCAAGACATTTGAAGCGGATCCTTCAAGTAATGTGGATTACAAGATGGGGTCTCCATGGATTTCCCAGAACATCCCACAGTTGCATGATTGAATTGTCATGTTCCTCACACCATTCCTGAACATTTTTTTGCATTGTGGCAGGTCAAATTATCCTGCTGAAAGAGGCCACAGCCATCAGGGAATACCATTGCCACGAAGAAGTGTACATGATTCGCAATAGTCTTTAGGTAAAAGGTACATGTCAAAGTGACATGCACATGAGTACCAGGACCCAAGGTTTCACAGCTGAACATTGTCCAGAGCACCATACTGCCTCCCCTGGCTTACCTTCTTGTCATAGTACATCCTGCTGCCATCTCTTCCACGGGTAGACGACACACATACACATAACAATCCACATAATCTAAAAGAAAATGTGAAACATCAGAACTGGCCATTGACCCCTGGGTTCAGTTCTGATGCTATTGTGCCTATTGTAGGTGCTTTCAGTGATGAACTGGGGTCAGCATGGGCACTCTGACTGGTCTGTGGCTATGCCATCCCATATGCAACAAGCTGTTATGCATTGAGTGTTCAGCTACCTTTCTCTCATGGCCAGCCTTATGTTTTTCAGCAATTTGTGTTACAGTAGCTCTTCTATGGGATCAGACCAGATGGGCTAGTTTTCACTCCCAAAGTGTGTCAATTAACCCATGATCCTGTTGCCTGTTTGCTGGTTGTCCTTTCTTGGACCAGTTTTGCTTGCCCATTTTTCCTGCTCCCAACTCATGTGGACAGTAAATTGATTTGTAAAATGAAACTGGGTGAGTGTGCCTTGTAACAAACTGGTGCCCCCTCCAGGATGGTCTAACACCTGGGTCTGATGCTGCAAAAATAAGGTTTGGCTTCTTTCCATCCAATAATGTAAAAAGCAGGTTTAAAAATGGATGGATTGTTATTTTGTGTTTTAACAATGTTTATAAATGTGTACAGCTCTCTGTACTTGTAAATGGGAAGAGAGCTATTTAAAAATAAATGAAACTGAGCTGAATTTGAAAGCTTTTAAAACGACATAAAAAAATATATGCTGAAAGGATGTTGCCTGTTCTTCTAAGATAAACAAGTATATTTTCTCTAAGAGTACTGTGTTTTTACCTGTAAAATGTATAAAAAGAAATCAGTGGTATAAAGCATAACCTCTATGGTAATATAGTATTATAGGGAAAATATCAATGCATTTTATTATTCTTAACTCTCACAGCAGGATAAAAATCTCCAACTGCTTGTTCACAGTTAGCTTGTAATTTATTCATGCAGACATAGGAAAGGCAAGAAATGAAATTGTTAGTGTTTGCTGACAATATTTGCAACTTCCATCTTGCTCAATAATTGGCAGTACTGGATGGCAGGTTTTAATTTTGACATGCAAACTTATTCATGTTTATACAATCTTAACTGAAAAGATGCAAAACTGACAACAGCTAGACATATTCTTGATATAGAAATGACTTACCAGAGCATGAGAGGTAGTTAGGGATTTTAAAACACTGCAAATCATGAGTCTGCAGTCTTACTGGTATTTAATAGTAAGTACCGTAGCAACCTTAGTATTTATAATCAGCAATCATTTTAAGTTTATTTGTGGCAATTGATGTAGATTATCCGTAAATGTGCCCTTCTTAATTTTAAACAATATTCTTAGCGAGCTATTGATCAGAGTGTGGATTGTAAGAAGGCTCATTACGCTTCTCCGAAGTTGTATGTATTAATATCATTTGCATTCAGGGTAGTGCACATGTTACCACATCATCCTCCAAACTCTACAGTCCTCAGATCAAATTATGGATGCACTGTTTTCCTTTCACTTTTCAAAGACTGGAAGGCAATGCTTATTGGTGACTCCAAACTGGAGTGTACCTGGTGATGGCCTGGCATGCCATCAAATATTTGGTTTCTGCATTGGCTGCCAGTATTGGCTACTGTAGCCCACGACCCTGTACTGAAGCAAGTGCATAGTGCTGAGTGTCCTGTTACTGAGGTGATAGTTCAAGATAACCAGGGTGATTTTTAATTTGTCCCAAATTTAGTTCTTTTGAATTCTTGTGCTTCCTGGGACATTACAATGAAAACAGAGCTTAAGAGCAAAACAAGCTCAAAAACCATTGCATTTTCAGAGAGGGTAAAGTACTGAATACTACACAGATGTTGAGTATATACTGTTTCCATCGTCAAGGATAAATGCACGACTACATTTTTTGCAGTCATTTAAATTTCATGATTGATAACAACTTTCTTTTTACATTTGATCCATTTCAAATATGTCTGTAAAAAAAATATATGAAGGAGTCTGTTGAGTCCCCCCTTATATTGTACATCTACTGAATCAGAAGCAATAGCCCCCCCAACACCAACCCAGAATAAAAACAAGAGAAATTTCAGGAAGGCTTATGCTTTATTGTCCTTATAGTGCATTCTGTCAAATGGGATTTCTAATTGTTAGCTTTTTATTAAGGTAACTACATTCATTTTAAGAAAGAGACTAGTGAAATGCATTGGTAATCACAGTGATCAATAAAAAGAGACATTTTCTGCCACCACGAAATGAGGTGCAAATTAAGAACTGGGCAAAGTACTGGAAAATGAAACATTAGTGAAATGGTAATTGAAAGTGAAAACCAGAACTTCAAATATACCTTTTGTCCCAGCCAAAAGGGAAATCAAAAAAGCAAAAATCAAAAAGTACAGGTAAGTTTGTTTGGTAGAAAATCACTATAAGAAAATGCATTGATTTTTTTTTCTTTTTTATAAAATATCTACAAACTCAGATAATACGAAATGTGCAACATAGCTTTATATACTGTATCTATAAAGAATAAAATTTGGTGTGACAAGCAACCCAAACTTGCATCATAGTAACAGTTGTTCAAAATACCAGATACTGCTAAAACAAAATGGCATTGCATGAAAATGACAAAAACAAAATGGTAAAAAATATAAATTTTGTGAAAACAAGTTTTTAATTTAGAAACTAATTACAGCTATTAATCCCTTAAAGTTCAAAATGTAAGAAGAAACCCAAAAGGAGATATAGAAAAAAAAATCACATGCAATATAAAGTGACAAAAAAAAAAAAAAAAGTGAAACAAGACAGACATGACAAAAAACTCATTGTGTGAAACAGGCTGTAGTAAATGTGTTTACAGATTTTATAGTTTTCTGGAAAATTACAGATTTCATTGCTTGATTTTATAAACTTTTATATTGAGTGTTTTCTGTTTGAGACTTCCGTGTGATGTTATTTAAGCGTCTGCCTTGAGCTAATGTCTATTATTGGGTGAGAGAAAGACTAAAGATTACTTTGCGAAGCAAAGCTTTGTTAGTTTCTATTTTGGCAGCTGTGTTGTGCATGTTGATGTATGAGAGGCTCTTTGCTGTGGTTTTGTCTTCTGAAACTTCATAACAAAGCAGTGACTCTTAATACCACCCAGCTAATCTGAGAAGCGGCTGACATCCAGAGTTTAGGCAGCAAGCTGTGTCAATGATGCCAAGTCAAAGACCAAAAGTATTACTGATCTGAGAATTAGTGATGTGATTCTACAAAGATATCACGTGTTTAACACCATCTTTGTCAGATAAATATTAGAATATTGTTTGAAGATAGGCTTCCACAGGTGGCCGGAGGAAGATAAGACACTCAAATAAATTTCCAGCAATTTATCCTCTTCAGAATACAAAATAGACAGTTGTAAAATAGAATAGTGCCTTTAAGCTAGATTCTGAAAATGTATCTCACACGCGCCATTAAGCAAAGAAAAGTATTTGTGGCAGTTAAAATTTATCAATACGGGAATGCCCAAAGGACCCTACAAGTGTAATGCCCAAAAGTTCAAAATATAATATTTACAAGTAGCTTGTTTAGCTTCATTGATAGAATGTGTTGAATGTTAATGAAAGTGTGTTTTTGTGCATACAATTTAAAACACCTACGTTTTTTGTAGTTTATAATAATATCTAGCTGATTTTTTAAATATGTTATAAGACTAATGCTTGTATTTTTTTCTTTAGAATATATTGTATTAGATTAGATTAGATACTGTAGATAGATAGATAGATAGATAGATAGATAGATAGATAGATAGATAGATAGATAGATAGATAGATAGATTCTAGTTTACTGTTGGACAGATTTATTCTCATACCCACATATACTCACAACAGATCAATTTAATATTATTGGCCAATCTAACATCTATCTGTAAAATTTGCTCGGAATGCCACATAAATATGGAAGAACATGCCAAATAACCAAAATGACACCCAAGCCAGCAATCCAGCATGGGTTGACATCCTTTGAAAGAGTATAAAACAGAGATGACTGGGTTTATAAGAAACCCATCCAAAAATAAATGTTTAATGTCAAAATGTAAAATATTTAATGACTTAATTGCAAGAATCTGTTTTCTGTTTTGACTGTGCATCAGTATATGTACAGTGTTAAAATATGCTGAAAAAAATTATTTTCAGTGGGTAAAGTCAGATTTGTCAGAATATAGGAATTTTGAATGACAGCTCAAATTGGGAGGATGTAATCCCACTGTCTCCGATGTCTAAAATGCCTAGAATTTATAAAGGAAAAAGAGAGAATATTTTGATTGAATATTCCAAGCAAAACAATTTGACACTACATGTAATACAACAGACCTTTCAAAGATTTGAGTATATTTTGACGGTACATGCAGAAGGTGATTTGGTATAGGGCTGTCATTCATTTAAGGGCTGCAGAGGCTGATGGATGGGGTTGCGCGTATGGTGTATCAATATTCCATAAACAGAAAAGTAAAGTCTCATGTAAAGTAGGATCTCTTTCTTTTTTTCTTCTTTATTCTATTGCCAGTAACCCAGCCACATGGCATGTGTGTATTTCTTTGTGCCGGTCCCAAGCCCAGATAAATAGGGAGGGTTACGTCAGGAAGTGCATCCGGTGTAAAATTTTGGCAGATCAATAAGCGGACAACAATACAGATTTCCATACCGAATTGGTCGAGGCCCGGGTTAACAATGGCCACCACCAATACTGTTAGCCAACTGGGAGCTTGTGGAAATTGGGCTACTGTTGCCCGAAGAAAGAGAAGAAAAGGGGGAGACGTGTCCTGAGGAAATATTGGCATTATGACTGATAAGGGGAGAGAGTTAGCAGATATGATGGAGAGAAGGAAGGTTGTGTGTGCTAGAGACTAAATGGAAGGGGAGTAAGGGTAGGTGGATCGGAGGTAGATTCAAATTGTTCTATGATGGTGTGGATGGGAGGTGAAATGGGGTAGGGGTTATTCTGAAGGAACAGTATATCGAGTTTTTTGGAGGTGAAAAGAGTGTCAGACAGAGTAATGATTATGAAGCTGGAAACTGAAAGTGTGATGATGAATATTGTCAGTACATATGCACCACAAGTTAGATATTCGATGGATGAGAAAGAAGATTTTTGGAGTGAGTTGGATGAGGTGATGGACAGTGTACCCAAGAGACAGAAAGTGGTGATTAGAGCAGATTTCAATGGACATGTTGGTGAAGGGAACAGAGGAGATGAGGAGGTGATGGATAGGTATGGTGTCAAAGAGAGGAATGAAGAAGGTCAGATGATAGTGGATTTTGCAAAAAAGATGGGCATGGCTGTTGTGAATACATATTTTAAGAAGAGGGAGAAACATAGGGTGACGTACAAGAGTGGAGAAGGATGCACACAGGTAGATTATATTCTATGCAGAAGACTCAATCTGAAGGAGATTAAAGACTGTAAAGTGGTGGCAGGGGAAAGTGTAGCTAGGCAGCATAATATGGTGGTCTGTAGGATGACGTTGGAGATCAAGAAGAAGAGGAGGAGAGAGAGGGCAGAGCAAAGGATAAAATGGTGGGAGTTGAAAAAGGAAGACTGCAAGGTTGAGTTTAGGGAAGAGGAGAGACAGGCACTGGGTGGCAATGAAGAGTTGCCAGACAGTTGGGCACCTGCAGCAGAAGTAGTAAGAGTGACAGCGAGAAGGGTGCTTGGCGTGACATCTGGACAGAGGAAGGAGGAAAAGGAAACCTGGTGGTGGAATGGGGTAGTACAGGAGAGCATACAGTGAAAAAGGATGGCAAAGAAGAAGTGGGATAGTCAAAGAGATGCAGGAAGTAGACCAGAGTACAAGGAGATACGGCGCCAGATGAAGAGATAGGTGCCAAAGGCTAAAGAAAAGGTGTATAATGAGTTGTATGAGAGGCTGGACAAAAAGGAGAGAGAAAAGGACCTGTACCGATTGGCTAGACAGAGGGACTGTGCTGGGAAAGATGTGCAGCAGGTTAGGGTGATAAAGGATAAAGATTGAAATGTACTCACAAGTGAGGAGGGTGTGTTGAGAAGATGGACAAATTAGCAAGGAGGAAGTAAGGACAGCTATGAAAAGGATGAAGAATGGAAAATCCGTTGGTCCAGATGATATACTTGTGGAAGTATGGAGGTGTTTAGGAGAGATGGCAGTGCAGTTTTTAACCAGATTGTTTAATGGAATGGAGTGGAGAAAAAGTGTACTGGTACCGATTTTTAACAATAAGGGGGATGTGTAGAGCTTTAGTAACTACAGGGGGATAAAATTGATGAGCCACAGCATGAAGTTATGTGAAAGAGTAGCAGAAGCTAGGTTAAGAAGTGAGGTGACGTTTAATGAGCAGCAGTATGGTTTCATGCCAGGAAAGAGCACCGCAGATGCAATGTTTGCTCTGAGGCTGTTGATAAAGAAGTATAGAGAAGCTGAGAAGGAGTTGCATTGCGTCTTTGTGGACCCGGGGAAAGGGGTGCCTCGAGAGGAATGTGGTATTGTATGAGGAAGTCGGGAGTGGCAGAGAAGTACAGTGCATCTGGAAGTATTTACAGCGCATCACTTTTTCCACATTTTGTTATGTTACAGCCTTGTTCCAAAATTGATTAAATTCATTTTTTTCCTTACAATTCTACACACAGCACCCCATAATGACAACGTGAAAAAAGTTTACTTGAGGTTTTTGCAAATTTATTAAAAATTAAAGGGGCTTAGGATCGTTGTCTTTCTGAAAGATGAACTGTTGCCCCAGTCTGAGGTCAAGAGTGGTCTGGAGCAGGTTTATCCTCCAGGATGTCTCTGTAAATTGCTGCAGTTATCTTTCCCTTTATCCTGACTAGTCTCCCAGTTCCTGCCACTGAAAAACATCCCCACACCATGATGCTGCCACCACCATGATTCACTGTAGGGATGGTATGTAACCAGCGGTGCCTGGTTTCCTCCAAACGTGACGCCTGGCATTCACACCAAAGAGTTCAATCTTTGTCTCATCAAACTAGAGAATTTTGTTTCTCATGGTCTGAGAGTCCTTCAGGTGCCTTTTGGCAAACTCCAGGCGGGCTGCCATGTGCTTTTTACTAAGGAGTGGCTTCCGTCTGGCCACTCTATCATACAGGCCTGATTGGTGGATTGCTGCAGAGATGGTTGTCCTTCTGGAAGGTTCTCCTTTCTCCATAAAGGACCTCTGGAGCTCTGACAGAGTGACCATCGGGTTCTTGGTCACCTCCCTGACTAAGGCCTTTCTCATCCGATTGCTCAGTTTAGATGGCCGGCCAGCTCTAGGAAGAGACTTGGTGGTTTCGAACTTCTTCCACTTACGGATGATGGAGGCCACTGTGCTCATTGGGACCTTCAAAGCAGCAGAAATCTTTCTGTAACCTTCCCCAGATTTGTGCCTCGAGACAATCCTGTCTCGGAGGTCTACAGAGAATTCCTTTGACTTCATGCTTGGTTTGTGCTCTGACATGAACTGTCAACTGTGGGACCTTATATAGACAGGTGTGTGCCATTCCAAATCATGTCTAATAAACTTAATTTACCACAGGTGGACTCCAATTAAGCTGCAGAAACATCTCCAGGATGATCAGGGGAAACAGGATGCACCTGAGCTCAGTTTTGAGCTTCATGGCAAAGGCTGTGAATATTTATGTACATGTGATTTCTCAGTTTTTTTTTATTTTTAATAAATTTGTAAAAACCTCAAGTAACATTTTTTCACGTTGTCATTATGGGGTGTTGTGTGTAGAATTCTGAGGAAAAAAATTAATTTAATCCATTTTGGAATAAGGCTGTAACATAACAAAATGTGGAAAAAGTGATGCGCTGTGAATACTTTCCGGATGCACTGTATATAAGAGTTGTACAGGATATGTATGAGGGAAGTATGACAGTGGTGAAAACTGCATTAGGAGTGACGGATGTATTCAACGTGGAGGTAGGATTACATCAGGGATCAGTTCTGAGCCCTTTCTTATTTGCATTGGTGATGGACAGGTGGACAGACGAGACTAGACAGGAGTCCCCGTGGACTATGATGTTTGCTGATGACATTGTGATCTGTAGCGAGAGTTGGGAGCAGGTCGAGGAGACCCTGGAGAGTTGGTGGTTTGCTCTAGAGAGGAGAGAAATGAAGGTCAGTAAGAACAAGACAGAATACATGTGTGTGAATGAGAGGGAGGGCAGGGGAATGGTGAGGATGCAGGGAGTAGAGTTGGTGAAGGTGGATGAGTTTAAATATTTTGGATCAACATTTCAGAGTAATGGGGATTGTGGAAGAGAGATGAAAAAGAGAGTGTAGGCAGGGTGGAATGGGTGAAGAAGAGTGTTAGGAGTAATTTTTGACAGACGGGTATCAGCAAGAGTGAAAGGGAATGTCTACAGGATGGTAGTAAGACCAGCTATGTTATATGGGTTGGAGACGGTGGCACTGACCAGAAAGCAGGAGACAGAACTGGAGGTGGCAGAGTTAAAGATGTTAAGATTTGCATTGGGTGTGACGAGGATGGACAGGATTAGAAATGAGTACATTAGAGGGTCAGCGCAAGTTGGACGGTTGGGAGACAAAATCAGAGAGGCGAGATTGCGTTGGTTTGGATATGTGTAGAGGAGAGATTAAGGGTATATTGGGAAACAGATGTTAAAAATAGAGCTGCCAAGCAAGAGGAAAAGAGGAGGGCCTAAGAGAACCCCACCCCGCTGCCTGCGCTTGGGAAAGCAGATCATAACCTGGTTCTGCTTCAGCCTCAATACAAACCAAGAGTGAGGGCGCTACCTACAACTACACGCTCATTCAGGAAGTGGTCCCTGAGGCAGAGCAGGCTCTGAGAGACTGCTTTGGAACTACAGACTGGGATATATTGTTTGGGTCACATAGTGAGAACATTGAAGAGGCTGTTGAATGCACAACTGATTACATCAACTTCCAGTAAGAACAGTACGCTGCTATGCTAACAACAAGCCATGGGTTACAAGTGACATCAAGGGCCTTTTGAACCAGAAGAAAAGGGCTTTTAAAGGTGGTGATTAGCATGAGCTCAAGCGCGTGCAGAGGGAACACCGAGTCCAGCTCAGGGCAGCGAAAGAGCAGTACAGGAGAAAGCTAGAGCAGAAGTTGCAGAACAACAGCATGAAGGAAGTGTGGGATGGGATGAAGATTATCACTGGCTGCAGCTCGAAGTGGGGTGCCGCCATCGAGACAGATGTGGAGAGAGCAAACCAAATGAACAACTTCTTTAATAGGTTTGATCACCCTAACCCACTCTCACCTCGAGTACTGCATCCTCCAACCATCCTTCTGCTGATACCAGCATAGGTGAGACATCCCCACCCACAATTACAGCAGCCCAGGTGAGCAGAGAGCTGAAAAGACTTCGTGCCAGCAAAGCAGCGGGTCCAGATGGTGTATCGCCACGATTGCTGAAGGCCTGTGCGTTGGAACTGGGGAGTCCTCTACAGCGCATCTTCAACCTGAGCCTGGAACAGGGAAAGTCCCAAGGCTTTGGAAAACATCTTGTATCACTCCTGTCCCAAAGGTATCACGTCCTAGTGAGCTGAATGACTTCCGGCCTGTTGCTCTGACGTCACATCTGATGAAGACCATGGAGCGGCTGCTGCTTCACCACCTGAGGCCACAGGTCCGCCACGCCCTCGACCCTCTGCAGTTCGCATACCAGGAGAAGGTGGGAGCGGAGGATGCCATCATCTATATGCTACACCGATCCCTCTCCCACCTGGACAGAGGCAGTTGTGCTGTAAGAATTATGTTTTGGACTTCTCTAGCGCCTTCAACACCATCCAACCTCTGCTCCTTAGAGACAAGCTGACTGAGATGGGAGTAGACTCACACCTGGTGGCATGGATTGTGGACTATCTTACAGACAGACCTCAATATGTGCGTCTTGGGAACTGCAGGTCTGACATTGTGTTCAGCAATACAGGGCGCTGCAGGGGACTGTACTTTCTCGGTCCTGTTCAATCTATATACATCAGACTTCCAATATGACTGGAGTCCTGCCGTGCAAAAGTTCGCTGATGACACTGCTATTGTGGGCTGCATCAGGAGTGGGCAGGAGGAGGAGTACAGGAAGCTAATCAAAGACTTTGTTAAATGGTGCGACTCAAACCACTTACACCTTAACACCAGCAAAACCAAGGAGCTGGTGGTGGATTTTAGGAGGCCCAGGCCCCTCATGGACCCTGTGATCATCAGAGGTGACTGTGTGCAGAGGGTGCAGACCTATAAATATCTGGGAGTGCAGCTGGATGACAAATTGGACTGGACTGCCAATACTGATGCTCTATGTAAGAAAGGTCAGAGCAGACTATACTTTCTGAGAAGGTTGGCATCCTTCAACATCTGCAGTAAGATGCTGCAGATGTTCTACCAGTCGGTTGTGGCGAGTGCCCTCTTCTACGCGGTGGTGTGCTGGGGTGGCAGCATAAAGATGAAAGACGCCTCACGCCTGGACAAACTTGTTAAGAAGGCAGGCTCTATTGTAGGAGTAAAGTTGGACAGTTTAACATCTGTGGCAGAGCGACGGGCATTAAGCAAACTCCTGTCAATCATGAATAATCCACTGCATCCACTGAACAGTGTCATCTCCAGGCAGAGGAGTAGCTTCAGTGACAGACTTTTGTCACTGTCCTGCTCCACTGACAGACTGAGGAGATCGTTCCTCCCCCACACTATGCGACTCTTCAATTCCACCCGAGGGAGTAAATGCTAACATTACTCAGTTATTGTCTGCTTTTTTATTTTTTCATTTTTTCATTTTATTACTATTTAATTTAATATTGTTTCTTTGTATCAGTATACTGCTGCTGGATTATGTGAATTTCCCCTTGGGATTAATAAAGTATCTATCTATCTATCTATCTATCTATCTATCTATCTATCTATCTATCTATCTATCTATCTATCTATCTATCTAGAAGTTTTATGGATGTGGTAAGAGAGGATATGCAGGTGGTGGCTGTAACAGAGCAAGATGAAAAAGACAGGACAATATGGAAAAAGATGATCTGCTATGGCAACCCCTAATGGGAGCAGCTGAAAGAAGAAGAATTTTATTACCAGTACATGATATTGCAATACAGTATAAAACATATATTTCACAATTCTGGCATATATGGTTGAATTTAAGTTGATTTGATTTCCTCAGCTCAACAGAATTACATAAAAACGATTATCAAAAGAAATACTGAAACTAGAATCATCACATTTAAATATTTAAACTATATAGCATTCATTCAAGCTGAAATATTCAGTACAATGATACATTTGAAGTTGCTTTTCATTATAAACTTAATTGATTTCCATGAAGACATTCAATGTCTTACCTAAGGTAATTGTTATATTTGAAACATTTTCAAGTACTGCAGGATTCCAAGAAATCTTTGTTACGTTCTGAAACTATTTTATGCAAATTATAGATGTGTTTGCAATGAAAAGCATGCTGAGCACCCATTGAAGTACTGACAGGACTAAGGTAAGAGTGAGGTTAGGATATAATTGATTAACAGTTCCGCCATAAATGTTATTGAAAATATATTTACATGGCCAAATGAAACTTAGCAAGTCCCTTATGATTTATGCTTTTAGTTTAGTTAATTCATTTTTAGTTAGTTGTACTCCTGAATATACAATAAAAGTTTAACTCCATCTAAGTAACTGGGCCATTATCTTTAAACCCAGTTAAAGTCTATAGTAGGCTACTCAAATACTGAAAATCATTTGCCCCATTCCTCATTTTGTGTCTGTTCCAGGCTAAATAACACTAAGTAAGGCTAAATAAGAATTTTAGCATATGAAATGGCCAGCTGACGCTTTTCTTTCATCCATTTAAATAAGACAGGTAGTTGCTATATAATGCATATAGAGAGATGGTGCACACTTGAGTTATTGGTTGTAGGAATACCACGTTATTTAGAGAGAAAGAGATATCTTTTTTATTTACTAATTGACCTACATAGAGCCAGTTTTGTTGCTCACTGGCCTCTCCCCAAATAAGTTCAAAACAATAGAACACTTTTGTAACTATCAAAAATGTGTGTAAGAGACATCTTTAATCTGTTTTTACATCAGTGCTCAATCATCGTAATAGGTAAAAAAGAATAGTCTTATGCACCATTTAATATTGGGCTCAATCTGGCTTTTTTTACTACAGTATATAGTATAAGGCAATAATTTGCATATTTTGAAAAAACAAGAAAGACGTCATAACAGAAAAGCGCAGGACTTCTTTGAGGAAATCTTTTGCATAAAGTGTAAGTAGCCAGGTAAGTTGATGAGTTCATCAGAGAGAGATACAGAATGGGTATTATTAATTCCTTTTACCAAACTAAACTTACTGTGTGAAAAAATAAATGTTGTTTTTGTATCCTATGGCTAGAAGGTACCACATTATAGTTTTTGTTTAGGTCTTTTTTTTATATGTGTGAAATATCCACTATTGCAAAACATTCTACTGTTGCTGCTGCTTCAGTTTCAAAGTCATACACTGAATCAAAATGATGTCTGACTGTCTGGAGTATAAATACTTTTTTCTTGAACAAACAGCATTGAATGCTCATATATCTCAGTTTACTTTGGGCTTAATATTTCTCAATCTCAGATTGTTGTTTTTTAAGACACCAAGTAATGAAAGATTTCAACATACTTTTAAGTTACTTCCTAGTCAGGCATTTGAACCAAAGACCTTAACAAAATTATAAAGGGTCTGGATGTGATATTAGGAATAGTTAGACTCTCTGCTCACCAAATGAGCTTGATAGACTGAACCATATTCTTTAGAAAGAAAATTCTTGCTTTTGTGCGTTAATTAAAATGGAGCATGTTGCCAATCTTAGGTGCCATGATTAAGTGGCAACTTCTGTCTCTCTTACCTGAAAAATCTCAGAAAATATATATAATTAACAAGTCATCAAGTATTTCATGTCCAGATATTCTATTATTCCAAATGAAGGTTGCTATAATTCAAAATTAGACATACTCACTAAAACTATCAAGTCACAATACAATTTTTAATATACAACATAATTCACACCTGAACCATACTAATTTCCTACAAAAAAGTTTTAATTATTAAATCCACTTGTAATGGTTCTCAACCTTTGTTTACTGTGTTCTGTAACTCTAGTTAGGGTTACATAAAAAAAAAAACAGAATGCATATGTTTACCTGGTATTAACATCAATATTTAATAAATGATCTAATCTCTATAAAAAAATCTTTATTTAAAAAACAGAAACTAGAATGCCGTTTTACAATTAGTAAGAAATATCAACTTCCCAACCCAGCTTGTTTAATTAATAATTAAAATACCCTCTGCAATTTACTTGAACAGCTTTCTAAATCAAGTAATTAACTTTTCATAAATAACAAAAGCCTATATTAGTGAGCTTTCTAATGCTGACTAGGGGGACTAATTCTTTATAGTCAAGAGACTGGTGAGTGATGGCCAAGCAGACATTGGTGAGATAAGCCCAGAAATGTGACTTGATTTGGTATATTGCAGAGAAATTGAGCTCACATATAATAAGGGTTGCCTGTACCAGTGGCAACAAATAAGAGGAGTGGCAGCAAAATTTACTACCATCTTCATACCTGTAACAATTATTTTAGGTGCAGCTCGCTTCATCTTTTAATATTCTGACTCTGGGATTTTGAATGCACCAACTCTTAATTGCCATCACCATTTCTCATTTGCACACTCAATCTCCTAATTTCCTGAGTTTGGATTTCCTGATCACAGCAGGGAAATCATACAATTGTAGGGGAAAACATACAATTAGATGAACTCATGAGGCACATAAATTACAAGAGGAACACAAGCTTGTGTGTATAATGAGTTTTTAAACATCCACTAAACACTCATACTTGTGAAAGAATGATCAATGTAAATGATTTGTGTGTCAGTAACATCCAGAAACACATCTGGGTTGCAGGTTCAAGTGAGAATAATTACAAAGCTAAATTCTAAATAATCAGACTTATTAACAGAAGATAAAAAAATAGAAATAATCAGTTAATAAAGAATTATTTCAAGAATCTACTAAATAATAAAACACTAAGGTCTCTGTGTCTTTTCCAGTCCATCAGAGCAATTTGATTGCTTAATTTGGCTTTGGTAACACAATCAAAACTACAAATGTGGGACATATGAGGTGAAGTTCAAAGATGGAAAGTATAAAAGCAGACAGGAGTCAAGCTAGGGGCGTCAAAATGATGCAGTCTGAGAAGCAGGCTTGTAGGAACAGGCTTGACAGAGGGAGTGCTGGTCAAGACAGGTTTGGACAGATGAGAATACCAAGGAAAAGAGCTGGAGGTACATGTAGGGGAAGATATATCAAATATTTTTAATTTATTCTGTTACTTGGCTAATAAAACTATAATTCACAAACAAGAAACTAAATTGAAACTGTCACACGTGTATGCTTGGGGAGCAACCTAAGGGCTTAGATAAGTGTGATTTACTGCCGAGACACGAGGGGACACTGTCTAATAACTCTCCATCTTTTCCTTCTTAATCTGCAGAAAGGAAGATTGACACCTCTCCTACTCTGACATCACTTCCGTGGTCAGACCACCTAGGTCCACCCCCTCCTCCCAGAATTCCTCAAAAAAGGGACAGACGCCATCTTGGAGCCAGAACGTCTTGAGAATGTACATCTCAGTATTTGTGTAGTATCATGCATTTTCTTTTTATGCCTTTTGCATACATTAATATATGGGGTTTGCCTTCGGTGCACCAGACTCTTTATCTTGTACCTTTTGTCTCCTTACAAAAGTAATTGGCAAAAATTTCAAAGGCAAGAACAAAAGGTAGCAAATATTAAATCAAGTTCTAGAGACAAAACAATACACTGATAACTTTTAGCAAACATTAAACAGAATACATCTGAAAGCTACTAATACTCCAGTATTCTAACCTTTAACATGTGTAAGAACAAAACAGGAATATAATAACTAGAAAGCAAAAACAAAAATAATCTAAAGTAAACAGATTCTGGTGCAGGCCCACTGCAAAGTAAAAATGCAATCAATGTCTCAGCAAAGACTCTGAAGTCTGAGAGAGTATTCAATTGGAACCCGAGTGCAGCGGGTAACACCTCAGCAGCACACTGGAACAGTGTGAGGTTTTTTACAGTAGCTGGAGTGCCAATCCTGTCACCAACCCCAAAGTTTTCCCAGTAAGTTGGAGGACCTGCTTGCAGGAATGGGTGCAGATTAACGTCATACCCAGGGTGAAGTAATTGCGGGTTAAGGGGCGTTGCTCAAGGGCCCAAAGGAGTAGAAGTCTGAGAGGCCCTTTTATTAAACCTTAGATAACTTTTGCACTTGGCAGCAAGAATCAGGCCCTGCCCCCTCAAGCTGCACCCTTAACTAATAAGGCCTAACAGAAGAAATTTAAGTGGGGAAACTTAAGAGAAAAAGAGGGAAGAGCTAAGATGGAGATCCAGCCTGACCACACCTGGACATTTCTTTGCTTTAGGCTTTCAGGGATCTCTCATAAATGGGCTGATGTAACTTTTTTTATTCATTTGTATTCCTAGGGTCTGTTCAATAGCCCATGGTTAGCTAGATCATCAACAACCTAGATATTTAAACACTGTATTGTCACAATAGGAATACTGTATAAAAGTAAGATAAAGAAATCAAAATAAGTATCAGCAGAGTTCCTGTTTATTATTGCTGATCCAGTATAAATAGAATTAAGGGAATCATAGATGTTAGATTGGCCGATATTATTAATTTGATCATTTGGAAGTATTTGTGGGTATGAGAATAAATCTGTCCAGCAGTAAACTAGAATCTATCTATCTATCTATCTATCTATCTATCTATCTATCTATCTATCTATCTATTGTGAGAGGTTCAGCCCAGACACAACCAAACGGACACCAACTCTTCATAAACACACGCTTTTATTTCTCCACAAATAAAGTCCCACACAGCACAGTGCTTCCCCCACCAAACACCCTTACTCAGGCCTTCACTTGTCTGAGGGCCGCCTTTCCTCTCCTCACGGGAGCCTCGTCCTGCTCCCAATCCAGACTCTAGCTCCCTGATTGGAGTGAGGCGGCCCCTTTTATTTCCACCCGGATGTGCCCAAGGTGCCTGATGACGTCCTTCCAGCAGCACTTCCAGCTGTGGCAGAAGTGCTGCCCTTGCAGCTGGAAGCACTCCAGGCATCGCTGGAAGGATTTTTCTGCACCTTCCCAGGTGTGGCGGAAGTGCATGTTTCCCAGGCCCCATGACGCTGGGCTTGAGCCTCCTTGCTCCTTTCCCGTGATCCCCTCAACATCCAGGGCAGTTGCCCTCTCATGGCCCGCGGGACTTATAAGCCACCTCCCGGTGATACTATCTATCTATCTATCTATCTATCTATCTATCTATCTATCTATCTATCTATCTATCTATCTATCTATCTATCTATCTATCTATCTATCTATCTATCTATCTTCCCATTCCTGGCTTAACAAACTGCTGTTGCATGTACACTGAGGTGTTTTAACAGGTGAGCAATGTGTCAGAAAAGACCCACATGGTCTGGCATTTTTGGGAGTAGTTTTTTTGGAGTGTCTAATCACTAAACAGGTAGAAGGTCAAAGAAATATCAGTCCTTCCTGTGTTTCTTTACAGCCATTGTCAGAGATTGGAAATAATTTCAGCCCCTCTGTCATAATAATAACTCCATATTGATTGTTGAAAATGTTACAGGTTTCCACATTGTTCTCAAAACTAAGGGGATCTGGTAAACCATTGCTATCTACCTTTAAGAAATATTTCTAATTTAAACAACAAACATAGCTTCTAATGGAGTTTGACTGCTGAAGATGAAAATAGTTTGTTATTATGCCGTGTTTTAATTGGATTTATGAAACCAGTACAGAGAAATGTCACAAGCTTACTCAAAAATTTCTATGTTACATCTTGAAAACATATGCAGATGCCTAGTTTTAGTATGGCAGCACAATAGGTACAAATATTAACACAGATCTTCCAATCATCTGTTACTTTAAGAAGAGCATTTGAGAATGCAGAGCTAAAAAGGCAGTTCTGACCTAGACTGCAGAAACAAATTTTGTACAACACATTTTTAATATACAGAACTGGTTACCATAATTGTGTGTTATGCCCCACAAAACTGGAGACTCCCAGTTTTGTTTTGTTTTTTTTGTTCTTATCTTGATTTTGCCTTCCAATCAGTAGTAAACAGGAAATTGACAAGCTGAACCAAGCCTCCTAGACGGTTTTCTCATTTTCTCATAATCTTTATCATCAGTCTAAAATTATTCAAACTCTGAGAGAAAATTATTCCATACCCAAGACTTAACGTGTAGAAGGAGTTTGTCAGCAGATAGCAGTATCCATTATCAGACCTAAATAGTGTACGTTGTTGTAGTAAATGCCATTCTATGGTTCTTTACAAATAAAAAGCTACACATATGCATTTTATTTCAACTGGAGCAAAGAAGACTAAGTAACGTCTTAACTAGAACACAATGAAAGGTAGAAAAACCTTTTTTTAGTCAAAAACCTTCACTACTAGGCCACACTTCTGTGTAACAAAACACCCCAATAAGGATAAGTCTGCAAATACTTACATCTAAAAATTATCTTAATGTAATCTGAATACAGAATGGGTGGTTGGCATTTAATCTTGTTAGGAGCAAAAACAAATAATGATGGCTGCATAAGAGGGTCTCTTGCTGAAACTTATGCCATTCTTCTAAATATTTCTTTACTTTTTTTTGCACTTTTGCTCTATAGTTTTATTTCATCAAACCTTGTTAATAATACCTAAGGTAATATAAAGATTATTAATTCCTCCAGAACCCATAACAGAGAAATCAGTAATAAGGCAGTAACCAACTCTTGACTTATACTGTATGTAGCTAATTGGGGTGTAGGAAGAAACCCAAGAAAAACTCACACAAGGCACTGTAGGACAGTTTCTCAGTTAATCCTGTGCCCATTATTTTTGCTTACTTCTATTGTCCTTCTGTTCACTTTGACTGTTTGTCAAAGTCATTTGTGCTAAGACGATGTCAAATTACGTGACTTCTAGTCATGGAGCAGACCACAGCTGCTGACTGTGTCGCTGGACTATGTCAGTAAAAATGAATGGAGGTTCCTGGAAATGTCTACTTTACCAACTGAGTTCCAATCTCCCAGCACAGTTGTGTTCACCCCTTTTTTTATGACAGCCAATAGTATGCCACCTGATGGAGCCAGTGTTGTATGAAGGATTAACAGGCATAGTAAGTTCAACCTCTGTCTCAGCCATTGTTTTTTTATTTTTCCATTTTGTTATGGTAATACATGAGAACTTCAGATGGACGAGCTTCTCTTCTGTTTGTCCAAAGCCCCCGTGTTCCTTATTCCTCATTGCTGCATTATATTCTTTGTACTTCCAGATAACAATTCATTGACTGTCAACTTTCATGCACATACAGTCCACCCTACAACTAAAGACAATATGAGAGTGAGTCACAGACTAGTTGGAAAGAGTCTCTGGGTATGTCACATTATGTGGAAGTATGCTGTTGACTGCCTCCAATTTGTTAAGATTATGAAAATGAAGACTATGACTGAAATCACTATAAAAGTTGCATAATGTGATATAGCCTTTATGTTATGTTGGCCTGTTCAATAATGGTGCTTCTGGCCTTTTTCTGTTTTCTATCCCTGTTTAGAACTAAGCAGGTTAACAAATGACAGACTTTTAAAAAAGAGATGGAGTATGGAGACTGTCAGCATTCCTGATTCTATTATTGAATCTAAAGGAGCTGATGTTATGATATTTTTTCCTTTATGTTTATTAAGATTTCCAATAACTGGATTCATTTAACTGATTTTCCATGGCATTGATTTTTCCTTTTTTTTCAGGCAGCATTGTTGTTTAGTGTTGTGTGTTTTGAGTTTGTTATAATTAGGTTCTGCTTTAGCTGTGTAGAGCTAGAG
The DNA here is from genome assembly GCF_016835505.1 of Polypterus senegalus. Classification (NCBI taxonomy): domain Eukaryota; kingdom Metazoa; phylum Chordata; class Cladistia; order Polypteriformes; family Polypteridae; genus Polypterus; species Polypterus senegalus. The sequence goes on from NC_053162.1 coordinate 124,131,147, forward strand.
AGGTGAAAAGGGTCCCTGCAGACTTAAAAATTGGGCTTGTGACAGAGATATAATTCTCTACACAAAAATCAGGCTTTTTTTATTATTTTGGCCAGTGCATCCTGAGATAATCCCCACATTTTATACAGCGTTCGATTTGCCTTGATGTCTTGAAGCTATGCAAAAATGTAAGCTTCTTGGTGTCTACCCCTATTTGTGACCCTCTACGTAAGAAAAACCCTTGTGTTTAGGACATTTTTGACAAGGATTTTGTGTGGGAATTTTTATGTCCTTATTATAAAGAGTAAAACAATAGGTGTATTCAGAAATGATCGGAAAGATTTGAAGTTGTGTATGTCACATAAACTGACCCCAGTTCAGCCCCTAATGGGATATGATGGGTCAAAGTTACCCTTTTCACAAAACTTTGAAAAATGGGAAAAGGTAATGTAGGCACGTGGAGCGTGGTTTTATCCTATTTCAAGGTTGCTCATCACTAGTATGATAATATTTTAGATATTTGATTATCTGCTGGTGGTCCTAACCCTCTAACAGCTATTCCTAGAAGATTAAAAATGACAAATTTCAAACTTAAGCATGTGGAGTATCATTATAGACTATACCAAGGTCAGTGATTTGGAATATATTATTTAAAGAGATCTAGCCCTCTATGAAGGGAGATACAGTAAATACAAATACTATTATTTTTTATTATATAGACTTGAAACATTTAAACTATGATGCAACTCTCGTTTACTATGTACTTCTACCTCATGAAATAAATCATTACATTTTTTATGAATACACCAAATTAGGATGACTTACTCTAATTTAGACTTCTTTTTTTGGAAAATAGTTGTTAATTATAGCTATTTTTGTGTTTGCTCAGTCAATCTTTAAGTTAGAAAGAAAATTACTTTTGCAAAACCAACCAAACATGGGTTATATAAGTTCTCTTAACTATTTGTTTCAAATTCATCTTCCAATTCCTTAATTCCACAGGCTTGAGTAGGTCAAACACATCCCCAAAGAATTCTGGGTTGATATAGAATCATGAGATATGCAGTTTGAAGATTTGCATGAGTATTTTACATTTTGTGTTGTTACTTTTGTTAAAAAATAATTATACTTTGTACTGAATATCATATATAGATTATTACATGTTGAGGTATATGGCTGTGGCCCTTGCCTGTGTGGGATGCCTCTACACTGAAAAGACTGGCAGAAGGAGCGTACACAGACCATTACCTCCCCTGAAGCACTGGGTTGCAATGGTGCATTGGACTCCTGCAGGGCTCCAGGGAAGCTGTAGTTTGGTGCAGCCCTGTTGGGTTTCATGGGCACCACCAGGGGGTGCTGCAGCTGCTGTTGAGCCCTTTGTTGCAGTACTACCACCACACCCGGTAGTGCAGTCAGAAGAAGGTCAACGATCACCTAAGTGCTTTATAAAAGGAACCAGAAACCACTACTCTGGGAGCCAGAGTCGGGTGGGAGAAAACAAAGTTTATCAGGAGCAGTGGAGTAAAGGAGAAAGAAGAGAAAGAAAAAGAAAATGATTTGGTGCTGGACTGTGATTTGTGTCTTTGTGACTGTTCTGAAATGGGGGAAGGCATTTCCCACGGGAAAACAAAGAAAAAATCAAAGCTTGTGCTTGCAAATGTGTCCTGCGTCTGTCAGTGTCGGGTTTGGGAGGCAGGAGCAACCCTCTGCAGGCCACAATGTCTATATTTTTACTTTTAATTGGATTTAATTCACCGATATTTAAGTGATATAGGTTAAGAAAGGGAGATTATTTTAACCCTGTGTGTCCTCTGTTTTGAAAATGGCTGTTGAGGAGAGCAGTGGATATATGTGTATTTGTGTTGTTTTTTCCCTTCCTTTTGCAAGCTGAAGCCCTAGACGTCTAGAATGGCTTGGCAGTTAAATGTTTTTAAATTTAAGTTTTCTTAGCTTAAAATTTGAGTTAAAATTATATGTATTGTGAGACTTGCCCGGACATCACCAGTCCGAAACCACATCTTTATAATTGCACATGTTTATTTTTCATTAATAAACACAGTCCCATCACTACACACAATGCACTCAGCAATAATCACCCCAGCAAATCTGTTTCTTAGTCCTTGGCCACCTTTTCTCTCCTCCTGGGAGCTTTATAATGCTCCCACTCCCAACTCCGGCTCCCAGATTGCTGGAAGGCGGTGCCTTTTATTCCTTGCCAGATGTGCTCCAGGTGTCTGATAACATCCTTCCGGCAGCACTTCCTGGTGTGGTGGAAGTGCTGCCCTTTGCCCTGGAAGCACTCCGGGTGTCCCTGGCAGGTTCCTTCGCCATCTTGCCGAGTGTGGTGGAAGTAACTATTTCCGAGTCCTATGAGGCTTGAGGCATCCCCTGGCGGTGGCCACGGGTCCCAACAGGCCAGAAGCTCTTTGTTCTTCTCCCGTGGTCCTCTCCTGCTCCAGGGCAGTTGCCCCCTCGTGGGCCGGAAGCTATTCTTACGACTTTCCTGTCCTTTTAGGCGTCTCTGCCGGGTCAGAACCCCAGTCGTCTGTGACAATATATAGAATACATTTTAAATATATTTGACATCACTTCCCTACCCAAATGTATCCTTCTTTGTAAATGTTTCTTCAGTATCCATGTGCATCTGAACCTCTCTTGTCTGGTGCTCCAACTCTTGAGCAATAATAGTGAAAGAAAATGTAACTGCTTGCAAGCTATTAAGTGTTAAAAGCTGTTTTGCTATAATTGTAGGTTATTCATATAGGTATCTGTAATAAGACAGGTTGCAGTAAGCTGATGTAAGAAAACTTTCTTCTTTAGGAACATGTCTGTTAGACACAGGAAAGATGACCTTTCCTTCTTTGGGGCCCCTCTTGACACATATACAAAAAATAAATGGTTGGCCGATTTAAGATGAAATATAATATAAGATGAAATGCTTAGATGCTGTTTCATAAGTAAGGGGGAGGGAGGAAAATTAATATTAAAAGCCAATTAAAATGGGGGAACTTTACTTTCTGCTTTGCAAAGCATTAATCCATGTCCTCATCTGTAACTGAATAAAAGATGATTGATTGGACTATTCCACAAGTCATACAGAGACAAATAACAGGGGAACCTTTAATAAAAAGTAATATTTTTGTTTTCTTTCAAGTATATTTCTCACATGAATGTTACTAAAAGAGAAAAGTCTGAAACAAATATATTGTTGAGATAATACTCTATCTCATGGACCATGAGTAGAGGTAGCATATCCCAACAAGCATAGGGCGCAAGACAAGAACAACTCCTGGACTCGGTGCTAGTTCATCACAGGGTGAACATGGAGAGACACAAACACACATACACACTAGGGCCAATTTAGTATCACCAATTCAGTTAACTTGCATGTCTTTGTATTGGTGGACAAACACACATACATGAGGAGAAAATACAAACTTCCCACAGGGAGCACTAGGGGCTTGATCCAAATACAATAATTATCATTTAAAACTGGAATAAATTTCTGATGTATATCACTTTACTGCCAGTAGAAATGGCTTACTGTAACATTTAATAAAGCTGAGAGGGAGAAATCCTTGGTGTGAGGGGTAAGGATATGAATGGACAGAATGAAAAGGTCACTTAACTTAATCACTTGAGTCATGGCCCCAGTAGTACAATAATTAATTTAAACTAGCCTACGCCCTCCGTAGCATACGGCGGTGTAAGAATAGGAACGGAAAATGGTGAGAAAGGAATTCAGAAATCAAGAAGAAAGAAATACTTCTTGAAAGACACAGTTGTGAATAGGTGTTTTGCTGGAGACAACAGATAATGAGTCAAAAGGTCTAACCCTAGAAAAACACAAATCTTTGCAAACGTTTGTCCTTGGGACATCTCCAAATCTGTCCCAATTTGATGCAACAAAATCTACTGCCCTATGTCATAGTGAGACTTTGTCACTTTGCCTTTGTCAACCGTTTGTGTCAAGAAATAACCCACTGATAGGAACAGGCTGTTGCCGGATCCCGGAATACAGAAACTTTGTACAAAAACCTGTCGACAGAGAAGATACTGTCGTTCATTTTATAACAAAGACTTAGGAAACAACCATCTCAGTATAACGAAAATAGCAAGGAGCGAAACCAATAGCAAGGAGCAAAACCAATGCCAATGGTTGAGAGAGTACCTTCCTGTAGCAGGCTACCGAAAAGACTCCCAGGCGCACACATGGCCGAAGTGAAAGGTCACGCGGTCAGGCTAGATATAGGGCGGTGACGTGACACCAATGGGGTCATGAAAGAGGAGCGGGGAACGCGGTAGTACGAAGGAGAAATAGCAATTGAGAAAAGTGCCGTGGAGGAATATGGGAGGCCGCAGGCAGCACAGGGAAGAGTTTGGAAGAGGACGAATAGGAATCGAGAAATGTCATGTGGGCTGTGTGTGGGGGGAACCAGGTTTGAAGAGGAAGCAGGACGAACCAGAAGAGACATATATATAAGAGATAATTGATTCAGCTTATTTACCTTGTCTAAAGTTAACATTTTTTAAAATAACATTTTTCATGTGAGCCCCAACACAAACAAAACATTTTTGTAAAAGAGTTTGCAAATAATTTGCTTAAACAAGTAAAAAAAAATGTAATTATTACCGAAAAATGGATCCGCTACTGTATTTGTATTGTTTATGGGTGATAGGATAATCCTTGCTAGAAATTTCAGCAAGCAGTTCAGTTTGAAATGTTTAACTATACTGATTGGTATTGTGCTGCCTGTCTTATGCCTGTCTCGGCCTTTATTTGTTTTCTGCTTTATTTACAGTTTTCAGTGGACTGCTTAACATAGCCTTCACACCCACCAGAGACACATTTATTGAACCATTTTTAAAGAGTTCTAAGAATTAATTCTACCTCACCAAGGCATGGTAATCTTAATGCAAAATCTTTTGAACCTCAGGGATAGATTTAGATTTAATGTGTGCCTTATTGCAGCTAATATACGATGAGGCACCAACCAGTTTTCCATGACAACATTAGCTTTCGATACTTCCACATCATACAATATAAATATATCCCCCACCCAATTCACTCACCCTTCATAACGACTTGAAATCGTCACATTGTTGGTTCATGCATTATTTTCAATTTAACATTTCAAATTGGTACCAAGATCCTTTCACCTCTAAAGCTTGTACATTATTTCCTCCTCTCTCCCTCTTTTTTATAAATGTCTCTATTGTCATTCTTCTCAGTTTGATTGTTTAATAGGTTGTGAGATTAAAAGTGGGGAACACTAATGTTATTTTTGTGCTACAGAGGTGAATGCGCTCCATTATCCATCAATGAGCTGTTTCACATACTGCTGTGATAAAAAGTATGCTAAATAGTGGGTGACACATCACTTAACCCTGAATTCACATTTTGGATGAACTGAGCTAATTTTACTGCACCATCTTGTGCTGACACATCACAAAAGATGTCCCATAGTTTAAGAAACACTTTTCTAGGAGGTTTTATATGAAGAGAATAGATATGTAGAAGAGGCAAAGGCAATGTACTTTGTGATGTGCAATAAAAGTGTTAGAAGGAGCTCTCTTCAGTGCATGGGCTGATGGATGTGGGTTATTTACAAGAAGAGAGTGCTACCTGTATTTGTGAATCTTTTCATAGAAAAGTTTGTGTTTATATAATAGTAGAATGAGAATAAAGGTGCAAAGGCATTGGTGGTTGCAAGGGTGTGATATTCTTGGAAATTATTTTTACTTTTTGGCATCTTGCATAAGTTGTTCATCAAGTGGTGTATACCAGTGAAAAATACCAATAAAGAATTGTTGTAATAACCAGAATTGTGAAGAATAATGTAAAAGTGAAGACCTATACAAAGAATAATGCAGAGGTGTGAAAAGAAAAAATTGCTATATGGGAAATTAACCTAATTATAAAGAGAAACATGGTGTGGTAGTTTGTGCATGATGAGTTTCTTCTTCTTTCCACTGCTCCCTTTAGGGGTCGCCACAGCGGATCATCTTCTTCCATATCTTTCTGTCCTCTGCATCTTGCTCTGTTACACCCACCACCTGCATGTCCTCTCTCACCACATCCATAAACCTTTGGTTAGGACTTCCTCTTTTTCTCTTATCTGACAGCTCTATCCTTAACATCCTTCTCCCAATATGCTCAGCATCTCTCCTCTGTACATGTCCAAACCAACGCAATCTCTCCTCTCTGCCTTTGTCTCCTAACCGTCCAACTTCAGCTGACCCTCTAATGTACTCATTTCTAATCCTATCCATCCTCGTCACGCCCAGTGCAAATCTTAGCATCTTTAACTCTGCCACCTCCAGCTCTGTCTCCTGCTTTCTGGTCAGTGCCACTGTCTCCAACCCATATAACATAGCTGGTCTAACTACTGTCCTGTAGACCTTCCCTTTCACTCTTGATGATACACAATCACTCCTGACATTCTTCTCCACCCATTCCACCCTGCCTGCACTCTCTTTTTCACCTCTCTTCCACAATCCCCATTACTCTGTAATGTTTGTTCATGATGAGCAAAATGCAGAAATCAACTGTATGACTGAGGAAGTGAAGAAGGTATAGATAGAATTGGTGGTAGATGAAGAAGAATAGTTTCACCTCCAAAGTTGTTGGAGAAATATGTAGCAAAAGAATTCTGGGGCAGCTGATAAATCTGGTCATCCCAAGTTCTCATATTCTGGCTTCCTTGTTATCTCTGTGACATTTTGAGCTTAAAATAGTCCACCACATTTTTTCTTGGTGTTCTTTCGGTATAGAACATTTAAGTTACAATACCTTTGTACAGAAATTTTGATTGTGTTTTTTAGATATTTCTAGTGAAAAAATAGCTGCTTATGCACCAAATATCGATTTCTCCATTATAATTACATTCTTACTTGACAAAGTGTCTCTCAGCTAGATGTCAACGTCTTTAGTATTACAAATCAATATTCCATCATACATGTGGAGATAAGTCTAGAGAGTAATTTTAGTGCTGAAGAAATTAAGAATGATTCTTACTGGCAGAAATACTTACACATAAATGCAGTCACATGGCCCAGATTTAAAACATGATGCAGATAATAACTCTTAAATGAACTTATGTTGCTGATCTAGCTAAGGAAAATTATTAATAATACAGGTGATATTTAAAACAGCTGAAAGGATACATTTAAATAAATATTTAAATTGAGTAGGCTTTTGTTAATTGGTAAAGTGTCTTAATTTGAAGATGATGACAGATGAAACAGGTGGACAGCCAAGGATAGAGATGAAAACTTTGACACAATGACAAATGGAGCAGAAAGAATTCATTTAAGACATGATTTTTAAATATGAAATGGTGGGGAAAACCATATGGTCTGTCTGGAGTATATGAACCTTTAAGAAAGGACACTTCATAGTGCTTGCCAATGTGATGCCACAAAGTCAAATTATCTCCCTTGATAACTATATCAACAACTGCATGAGAAACTTACATCAAGATGTTGTATAAATAACAGTGGAACATTGCTGTAAAATCAATCAATGTTATTTTGTGTAACATCTTTCATTGTGAACATTACAACTAAATGCACTATACATGAATTAACAAAGATTTCAATAGCATATACAGTAGTAAAACCAGTTACTTCTATAAACATAATATTGAAATGGCACTAGACAAGTTACATCAGCCAAGGATGAGTCAGCAAAAGATTTGAGCTGGCATTACATCAGCAATAGCAGGACCCCTATAAAAATGGCAACTCTGCACAGCAAAGGCGAGCAGTCCTTTTAAGGATAATAATCCACCTCAAAGAGGCATGGAAAGTGCAAAGAATCCATCCATTGTGGCGCTCAGCACTGACATTACATTAGTGTCAGAAGTGGAACACGGAGAAGACCTACAGTCTGATTTAGCAGAGCGCAAAGTGCTTTGGAAACCTAAAATGGACCTGTTGGGCTCTTCAGAGGCAGTGCTGAGAGAATGACACCTGCAGCTTCACTAGCACTTCTCCATCTGCTGATGTCCATTAGTGCAGGTTTACTGACACCGGCAAAGCTTCAGACTCACGGAGCTAGAGGAAAGTCTGGCAGATCGAGTTGCCACAGACGCCAGCTGAGCTGTGAGAAGCAGGGCCAGTGGTAAAATATACAGGTAAATGACAAGTTAGATCATATATGCGTTGCGTAGCGGAATTGAAGGGAGAGTCTCAAAGCTAAAATCCAGACCTGGAACATGGTTTGCAGCACTAGTTCAGTAAAGGAAAACAGCTAAGAGACTGATACATCTGCACCTCCACACAAGGAGGATCGCCTGCTTGCCTACAGATAACCAGCATTGAACATCCCTGCTGCACCAAACAATAGCACAGCACTTAACATCCCAGTTATTTCACCTGCCAGTGCAGCATGCAACATCCCTGCTTCTCCATCTGACAACATAGCTCTCCCAAACCCTGCTGATGTGCACTTGCCAACCAACTACATGACTGACTGAATGACTACCCCACTGTTTCAACCAGTTTTGACCAGTTTATGCACCATTGCATAGAGTTGGAAGTGGCCACTGGGGACAACAACTTTGAAGGGAGGGTTATGTAATATATTTAATGGCAATGGATAATTTACACCAGCCAGGGATGTTTTGCCAAAAGAACAAGCTGACATAACTTAAGCAACAGCAGGAGTGCTTATAAAAATGGCAGCTCTGCACAGTTGCACATGCTTTGTCCAACTAATGTAGCAATTGTGAGCAGTCTTTTAAAGGATAGTGAACCACCTCAAAAAGCCATGTAAAGAGCAGAGAATCCCTCCACTGTGGCACTCAGTGCCAACGTTATAATATAATGATATACAATACTCAGTGGCAACTTTATTAGAAAAAATCCCCTTTTGACTTCACAGTCGCTTGAAGTCTTTGAAGCATAGTTCTTGCTATAACCATCCAAATCCACCTCACCCTAAAGGTGGTCTAATGGATCTGGGGCCTCATGTAAAAGTGGTGCGTATGAACAAAAAAGTTTCGTATTCCTGTTTCTACACTCAAATTGCAATGTATAAAACCTAAACTTGGCGTAAAGCCACACACATTTTCACAGTAGCTTAAACCCTGGCGTACCCAAGTTCTCTATTCGGTTTTGCAAAGTGGCGGCACTCAGTGTCAAAGCAGTGCTTTTGTTCAAGTGTGGTTTCCCTTTCTTTCTTAGATCCACATCCCTGATGCGGCTTTATAAATACACTGAAATTAACTGCATATTGTTTATTAGTTTAAGGCATCTGATTGTAATTAACCTGTAACAATATAATGATCCACAGAATGGCCAAAGTATTCCAAATACCGTAGCTGCCTTAGCGTTGTTCCTCTCATTGCACCTTCTTCTTCTTCTTTCAGCTGCTCCTGTTAGGGGTTTCCACAGCAGATCACCTTTTTTCATATTACTCTCACTGCACCACTCTGAGTATTTATATCACTGTATCTGAGGGTGGAATCACAGCTCTGCACCAGCTGATCGGAAAGAGAATTATCGGTATACAGCATCAAGCACTCACTGCCTCAGCCATGCTGTCTATTAAATTGCTTTCATACAGCAAACCCTTCCGTTTCATCCCAAGAACTATAAAGTTACTGACTTTGCTTTTTGACCAGTCTTGTCGTAGTACTGGGTATGGTGGATACCGCCCGGTAAGGCAGACATCGGGAAATGTTCCTGATGCTAAGTACACAGATGGTAGTGCCATATTTCTGTATTTCCCCATGATTACAGGTTATGCTGGTCTTTTCATTGAGCCACTGTCATGATAACACAAGCCGGCGAGCAACAATGGAAATGTTACTCCCCAAATCAAATAGAGCAGAGACATTATGCCCATTCACTATTACCACTCCTGTATGAAGAAGGGATGGAAGATTAAAAATCACACAGTACCTTGTTCCTTGGGCCCAGCCACAATCCATGGGTTGAGTGAGGAGGGGACAGGCCATCATGATGTGTCCAGGATTCCCCACTACACCTGAATTCTTCTCCTTGGATCTTGTCGCCAGGTCTAATGCTCTGCGATCGGGGTCTGAATGGGCGCCTCATGGTTTGGGGAACAGGCCTTTCGGACCCCACAGATTGGGATGCTGCCCTATGCTGATTGATGACCTCAATCAGAGCCTCCATATCTTTAAATGGCTACCTACGGGCCAGCTGGGTGAGGAAATCAGGGAGGCCATTTATGAGAGCATCACAGGCTAATTGCTCAATGATCTGACAGACATTGTTTACTTCTGACCTCAACCAGCACCCGGTCTTCCCACAGATCTCGAATGCCTGTGCGTGAGTTGAACACTTCAGATCGAAACAACCTTTTGAGAATTTTGGCCCTGAGTTGTCACAGTCTGTGCCGTCTTCCTCCAAGAGGTCATAATAAGCCCTCTGCATCTCGCTGTTCAAGAACAGCACCAGAATGTTCCCCCACTCCATGCAAGGCCAATGGTTCTGGGTGGCTGTTCTTTCAAAAATGAGAAAGTATATTTCTACCTCATCATTGTCCATTAAGGGGAAAAGTACCTGGGAGGGGTTACGTGCTTGGTCTTGCTGTAGCAGCAGACGTGCCTCAATCCGCGTCTCCGACTCTGCTACCCACAGTTTCACCTGTTGCACCTCCATTGCCAGGTTTATAAGAATACTGTTCAGGTCCTTCTCCTCTATGTCAAAGAAAAACCCTGCTGACTACACCACTGAAATGAAAAGAGAGGAGAGGGAGAAAGGTTTGGAGAATCCACCCCGTTTAATGACAGGCAACAACAAAACAATTACAATGAGTAGCCAAAAAAGACTGAGTCCCAAATGGACTGAAGAAGGAAGGTGCAGGCTTTTATAGTTGATGCAGAGGAAGAGGTGAGCCCTTGCAGGGAATGGTGGAAGTGAGGTCAGTAGGAGGGCATGGTCTGGACAGGAGAGCAGAAGTTGTTGATGGTTTACATGGGTTTTCCTTCTGTGGATCTGTAGAAGAGGAAGAAGAGAGGTTAGTGCATTTTATCAACGCTCGAGCTGACATCTTACCCTCAATTAATTCCTTTGACTGCCTCCCATGCGTACGTGTATGACAATATACATTAATTTATCTATCTATATGTGTATTTATTTATTACAGCTTGCCTATTTATTCACCACAGTATCACACCCCCTTTATTACTTCTGATCTCTGTTCACCTCATAACTTAAGCATTTGACCACTCTCCACCCAACTCTGAACTCTATTCTCCAGAATGGAGACTGCTTCAGACCACATCACTTTCTGAATTGAAGTGACTTTCTATTTTCAACAGGAATTTGCAACAAAAATTAATTTTAGCGAGCTTCTGTTGACAACATACCATAGTTGCTCTTAAACATCCAGGTTTCCAAGGTATCGCCCAGCAGTCTGCACTATATGAGGGGCAGCACATTTCTACATGTTTGCTTCTGGGATCATGTGCCATCTAGTTGCCAGGCAGGTGTTGCCACAACAGCATTTCACTCACTGAACTCACCCTTTATCTCTCAGAAGATGATCACCCAACCTTAGTAACTGTTGGTCATCAGTCTTCTAGTGTTCTGAATGGCTTCTGTTTCTTACATATTCTGATGGCCTAACCTGTTGCCCTTCTGGGGCACTCAGTACACACATATGACTTTCCAACCCTATATTCCCTTCTGCATTCCCACACTACCATGTTGAGGGTCTCTTCTGTTGTCAATATGGCTTGTTATGTCAGTCAGTCAGTGTCCAACCCGCTATATCCTAACACAGGGTCATGGGGGTCTGCTGGAGCCAATCCCAGCCAGCAGGCAGGTCCAATATTTGACCACCCTTTATATGACAAAAGGGTTCTGGCAAACTCTTTTAATGGAGTCCGCAAAAGTAAAGGCCACATTCAGTATCCCTAGTGGACACTGGCAGTATCGTATCCTCCCATTTGGCTTACACTGGGACTTGCAACCATCCAGCGTCTGTTGGACATAGTGCTGATGCCTGACAATGACTATAGTGCTGTCTACTTCTATCTTCTATTCCAGCACATGGGAAGAACACCTACTGCATGTCAAAGCGGTGCTCCAAACACTAGCAGAGCGCCGGTCTGCAGATTAACCTGAAAGAGTGTTTTTTTTTGTAATTGTTTTTGTTTTTCCTCGTAACCATTAATCAGACTTCTGATAGTGTGTCACTTTTGTTAGTATATATAGTGTATGTGTGTGGCTAAGGGTTGTCCTGTTGGCAAGGCATTAGCAGGAGCAGAACAGATGCCAAAAAAGGAATGCCTAAAAAGCCTTCACTACTTTACAAGATATTTGAACAAGATGGCTTTATAATCATTCTTGATAATACTGCTGTGAAATTCTCTGCATATCATGTTTCCTTGTAGTATGTTGTTGGTTGTTCTTATTTTCATGACTATGCTATTATTATATTTTTATGTTGGTTGAAGATAAAATTTTACCTGACTACATCTCTTGTTGTCTTTGCTCCTTTTCTGAATTAATATTAAGCTATACCACAACCTACTAAGTGCTGAAGTAACAGTACCAAGAATGATATCTAATGGATATTACATCATATTTCTTGAAATGGGCAGCATTTAATGATGACATTATATAACAAACTTTTGTGAGACAGCAGTAGACCTGTCTTTAGTGAGCTCTGAAGGAACCTCCAAGCCTTAACCTCACTCTACAATATATATGCAAGGAAAACGGAAACAATTCAATTTACCACCTCATTTAACTACCAGAAGTGCCTGCCTATATTCACTTTAAAAAATTTGCTCACACCCTGCACAAGTAGGTGGCTTCTGATTGTAACCTCACATGTAGTTTGGCCTTTTTTGTCTTCACCACCATTGGGTTTTGGTTTTAATGCTGTAATAAATCTTCATTTTTACTCTGTTTGGATGTGCATAACGCATTTTTAGGTTATTTATTTATTGTTATAATGGTGGCATGATGGTGGAGGCATTTTGATGATATATCAAGTCATCATTCCCTACTTATTTAAAATGGTGACATATAGGTTACTGTGCATCCAAAAGCCGGATCAATTATCAGATCCAAATTATTTTAATTGTATACATTATAATATTTGTATACATTATATATTTTATCATTATTACAATTGCATCATCACAGAACCATTTTTGATGGTTTTTTACTGCCATTTTATGGTGTTAATAGTGGCCACAATCATGTTCTTTATGACAACAATGCCCATTTCCGGTAATGGTGGGGTGGAGCAGAACGTTACATGCATTGTTGTGACATCATCATGTCACCCTGTATAAGATGATGACATTCTGTTTTACTTTATCCTTACCTGGAATCAAAAGCAAAGCAAACAAAGAGGTTTAGCACTAGTGGAAAGCAAAATAAAATTAATTTAGGATCCTTATTTCATATTATTTTGGATATGGCTTCTGGTTTAGTGTTTTGATTTTTACATTTTTTGGGCAGTTCTGGTATAAAAACAACACACTTTTCCTCTCTTTTCTAGTTAAGATACATGTCTTTTGCTATCAAAATAGCTATTGTGATCCCTCTCCTTTTTAAGGACGTTTTATATTTCACACTCAAATTTCAAATATGCACACATCATGGCTGCCACGTGTTTCCAGCACTCTTTTGATTCATTCTCTGAGCACTTCCTCAGAAATTAACATGACGCGTGTGCGAGTTGCAGTACCAGCAAAAGTATGGGTGGCGTGTGTGGATGTTTTGGCATGTGACATCAGCATTGTTTTTTACTATCAACATATGATGGCAGACTTGCTGGTTCAACAGGGTCAACCTGCTCAAAAAAAATAAAGGAACACTTTTTAATCAGAGTATAGCATCAAGTCAATGAAACTTCTAGGATATTGATCCGGTCAGTTACTGTAAGTAGCAGAGGGGACTGTTTATCAGTTTCAGCTGCTTTGGTGTTAATGAAATTAACAACAGGTGCACTAGAGGGGCAATAATGAGATGACCCCCAAAACAGGAATGGCTTAACAGGTTGAGGCTACTGACATTTTTCACTCTTCATCTTTTCTGACTGTTTTTCACTAGTTTTGCATTTGGCTACAGTCAGTGTCACCACTGGTAGCATGAGGCGATACCTGGACCCTACAGAGGTTACACAGATAGTCCAACTTCTTTGTTGTGTCTCCCAGCACAGTCTAAAGTACATGGAGGAGACATGGAGTAGATTTAAGGATACAGGCAGTTACTCTAGAAAAGCAGGCCACTGGTGTGAATGTCTCTGACCAAACAATCAGAAACAGACTTCATGAGGGTGGCCTGAGGGCCCGACGTCCTCTAGTGGCCTTGTGCTCACTGCCAGGTACTGTGGAGCTTGATTGGCATTTGCCATAGAATACCAGAATTGGAAGGTCCACTACTGAAGCCCTGGACTTTTCACAGATGAGAGCAGGTTCACCCTGAGCACATGTGACAGACGTGAAAGGATTTGGAGAACGTTATGCTGCCTGTAACATCGTTTAGCATGACTGGTTTCGTGGTGGGTCAGTGGTGGTCTGTGGAGGCATATCCATAGAGGGACGCACAGACCTCTACAACGGCACCTTGACTGAGATTAGGTATTGGGATGAAATCCTTAAAACTATTGTCAGACCCTATGCTAGTGCAGTGGGTCCTGGGTTCCTCCTGATGCATGACAATGCCTCATGTTGCGAAAGAATGAAGGAATTGATACCATTGACTGGCCCCCACGCTTGCCTGACCTAAATCCAATAAAACACCTCTGGGTGTTTTGGTTCATCCGATGCCTCCAGGTTGCACCTCAGACTGTCCAGGAGCTCAGTGATGCCCTGGTCCAGATCTGGGAGGAGATTTCCCAGGACACCATTCGTTGCCTAATTAGGAGTATGCCCTGACATTGTCAAGCATGCATACATGCAAGTGGGGGTCATACAAACTACTGCAATTAAATTTTGTCAAAATAGACTAGCCTGCCGCATCATTTTTTCACTTTGATTTTTGGGGTGTTTTTGAACTCGGCCCTCTGTAGGTTGATAATTTTCATTTCCACCAAACGATGTGGCATCCTTTTGTTCCTAACACATTACCAAGTCCATATCAGTATAGATATCCAGCAGGATTTTTTCCCATTGAGATCTGATGTGTTTTCAAAGTGTTCCTTTAATTTTTTGAGCAATTTATAACCATGGCCTTGGAATCACAGCGCCAGTAACTTTAACAGATACACCAAGGTTTGAGATTAGTTAAGTCAGGCTAAAATAATATTTTTTTTATTGTTTATTTTGTAATTAATAATACTAGTTGAAGAGATGGCAATGTTTATTTTTGACTGTGTTTAATTGGATGATTTTGGTTTTGATAGTGTTTTTGGCTCAGCCCTTTACATGTATTTGATTACAATTTATCTCAGCATTTTTGTTACTTTTCTGTCTCAAGATAATTTTTTCAACTGCAATAACTTATTTAAAGACCAGTATAAATACCAGTAGAGATAAGAGTCTTCATAATGGATGCCTTTCTAACAATGAACCAGCCTGATCCATGTATTTCTTTATTTTAATTATAGGCTACTGGCCTTTTCTATTATCATCCATTATTTTGTTATGCATGCTCGCCTGGGGACCAGCTTTCTGGCTCTGATGAGGTATGAGAATGAAAGAGGGTGCTGAAACCAACCTTATCCTTCCTCCTCCAAAGCCAAGAAAAGTGCCAAAGAGGGATGACTGACCTTGCTTCCGCATGAGAAACCCTACCCCTTCCAGTCCCCAGAGCATAAATCGGGCTCATTCTCAGGAGGTGGCGTCATATATTAAACTGACTATACCAGAGGATAGAGCTCTTACTGCTAACAGCTGGTAGTGATTTTGACAGTCTATGACTGTTTGTTTGAACTGTTTTCAGCTGTCTTTTCAGTTTGTTATTAAATGGGTTTACCTGACCAACCTTTCTTGAATTCCCTGAATTGTGTACCAGTCAGGTCACTTCCTACACTTTATACTTCAGCTGTCAGCTTTATTATTATGAATCCATCCTTTAAAAATGTCCCCACTCACAAGTAGCACTTGGAGCTACTGTTTGTATGAAAATGTACTATATAAATAAATGTTGTTGTTGTTGAAGTGTCTTCTGCCCTTATAAACAGCTCAACCTTCAAATGGGGGTTAACTTTCAGTGTTAAAGTGATCGTGAAAATGCATTTTGAGATGGGCTGAGCTTTTGGTGACATAACCCGGAGGATCTATAGTGCATAACATTAAGTAAATAAAATTCAAGCAGGGGCTACAGAAAATTTTAAAACTATAATGTTTAAATACTGTAAACATGTGAATGATGGGTAAGCTGTAGTACCTAAGCCACTAATACTTAGGACCACATGACCAGGAATGATACTTATGGCCATCCATAGTATGAGACTGAAAGCTACCTAAGTAATCCAAATTGAGCAACAGTAATCTGTTTAACTGCATTGAAGAATGAGACAGTAAAGCACCTAAGAACTGCATATCCCCAAGCAACAAAAAGGATAAATGTTTTCAAAATATAGTAATAGATGTCAAGCCATTTTGGCTGCAGGATACCCAAAAAGCTACCGGATAGGGAAGAGAGAAAGCAAAGGTGGATTTGGAAATTATAACCTAAATGAGTGTTAATCTACCTGGGTGTGTTTCGCCCACACACAAAAAAACAGCTTTCTTTCTTATGATGTGACAAGTTTTGCTTTTCTTAAATTAAGCATCAGTTACATTATCTACTTAAGTTGTGTTAATCTTTCCAGCTACAGTTGTATAGTACAAGTTACAGTTTAAAATAATCTGCCGTCCTTCCATGCTTTGTCAACTGTAATTCAGAACAAAGACTGGTGTGGAACAAGCCCCGGACACAGACAGGTAGACATGTTGCAAAACACCACCACAAGTTTATTTGCACACTATATATAATAACAAAGTGCCACACAACCCACTTCACCCCAAAGTCCAGGCCTCTCACTGCCTCTTTCTCTCTTCAGGCCACCTCCTTGCCTCCTCCAAGACCTTGACCTTCCTTCTCTCCCGACTCCAGCCATCAAATGGAGGGAGGCGGCCCCTTTCATATCCACCCGAATGTGCTCCAGGTGTCCTCCAGTAATCTTCCGCCGACACTCCCTTGTGTGGCGGAAGTGCCGGCTGTGTACCCAGAAGCACATCGGGTGTCCCCAATCCTCTTCCCCCCAGCACTTCCGGGTGTGGCGGAAGTGATGAGGTCCAGGGCTCTCTAGGTATTGGGGCGTAACCTGGCGGTGACCATGGGCCCCAGAAGCTTGAGCTTCCAAGCTCTCTACCCATGTTCCCCAAAGCAACCAGGGTGGTCGCCACCTCGTTGTCTGGAGGAGGCACAAGTCCTCCTCTGGTCCTCCTGGGTGTCCCGGCTGCGTAGCAGTCCCAGCCACTCGCCACACTGGCTAAATTTCACCTCACTATGACGAGAAAATAAGCTAGTTTGTATGGGTTAGGTTAGAACCTTTCATGATTCTGTATACTACTGTATAGTAATAATAAAGCCAAACATTTCAAAACAACCAGGCACACACTTAATTTAACACAAAATTAATTTACTAAAATTACTCTGCAGTGGACAATGATAGAACCAAAGTAATGGTGTGAGCCTGAGTGGTGATCCGTGGGTATAACACATAGAGTGACAGGATGATTTCTGTCAGCATTCAAGGCTGTCTGTTTAATATCATGGCTATACAAATACATTATATACACAAACTGCAGATGCCTCAGATTTACAACAGTGATTAACCATCTCCTTAAAAACATGCCATCTATATTATCTGTTATCAACATGCAATAAACAGGAGACAAAGTAGAAGCAAAGAATTATGGGAAATTTTAACTTAATGTGTTTTCATGAACCAGCAGACAGATTAATCAAAGAAAATTCAACAATTTAACAATCAAAATAGAATACTTACACTTTAAAGTCAGTAGATAACCAGTATCACACTGTTTATATTTGTGTTGAAACTTTACCTGGGGTACTGATGCTAACCCTATCTTTTCCTTCCTCCTCTGCAGCCAAGAAAAAGTGCCCAAGAAACTCTGCCCCTTTGATTGAGTAGAGCATAAAGCCAGTATGTTACCGGGAGATGGTGTCAGATGCCAAATTGAGTATTCCAGAGGACAGAGCTTCTTCTTCTGCCAGTGATTTTCACATTTTGTAAATTTTTGTCTGAGCAATTTCCTGCTATCTTTCCAATTTGCTATTAAACAGGGTGACCACCCTGGTAACCCAAACTTTTTTGGCTTTTCCGAGTCGTCTACCTGGCCGGACACTTCTTACACTTTATACTTCAGCTGTCAGCTTCCTTATTATGAATCTAGTCTTTCAAAATGTCTCCACTCACAATTTCTCTGCCCTTATAAATTGCTCCCTTTGTAAGGGTGACTCTGCAACAGACCATAATAATATTATGACTCAAGTTTTATACTTTGTATAATTCACATTTAGCTGAAGAAGAATAAAAAAACAGGAAGGGCAGCCTAGGGATTAATACTTATACTTCATAACTCCAGAGACCTAAGTTCACATATTGACCTGGTCACTGTTTGCAGTTTGCACATTAATTTTTTCTTGGCTTACTCTCAGTTTACAACCACAATAAAAAGAAAAATAAAATGATATAATTGACAACTTTAAATTGAACCAGCATTTGTGTTACTGTGAATGTGCATTACAATAGACTAGGTTATGCCTTGCACTTGATGCTGGCAGGAAAGTCTCTGGCTCCAGATACTCTAAACTGCCTTAAGAATGTATGACAGTGGGTGAATGATAAAGAAAAGAAAAATATGTCAAATAATAATAATTATTATTATTATTATTTGATTTTTGATTTGATATACAAGGGAAAATTGTTAGGAGACCTGGGTTCTCTTCCAGGGTCCTCCCTGCGTGGAGTTTGCATGTTCTCTCCGTGTCTGCGTGGGTTTCCTCCAGGTGCTCCGGTTTCGTCCCACAGTCCAAAAACCTGCAGCTTAGATGCATTGGCTATTCTATATTGTCCCTAGTGTGTGTGTGTGCCCTGTGGTGGGCTGACACCCTGCTCAGGTTTTGTTTCCTGCCTTGCACCCTGAGTTGGCTGGGATTGGCTCCAGTAGACCCCCGTGACCCTATAGTTAGGAAATAGTGAGTTGGATAATGGATGGATAGTAAGGATGCAGTTACAAACACCTTAAATGGCCTTAAACTAATTACATACGAAACGTTTGAAAGAAGTTATCAGTTCATTGAGGAAGAAGAAGAGATGTAGTATCTAATCCTGAAGGGAGATCTGTGACTGTCATGGGTAATTTATTTAACTGTAAAGTGATTTTGATAAATATCTATGCACCCTATGTGGATGATAGGGATTTCATCCAAAATGTATTTGCATCCATTCCCAATTTTAACACTCATACAATTATAATGGCTGGAGGATTTAATTGTGTTTTATATCCAGGCCTAGATAGGTCTCCTGCCAAAGGGGCGATGACATCTAACACTGCAAAGACAATTGCACAGTTTGTAATTGATCACAACTTATCAGATCCTTGGAGATTTCTAAACCCAAACTCAAGAGCATATTCCTTCTACTCACCAGTGCATCACTGCTACTGAAGAATTGATTATTTCTTTTTAGATAACAATTTCTTGTCTACAATTAAATCTTGTAAGTACAACACTAGTTCTTATCTCCTTTGATCATGGAGCTAAAATCACTATGCCCCACATACTGATTCGCAGCTGGCATCTTTACTCACTTTTATTAGCTGACAAGAACTGTACAGAATTTATATCCAAGCAAAATGATTTATGTAGAGACAAATACATCCTCAGAGGTTTCTGCAGGAATACTCTGGGAAACCCTGACAAATTATCTCATATCTTTCCCACAGAAGTAAATTGGAAACCAAGAAGGTATCAGAGCTAATCAATGAAATTACTAGAATAATAAGAACATGCCAGGTGTCCAAATGAGGCTTTTAATAGGAAAAGACAGGCTCAACATTTAGAACTCAACCTCCTGACAACTAAAAAAAACGGAACAACTCATTTTAAAATCAAGACATCATTACTATGAACTCGGAGTAAAAACTAATAAGATCTTAGCTCAACAAATCCACAAGCAGGAAGTTCAAAATGCAATCTCAGTATCCACCAACACAGACGGAGACAAAATCATTGATCATCAAAATGTAATGCACACATTTAGAGACTTCTAAAAATCATTATATTCTACCGATTTTAAAGAAGACAAGACACAATCTTAATGCATTTCTGGATGCATTACAGATAACACAAATAGATACTCTCAGTGCAGAAGAACTGAATAAATCTCAGAATTACTAGATGCTATAAACCAAGGGTGCCCACACTTTTTCGGCTTGCAAGCTACTTTTAAAATGACCAGGTCGAAATGATCTACCTACATTAAAAATGCTATATATATATATATATATATATATATATATATATATCCATCCATCCATCCATCCATCCATCCATCCATCCATCCTCTTCCGCTTATCCAAGGTCGGATCGCGGGAGTAGCAGCTTAAGCAGAGAAGCCCAGACTTCCCTCTCCCCGGCCACTTCTTCCAGCTCTTCCGGGAGAATCCCAAGGCGTTCCCAGGCCAGCCGGGAGACATAGTCCCTCCAGCGTGTCCTGGGTCTTCCCCGGGGCCTCCTCCTGGTTGGACGTGCCCGAACACCTCACCAGGGAGGCGTCCAGGAGGCATCCTGATCAGATGCCCGGGCCACCTCATCTGACTCCTCTCGATGCGGAGGAGCAGCGGCTCAACTCTGAGCCCCTCCCGGATGACTAAGCTCTTCACCCTATCTTTAAGGGAAAGCCCAGACACCCTGCGGAGGAAACTCATTTCAGCCGCTTGCATTCGCGATCTCGTTCTTTCGGTCACTACCCATAGCTCATGACCATAGGTGAGGGTAGGAACGTAGATCAACTGGTAAATTGAGAGCTTTGCCTTACGGCTCAGCTCTTTTTTCACCACGACAGACCGATGCAGAGCCCGCATCACTGCGGACGCCGCACCGATCCGCCTGTCAATCTCACAATCCATTCTTCCCTCACTTGTGAACAAGACCCCGAGATACTTAAACTCCTCCACTTGGTGCAGGATCTCCCCCAACCCTGAGACGGCACCCCACCCTTTTCTGGCTGAGGACCATGGTCTCGGATTTGGAGGTGCTGATTCTCATCCCAGCCACTTCACACTCAGCTGCGAACTGCTCCAGAGAGAGCTGAAGATCAGGGCCTGATGAAGCAAACAGGACAACATCATCTGCAAGAAGCAGTGACCCAATCCTGAGTCCACCAAACCGGACCCCTTCAACACCCTGGCTGCACCTAGAAATTCTGTCCATAAAAGTTATGAACAGAATCGGTGAAAAGGGCAGCCCTGGCGGAGTCCAACTATCACTGGAAACAGGCTCGACTTACTGCCGGCAATGCGGACCAAGCTCTGACACCGGTTGTACAGGGACCGAACAGCTCTTATCAGAGGTCTGTTACCCCATACTCCCGGAGCACCTCCCACAGGATTCCTCGAGGGACACGGTTGAGCACCTTTTCCAAATCCACAAAGCACATGTAGACTGGTTGGGCAAACTCCCATGAACCCTCCAGGATCCTGCTAAGGGTGTAGAGCTGGTCCACTGTTCCGCGACCAGGACGAAAACCACACTGTTCCTCCTGAATCCGAGGTTCGACTATCCGATGGACCCTCCTCTCCAGAACCCCCGAATAGACTTTTCCAAGGAGGCTGAGGAGTGTGATCCCTCTATAGTTGGAACACACCCTCCAGTCCCCCTTTTTAAAGAGGGAGATCACCACCCCGGTCTGCCAATCCAGAGGCACTGTCCCCGATGTCCATGCGAAGTGGCAGAGATGTGTCAACCAAGACAGTCCTACAACATCCAGAGCCTTAAGGAACTCCGAGCATATCTCATCCACCCCCGGGGCCCTGCCACCAAGGAGTTTTTTGACCACCTCGGTGACTTCAGTCCCAGAGATGGGAGAGCCCACCTCAGAGTCCCCAGGCTCTGCTTCCTCATTGGAAGGCATGTTAGTGGGATTGAGGAGGTCATCGAAGTACTCCCCACCGACCCACAACGTCCCAAGTCGAGGTCAGCAGCGCACCATCCCCACCATATACGGTGTTGACACTGCACTGCTTCCCCTTCCTGAGACGCCGGACGGTGGACCAAAATCTCCTCGAAGCCGTCCGAAAGTCGTTCTCCATGGCCTCTCCAAACTCCTCCCATGCCCAAGTTTTTGCCTCAGCAACAACCGAAGCCACATTCCGCTTGGCCTGCCGGTACCTATCAGCTGCCTCCAGAGACCCACAGGACAAAAAGGTCCTATAGGACTCCTTCTCGGGACGTGGTGGAAGTTCTGCCGAAGGTGGGAGTTGAAGCTACTTCTGACAGGGGACTCTGCCAGCCGTTCCCAGCAGACCCTCACAACACATTTGGGCCTACCATCTTCCCCCACCATCGAAGCCAACTCACCACCAGGTGGTGATCAGTTAACAGCTCCGCCCCTCTCTTCACCCGAGTGTCCAAGACATATGGCCACAAGTCCGACGACACAACCACAAAGTCGATCATCGAACTGAGGCCTAGGGTGTCCTGGTGCCAAGTGCACATATGAACACTCTTATGCTTGAACATGGTGTTCGTTATGGACAATCCGTGGCAAGCACAGAAGTCCAATAACAAAACACTGCTCGGGTTCAGATCGGGGGGGCCATTCCTCCCAATCACGCCCTTCCAGGTCTCACTGTCATTGCCCTCGTGGGCATTGAAGTCTCCCAGCAAAACGAGGGAATCCCGAGAAGGTATGCCCTCTAGCACCCCCTCCAGAGACTCCAAAAAGGGTGGATACTCCAAACTGCTGTTTGGCGCATACGCACAAACAACAGTCAGGACCCTTCCCCACCCGGCGGAGGGAGGCCACCCTCTTGTCCACCGGGGTAAACCCCAACGCACAGGCTCCAAGTCGGGGGTCAATAAGTATGCCCACACCTGCTCGGCGCCTCTCACCGGGGGCAACTCCAGAGTGGTAGAGAGTCCAGCCCCTCTCAAGGAGATTGGTTCCAGAGTCCAAGCTGTGCGTCGAGGTGAGTCCGACTATATTTAGCCGGAACTTCTCGACCTCGCGCACTAGCTCAGGCTCCTTCCCCTTCAGAGAGGTGACATTCCACGTCCCAAGAGCCAGTTTCTGTAGCCGAGGATCAGCCATAGGTGGTGAGCCCATGGGAAGGAGGACCCACGTTACCTCTTCGGGCTGTGCCCGGCCGAGCTCCATGGGTGCAGGCCCGGCCACCAGGCGCTCACCATCGAGCCCCACCCCCAGGCCTGGCTCCAGAGGGGCCCGGTGACCCACGTCCGGGCAAGGAAAAACATCGTCCACAGTTTTTATTCTTCATTGGAGGTGTTGAACCGTTCTTTGTCTCATCCCTCACCTAGGACCAGTTTGCCTTGGGTGGCCTACCAGGCATAAAGCCCTGGACAACATAGCTCCTAGGATCATTGGGACACACAAACCCCTCCACCACGATAAGGTGATGGCTCAAGGAAGGGATGTATATATATATATATATATATATATATATATATATATATATATATATATATATATATATATATATATATATATATATATATATATATATATATATATATATAAAATGAGCATACTTTATACATAAAATGTATGTTGTATAATTATTATAATTGGATATCCTTGCATAACTGAATAACCTTTATGGCACAATAACAATTCAATACATTTGTGGTCACTGCAGTATTTGGATTTAATAATTGTCATGTGGGAAAAGACTGACTTGCATAAATAAGTAGAGCCGAATAATGCAGTCAAGGAGCTTTTGAATTCAGCCAAGTGAAAAATGACAGCTGACCAATTAACTTTTTAGTTCCCTCTTCTTTCTCTTTCAGATCAGTTTCATAGTTTTTATGAACAGTTCGAAAATGCCTTTCCACATTTTCCTTCTTTGAAATAGCAATGATAGATTTACAGATCAGACAAACGCACTTTGATTGCGACATTGTGAGACAAAAATCCTCTTCCAGTTCCACATCCAGCCAATACCCTCCCCAAACAATTTTTTTTAAAATCCCTTATTTTTTTATATAAATTGGAAAGCTAACTAGATCACAGCTGGAGTTTTGCAGTAGCTTGCACGTTTGATCGTGCATGCGGAGTGACCAGTGTGTTAGAAGAGAAGAGATCTCAGACTGGCTGCCCTGTATGTCAATCAAGTGGCAAATTCCATAGGGAGGATATATGATAGACTAACGTTTAAAAAAACAAAATTTTAATGCAACGCGATCTACCTGCACTATCCTTGTGATCTACTGGTCAATCGCGATTGACGCATTGGTCACCCCTGCTATAAACTCACTTCACAGTGGGAAAGTAGCAGGCCCTGATGGCTACCCTGCCAAATTTTATAAAATATTTCTCAGTTAAGCTAGCTCCCCTTTCATTAGCAACATTTACAGAATCTAGAGACAATAAAATTGTACCTTAAACTTTTCACCAAGCATTAATTACCATCTTTCCTAAGCGAAATAAGGACTAATTACAATGTGCATCATACAGACCAATTTCACTTCTGAATAATGATGTTAAGATATTCTCCAAAATCCTAGCTAGAAGACTTGAGAAAGTGCATCCTTCTGTAATATCACAAGACCAAACTGGATTTAGTTAAGGCAGACACTTAGCTTCCAATCTTCAACGTCTATTTAATGTAATATATACATCCACAAAGTCTAACACCCCAGAGATATTATTATCGTTGGATGCAGAAAAAGCAATTGATATGTTGGAATGGAACTACCTTTTTACTACATTAGAGAAATTTGGGTTTGGCCTCAATGTTTGTACATGGATCAAACTACTGTATACCAGTCCAGAATCTTCAGTTTATATTAATTTAGACTACTTCGAACTAGAATATGGTACTAGACAAGGTTGTCCCTTGTCAACATTGAGACACTGGCAGTTCACTGTTGAAATGCTTATGAGATAAAGGTGATTATCAGAAAAGGACTTGAACAGAAAAATTCTCTATATGCAGACGATATGATACTGTCAAATCCACAAAATACTGTGCCTGCAAGGCTAACAGCACTAACATCATTTCAAAAGATTTATGCTCTCAGACTTAGTTTGAATAATCATCTCAGATCAGTTTAAATACATCATAAGTAAACATAAAGCTCTTTATCAACAAAATTTTGCCATCTCTATGGAAAAAATTAAGCAAGACTTGCATCTATGGTCTACCCTTCATCTCACTTTAGCTAAAAGAATTAACATTGTCTTGATGAATATCCTTCCTAAGCTTCTTTTTCTATTTCAAAAAATTTCATTATACATCAATAAATCATTTTAAAAAAAATTTATTCAACTATATCCTCATTTGTTTGGAATTCAAATCATCCACATTTCAAAGGGCAACCCTACAAAGAAGGTGGCATGGCTCTACCTAACTTTCAGTTTTATTACTGGGTGGCAAATATACAAGCTATAAAAACTTGGACATTGACACAAATAGATGAACATACACATGCTTCCACAATAGAAATAAAATCCTGTAGTATTTCTTTGTATTCCTTGCTTTGTACCCTAAAAAGTACAAGTCATCGTCAATATAGTAACAACCCAATTGTACTTCACTCACTCAGAATATGGAATCGATGTAGAATGTATTTTAAAATAAAGAAGCTTTTATCTGTGACATCTCTACATGAATACCACCTTTTTCAACCCTCGCAAACATACGCAATTTTTAATGTCTGGAAAACATTTTGGGATTAGATCACTTAGAGATCTGTACATAGACAATGTCTTTGCATCCTACAGACAATTACACTCCAAATTTAACTTTCCAGCAATACATTTTTTTCACTACCTTTAAATAAAAAACTTTGTTAAACTAAACCTTCCCAATTTTCCTCACCTTCAATCTACTGTACCTCTATGCCGGAAAAAAGTTTACATTTTATAGATCCCTCCCTTTCAAAGATCCAAGAGTACAGTGGGAAAAGGATCTCTCACTCAACATCTCAGAACTGGAGTGGAAGGTAGCAATGCATAAAATTTATTCAATCTCTATATGCACAAAATATTTTTCCACAAGCAAGATCCAACCTGCTAATGTTGCAATCAAGTTCCAGCCTCACTGGCCACAAGTTTTGGGTGTGCACCAAAGTAACATCATTCTGGACCAGAATCTTTAAAAGGCTTTCAGACAGCCATGATGTCACAATTCCTCCTAATCCATTAATAACCGTGTTTGATGTACTTCCAGATGGGCTTAAAGTGGAGAAGGACAAACTATTATAAGTCAGTGGGTAACTGATATTATGTACTATTTGAAATGGAAAAAATCTAATTCTCACTTAGAGGATCTGTACAAAACATTTTCAAAACCTGGCTGGATCTAATCGATAACATTTTAGAATAAGCATTTAAATTGATGAACCAGATTATCTCCCCTCTTTTTATTCTATTTATTTTTATTCATTTATCTATTTACTTATTTTTACTATTTTAAAGTTTTACTCTGCTGGCCTTGTTCTTCTTCACATGGGCAGAGTTTGATTTTTTATTGTTAAACTTGACTTGCTTGTATGGAATATTATTTGATTTTAATAAAATCAATGAAATCCAAAAAATAAGAATAAGCAGAGAAAAATACTTTATCTGAAAAGTAAGAGAAGTTTGAATTGCTCAATTGAAGTGAGATATTTAATCCTCCCTTTTGTAATCCTCAACTGGCTTTATACCAGACTGTTCCTTAGGTGGGATTCTTGATAACCTGATCTCCCAGGCAAGCATTTTTCTAAAGGAAGGATTCTGTGATCAATAATCTACTCAAATTATGTGTATTAACCCCTGTTCACAAACCACAGAGAATGAATGAAAAGGGAACAAAATAAAACTCTCCTGGAGAAATGTCAGATGAGAACATTGAAATAGGGCAACTTTAATTGAATATCGTACAGTTAGAGAAATTTGACATTCTTTCAATTTTTAAAAAAAGTTGCCATCTGTAATTCAAAACAAAAAAAGAAGATTTTGTGTCATATTTGTAAGTAGATGTGATGTGATAGGTACAATTTTCAGATTGAGAGTAAGCACAGGTTTTCTTTTTTTAATTAACCGGAGTGTATGACACACATATTCTCTGTAAATAGAAGATAACTTTATAAATATTTGAAGAGATGAAAATCCCTGTGGTATTTTTTATTTGGTATTTGGATACATAATGGAATACTTAAAAACCACAATGTTTCAATTTTAAAGTTCATCCAATGATTAATAACATGAAGTTTTAATTGTGTGAGTTTCACATGATTTATTCATTAGTTTGTTTTTATCAAAAGTGTACAAAACATTAAGATTGATCACTTTTATAGGATATGGAAATATAATCCATTAATGCTAATATTATTGTATTACATTTTTAAATTATAATAGTTTTCTAGTCAATATTAATGCTGTTAAATGTATGCGTACTACTAGCTTAAACCACTGATTGCACAACTGCTTCCAATAATGTTAAGTATCTATAGTTTTTGAAGTATATAACAATCTTCAGTTTAAAGACAGGTGACATTTGAAAACTCTTATCTGTAGTGGTGGACAGATATCTGAACATAACCGCTTCATTAAATAACCAAGAATTTGGTCAGCTTGGGAGTTTTTCTAATAATCATAATATTTCTAGATTATACATTAAAACAATTAGACTTATTGCAACCCAAAAGTATAAGACAGTAAATTTGTTAGTGTTAGGAATGTGCCCCATGTCAACGGAAGGCAACATAGTCTAGACTTGCAAGGTCCTGGGAAGGACAGCCAGTATGTCACCACCTATGGCATGGAGAATTTGCCAGGAATACTTGTGTCACTAGGGAAAGTTCCTCAGGGGCGCTAACAGGCCTTTGAATGGTGGTCAGTTAACGTGAACGTACTTAAATAGGGTTACCCAAATGTATTCCCTAGCTCTGGGGTTAAAAGTCCCTTCTAGCCAGTCCAGTGAACTTCATGGTAGAAGGGTAGCTGCCAGAAGAAAATAATGCCACAGTTTTGGAAGTAGGGTGATTTGTGCTGGGAGTGATGGAAGGTGTTTCATAGTGAGTAAATAGACCAGACACCTCATGGTGTAGTCAGGAACACTTTTTTTAGGAAGGTCAGAAGGCCTAGGTTTTGTTGTTTTAAACCATTATTTATTGTTTCCTTTCCCTGTTATTTTTATTACTTTAATTTTCTAGTTGGAAATGGGTCTTAACTGCTCCTAACTTCCACAAGTTGCTTTCTAAAAATGACTATGAATATACATTAAGTAATTAAAAATGTATTTTGCAAACAAAACAAAAATTCAAAATGAAAATACTGTGTTAGTAACTTGAATGAATATTTAATAAATTTTACAATATCAACTATTGACTGGTAAGTCAAATGCAACTTAATAACTGTAGTTTTTTGTTTTAACTAACAAACCTGGAACTAACAATTTCTGGACTTTTTGTAGTCACAACATTTCCATACTTCTTCCCAAGGGTAATTAGTTTTTGTTATGCTTGTGCATTAACCAGATTTTTTTTTTGTTTCACATGGACTGTTTTGTAGTAGGGCAAAATAATATTCATAAGGGTTATATCAGGAAAGATTTAAAGCTGCAATGCTGAGATCAATAGAATACCTCATTTTACTTGACATTTAGGGTCGATCATAATGAGTGCTGATGAATGTTATTTTGAAAGCCCAAAGCTCAATGACAGCAATAGAAAAGACAACTAAGAAAAACTAATGAAACAGTAGAAAAAGGATAACAATGTAATGTTATAATGCACAAAGAATGAGGGTGCTTTGTTGGTCATACCACACAAATCAGACGTCTAAGGAAGTTACTTCAGAATTGGTTTAACTAAATGCTCAGCTAAGTTAGATCTTACGAGATGCAGAAGCCATAAAAGCGTCTGTGTCCATATCACAAAAATTATTTTAATTGATTATCCATGAAATTTACCTTTTATTAAGTTTTGTTTTAGACTATCATTGCTTAATGGATATATAGGTGTCCCATCTTGTCTGCAGGTATATGGTTCTAGTGTTAGGGTTAGGGCAAATGCTTAGGACTTAAATAAAAACATAAAGATGACTGCATGCATTAAGCGAACACAAGTACTTGTACAGCGGGACTGAGGGTTGTCTGGGCTTAGGTCTGCCGTGACTCAGGGGCACTAACAGGCCTTTCTTTGAATGTCAGCATCAGCCTCTGTATGTTATTTCTTGTGCATATTTAGCGGGCAGTACTGCATACTAGAGTTTGAAATGGTCTTTAACAAGAATATGTTGAATTTTTTTTTTAGATTTTTGGATGCCACACTTGTGAATATGGTGGGATGACTGTACTAGATGATCATCTGCTGAAAATGTCAGCTCTTTGTATCAGTCTACAAATCATATACATGTAATGTTAAATGAAACAATTAATGTGAAATGATTTTGCAGCAGAAATTAATTATATTTCACTTTTAGTGAAATTCTTCACCTTTGTGCAAATAAAATGGTGTTTATTTTCTGTCTGGAAGCACTTTCATGCACTAATTTCTCATGTGTCTATCTGTTATTTTATTTATTTATTTAAATAAAGATCACAAGAAGTCTGCATATTCTCAGCTAGGTTGCAAGGTAAAGGAGGTGGGGTGGGGTTTGGCAGCAGCGACTTTTTGTGTACTCAGTTTTATTATGGAGAACACACAGTAATGAACACGATGGTGCATTAGTTGTGTTTTCATTTGGAAAATATACAGCATGTCACATTTTTATAAATATTTCTGGTAATGTGAATGAGAGCATACATAGAATGATTTTACCAGTATGATATGGACTATGTGTGTTACAGCTGCAGAAAAGAACACAGACAAATGGTGTGAATGAGAGTTTCGGAAACAATATTCCATGTTTTCTACATCAAAAAAGTAAAACCTAATTTTTGTATTTTGTATTTGTAAAATCACCTGCAAAATGAATGTTAGTGTCAGTTTTGCAAAACTGTATGTGAATTGAAACATGCCTGTTACTACGGTGACTAATTACCTGTATCACTCAGTACACACATAAGCTCAAGACACATAAAGACTACAACAACAGAAATATACTTCATGGTACACACTGACACCGTTGTACATTTGTAAGCAAGCAATGGAGGAAGACTGACAGTATCTATTAAAAACAATACCATAAGTGCAAACAGAAACCATTTTGATATTAGTCTGTCAGGTACCTGACAAAATACCATTTACAGTTGTACTTTCTAGAGGTCCAAGTAAAATAACCTCTTGGACTGTCCTGGAAGGTGAAAAAATACGCTACATCACTAAACTTACAGTATTCAAAAACGGTGTCATAAAAATTCAACATCTGGCCATTGAGCACAGTGCAACCTGCCTACAGTTTTTCTTTCAGCAATCAGATTAAATCTGGGATTACCAGTATGTTGAAATATCCTGACACCTACTGTATGTTATTTCCTTAGGTAAATAAAGTACATGGCATTCCTGGACAGTAAAACAGAAAGTTATTGCATGAATTATCCTATACATTTTTGAACTAATCTTATCAAGGCAAAAAAATTTAAAATTCGGCCAAATTAACTTATTTGGCTGAAAGAAACAACACTTTGTTAAGTAAAATCATCTAACAAAATAACTCTTTCTCTGCTGCCAAAATTTGTTTTTTTTCACTGTCACCAAGGAAATGTTGTGTTCAGAATTATAATACAATCTGAAGGAGAACACCAGGCCTCCTGACTGTGAATTAACTAAAACTTGTTCCTAAAGTATCACAAAAATCTTACATATTGTGGCAAATGTATATAAAAAAACATAGATGACATCTTTGCATCCTAAGAACAATTACACTACAAATTTAACTTCCCATCAACACAATTTTTCCACTATGTCCAGATTAGAAACTTTGCTAAACAAAATCTGCCCAATTTTCCTCACCTCCCATCTAATTTTATTGTGGAAGAAATACTGATCAGTCTTGAGGTCTCAGACAGCATTTCTGTAATATATAAAAATGTTTCAAAGTTCCTTCCTTTCAAATATCTCAGAGTACAGTAGAGAAAGGATCTCTTACTCAAAATTTCAGAAAAGGAGTGGAAGGTAGCCATGCACAGAATTCACTTGCGCTCCATATGCACAAAGCTTACTATTTTTCAACTTAAAATCTTTTATCGAGCGCCTCTATCTCATGTAAAATTGTCCAAAATGTTTCCAGAGCAAGATCCAAACTGTGAACATTGCAATCGAGCTCTAGCCTCACTAGGCCACATCTTTTGGGTGTGCACCAATTTAACATCATTCTGGACCAAAATTTTGAAATGTCTATCAGAGAGCCTGATTGTCACCATCCCTCCTAATCCACTAACAGCTGTGGTGTACTCCCAAATGGGCTTAAAGTGGAGAAGGACAAACAAACTGTAATTGCTTTTACTTCACTATTAGCACGTAGACTTATCTTGCTCAGCTGGAAAAATCCTAGCCCACCTCTTTTAAGTCAGTGGGTAACTGATGTTAGATACATTTTTGAAATTGGAAAAAATATAATTCTCACTTAGAGGATCTGTTCAAAACCTTTTTAAAATGTGGCAGGATCTAATTAATAGCTTTTCAGAATAAGCATTTATATTAGAAAGTGTAATTCTCTCCCTTCTTTTCTACTCTTAAAGTTTTACTCTGGATGTTGGTCTTCCTCACTTTCTCCAGGGGTGAATTGAATTTAGTTTTGTCAAGTTTGACTTGTTTGTATGAAATGTTACTTGCTTTTAATAAATTCAATAAAATAGAAAAAATCACTTCAGAGGAAGACATTCTGCAATTTAAAGAGACAGACTTTTTCAGGAATTTATTTGTAATCTCAGGAACATGACCTAGTATTTCCCTTATCTAAAACCTAGGATAATTACAAAGAATGTGTTACCTCTGCTTATGTGTGAACAAGGTCCATCCAAGCACACAACAAGACATACCTTATGCAAGCTGAGTTTAGTTTAATATAAATTAATAATACATTTTTAACTGAAGTTACTGACAATGATTATGTAATTACCAGCTTTAACAAGTGGTGCATAATATATTGGCCGTTGTAAGGAGCGAGGGTTCGGCCAGTTGACTGGTCAGCTGATCTCTGTGCTGTCAAGATGTGGAAAAGGCACTAAAGTAGGCAAAGTAACAAAAACGTAAAATATGTGTCAAAAACTAGCTGGGTCTTTTATATTTTATTTATATATCACATTTTCATACAAAAAGTAGCTCAAAGTGCTTTACATAATGAAGAAAAGAAAAATAAAAGACAAAATAAGAAATTAAAATAAGACAACATTAGTTAACATAGAATAGGAGCAAGGTCCGATGGCCAGGGTGGACAGAAAAAAACAAAAAAAAAAACTCCAGACGGCTGGAGAAAAAAAATAAAGTCTGCAGGGGTTCCAGGCCACGAGACCGCCCAGTCCCCTCTGGGCATTCTACCTAAAATAAATTAAACAGTCCTCTTTGTAGTTAGGGTTCTCACGGAGTCACTTGATGTTGATGGTCATACAGACTTCTGGCTTTTAAACCATCCATCATTGTTGGAACATCACGGTGCTTTGAGTAGATGGTGGTAAATGACACCGGAAAAGGAAACAGAAGAGAGAGTAGGGGTTAGTACAGATTTTAGAGCCACCATGAATAGTTATTATAATGAGTTAGATATACAGAGTATCAGGATTTTAATTACAGTGAAGTTATGAGAAGGCCATGTTAAAGTAATGTGTTTTCAGCAGTTTTTTAAAGTGCTCTACTGTATTAGCCTGGCGAAGTCCTATTGGCAAGCTATTCCAGATTTTAGGTGCATAACAACAGAAGGCCGTCTCACCACTTTTAAGTTTTGTTCTTGGAATTCTAAGGAGATACTCATTTGAGGATCTGAGATTACGATTTGGAATATAAGGTGTCAGACATTTCGATATATAAGATGGGGCGAGTTTATTTAAGGCTTTATAAACCATAAACAGAATTTTAAAGTCAATCCTGAATGACACAGGTAACCACTGTAGTGACATCAAAACTGGAGAAATGCGCTCAGATATTCTTTTTCTAGTTAGGATTCTAGCAGCTGCATTTTGCACTAGTTGCAAATGATTTATGTCTTTTTTTACGGTCCTTTGTCATGCCCAAAAACAGTAACCAAACATTGTAGTCAGTTTTATGAAATAATACAGTTTAAAAAATCATTTTGAAATAAACACTTCAAAGAAATTCTAAAGTTTCTGTCTGTAGTCTTGGATAGCCAGGAAGTGCCAGCACCAACCTTTGTACAGTTGTATTCATGACATCTCAGGCCTCGTCATCCCTGGGTAGCAACACCATGGTGACCAAACACAAATGTTCACAAAATTGTGGTGCACATACCAAACAATAATGGTGCTGCGATAAGACTTGAAAAAATTTTAACCTTAAGAAAAACACTTTGGAAGTGAAATTATGCGATGTGGGTTCTCTGATGTACACAAATAGAACCTACAGGATACAGAAGAATGTCAGAAAAAAATAAAAAAGAAACCAAATAAATGCAGACTCTGACTTTGCTTGTTTAAAACTCATTTTCCAGAAATATATTTTATTTTTTCCCTTTCTGGTATTATCCACTTTGGTCGTATTTTTAACCAAAGTTTTTAAGACCCCCGTATTATTGGGCAGAGTGGTAGCTCTGAGGCTAAGGATCTGTGCTGGGATCTGGAAGGTTGCCGGTTCAAATTCCCATTACTGCTAAAAAAAAATCCTATTCTGCTGGGCCCTTGAGTAATGTCCTTAACCTTCAATTGCTCCAGGGTCTCTGTACAATGGCTGCCATTGCGCTCTGACCCCATGGGGTATGTAAAAACTAACAAATTCCTAATACAAGAAATTGTATAAGACAAAATAAAGAGAAAAAAATAGCATTTATTTAAATAAATATGCATGTTGTCAAGTACAGTATGTACTGTAAATATTATGTCTTTATGTAATTTGTTGCTGCAGTACCTGTAGATCTGTGTAAGAGCTCTGGACAGCTGTCTATCCTACGTCACTCACAGCTGCTTCCATATAAGTGAATGGAAGCATTTTTCTCAGGGAACAGTAGTGGTTCCCTTAGGCAGAAGGTAAAAGGCCAGCGGCTAAGAGTGACTGGTAAAAATGCGGTGTTATGCCACTTTTGGGGACAATAAAACTGCAGCAGTATGCATATGTGGATCCTGGCTCCTTTGTGTTTGCCTCTAGAATTTTTCATTTTCATATACATTTTTCTTTTAATATCTCAAATGAATTTGAGTACATTATGCAGTAATTTGTTTGCCTAGGAAATGGTAGCAAGTGAAACCACATACGCAGCACTTAACTACTGTTACTCATAATTTTAAATTTTAATTTTAAAAACTGAAAAAACTTCAGTTACAGAAATCATAATACTTTTACATATCTATTATTCTAACCCATCATTTGGATCATCATGACACATGTAGAAGTGCAACATGCCAAAAGCAGGTTTTATGGATCAAAGGTATGTAAGGTGGCACTTGTACTTATTGCTTTTCATTTGCTCTTTCAATATTTATTGCAAGTTCAGTTACTATTTTATTGTCAGTATAGAATGAGCTTATTACTGGCACAACCAGTAATGAATAACTAATGTCTATTTTCAGATAGACACGTTTCAGCCAGTTCTCTGGCACTGTTAGTATTAGCTTTGACTTTTACTTGCGCTGAGTCCCATTTAAATGTGTGTCTGGTCGAACTTGTATGTGTGTAAATCAGAGACCATATGTGCTTTGTTCTGACTGCATTGTGATGGTTCTGTATACGTGTGGTGAGTGTTTTTGATGTTTGTCCCAAGTATACAGCTGGGCATGGATCACATGGTATGCCGTAAACTACATTCCATGTCTCTGCTGCAGATTACTTGCTTATAGCATTAAAAAGGACTATACACAGAATTTTTGTAAAGTTGTGCTCTATTTTGATGCCTGATATGGACAGATTATGTGCAGTATCTTTGGTAACCTGTGATGTTAATGAAGTGTGTGCCAGGTGGTATGGGGTTGGAGTCGATTGCTTGTTGGGGTCCCTGGCATCTCCTATGTAAGCATTGTCTGATGAATGTCCATGGGTAGCCATTTGATGTGAACAGCAGGAAAAGAAAGTAACAAGGTTCATGAGTCCAGGAAAATAACTGGTTACTTGAGTGAGGTCTAGGTCCTATCCACACTAGTTCATTTTTGTTTAAAAACACTGAAATTTGTCTCCTTTTTTGTCTTTTGTTCACACTATCCCCGCATTTTAATCTGATGAAAATGAATACTTCTAAGAGTGCTCTCCAGATCTGGAGACCTATAAAAACATTGGCACAGCGTTTCAATGTGTACAGATGAAAGAGATTATTTCTGAAAACAGGGACTCCATCGCGCTCTGGTTGGTTTGTGCATATTAAGTGGCTCTTCTCTGATTGAATCCTCCCTATTGCAATGTTCGTGATTGGTCACTCTTCATGGAAGAAAAACATATTTTAACATAGCAAGCTTGTTGGTGCTTGTTGTGTTACTTACCTGTACAGTATGCAAATAATTTGCTTTTGGTGTGCTTTCTTAGAAGTAATGTTCATGCAACTACTCATAAGGTACATCAGATTTGCCAGTTGTATATGTGCTCACACTGCACAAGCTCATTCAGTTCAATTTGAAAATATATACAGTATCTACTACGGTGGACTGGCACCCTGCCCGGGGTTTGTTTCCTGCCTTGCACCCTGTGTTGGCTGGGATTGGCTCCAGTAGTTAGGATATAGTGGATTGGACACAGCATCTATGTGGTACACTCACTGCAGCCTCCATCCATCCATCCATTTTCCAACCCGCTGAATCCGAACACAGGGTCACGGGGGTCTGCTGGAGCAAATCCCAGCCAACACAGGGCACAAGGCAGGAACCAATCCCGGACAGGGTGCCAACCCACCGCTGGACACACCCACACACCAAGCACACACTAGGGCCAATTTAGAATCGCCAATCCACCTAACCTGCATGTCTTTGGACTGTGGGAGGAAACCCACGCAGACACGGGGAGAACATGCAAACTCCAAGCAGGGAGGACCCGGGAAGCGACCACGGGTCTCCTAACTGCGAGGCAGCAGCCCTACCACTGCGTCACCATGCCACCCTCACTGCAGCCTTTGCATAATAAATATTGGGTAGTGTGGTGAGCGGCAGGGGGCGGTACTGAGCTGAGACGCCTGGAAGGACAGGAAGAGGGACTAGTCCTCCTCCGGACCACAAGAGGGCAGCCGCCCTGGTTGGTATGGGGACCACGGGAACAGAGCATGGAAGCTAAGCTCTATAGGGGCCCGTGGTCACCGCCAGGGGGTGTCCAGATGCCTGAAAAGCCCTGGACGTCAGCACTTCTGTCACACCCGGAAGTGCTGGCAGAAGGATTACCAGGGACAACCTGAGTGCCTGGTGTGGCGGAAATGCCGGTGGAAGTTCATCAGGAGGCACCTGGAGCACATCCGGGTGAACATAGAAAGTGCCACCTCCCTCCATTTGGCAGCTGGAGTCGGTGGAAGTGGACAGAGCTTGGAGGAGAGGAGTGGAGGCAGTGAACAAAGGCACTGGAAGAGGCCTGGACTGAGGATGCTTGGTGCAGGGGCACTGGGCTGTGTGATACTTGTAAATATTGTAAATAAAGCGTGTGTGGTGATCTGAAACGATGTCTGCCTGTCTGTTTCCGGGCTGTTCCCCACAGTAGTTTGAATACGACATCAGAAAATCAGCTCATGAGATTGCTTACAGTACAAGACAGATGACTTAAATTTCTGACAGGACAGAAAATCTTCTGCTCAGGCAACAGCCCAATCCTAAGAGACAATTGGGCATCACAACCACTCTCATAATGCATGTGAAATGACAGCTGATTAAGCTGAAACTTGAACTCAGAAAATCGGTTGAAGACTGTAAGTCTGGCCTCAGATCATTCCAAAACCACACAGTGTATCCCCAGTTTAAGATGTTTACGCTTACACACACAGTGTAGGCAGAAGATTCACTCATATACATTTTGGGTCAATATAGCATGGATGAAAATACTTTCATAAACAATGTGAAAATGCTAGAGTGGATGACTGGTTTTGTTTGAAAATGCCATTATTAAATGAAAACATAGTTGTGTGCATGTAGCCCTAGTTTGGCCCCTAGTTTTGTGCTTTAAATTCCAGTTCTTGTGGATGAAAAATGAGTTTAGGGGTGATTAGGGTTTGCTCAAAGGCTTGGTATTAAGAGGAGGAGGACACCTCACTAGACAACAGGGAAAAATTGATCTGTATAGGAAGGCCCAGTTTTTTCTTGGTTTTTAACATTTTATTTTTTAGTTTGTGTTTGAATCATATGTCCCTTTGTGTGTTTTTCTTCAATTATGCCACAACATTTCATATCTAGAATATGTATCTTGGCAATTTTACATGTTGTAGTGATCTTTGAGGCTGCAGTCGCTTTATAGACAGTGTATATAGTTTTACATTTCCCAAAATGTTAAGGTAAACAGTGAATGTAAATTGACAATGTATGCATGAGTACGCTCTGTGATTCAATTTATCATTCTTATTTTCCTTCAAGTGAAGTTCTACATAACTCCTTATCAGGAAAAATGCTTGCAATAAAAGCATCATGAGAGGTGTTATTGGGAAACTGCAGCACTGCACTACATAAAGTGTAGCAGAAAGCAAAAACCTTTGCTAGAGTGTTAAGAAAGACAGGTTCACTTCAAAATAGGCATAGTGAAAAAGTAAAACATTTTTGTATTAGCAAGTCTGTTATAAAAAGAAAGAACCAGCAAATAGTCATATACAAAAAAGAAAAAAAACAAGCAACATTTTCAAAAAGTACAAAGAAGAAGCAGAATCCAACAACAGAGAAAATCAGATCAAAGTTCCACATAAACACAATGAACACCAAGGCACAAGGAGAGCTCAACGTGCTGGCTGTTGCAATGACACAAAGTACACAATGCCAGAGCATCACCACAATTTCATCACCCCTTTTTCATTACCCCTACCATTCTCATCATATGACTTCTGCATTTTAAGTGTTGCAGAACAACACACAATGGTAAGTGAGACCAGAGCAAACTGCAAACAGTGGAAGGGCTGGGGATGAATTCCTTGCCAATTCCTGACACAATAGGCATATGGAAGAAGCAGACACTTGATTGGATAAAATATCAATAGTAAGCTTGTAAAATGGATGAGAGGATATCAATTCAAACGATTTCCAAACAATTTGGTACCAGAACAAGTTGGTCAAGTGATGAACACTCACCAATTGCTATGCATTCTTTCCTCTGTGATATTTTTCTAGTTTTCTACATATAGATGTGACATTATTCTGTGAGAATGGGGCTCAGTCCACTGACAAATGATTCTCTACCTGTTTGTTTGATGAACTTTAAACAGACTCTTAGTTATTGAAAACACTTTTGAAACCTTTTATTCAGAACCATTATACTGGATAGATGTGTCCTTAAATCTGAATCCTTTTCATTTTGGAGTAACTGTGTTTCCTTTTGGTAGAGCATTGAACTTAACCTGAAGGTCCCTGGATGTCCCTAGAATGAAGTTGGAGGGACAGACAACATGATGAAGAAAGACCAAAAGGGAGAGATATATTACAGTTGAACCTGGACAGGGTCAAGGTTTACTATTCCAGGCATGAACTATGTCAGTTCTGACAGGACCTCAGACCTCCTTTTATTTGGATCTTTAAAGCTCACTGAAGCTGGGGCTATGCCACCTTGGAGTCTGTCCTAGACATACAGCTGCTACTCCCATGAGCCTGCTTCTGTCACTTCAGCGCATCTAATTTTGCCTTCAGCCTTGCTCCCTTGATGTCATAAGTCCACACGGTAGCCTGCAGCCACACCAGATTGCAGTCTATTCTTGTCATGGCTCATTAGCCTGCAGCCACACTCTTTTGGAATCTAGTCTTGTCAGCTATCAGAGGCCTGCAGTCGCTCACACTCTTCTCCCTACTGTATATTTCATTCCCTGTGCCTGCCGAATCTCCTGCCCCCGCACACCCCACCCTCCCCCTTATCTGTCTGTCAACCATTGCTCATGGTCCCAGCCCTTCCCTTTTCTCCTCCCCTCTCTTCACTACTCTGTCTCTCTCCCAGCCTCTCCTTCTCTGTCTTCAGAATGCTAATTTTTGCATCATAGCATCAGAGGTCATTTTCATTGCGGTGGAAGACCCCTTTTAAGACAGAGCTGTAAATTCCTCTGTCCTGCCCTCTGTCAATTTCTTTGTCTTCTGCTTAAAAAGTCACAACAGAAGAGAAACAGAAAAGTGAAGGATAGAAAGAAAGAAAGAAAGAAAGGAAGAAAGAAAGAACCTACTCGAGTAGATGCTGCAGTGCAAGGGGAAAACTGGGCAGCTAATACCGTGTCTCACGCAATGAGAATGAATGGTGATGGAGGGAATGATACACAGTGAGAGGCAGGTGCACCATTACAGCATCCTCTGGACATCTGAGAGTAAAGGGAGAGCAAGCGAGAGAGAGAGAGCGTGTATTGACAGGGGGGTGGCGGGACACATGCGTCGTAAACAGAATAGTGTGTCATTTTTGTGCCCTGAAGGGGAGAGAAGGAGCATGTCGACAAGGAAGCACTGCTGGGGCACTGCGTCTGACCCTCTGAGGGAGACAGACAAGCCAGGAGAGGGACCGAAAGGGAAAGCCTAATTGATTCTCTGTATTGTCATTAGGGAAAAATATGTGTGCGTGCTGGGCCTGATCATTTCTTGGCTTTCATCTTTATGCCTCCATCAGCAAGCGTGGGCCATCCTTACTTCATTCCTAAGAGAGAGAGCTAGAGAGAGAGAGGGAGGGCGGGAGGGAGGGAGGGAGGTAGACACAAGCAAGCTGCTGTCGCTTTTTCCTGTATTCTAAAGAACTGCAGATGGAAAGAGAATGAGAGAGAGAGAGGGAGAGAGAGAGAGAGATGCAGAGAGAGAGAGAGAGACTGTAGAATCTGGTTGCTTTCAATGATGTGAAGAATTGCAGAGGCAAAGGAGAGTGGATTGAGCAAGAGAGTGTGAAAGACAAAGACAGGAAAAGAAAGAACACTCACTGTTGTGTACCCATCTGTTTAAAGAAAATACAGAGCAGGAAAAAAACACGGGGGGAGAGAGAGAGTGAGAAAATTGACTGTTGGTACATGCCGAAGATTTGTAGAGGGAGGGAGGGAAAGAGGGGGATGAGTGGGTGAGAGAGAGAGAGAGAATGCACCTTTTAGATAGATAGATAGATAGATAGATAGATAGATAGATAGATAGA
This sequence comes from Polypterus senegalus, assembly GCF_016835505.1. NCBI lineage: Eukaryota > Metazoa > Chordata > Cladistia > Polypteriformes > Polypteridae > Polypterus > Polypterus senegalus. Next base: position 124,171,599 of record NC_053162.1, read on the forward strand.
TAGATAGATAGATAGATAGATAGATAGATAGATAGATAGATAGATAGATAGATGTCTTCAAAAAAAAGGAGGAGGAGTGCAGAAGAAGGAAATAAGGAGTAGGAGGCATGCATGCATGCGTGTGCGTGTGTGGACGGAATTATACTTCTCTTCACTGTGCTTCCCTTATCCCACTTGGAATACAATGCCTGTCCCAGGATTAGAAATATCTGACCATCGGACATCACCTCCCTGTTGAGAGCACACAGAGCTTGTTCCAGCAATGGGCTGTATAGGGTCCCGGACGATCAGTAAGTATCTATCTATCTATCTATCTATCTATCTATCTATCTATCTATCTATCTATCTATCTATCTATCTATCTGTCTGTCTAGTTTGTCAGTTTGTCTATCTGTCTTTGTTTTGTGTTAGTTTCATTAGAGTCGGTCACAGGATGGATGCCCGTAAATATTTTGATTTACTGGTTATGCAGACACAGAGTGAGCGCAAGCAAGGCAGGAGGAGGAGGAGGAGGAGGAGAAAGAGGATGTGGAAAATACAGCAGAAGGCAAGAAAAAGGGCAGAGTAAAGAGCAACAGAGTGGGGAAAAGCATGGCAGTAAGGGAATTGAGGGCTTGAAGGATATAATAGATAGGGGAATAAGAAAGAAAAGGATAAGTGGGCGGAGAGAAGGAGACAGAGGCAAAGGAAGGAGAGATATCATAGCAGAAAAAAGAGGGGGGTGAAGTAATGTGAGTGGATGGCATGCAGAGAATATCAAATAGATAGATAGATAGATAGATAGATAGATAGATAGATAGATAGATAGATAGATAGATAGATAGATAGATAGATAGATAGATAGATAGATAGATAGATAGATAGATAGATAGACCTGTACACTTGTGCCCCTCTGACCAAAGTGTGGGTCTGCTGGTCTGAATCTGATGGTCAATGTGGAGATATTAACTAGTTTTAGAATGTCCCCCAGATACCTGAAGAGGCAGGTTCAGTGGAGTGTTTGAAAAATGTATAAGAATTAGTGAGGTGGCAGTAGTGTAATACCATCAGGCTTGGTGTCAAGAGGTGACATGACCAGATTGACTGGTATTAGAAGGGTAACTTTGAACTACAATGGGGATTTGAGTGTCTTGCTGGGTAAAGCAAAGTCTAAAATAATCACATATTATGAGTTCTTAACTACTGATACACAATTTAATTTTCAAACACATAATTAATTTTTGTCTCTCCCAAAAGCTACCTTTAACTTCCCTAATGTATTATAATAGTTGAAACCTGCATGTTAATTCTTGTAATTTCTCTTAAGCTGAAGAGGCTTTTGCTTGGGAGGTTCCTCAGGGATTAGTTAGCAAGGCCAGGACTAAAAAGAACTTGATTTTCTCAAAATCTAAAAAAAGAGTGTGCATATTTCAGATCCTACAAGTGTCACTACAGACTCCTGTTAATTGTTTTGGATATAGAGCACTATATATAAGTAAGGGAGTCTCTCTAATTGTCTCTAAGCTATTATCTTTTTAATTATAAGACTAGCATGTAACCTTTTATTTGTGGATTTAGCTAACTGGTTATGTGTTGTCCATATTTATATTTGACTGGCCTACACAATTTACTTTTCTACTAGCAATGTTTGCTTCTTTTTTAATGTATGCATATACTGCTTTATTATTATTCAATTATTATATTAAATGTTGTTTTGTAAGGCTACTTGAGTTGCAATTACGTTTACAGTGACAGGAGAAAATAAAATGCAAGTGCTTTTTTGCTGCTGAATTAGGCTCTGGCCCATGCTCATAATAACAAAGTGAATACAATGAAGGAAGTTGATTCAGCATACATTTCATCATAATATTTAAGATTTTTTTTTTCTCTATTTATAAGGCTTAACTTGCTTCGGCAGTTTTTACTATCTATCTATCTATCTATCTATCTATCTATCTATCTATCTATCTATCTATCTATCTATCTATCTATCTATCTATCTATCTATCTATCTATCTATCTATCTATCTATCTATCTATCTCAAGTTTTAGGGTGCTGCCTTTGCAACTTTGTCTCTGTTTTTCTTTTCTTTTCTTTTTACTGCAGCTGCAGAGGCGGTCCCTGTTGGAAGGCGAGATGGCGAACAGGTGGACAGCACCATTTATTACATGGCAGTAGCATACAGTACATAGAGCAACCAGCGAGGTAGAAACTGAGTAACCGTGAGAAGGGAGTTTCAGGGAATCCCTTGACCTGCCCTGCACCATCTCCAAGCACTCTTTATATTGTGTGTGAAAACAGCCTGGCTTATGAGGCTCTAGCATGGTGTATAAGAATCCAAAGTGCAGTATCCTAGTGTAAGGCCTACTGTGAGAAGCCTACTCTATCATCTAAGGAAATGTAAATACCTAAAGGAAAGTTGATTTATTATGTTTTAACACACATGTGCTTTGGACTCTTCCAAGAGTGTGGCAGTCAGATTATGGGATATAGTCACCATCAGCCTGATTATATTATTATGCATTGCTTATCGCAGTATTTTAGGATACATTTGGGGGTGAGATACTGTCAGTCACCTCTGCAAGGGACAAAGTGAGATATATGAATGAAACAGTGCTAAGAGAGGACTCAAAGAATCATAGTGCTTGTCATTCTGATATGCATTCAATTTTTTGTGTTGGTTTTACACAATGCCACGATGTGAATTTTTCAGCAAATTAATGATTATGATTTAATATTAATGTTCATTACACAGATTTTAGGCTAATACATAAAACAAAGGCGGTGTGTCTGAAGTAAAGGCTTGTTACTTAAACATACACTTATATATTTTCTAAAATTCATAACATTGCCTCTCTGCCCCACTAGGTTATCATTTAAAAATGACACCTTGAAACTATGTAAAGTACGATATGAGTTAACCCAATTTTCACTTTTTCCTTTCTCAGCAAGGACGGACAGAGCTCTCTTGGGATGGCATTAATGTAAGTAAGAGAAAGAAAGAAAGAAAGAAAGAAAGAAAGAAAGAAAGAAAGAAAGAAAGAAAGAAAGAAAAGAAAGAAAGAAAGAAAGAAAGACTGACTTTTGGTTCTTTCTATCATTTTATCCCAACATATTTTAAAAACATATAGCAAGTGTATCTCTACTACCATCTAGTGGTAATGTAGTGAAAGCGATTATTATGTATACCTTATAATACAGCTGTTTCTCATTTGTATGAAGGGTAAAAATGGCTACTTGGGCAGTTTTGTGCATGTTTATAGTCTAATTCATAAGTGAAAACTGAGAAGTTTGCCTTTCATGCATTGAATATTTGGTAGATCATTGGTAATTGTTTAGACTGCTAAAAGAATGGATGGGCATAGAATTAGCATACTTAAAGAAAGAGCTTGAGATCTAAGTATTCATTAAAGAAACCAGTGAAACATTTGAATTTAACTGGAACACAATGAGGCCTGTTCTTTAAAAGTATGTCCTTATTTACTCTAAAAGAGTGGGTTTGTAAAATATTATTTATTACTTTCAGGAACTGGTCTGATTAACTGAGAAAAATATGTAAATACAAATTAATTCCTGTGCAAAAATAATTGCTTTATCATCTTCTAAACTAGTTTCACTTTGCATCACACTTTCCAAACCATGAGCAAATGAAACAACTGGTTAAGCAGTCTGAAGGGCCCCATTTCACATTAAGGTCATGTTTGTGGGGTATTACATAGAAATGATTTTAAATAACTTTATTTTGTAATGAGCTGAATTTCTACAAGCAGAGAAAATTCAACATTGGTAAAGCCATTCCTTCATAATCAAATTAGACTGGATTTCATAGTGAAAATGTTAAATTTAAAGAACTACACCGTGGGTTCAAAACTTTCAGGCAGAACTATATATTCCTGAACTATTTTTTTCCAACTACTTGAATTATTTGAACTTAAGTTTCAAGCTTGTAGTTTGAGCTTTACCTAAATAATCTAAATCACCATCAGTCAACATTAGTCACACTGATTGTGTGTTTGCCATTTTACAGTTTCCCAACAATGTCATAATCATTTCTCAATTTCCCTTTAAATAAAGCTAATGTCAATCCACCTGCTTTCCAGCAGAACCTTTCCCCACACAGGCCCTCATCTGATTTCATTCATAGTCAACACGTTACTTATATTCAGCTTTGATGAACTTGTTTTACTTGTACCTGAATATATGTACAGAGATGTAAGTGATTTTTCCATGCCCTGCAGATCTCCATGGAGGACACAACATCCATCCTGCCCAGGCTGAAGAGAAACTCTAATGCTTACGGGATTGGTGCATTGGCCAAGTCTTCATTATCAGGTGAGAGGTGACCTGTGACAGAAAGAAAGAAAGAAAGAAAGAAAGAAAGAAAGAAAGAAAGAAAGAAAGAAAGAAAGAAAGAAAGAAAGAAAGACTGTTTAATTGCTTTTGTGCTTCTTTTCTTCTCTTTCCTGTTCTCTGTCTTTTCTTTCATTATTACGTCTTCTGCCTTTTAATTTGAACTTCCTTTCCCTTATGCTTTCCCTGTATCATACTTTGTTAAACTTATTATATTCCTTTTGTTTTCACTGCTTAATTTGCTTATTCTTTCCTGCCCTCCACCCACTCACTTCCTTTAATTTTCCTCTCTTCCTCCTGCTACTTCTTCAACCTATGCATGCCTTTCACTCCCCTATAATTTTGTTTGCTGCTTTCCTGTTTTTCCTTGTCACTGTCATGTCTCCCGCTCTCACTTGCCCCTTCATCAACTCATTGCTTCATTTTCTGTTCTCCCTCTTTAAGTAGGTGTCTCTCGCAGCGTAAAAGACCATATCACAAAGCCCACTGCCATGGCTCAAGGTCGGGTAGCCCATATGATTGAATGGCAGAGCTGGGGCAAGCCGTCAGCAGGACCTGCTGGGCGTTCAACAAATCGGGAGCGTGACCGGAGACTTGAGAATGACGCTTATTCAGATTTGAGCGATGGTGAAAAGGAAGCACGCTTTGCAGCAGGTGAATAAAAAAAGGGATTAAGAAGTATGAACTGAGTGTTCATCTCACAGATGAGGAGATTGCAAGTGAAGCAGAGAATAATGTGCTGTAATAACCTGAAAAGTAGAGGCAAGAATGGGGAGCAGTGAGCAGGCCGATTTCTATCCTTCCTTCCCATCCTTTCTCCTTAGTAACAACTGCACATGCCAAAAAGAGAGCCGTCATAGCTCCTTAAGCATGTCTCATGCCATTACATCCTCTCTGAAAACAGCAATTATAGATTGTCCATAAAACATTTATTCTCAATAACACTGTGCATTATATATCTGACTATGTGTGGCAATAAGTAGCAGGCAGACTGTACACAACTAAAACCCTCAATATGTTCAGATTACCTACTTTTGTGTTAATGATGTCTCGTTCTTCTTATCTCCATTTTGTCTTCTCTTCCATTACGATTGTTCTTTTCTTTGAAACAGGCGTAATGCAGCAGTTTGCCATTTCAGAGGCGACACTCTTAGCATGGACTTCAATGGATGGCGAGAGCATGAGTGCTGGTTCAAACCAGGGAAGTGTGGCACACTTGAGTGAAGTCAACCAAGAGTCAGTTACAAGTCGAGGTGCATTTATTTCTTCTTTATGCGTCTCTGGAGCCTTCTTGCAATTGGTTACCTCTCTAGTACTCATTCTGTTACATCCAAATAGTAGTGACAGTTCTCCAGAATTAAATGGTAGGTAATGTGTGAAGCTCACTATGCAGCAAGGAACTTGGACTGAATTTTCTTTAGCTTCCAAGTTAAGTAGTTTTTAGCAAAACATGTAAAAATTATAATTAAAAGGGTGGTGTTCAGGCATTAAAATAATATTTCTATTGTTCCTGAGGTGGTGAATGTACAGTATTACTATTTGTAGTTTTTATTTTTATGCCTTCACTTTACTTGCACTTCTTTTTCCGGAATAATTCTCAATGTCTTCACAATTACAATTTAATTATTTAAATTTGTCCAATAATTACATACACAGCTACAGTATTTATGTGTTCAATAGTTAATGCAGTTCAATTGGTTGGCTTGCTAAAAATCACCACCCCTCAAGCTATAATATCCATCTATCCATCATCCAACCCGCTATATCCAAACTACAGGGTCACGGGGGTCTGCTGGAGTGAATCCCAGCCAACACAGGGCACAAGGCAGGAAACAAACCCTGGGCAGGGTGCCAGCTCACCGCAGGGTGCGCACACATACACACACACACACACCAGGGACAATTTAGAATCGCCAATACACCTAACCTGCATGTCTTTGGACTGTGAGAGGAAACCGGAGCAACTTGACGAAACCCACGCAGACATGGGGAAAACATGCAAACTCCATGCAGGGAGGACCCTGGAAGCAAACCCAGGTCTCCTTACTGCAAGGCAGCAGCGCTACCCACTGTGCCACTGTGCCGCCACAGCTATAATATCATCTTTTTAATATTATTTAATATTTGATTTTGCACAGCCACAAGAAATGTAGATGTATTAGGTACCCATGCAATTAATTATGCAATTAAGTAATCTCAATGGATTGTTCAGACTGTTCATTGTTATTGTTATATCACTTTCTTACAGATCAAATCTTGCATCATTCTGTAGATGGCTGGCCTCATACTTATGTTTCGCAGGGGATGTACTGTCTCAGCTCTTCAGATGCCTGGGAACCCATGAGTAATGAACCATCTGGCGTGGCTTCTCCAGCAACGGGCTCCTATGTGGTTGGGGGTGTGCCTTCACAAGGTTATGATGATGGTGCTGTTTACCTTGCACAGCAGCAGGTAACCGCTAGTCATGGCTATCATTCATTACAGTAATAGAATGTTTAAATCATTTTTATAATATTTTTAAATGCACTTGTAAACTAGTAAGAAAGAAATCGCCGATAACTCTGCTCAAGAAGAGCAGTATCTCTGTCACTCTGTTTCTCATTTCCTATTGTTGTTTTTTTTTTTATTACTTGTGTATGCCTGGCTGAGTATCTCAACTCCAAACTCCATAAAAATCTCTTTTGCAACCAGTGGCACCTTTCAGCAATTTCTTAGTCTTCAATACATCTGATTTTCCAAACATTGCATTCAGTAACTCTTAAGGAAAAGATAAACTTGAGCATATTTACTTGTGTTTTCTGGCTTGGCCACTTTTAAAATGTTCTGTAACCAGTCTCTGTACACTGTTCTGTCTTTTTTAATATATTGCTGATAATTTATGCATTTTCAGCTGCCCTTGTCAGAGGCAATTCAGCCCTCTAGAACTCACATGTACCCCATCATGCAGAACAGAGAAACTGAACTTTGGTAGCAAGTAATTCAGAACCCAACTCAAGTGTATTAGCCATTAATAGTGTAAATGACTATAAGCTAAGCTATAAATGTTAATATAAATCTTTGTATTAAAAGCTATAAACATTAGCTTCTTTGTAGTAAATCTGACATCCTTAAAAACTATCATTTCAAACATTTAGAGCAGTTGTATACATTTTTTGAAACATATTGCCTAAAGGACCTTAAGGTACTGTCTGGTTTAAGGTGGTGTCAACAGAAGTGCCAACTGATTGTTGTACCTCTACTGCTCTTTACAAAAAAATCTGGTGTCCTATTACTATTTAATTAAGTTTCTTTTTGCTCTACTGTATTTGAATAAGGGAAAAATATTAACCTTAACAAAATGTTTTCCAGAACAAGAACTTAACCTTATTTGTCCTATGAAACTTTTAAAAGTACTAGTAGACAAAATCAGAAATCAAAATGAGACCCTGTTCATAATTTAGTGTGTGTTTGAGGTTTAAGTAAATCCCATATTCACTGTTAACATGTACAATATAAATACTTTCTGCAAAAACACCACCAAGTTATTATTCCACTGGCACCACATTTAAAGTAACTTGCAGCTTTATTTTTAATAGTAATGCCCTATTCAGCTGCAAAACACTTTATTAGGAATACCTCAAAGCTATTTTAGCACAAGATTAGGGACATGCCTACTAGCTGTTTTATCAGAATGACTGATTTGTTTATTATATACAATATATGAAATAAATTTACAATTATGAAATACATCAAAGTACTCTTATTTTTGAAGAAACCATTTAATCAGAACATAAAAGCACTACAAGTTCACATGGTGCCTTGTTATAGGCATCCATGCTGCAAAGACGTGACATAATCTGAAGGACTGCTGTCTTGATTTACAGATAACTTTAAAAAAGGCTGCATGACAGTTCAGAAACCAAGAGTTTTTGTTTGTTTGTTTTTAGCAATGAGCTGGAAAAGAAACATAAATGTGATGGGGCTACATTGACTACATTATTTATTAAGTGGTTATAATATCAGAAATTTGCAAGAAATAATATATTGAAATGAGAATATTCCAGGGAAGTATTAGAAATTAAAAATGTCAGGGAAACTGTTGCCTGTTTCAGTAAAAATAACACACCAGATGGATTTGAAGGGCAACTGCCTGATGAACCGAGAAAATTACCATTAAATGGGCTAACAGCAGGGCTGTACTTGGGTGATATGCTGGCATTTGAGCCTAAACATGCTATGATAAATATAATGAAGCATTTATCAGACATTTACCTAACAAAAGTATTGTTATTATTTGCCTTAAATAAAATTTGCCACTCAATTTAATAATAATGCATTCATTCTGTGCTAACTGCAGTGGGTTGGTGCCCTGCCTGGGGTTTGTTTCCTGCCTTGTGCCCTGTGTTGGCTGGGATTGGCTCCAGCAGACCCCCATGACCCTGTAATTAGGATATAGCGGGTTGGATAATGGATGGATGGATGGATTCTGTGCTAAATGTTCACAAACATATTTTCTCCTGTATGTAGACAAGAAAACCAAAGATAACAGCTCAGTTCAGTTACCTCTTATGAAGGAATAGTCCCAGTCATAGCTGTTTGCAGGCAGCACATTGCCAGTTTAATATAGTGTTATTATAAATCACGTCTTATTATTTTTATGTTTCTGTTTTCATATATACTGGTGCACCATCCATTGTTGGTTGTCTCCTTGTGCCAATAGCTGACAGGATAGCTCCCTGTAGTCCCAAATTGGATAAATGAGATACAAATGGATAGGGAAATTGATTTTCACAGATGGATTGTTCTCTGAACTTTTTACACATAATGTTGGCACACAGCAAAACACATGCATGCAAAGTGTCCTTTTTGGAATGGCATCTAAATAAGATCAATGTGTTCAAACAGAAAGCACAATAATTTAGCCAAATGCCAAACAGATACAAATCTGATTTTCATTCTGTGATTTTTGACATTTTATTGTGCACTCCTAACCTTCCATTTTGTTTTGTTCTTTTTGTTTTTGGCATTGCCAATTATATAAATATCAGACTGCATCCACTGTCTCAACCACTTAAAAATAAAACACCCGATACTTTAAAGTGTTGTTTATTTTAAAGTTCTTAACAGACAAATGCTTTGAAATATGACAACACTAATAATAATACAAATGAAAATAAATGGAATTCTTGTGGCATTTGTTTTACCCTGCTTATTCCATTAGATTTGATTTAAGACCATCATGCAGATTTATTTTCAACTACAAAAGAAAACAATGTTTATATTCTGTTTCATCAAATTTCTATTTTAGCACATGTTGTAAGAAGCATTGTCGCATAGGTCAATTGGCTTTTCTTTTGCATAGCTCCTTTCTTTTGAAACATTACCCCAGCACACTTCATTAAAGATCTTTATGATACTACATAAGAATGGCATGGTGGGACAGTAAGAGCACTGCTGTCTCACATTAAGGAGACCAGGGTCCACATCCTGGGTCCTTCCTTTGTAGAATTTGAAAGTTCCCTCCGTGTCTGTGTGGATTTCCTCCCACTGTCCAACATGCAGGTTAGGTAAATTGGTGATGTTAAATTGGCCCTAGTGTGTGGTTGGTTTGTGTTTGTCCTGCGATAAACTGGTGCTCTAGCTAGGAAATTGTCCTTATTTGCAGCCCTCCAAACAATCCTGGTCTTGAATAAACCGATTACATTTACTTATTTAGCTGACACCTTTATCCAAAGCAACTACACCAGTTGAGATACCATTGGTTCTGTTTCTTTTCTTTTGCCTATTGGAGCACAGGCGGGTGAAGTGACTTGCTCAGGTTTCACACTGTGTCAGTGGCAGGACCTGAACCCACAACCTCAGGGCTTGATGTTCAAAGCCTTATCCACTGCGCCACTCTGCCTAGGTTAGAAAATGACATGACAAATATTAACTATGTGTTTATATACACAAAATATGATGATGCCAATAGGTCAATGCATTGTGTGGGAATTAAGAGGAAAAGATAGATCTAAAAAATTGACTGTCACAGATAAAGGCTACGTCTAAAAATCAATAGTGTAGAGGTGAGTACTCTGTTACTGTTTGTGTTGTTAGTAGATACCTAAACATTGTAACATAATCAGCAATCAATGAAAAATAAAAGAAATCTTAAGGAATAAACATATTGTGATGATATAAAAACAGAATTGTTGAATCTAAAAACAAATCTTATTTCAATAATTAAAAATGTGTGTATATATAAATATATATATGTGTGTGTGTGTGTGTGTGTATGCGTGTGTGGGTGTGTGTGCCTGTGTGTGTACAATTTTTTCTTCTTAATAAAATACCAAATTTGCAATCAAGAAACATGGGCTTGTATAGCGAATTAAGTAACCTCTTTGGGTTTTTTTCTAAAAGAAGTTTCAGGAGTTATTAATTCTGTCCATCCATCCATTATCTAACCCGCTGAATCCGAATACAGGGTCACATGGGGTCTGCTGGAGCCAATCCCAGCCAACACAGGGCACAAGGCAGGAACCAATCCTGGGCAGGGTGCCAACCCACCGCAGGACACACACAATCACACCCACACACCAGGGCCAATTTAGAATCGCCAATCCACCTAACCAGCATGTCTTTGGATTGTGGGAGGAAACCAGAGCGCCCGGAGGAAACCCACGCAGACACGGGGAGAACACGCAAACTCCACGCAGGGAGGACCCAGGAAGCGAACCCGGGTCTCCTAACTGCGAGGCAGCAGCGCTACCACTGCGCCACCGTGCCGCCCTTATTAATTATGTTCAAAGTTTAATTTTTTTAATTATGCACATCTTGATAATTAATTTTTTGACCAACCTGAGTGTGTAGCTCACTGCCTCATGGCTCATGGTCTGGAGTGGTGTCTTGTTGGCTCTCATTTCCTTTGTTCATATTGTCTTTATGAAAATGTATGAACAGTTTTAATGTTTTGAAATTTATGAAGTCATGTGCTATTCTGCTCTTTATAGGCATTTGAAACCCGGGTGAGCCTAAGTCATTCTGCACAGCAGACACCCAACAGCACCATCCACAGTCAACAGACTCCACTTACTCACACGCAGCTGGTTGACCTGTGGGGAGCGGCACCGGGAGGTGTTTACTATGCAGAAGTTGGTGGTTATGTGGGAGTATCAGCAGAAGAAGGAATTGCATCAGTAGGAGAAGGACTCACAGTGGACAGTGCCCCTCTACTAGAGAAGCAAGAGCTGCAGGTAATGAGTTATAAGATATTCTCATAGCACTTAAGAATGCACTACTTGAAGATGACTGTTTTTAGCAAAAACATCTCAAGGACTATGAAGCAGAACTATTTTATTTTATTTCATTTTTAAACTGAAATAGTACTTTCCAAAAAATTTGCAGCATTTACCGAAACATAATATAGTATCATGGTTAGTGCTGTTGCCTATCTTCTTGATGTGATCACCATCTACTAGTTATTTTTAAAGTGTGATGTGTTCCTGTGCAAGCCATCACAGTATTAATGCAATACGATTCATGAATTTCTGAAGTCCTGCATCTGTACTCTAGATGCTGATAATTATTCTAGTGGTATCTAAGCTGTATAAGACCTACCAGGTACTTTCTGAGGCCAGTCATGCTTGTGAGACCACTTGTGCATGTTAACAAATGTGTTTGATACGAATCATGGGAAAAAAAAAATTCCATCATGCCTTGTTTTGAACAAATTTATTCATGCGAAACACTGAAGAAAGAGTGAGAGGGAGAGAGAAGCTGACAAGGCAAACAATGTTGGAAGGTTGTCAGTATATTCCAAATTTTCCAGGGATTCAGAATCAATATATACTTTACTTTTTACAGGGATAAAGATGCTTACTTTATTTCATATGAGATTTTTGAGCAAAGCAAACAACTACAATAATGAACTGAAAGCAATATTTCAAGGACCTACAGATCATAAATTAATATAATGTATTCAAGATTTTTGCATAGCATATAGAGGTGTGCATGTGTGTGTGTGTATTTGTTGCTATAACATTATTTTCATTATTCTGGGGAGACATGAAAGTAAGAATTTCAATGTACTGTGTATACTATGTACTAGCTACACTTGAACTTGAATATGAAAAAAATGTTCAACCAACTATTTGGGTTGAACTATCTGTTTTTTGGTAGAAATATTTTTTGGTCTTATTGAATTGTCAAATAACAAGGGAGGCATCTTATAGATATGTGTTAATCAAGAAAATGGAATAATAATAATTCTTCCCAGCCTCATTTATCATCCTCCTTTTTGGATAATTAAACTGTGGTGACCAGTAGTAGGAATCTGAGATGTTCAGGTCATCTTCCTTAGGAATAGAAATAAGTAAACTGTGAGTGACATGTGGCTCTGTCTTTTAATGGCATCATCCCCAGCTGCATCCAATTAAGAGCTAATCAGTCCAGCACAATAATTACATGATTAAATACATATACATAAACAAAGCAATAGGCTCAAAAGCAAATGCTCATGCAAGGATTTGAAAACATAAACTATGCATTGGAATCTTCCATAAAATATCTAAATATTAACAGAATTTTCACAGAACTCCGTTATACTGGCAGAATGAGATTACACAAAATTATTACCATATTGTTATGGACAGCTTTCAATACTTGTTGACTTATAAAAGAAAAAGCTATTTTAAGGATGGAGAATTTTAAGCACAGGCCATTTAGTAACATTGCACACATAATTTAAAACCTTAAGATAGCTCTGACAAAATGTTCAGGCAGACCTTTATCCGATTTTATTCATTCATCCATTTTCTGTGCCCTCAGTCCACCAATGGACACAACCATCCCTGCTCACATTGGGCAAATATGCAGATCTTCAGGAAGAGTGACTAGAGGAAAACAATGTTCAGACTTCACATAAACTGCTTGAGATTTGATTTAAAATCAATTTAACTTTTTAAAACCATGTTTAAATCAAGTTTGTAGAATTTGTGAGGCAGGTACACAAGGTGCTACAATCAAAGGTCTTCAGATTTTATTGTATGCACCTCTATTTTTTTATAAAGGAATAGCTAGGCTTGTGGTTTATTGATCATATATTTTACTTTGTTTGCATTATTAATGATGGAATTTATTTTATTCATAAAGGCAGAACAGCAGTGAGATAACTTCATTTGCCTCACAATTTCGCATAACTGACTTAAGATCACATTTTAATCAATATGTGTATAAAGTCTGCATTTTTTCCCTGTGTATGAATAGGGTTTTCTCATTCTTTTTTTTTTTTTCTCTCACATCCCACAGATGGTGGATGTTAACCTGTTTGTTGGCTTTAAGTGAATGCGGACCTGGTGCCTTGTCCAGGGTTGGTCCCTGCTTTGTTAAAACTGTTGGAATAGCCTAAAACCTTACAACTATTAAAATGGATTTAGGAGATTAACTACATTGACAGATAGAAATTTTGAATTGGAAAAACAATGCAGTCAAGCTAATCATTTGCTGAACTGAAATATTAAATCAAAAAGCTATTCTTTGCATTTTCAAATTAAATGTACTACAGGTCCAATGTTTCAGATATTCAGTCTGCAAGTATGCCCAAAATAACAATTTTTCCTGTTATTAGGATGAAGAAGATGATGCTCTGTGCAGAGATATGGAATCTCTTTCTCCACCAAAAGAAGACGTAGCTGTCAGTAATAATAATGGCATTGCCAATGGTGGCAACAATGAGACAATCCTGCCTCGCAAGATCTCTGACGTTACCTCTTCTGGAGTACAGTCCTTTGACGAGGAAGAAGCTGAAGCTGCTAACAATTGAGAGGTAAATACATTTTTTTTGCATAATATACGTGTTTATGAAACTGCAAGTTGCCTTTTCTCCTGAATCAGTTTGCTTTCTCTTTGAATGGCTTTAATATCCGTTTGATCTCTGCTCTTATTTCCTCCCACAACTAAAACACATATTGTTCGAATGATTTATATCAATGAATTAAACATTTTTATACCTGTAATGGACTGCATTAAATCCAAAGTTGATTTGTCGCCACATACAGAAACAAATCAGGTTGAAAATGGATGGATGGAGGATTGTTTCAAAGGTTATTTTTCTAATTACTTGTGTTGATATATTGATTTATATTTTTTCTAACTTGGATTACGTTCACGTTAACAATTATTTACAAAAGAAGAAACAGCTACATTTTTCTAACATAAATATTCTTAGACAAAGGTAAACATTTGTTTCATGTTTCAGGATTACTATGTGACATGACATTATCAGATGTAACCACCCTGTGCTGCAACTTAGGCCTGCACTGTGGTGTCCAAATGGCGACACATATGACGAATGTGAGTCCATGCCATTTTTGACCTGTAGGCGTAACTAGATAAGAATCATTCCTGGTGGCTAGCCCTGGGTGACATATATACTCAATTGGGGGGAGGTCCAGTAAACGTGCAAACATGGGGAGTTGACAAACAGAGTGTAGAGGATGTTGCATTGTACAAGCAGAAAGTAGGTAAGAGCTGTCTTGCTAGAAGAACACCTGTCCTATTTCACATAAGAATAGGACAAGGGCAGTTGGATGATGTTCTTGACATAGGTAATGCTGGTGTAAGTGAGCTCTTTAGCTGAGAGCAACCTATACCATGATGCTCAGCATGAGCCCTGTGTTTCTCAGGCATAGATGAGTATGATGGAAGTAGCCACTCACCAGGTCAATGGACATGCACATGATAATTGCTATATCCAGTCAGTTAATTCAGTTTCCCACTGCAGATATGTGTGGTGGTAATAATTTGTGAGTGTCAGGGGACAGCGTAACCACAGTTGGGCTTAAAGAAGAGAACTGTATATATGACTCTAATGCCCACTGTAGTGGGCATTCAGTCCACTGTATCTTCCTTCCAGATGCTGCAGTCTTGACATACATCTGTAAGTCTGGGATGTCCAGAAACACATCTCTAGCTCAGGGTATCCTACGTTTCTCATCATTGTCAATTTATTCCAGGATTTGGCAGAAGAACCATCCTGTGGGAAACTATATGACTCTACTCAAACTTTGTTAATTGCATGAACGGCATAGCATATGGTTACAGAAGCAACTATTTTTGTAACACTCTGTGCACCATATATTGACAGCAGTGGAGTGACCTTTGCCATACACCATATGAAAATGTGGTGTTTCAGTGATCATGGAACTTTGATTTCAACATCTTCTGATCTCTATGTTTATCATATTGCTCTTCAGTATTTCAGAATTTATTTCTTCTGTGTGTTCTTTTTTCACTTTCCTTTAGTGTATTAACATTTTATAGCAATCACTAAATATAATGACCAGAAATATTGTTAAAATTCTTTTTCACTTCATATAACTCCTGTGGCAAGAAAAACGGAATTGTTTTCTTCATGTAAGGTTGATGATTATTTTCTGGAAACTGTAAATGTTATTTGACAAGATATCATTAGGATATCAGCACCATCAGCACTCCGATTCTTTCCACTATAGTGCCACACTGCAGATTGCCAAGGTATTATTAGTTGTTTAAGATTTCCCAGCATAAAAGTTTAGGGGCCAATAACCTCTTCATCACTTCTCTACAAATATTCTGCATCAGCATGTAGTGAAGTGCCCTCAGAACTCTCTGACTACATTTAATGTTGTCATTTAATGCACATTTGCTACCTCAGCAAGTGTCTATGAATTTTCTAATTTGATTGTAAGGTTGGGATCTCTCCTCCATGTAAAAGTCGTAAGCTTTATTTATTTCTCAGGCAAAAAAGTGATGCTGTTTTATATATATATATATATATATATATATATATATATATATATATATATATATATATATATATATATATATATACTGGGATACCTACCAGAGGCTTTAATGGTCATTTACAGTAGTGGTAATAATGCTTGTCACTGTGGACTGTAATGTTGAGTGCTTAGGGTGGAGCATTTAAGGCTGAACGCTCTCCATTGTATGAAAGTCCTAAGCATTAATGGCTATTTACTCAAATAGGAATTGCTCTAGCTCAGCTGGTTAACTGTCCAGAGGAAACTTTGTACAAAAACTAGGTCAAAACTTGCCAGAGAGCTTTATGGTGTTCTGCTTTGTCTGGCCTTGCATTGCAAAAGTGTGATTTAAGCTACCATCAATTATTGTAATGAAAGACTCTCATTTGTGCTCTGCAATACTTTTAATTTTGAGTAAATCAACGCATATCGTGCTTTGCAGTGATGGTGCTGATACTATAGTCTTAAATGATGATGGCAGATTAGGTTAAAATAATGTTTCCTTAGTTCAAAAAGATTAATGCTTTCTTTTTCTTTGTGGTTCGCCTGAAGTAGCACAAACTTTAGAGAATTAATACTCTCAATGTAGAAAGTGTGTTTTGTAGCCCTTCTAAGTAGTGGGTTAAGTAGTGAAGAATGTGGAAGGAATCTAGGCTTTTACTTGAACTACAGCATAGTGATAACACCAATTACAAAGTCAGAAGGACTAGGAAGCTTTCAACTTAGAGGATAGCACTTTTACATCAATGAAATCTGTCTTTATTGGAATAACAAAAGGCTCACACGTTGGAATCCTGGAGAATTCAATTTCAATTCTGTATGCAATGACATGATCAGATATTTGTGCCATGTTCTATAAAGAGTGCTTGATGTAATAATAGGAAAAGCTTACATACAGTGTCATTTGGACATTTGTAGTTACATTTAAAAAAAAATCTCCTACAGTGTTTCTTGATTAGGAAAATATTTCGTGACAAACAACAAGTAAACGTGGCTGCATTTTCTATCTGCATTCCCAAAAGAAGTGCACAAGCAAAACACTGGCACGTTTAATAGGATATGTTTAAAAATTCATGGCATTCAAAGGCAAGTCTAGATTTTCTGTATTATATTTTAAGTTCAATTTCATTACATTTTAATGGACATTTAATGGGTCAGGGTTGCAGAAAGATTTGGCTTTTTGTTTTGTCTTTATTTCTTTAGATTAAAATATATTTTCAAGTGCATTTTAACTATTGCTTTATAATTTGTTGATTTGATAAAACAATATATACATAAATATCTGTTCTTTATAAATAAGGCTCTACCTCTGTTATTGAATCTTTTTTCTTGGCTGGCACAGGGTCTTCATAAGTAGCATATCTATTAAAATGAAATATGTTCAATGACATATTGACCTCTGATGATCTAGTGGGTTACTATCAATAGAAAAGGTGGTTTTACACATTTGGCCATAATGTGTTCTGTGGTTTTCTGCAACACTTCATGACGGTGTCTCCTATGGGGCGGAAGGAGGGTACATATCTCCTAAATCAGGAACATGTGAAATATATAGCTTTTATTTTTTAGTCAGCTATTGTTAGATGAATGCTCAGCAATACATCAAAAGCAGAATGTTCTGATGATGACCTGGTTAATGACCTGCTGGGAATACAGGAGAGACAATTCTTTCATAGCATGGCTGACCTGTGAATGACTTTTTGCACAAGTGCTTTACTCGATGATTGTCTGTCTACAAAAAATACTTCTGCAGAACTGATTAATTTTTTTTTCTTACCAACGCAGAAGGCAGCATGTCGTGTAGTGACAGAGGATTTATTTGTAGCAGTACATGACAAAAATAGTACTATTATGAATAAAAAATGATGACTAAATTATATTATGGTAGCAGTGAATTTTACAGTGAAGAAACAGCATACATGAAGAGAGATTTGGGAAGCTTCAAAAATTAAATCTTTCCTAGAATTCTTCCAAAATTTGCCAAGCTTAGAAGTTTAAAATCACTGCAAGAACCCTTTCACCTTTCTTTAAATTGTTTCATAAATACTGTCTAGGGAAGATAGAAGATATATGTACTGTGACCTTGATGCCTTCTGTGTCGTGTTTGCATATTGTTTCTGTGTTCACATTGATTTACTTTAGATTCAATGGTAACCTAGCAATCCAAGGACATGTTTGGTTGGTTGGTACCATCACATTTCTAAAGGATGAATGGTTGTGTGGGAGTATTTGTTGTACCCTGCACCAGCAGCATGGTAAAGATGGGCTTCTGTCCTGAGCTCATTGTTGATGTGTCTCTGAAATATTCACAATTCTGACTGATTTGAAGCAAAAATAGAAAATTATATGACTAATGAACTGATGCTTGGTTAAAAAAATGCAAATTAATAGTGACATATCTGTGAGTACTGCGGTGGGCTGGCACCCTGCCCAGGGTTTGTTTCCTGCCTTGCACCCTGTGTTGGCTGGGATTGGCTCCAGCAAACCCCCGTGACCCTGTGGTTAGGATATAGCGGGTTGGATAGTGAATGGATGGATGGATGGATGGATGGATATTTGTGAGTAATAAATGAGAACTCTAATTTACTGTATTACTGCTAGAATATAACAAAATGTTTTCTTCTGTTTATTTATGAAATTATTTGGCTATATTTAGTGACTGTTACATGCACTAAAGGCACAGAGACAGAACCATTAGGTGCTTCTCCCTCATAGCTCCACTGTTCTGGATTCAAATCCCAGAACTGTCTGTGTGGGAGTGATGAGTGGAACTGCTGGGATGGATGGATGCATGCATAAATGAATAAGTTACACAAAATATTAGTAAACAGATGGATTTACACACTTAACACTAACTGACACTGAATGTTTTTAATTTTAATTACTTTTTCTAAGGGTATCGTATGGTGGCACACACCGCCTAGAACTAATTCCTTGTGGACCCATCATTATAAGTTTAATTCATGCTTCCAATCACTAACTTTATGAAATTTGCACATATGTGCATGGAGTTTTTTGTTCTAGGTACTTTGGTTTTACTCCTACATCAACAAAACATGTAAATTACATTAGATGGCAGTTCTAAAGTAGTCCATTATGCCAATTGTGGAAATCAGCCCGGGCACAGACAGACACAGTAACAAACATCCCAAAAGCACATGCTTTTACTTTTCTTTTTCTGCCCCACAGTGACAAATCAGCAACAACACCATTATTGCTCGGCCCCTTCTCTTTCATCTTCTCTTTTTCTTTCTCTCTCTTCTCTACCACATCCACTCCTCTCCCAGCAAGTGTTGTCCTCCACCTCCTGACTCCCGAGTAGAGTCTGCTGGCTCCTTTTATATTGGCCATCTTGGAAGTACTTCTGGGCTTTCGCTCACATCGCCTTCCTGAACTTCCAGGTTGGGCAAAAACCTTGTCTCCTGTATATTCACAGCACACCCTGGCAGCAACCGTGGCACCCAACAAGGCTGAGATACAGAACTCCAAATTCCAGGATGCCTTGTGGGAATCTGAGGCACCGCTGTAAACCAGGGAAGCTGCCATCTTGGGGGAGTCAGTGCCCTAAAAAAGCTGCCTTCCCCCATCCTTCCATATCCGGGGCATCCTGGCCGGGTTGAGCTGCCGGCCGTCTCTTACACTACATAATTTATTGAATGGAACTAACGATGAACTGGCATCTTATCTGGTCTGTTCTGCTGGGTTAGGTTCTGGTTCCTGAGACACTTAATGTTAATATGTTAATAATAATGTTGACATTACATTATTTTTTCCTAAACAGACTTTATTTGTTTTTCTCCTAAATTTAATTGTTTTCAAAACCTTAATGCAGATGAAAAAGGTCAAACATAATCTTTCTTAATTTAGCCCTTAGACTAATAAAAACTGCCATTTCAGCTTATGTTATCCACTGTACATTTAGTGATGGTTCAAGAAAAATCAATTAAGTTTTACAATATCTTACAGAAGGCAGCACGGTGGCGCTGCTGCCTCACAGTTAGGAGACCCGGGTTCACTTGCCAGGTCCTCCCTGTGTGGAGTTTGCATGTTCTCCCCGTGTCTGTGTGGGTTTCCTCCCACAGTCCAAAGATATGCAGGTTAGGTGGCGATTCTAAATTGTCCCTTGTGTGTGGGTGTGTGTGTGCGCATCCTGCGGTGGGCTAGCGCCCTGGCTGGGGTTTGTTTCCTGCCTTGTGCCCTGTGTTGGTTGGGATTGGCTCCAGCAGGCCCCCGTGGCCCTGTGGTTTGGATATAGCGGGCTGGATAATGGATGGATAGATTACAGAGTACAGTTGTTTATTAAGAAATAATTTTAAACATGCCAATATACTGGTGGTCACTAAAAAAGAGGCAATAATAATATGCAAAAAAAAAAAAGACAAAAGCAAAGGAAAGTTTTGTAGAGTTGTGGTTGTTGTTGTTGTTCTTCTTCTTATTCTTCATTATTATTATTATTATTATTATTATTATTATTATTAGCCAGCATGGTAATGCAGTTGCCTCCAGTGTCAGGTCATTGTATGAAAAAAGTCTGCACGTTGTTTTTGCGTCTGTGTCAGGTTTTCTCCAGGTTCTTTTTGTTTTCTTTCCACGTCACCAAACACAATTTTGTCAGGTTGACTGGCAACTGTAAAGTTAGCCTGGTGTGTGGCAGTGGTCCCAGAAATGTTCTGGTACTTTCTCCAGAGCGGTTTCCTGTCTCGCACTTATTGCTTTCTGTATATGCAGGTGGTTATTGTTGTAAACTGGGTGTACATCCATTGCTTTTATTTTATAAATATTATTATTATTATTATTATTATTATTATTATTATTATTATTATGTGGAAATATTTTTGAACCAACTAAAATACGTTTTCAAAAACTACATTTGTTTCTTCTTTTACTTCATAATTTTAAATAGCATATGCAATATTTTTAATCTAATTTAATAGCTGTCCTTCAAGTTATTGATTGTTTTTGTGAAACATTAACTCTATCCATGCACATACATTATCATTTAGTTAGCAATATACAGTAAATAATAATAATAATAATAATACATTTTATTTATATAGCACCTTTCCCATGCTCAAGGCACTTCACATAATTTAAGAAAGAACGCCAGGGTATACAGTATATAGCATTGTACAAACCAGATAAATAAATTAAAAAGATTAAGACAGACAACATAATTGATTGTATAGCATACACATAGATTACATGAGCATCTTGACAGAGAGGTAAACTGAGGGAAAGGTAGTAAAGTCAGGTAGAGCTAAAAGCCTTCCTGAACAGATGAGTCTGAGTTATTTATTAAAGGAATTTATGGAGTCAGCTGATCTGATTAATTTCGGTAGGTCATTCCAGAGTCTGGGCGCTATACAGCTGAAGGTCCTGTCACCCATGGAGTGTAGATTAGTGTGGGGCACAACAAGATTGCTAGAATCAGAGGACCTTCATGGGCGGGCAGGCACATAGTGATGGAGAAGGTCACTGATGTAGTTTGGTGCGAGGTTATTTAAGGCTTTGTAGGTTATTAGTAGGATTTTATATTCGATTCTGTAAGACACAGGGAGCCAGTGAAGATGGAGCAGGATGGGTGTGATGTGCTCGCTGCTGCTGGTTTGAGTAAGGACTCTTGCAGCTGAGTTTTGAATAAGCTGGAGCTGTGATATGAGATTAGAAGGGGCACCTGCCAGTAGGGAATTACAATAATCTATGCGGGATGTGATAAAAGCATGGACAAGTTTCTCAGTATTAGAAAAGGATAGGAAGAAGTAAACATAGGATATGTTACGGAGGTGAAAGTAAGAAAGTTTCTTAATGTGGTTTATGTGGGCAGAATAAGAAAGGGAGGAATCAAAAATGACAGCAAGATTTTTTGCAGTAGAGTCAGGTCTGATGAGATCACCGTTGCTTACTGCCTTCTGCTTAATGCTGCTAGCACAGACTATGGTTCAAGTGAACCTTATACTGCAAAAAGTGCATTCTGAGAATGTATTTTTTAAATGCTGAAATAAAATGTGCATTGTATGTGTCAGTGGCGTAGCGTAGTGGGGGCAGCAGGGGCGGCCCGCCCCGGGCGGCACTTTTAGGGGGTGGCAAAGAATTACTGTATATTTTAGTCTTTTAAATTGAAATACCTAAATAAGGGGGTGGCTGGCACCCATGCTATGCCACTGGTATGTGTGTTTGTGTGTGTGTTTGGGGGATTGATTTTTTTATTTATACATACTATCCATTAAAGGCAGAATAACAACATAGCAGGTTTGTGTTGTTTTGTGCAATCCATATATTACTGGTGCACAATATGATAAGCAGATAAATTGTACTAGATTATCAGAAATGCCTCTTTATTGATAAGGTTTTACAAAATTCAGTTGTAAGCAAATACATTTATTAAGGACAGTATAAAAATATTTTTGGGAACATTTATGTAAGAAATAAAAAAAAAAATCATAAGTATAAGTTAGGATGGTATTGTTAACCATTCAGGCTGAGAATAAATTTAGACTCCAAACAAACTCCCAGATTTTTAGACAAGGGAATCCTCAATTACACTGTTCCTTCTGCACCTTAAAGTAGTCACTTGGTAACAGTAATAGAAATATTGGTGTACTGGATGTAGGCATCAGTTTTATTCACAGTCTCACAATCGAATGTTTACACTACATCAAAAATGTAAGATAAATGAAGATCTAATAAAATATATATATACAATTATGAATTTCTTTCACCATTTCTATAAAAAATATCTTATTTAATGATTTAAAATTAAGTTACGAATTTCTTTATATCTGGCATATCAATGTAGTAACCCTTAAATTATTTTAGTGTAAACTTTCTATTACTATGTTTCCTTTTGAAAGTAACACTGCATTACTGCTAACTGTTAAATTATACTTAAATAGTAGTATCAGAGGCTGAACGAATGATCACTGAAAGCAAAAATTTACTTACATGCATACTTTTCCAAATCCACTTGATCCCGTTTAGGGTTGCAGTGACTCGGCACATGTGCAACAGTATAAAAGTTGGTGCCATGTACTGTATTTCATCCTAAATTTTGGAAAACCAAAATGGTAAAAGCTGTTATTATTGATTTCTCTATTATCTGACATCTTGCTGTTTGACCTTGTCTCCAGTTTAGTGTTTTTGTCTTGGTGCCAGTTCATGTGACTTCCTGGTTCTGAATGTTGCATTCCTTTTTGACCACATTATTCTTTCTATTCTTACCTTTTCTCTGAGTCCATGTCACCCTATTACTGTAGTTCACCAATAAACCAGTTTCTTAAGTACTTAGTTCAAGAAGAGAACCAGCACTAAAAGTGGTGCCTTCTATCCTGGAGCACTCTTATGCACAGACCTATATTTGCACATACCAGAGCTGGATCCCTACAAAAACTATATACATGTTTTATTTTTTTAAGATTGTTTTCCATTAAATTTCTTTTTCGGGTCACTTCTCGATAAACAACTGACCAATAGGTTAATAAACAATGGATTCTCCTGCAATAAACAGAATCTCAAGGTGAAGATTTATTTAAAATATATAGTGTCATTCCTAATGCTATTTGATTACAATTCATGCAGTTATCAGTTTTTCATTTAATACAACATTTTGGCATCTTCACGTTTAATCACTTCTCACTTAGCTGCAGAATATTTTTAATTGAAAATGAAATTGAATTAGAGTAACTATTAAGGCAGGTTCTATAGCATATACATCTACAGAATGAGGAAATGAGGCCAGAATACTGCATAATCAAGCAAGAAACATACATTAAGTTTTTCTACATTGTCAGACTGTTTTCTTTAGCAAACTGTTCAAGACTGATTCTCATCTTGCACCCACTTTCACCAAGATATGCACCATCATCTCAAAACCCTTAATTGACTAAGGGGGTTTAAATGATTTTTTCACCTCCTGCTAATAATAATTTCAATTCTTTGGTTTAATTAGTTATAATGTTCAAAGTTTTCATTCGTTTCCTGAAACAAATCCATTTATCTGTCTGCAGCACAGTGCCAAGCATACATAATCACGGGATTACATTTTGTCATACATTCTTTTTCTATGTGATAAATTTAAGGGAAAAAAAAAACATTTAAGTTATTAAGATGATTGAAAGTGCAATCGATACTTAAAGAATGCATCCACTGCACTCATTATTATTATTAACCTTTTTGTTATCTATCTAGTTTGCTGCTTTAATATATCACAGAGCTGAGCAAAATGATTACAGGATATGAACACTGAGACAAAAATGAAAAATTCAGCTTCAAACTTCAGAAAAAAATTAATTCTAGTCCTGGGGAGTAGAAGAACTTAAATCCTCAGAAGACAGCAGCACAAACAACACTACCACCAGTGAACTAATATTCGTTGGCATCAACTTAACATCTCTCCATAGTCTATTTCTTGACAAGGTTTATAAAAACTATGTTTTCACACTGAATGATATGTGAATTTGAAAACTTAATTTGTGATTGAAGCCTGAAAGGAAGAAATAAAAGTTGATATAAAGGTATACCATTTGGTTATGACTGGAAGACGTCAGTACAGGAATACCTATTGGCTAAACTGTTTAATCAAACAAAAGCATTTCTACAGAAAGTAGAAAATGTGATAATAAAATTGATGTTGACAGGAGAACATACACACAGTGAGCTTTGCGTAGGAATGAGAAGAAAACAATTTAAATGCGTTTATATCAAAAATTTTCATGTTTATTTTTCCGCCATTCTAGAGTGGAATAAAGACCAACAACCTCAAATGATAACAGTCTGGTTTCTTTACATGCAGAATAAAAAAAATGTATTTCAGTGTGCATGAAAGAAGGAGACACCGACAACAACACAATTAATGTATTCCCAGATCTCCATGTAAATTTGCCAAGCAAAGATGGCATTAAAAAGCCAACTGATTATCTTGGATATCCAGAATTCATTACTGCATGCTAGTCGACTTTCAGGGGTGAAATGCATTCATCAGAATCCCTGAAGAGGCCGAGACCTTTCAGAAAGTAACAGCTCTCCAATCCACAACAGTTCAAGATAATGCTTAAACAACTGAAATATTAGAAGTAGTCCACAACCTATTGTCCAAGCATGAACATTTGCTTTGGTGTGCAAGTGTATCCATTTTTTAATTTTATTAACTCACTTATCTGAATATTGTATCTTACTGAAATTCCTAGAACTTAGATAGTACCAAAAATTGCGTATACCCTGTGACACTGCAGACTTGCATTCTACAGCAAAATCTGCAAATTAAGAAGACTATTTGAGCTGCATTAGCATGAAGTTGCTTTTTGATAATATTTGTCAAATAGAAAACTACAAGCCTATTATTATAATTATTTTGATTAGTAGATCAATTGCATATTTTTAATGTGCTTTGTTATTCCTTATTGTTAATGGGTCAACAGTGTTTAACATTAAGTATTTAAATTATTCGTTTCAATGCAAAATATTTCAATTGTTACCTAGCAAGTACAGTCCCAATTTAAAAAAAGTTGGGATGCTGTGTAAAATGTAAATAAAAATAGAATGCAATGATTTGAAAATCTCTTAAACTCATATTTTATTCACAATAAAAAATAGAAAACATATCAAATGTTGAAAGTGAGACATTTTACCATTTCATGAAGAATATTAGCTCATTTTGAATTTGAAGGCAGCAACACATCTCAAAAGTGGGGTGCAAAAAAAGGCTGAGAAATTTAGTGATACTAAAAAGAAACAACTGGAGGAACATTTTGAAACTAATTAATAATAAAAATAATAATACATTTTATTTATATAGCACCTTTCACATGCTCAAGGCACTTACAGAATATAAGAAAGAACGGCAGCGTATAGCATAGTACAAACCAAATAAATAGATAAAGAAGATTAAGACAGTAAATTCAGAGAAAGCCTAACAGACAACAGAATTGATGGTCTAGCACACACACATACAGGTTACATGAGCATCTTGACAGAGAGGTAAACTGGGAGAAGGGGAATACAGTCAAGTAGAGCTAAAAGCCCTCCTGAACAGATGAGTTTTAAGTTGTTTTTTAAAAGAATTCATGGAGTCAGCTGACCTGATTAATTTCGGTAGGTCATTCCAGAGTCTGGGCGCTATACAGCTGAAGGTCCTGTCACCCATGGAGTGTAGATTAGTGTGGGGCACAACAAGATTGCCAGAATCAGAGGACCTTAGTGGACGGGCAGAGACATAGTGATGGAGAAGGTCACTGATGTAGTTTGGTGCGAGGTTATTTAAGGCTTTGTAGGTTATTAATAGGATTTTATATTCGATTCTGAAGGGTGTGATGTGCTCGCTGCTGCTGGTTCGAGTAAGGACTCTTGCAGCCAAGTTTTGAATAAGCTGGAGCTGTGTATAAGATTAGAAGGGGCACCTGCCAACAGCGAGTTACAATAATCTATGCGGGATGTGATAAAAGCATGGACAAGTTTCTCAGCATTAAAAAAGGAGAGGAAGGAGCGAACATGGGATATGTTACGGAGGTGAAAGTAAGAAAGTTTCTTAATGTGATTTATGTGGGCAGAATAAGAGAGGGAGGAATCAAAAATGACACCAATATTCTTTGCAGTAGAGGCAGGTCTGATAGATAGATAGATAGATAGATAGATAGATAGATAGATAGATAGATAGATAGATAGATAGATAGATAGATAGATAGATACTTTATTAATCCCAAGGGGAAATTCACATAATCCAGCTGCAGTATACTGATACAAAAAACAATATTAAATTAAATAGTAATAAAAATGGATGTAAAAGCAGACAATAACTTTGAGTAATGTTAGCATTTACTCCCCTGGATGGAATTGAAGAGTCGCATAGTGTGGGGGAGGAACGATCTCCTCAGTCTGTCAGTGGAGCAGGACAGTGACAAAAATCTGTCACTGAAGCTACTCCTCTGCCTGGAAATGACACTGTTAAGTGGATGCAGTGGATTATTCATGATTGACAGGAGTTTGCTTAATGCCTGTCGCTCTGCCACAGATGTTAAACTGTCCAACTTTACTCTTACAATAGAGCCTGCCTTCTTAACAAGTTTGTCCAGGCGTGAGGCGTCTTTCATCTTTATGCTGCCTCCCCAGCACACCACCGCGTAGAAGAGGGTACTTGCAACAACCGTCTGGTAGAACATCTGCAGCATCTTATTGCAGATGTTGAAGGACGCCAACCTTCTCAGAAAGTATAGTCTGCTCTGACCTTTCTTACACAGAGCATCAGTATTGGCAGTCCAGTCCAATTTGTCATCTAGCTGCAATCCCAGATATTTATAGGTCTGCACCCTCTGCACACAGTCACCTCTGATGATCACAGGGTCCATGAGGGGCCTGGGCCACCTAAAATACACCACCAGCTCCTTGGTCTTGCTGGTGTTAAGGTGTAAGTGGTTTGTGTCGCACCATTTAACAAAGTCTTTGATTAGCTTCCTGTACTCCTCCTCCTGCCCACTCCTGATGCAGCCCACAATAGCAGTGTCATCAGCGAACTTTTGCACGTGGCAGGGCTCCGAGTCATATTGGAAGTCTGATGTATATAGATTGAACAGGACCGGAGAAAGTACAGTCCCCTGCGGCGCCCCTGTGTTGCTGACTACAATGACTACAAGATTGACTGGGAAGGAGCTCATTTTATTAAGTTGCATTTTAGTCCCAATTTGCAGGAGTTCAGTTTTGTTGCAGTTTAATTTTAAAGAGTTCTGCTCCAGCCAGGTGTTAATTTCACTGTGTTAGGTTGTGAGCTCTGATGAAATTCTACTTTTAACATTGAAATAGAGTTGAGTATCATCTGCATAAAAATGATAGCCCAGTCCATAGCTACGAATAATATGGCCAAGGGGAAGCATATAAATACAGAAGAGAAAAGGGCCGAGGGCAGAGCCCTGAGGAACTCCTTGTGTGACTGGCGCCGAGCTGGATCTGCTGTTGCCAAGACTAACAAACTCTTGCTTATCAGTCAGATAGGACCACTGAAGGGCAGTGCCAGAGATACCCAGCATGTTCTCCATTCTAGACAGTAGAATGTGATGTCTGACAGTGTCAAATGCTGCACTGAGGTCTAATAGAATTTATATGCTGGTTTGTCCAGATTCTGCTGCCATAAGCAGATCATTGGTTACCTGTAGCAGAGCAGTTTCACAGCTGTGCTGCACCCTGAAACCAGACTGAAAGGGTTCCATCAAGTTATTAGACGTTAAGTAATTGGTGAGCTGGGAAGCTACAACACGCTCAAGAGCTTTTGACAGGAAAGGTAAGTGGGAAATAGGCTGGAAATTGTTAAGATTGTCAGCATCAAGACCAGACTTTTTTAACATTGGGGTTACAGAAGCGATTTTAAAAGTGAGCGGCACAGAGCCAATGTCAAGGGATGAATTTATTATTTTTGTAACAGTCAGGATTATGGCATTAAGGCAGGATTTAAGTAGTGTGCTGGGGATGGGGTCCAGTACACAAGTAGTCGGTCTCATCTTACAAAGCAGGTTATTAACAAACGCAGATGTGACTGGTGAGAACTTAGAGAAGGAGCTGGATGGAGTGGGAAAACAGGGAGAGATATAAACAGATGATGTATTTATGTTAGTTGAATTATTTAGATCTTTAATTTTGTTATGGAAAAACTGGAGGAAATCCTCACAGACTTCAGTAGAAGAGGTAGTTGGGCCAGATGCAGGTTCGAGTAGTTTATTAACTACAGAAAACAAAACCCTTGGGTTATGTGGCCACTTTCTATTATTCTGCCATAGTGGGTGTTCTTAGCAGCAGTTAGTGCTTCTCTGTAAGCTCTTTGGTGGTCAGAGAAAGCCTGGATGTGCACGGTGAGGCCAGTCTTATGTGACATTCTCTCAAGGCGTCGGCCAGCTGCTTTCATAGATCACAATTCTGAGTTATACCAAGGAGCTGAACATTTAAAGGAAACCGCCTTATGTTTTAAAGGAGCTGTTTTATCTAATGCTGAATGAAGAGCTGAGTTATAGTGGTCAACAAGACTATCTAGTGTTGACGGAATAGGTGCAGACAGTAAAAGATCAGAAATGGATCCAGAAAGGATAGAGGGACAGATATTTTTAAGGTTTCTGTAAGAAATTTGTCATTTACAGGTAAGAGGAGGTAAAGGCAGTGAAAAATACTGCTTTATGGTCAGAGAGTCCCAAATTAGTGCTGTAAATATTGGCAACAGATAGTCCAAAAGTGCAGATCAGATCCAGTATATGACCACCAGACTGGGTGGGAAAATCAACATGTTGTGTCAAGTCAAAACAGTCCAGTAAGGATAGGAATTCATTTCTCAGTTTAGATGTAGTAATGTCAATATGGATGTTGAAATCACCAAGAAGGATAATTCTCTGAGAGTAAGAGCTTAGGTGGGTTAAAAGTTCAATCAGATCAGATAAGAAGGATGCATTGTATTTTGGGGGACGATAAAGAACAATGAGTGAGACAGGACCTGTTTCCGTTATTAGTTTAAGAGCCAGGCACTCAAAAGACAGTGGACAGTAAATTGGGATTTGTTTGATATTTAAGTCTGCTGTGATAATTACTGCTAGCCCACCTCCTTGTCTAGAGCTGCGAGGTTCTGTATGGAAAGTGAAACCAGGTGGAGTCGCCTCCGTGAGAGACGTCAATTCGTTTGTTTTTTGCCAGGTTAAACACAGTACAGTATATTAAGTTTGGTGTCAGTGATGAGTTCTGACAGCACCAATGCTTTGCCATTAAGAGATCTCGAGTTAAACAGAGCAATATTAGTTAATGAGGCATCTTTTTGCATAGAGCTGTGATCAGGGTTTATTTCCACACAATGTAAATTTGGCACACTGACACTTGTATTTCCAGGGCCATGAGAAGGAAGGCTTATTCCTGAGCAAATGCTGCCGGTTGTCTTTTCATTCGCAGCCCGGCGGTGGTTGCGACCTGACCCGCGATGTACAGTATATATTTCGGGCGCTGCAAAATATCGCCGTCTTTTAGGATGTTCCAATCAGACCATTTGCTCTGAACACTGTTTAATAAGAAGGAGTTTGTCATGAGAGTATTTTAGCATGATACTTGGCAATACTTATCTGAAAAGCAGTGGAGAAGCAGTACAGCATAGCGGAACCATTTGGACAGGCGGGTGTGGTAGCGTAGATGAGATGAACAGCAATAGCAAAGCAGCAGAAAGCATAGCAGGAGGAGGTAGCAGGATTTGGAGGTTCCAATACACAGCCAAAAACAGTAACGCTTGGCAATTTCATGCGTGATCGCCCCAGAGCCATAAGCCGGGTTAGTATGAGCATCAGATCAGATCCCAGTCGTAAAGTACTGTAAAATGAATCAGGAGCAGATCAGCATAGCGAATATAATCACGGAAACAGATCATCCCGAGGTCATAGATCGCCAGGTACAAAGAAATGTTTGTAGGTCTCGTCCCGCGATCCACAGACTCAGCTGTTCCCAGTCAAAGTAGAGTCCATAAAATCTGTAAATATTAAGCCAAATCCATGCAATTCAAGTCGGCTGTATCCACGAACTATACGTACAATAAAAGAAATAAAACAAGCGTGAGAAAGTGTAGAATTAAGGCGAATTTTGCGAAAAGTCTTAACAGGGAGGAGCGGCAGCAACTTGCGTGCGCCAGCGTCCCCTCACCTGTAGGTAGTTCCAATTAGGTTAATTGGCAACAGTTCAGTAACATGATTGGGTATAAAAAGATCATCTTAGAGAGGTGGAGTCTCTCAAAAGTAAAGATGTGAAGAGATTCACCAATCTGCAAAGATCTGCACCTACAAAATGTAGAAGAATTTCAGAATAATGTTCCTCAACATAAAATTGCGAAGACTCATCAAAAGATTCAGAGAATCTGGAGAAGTCTCTATGTGTCAGGAACAAGGCCTTGGCCCTCAGGTGGCACTGCATTAAAAACAGGCATGACTATGTCATGGAAATCACTGCATGGGCTCAGGAACACTTTCAGAAATCATTGTCTGTAAACCCAGTTCACTGTGCCATCTACAAATGCTTGTTAAAGTTCTATCATGCAAAGATGAAACCATATATGAACATATTTGATCCAGAAATGCCGCTGGCTTCTCCGGGCTAAAGAAGAGAGGAACCAACCATCTTGGTATAGATTCTCATTTCAAAAACATACTTGTCTGATGGTCTGGGGGTGCATTAGTGGCTGTGGAATTAGCAACATATGCTCCCATGTAGAAATCTTTTTCAGGGAAGGCCTTGCATATTTCAGCAAGACAATGCTAAACTGCATACTACATATATTACAACAGCATGGCTTCATAGTGGAAGAGTCTGGCCTGCCTGCAGTTTCGATCTTTCACCAATTGAAAACATGTGGCACATCATGTAATGAAAAATACGATAAAGAAGACCTAGCTAGAATTCTATATCAGACAAGAATGGGACAACATTCCTTTCCCAAAGGTCCAGCAACTGGTATTCTCAGTACCCATACATGTACGGACTGTTGTTAAAAGAAGAGGGGATGCTACACAGTGGAAAACATGGCTCTGTCCCAACATTTTTAAGACATGTTGGTACCATTAAATTCAAAATGACCATATTATTTTCCTAAAATTGTACATTTTCTCAGCGTAAACATTTTCTTTGTTCTATTTTGAATAAAATATGGGTTTATGAGATTTTCTAATCATATCACCCTTTTGATATTAACATTTTACATAGCATCCCAACTTTTTTGGAATTGGGGTTGTATATTGGGACATCACTATGGCTGTTATAAACAATTTCTGTATAATTTAAGGGCGTCTCTTTCAAGAGCTCTATAGAAAGT
Source organism: Polypterus senegalus (assembly GCF_016835505.1). Taxonomy (NCBI): domain Eukaryota; kingdom Metazoa; phylum Chordata; class Cladistia; order Polypteriformes; family Polypteridae; genus Polypterus; species Polypterus senegalus. The sequence goes on from NC_053162.1 coordinate 124,203,490, forward strand.
TTGAAAATATGGACATATTTTGTGTTTTTTTACCTCATTTGTGTAGGGTAGTAGGAGGGAAAGGCTGGCCAGCATGATGAGGTGTTTCTAATAATTATTGTTCACTTTTTTCTTCCTTTTCTATTTTGCACACTTTACTCTGGCGATGACCTCCTTACTTTTATTCTTAATTAGAATAATATCTACCCTTGATACTGAAAACAAAGAACAACAATACATTTGAATGTTTAGTGAACTTTATATCTGCAGTGTCACAGGTCTGAAATACTCAGTACAACTATATAAATTAAAATTTATTTTATTAATGTTAAAAGATGATGTTGTCTTTTTTGAATTAAATGCACTTAAACTCTAAGGACCACCTCAGAATAAGGAATGGATGGGCAGGACAAATGACCAATGCTTGTTTTCAGTCATTATAGGAAACTGACACATAAGTCAGTTCACTTCCTAGTAACTAATATGATTTCTAATCCTTAAAGATCTGAAATACTGCAAAGGGACTACTGCAGTGCAGTGCAGTGACTACTACTGCAGTAAGTATATGAATGTTTCCAATTTCACAATTAACTATAGCCTCAATTCATTAACTGATAATTTATCCTCAACACCAACTTCCATCTCCAAAGCTGCGCTAGTAATCCAATCATATTCTTAAAGTGTCACAAAAGATTTAGTACATGGTCATTTTTTGTCCAGCGTCAAGAAAATACACTTTATTTCTTAGCAGTGCAAAACAGTTATTCACAGATTGATTAGTTCTTTGTGGACAGTTTTACTGTGTACTATTACTATAATCATTTGTTCAGAATCACCCTTTAATTATTTTGGCAGACTAACATCTTAATGTGACTCTTGCCTGTTTAATACACCTTTACCCACAGCTGAAATCTTTCGTAAATCATTGCCTTCATATGCAACCTTTTTTTTTTATTGAAAGAAACTTGACTCTGGATATCTTATGCAATATCTGCGAAAATTTCTGAAATCATAACAGAGAGTCCAATCATATCCTATTTCTCATATAAGTGGAAGGAACAGATAAGGAGACTTATATCATTGACTTTACAAGAAAAAAATCAAACTGAACATTGAATCAGATTTTTGTGTACTGAATAAGCATTAGTTAAATCACAACATTTATATTATAAATATGGAGAAAAGATATACAACATTTCAACACACTAAAGACACGAAAGAAAATTCTTTCCTTATTACTGAAATTATGAATTTAATGAAATGAAAGTAAGTAAAGCATTTAGGAATCACTTTGCAATTTTACACTCATCAGAATTAATGAATGGGTTAGACCACTAGTTTTATTTGAAAATAACTTTAAAACTGTAAAATGTATGCCAAGGGAAAAATCACCAAGTGCAGTATGACATTTGGCTGAACTGTATGATAAATCTGCATTAAAACTATCATCACTAATGCTGTTGATGATTCATCAAGCTCTGAAGAATGAGATAATACTAAAAGCATTGCAGCAGGCTTCTTTATCTGTTATTTCTCATGTTAATTAAGGGCAGGCACTCATTTTCTAATGTTTGCAGTGTTTTTGATGAAATACACACCTCATCAACATTAGAGCACCAAATGGTATTATTATCTCTGCACGCAAAAAGGGTTTTTATTGAAGTAAATGGGAATATTTATTCACCAAGCCATGTGAATATGGGTTTGGCCCTAAGATCATTGCCTAGATAGATTTGCTGTGGTTAAATCCCAAAGGCCCCCTTTCATAAAAAAACCATACAAACACAAATTAATTTGCTGTGACGCATACTCAACACAGATGACCTGTTGCACCTCGTCTTTTTGCCATCATCCTTGAACTGCTCGCTATCAGTAGTGTAGATGTTAAGAGTTTCTGAAAGGGCAATTCATCAGAAAAGGTTTCCCTGTACACAAACAACATGCTGCTCTGTACATTTAATCCAAATTTTTAAAACCAAAACATGATCCAGATAGAAGGTGAATATCATAAGAATTCTGGGTTTACAGTAAATATCTGTAAAAGTATATTAACACTAGTGTTCATCTGTTAAATCAGAGGATTTGTTTTATGTTATACTAATTCACATATTTGACAAATACTGTTGCACTGAGCATTTAAAGACTTATTCAAGCAAATTCTTACTCCCATCCAGGAAAGCACCAAACATTTTCATTTAGTCCAATATATTTCTTCATTCTCATTTTGAACAGTACTATAAAACGAGAAACTACTATTTCCTCATTCTTTGGGACTCAATGGCCTATGTCAATAGCTTTATCAATAACTAGAAGCAACACCCAGTGCTGTTTTGGTAGGTCATTTTAAGCTCTGGTTCATTTGTCTGCTAGTCTGGTTTCAGCCTGTTATGCTGTTTCACTTGCTCTGAGCCACTGGGAAGCACTGTTAATGAAACTGTAATAAAAAAAACACAAAGGTTCCTCCAGGGTCAGATGTACGGGTCGGGACATAGTCTACAGTCTTCCTTGATCAAATAAGGCAGGTGTGCAGATTTTGGCAGGGATTGCTCCAATGATGTGGATTTGTACATAAATTATATACATATATATATTGTGAAATGAAATGCCTTGACACCACAAAAAGATTTGGGGCAGCCTCCCTGTATACTTGAAGTATGGCTGAAAAATGGCAAATATGCAATTGAAGGTCTTTATAGACAAGAGTCCAACACAGAACTGAGAAACAGGAGGATTATGGCAGTTTTTAAGGTCGGTCAGGGGACGTGACGTCATCAGGCAAGGAACCGGAAGTGATGACGTCAGGCCCGGAACTGCAACTGATGTCACCTGAGTCGGAAGTGATGTCATTGGGTCTCGAACCGGAAGTGGTGTCCTCAATTCCAGGCAGAATTTCACGGTTTTTGGTCTGCAGGGATAAAAGAAAAAGGATTAGTGTACTCTACCACCCCATGGCCTGGAGTGGAATTCTTTTGAGCCCTTTAGCTGCCTCCCATGCAAACATGGGCATTCATGAACCCGAGAAAGGGCATCGGCATTAACCTGGAGTAAACCTCAGCAGTAAATAATCGAAAATTTATATGGCTGGTGGTCTTAAAACCACCTTGTGACCTGTGGATTTGACACCTTGTGTAAGGTCACTCACTGTAAATGTGCATAGCCTGTAATGAAGGTGAATTCACGACCCTAGAGATAGTATCTGAGCTGAATAACCACCCATTTAATCGCCAGGGCCTCCCATTTCACTGCTGCATACTGGTCTCCTGTTCCAGCAGTTTCTGGCTCAGAAACATAACAGGGTGTTTGTATTATCGTGGTATTTCCCTCTACTTACCCTTTACCTAAGGGTAAGTGTACTCATCAGATTCATCAACGGGTTGGTCTTCTGTTGCACCTTAAGAGTAACACACACATACATAACTATACGCATACACAGAAACACAACAGTGCCCTATGAATGACACACACACAGCTGGTTAATCTCTAGCACTTTAAACCACACAAGTGTCTTATGAATAACACGATCTCTCACTCTCTCAGCACTTCAAGAGATTTACTTATTATTGGCACGAACAACATACAATGTTTTAAAGATATCTCAGACCTAAATATTACTTTTGGTCTCCAAAAATACATTTAAACATACAAAGGCTCAGCATCATTGACTATAGGTCATTTATCAGCCAAGAATGCCTTACTTTATGTACTGTTCCCTACTTTTGGGTGGAGCTCTCACCCTCAGCCCTTAATAAATCTCGCAGCACAGACGTAATGGCAAATCTCCGGTTGCACCAGGTGCTCAAAGAAATCTACTTTATTACTTCAGTCACTCTAGACATTAAGACAAAACATAGAATGTTAAAAGCAGGATGTTATTTATTACAGGAATAATAATAATACCAGTGAAACAAAGAATAATAGAAAATAGGACTGATAGTAAAGTGTGGATATATATAGTCTTTAGAAAAAGCTTACGAAAAAGTAAAGATGACAAGGATGAATGTCGCAGGCACAGAAGAGGTGCCCTCTTCTGATATCGCTCTGTTCCCTTCTCCTGACATCTTCATCCCTTCTTCTTCCTTTCTCTTATGTTGCTCTTCAAACAAGGCATATTTATTATAAAATTCTACCGGGGGGTTTTACAAGACGTGATTGTTAGATATTCTGATTGGCTGGCTGTCAATATGATGACTGAATTCACTGTCCGTTTTCCCAAACAATAAAGCTTTTTTTTCATATTGCTCAGTACCTACTGGCATGTCTTCCTTCCAGGCTGTAAACCAGTTTAGCTACTTGTTATCCCAGATGCCCAGGTTATAAACAAATCAATAGCCTTAGGCACCAGCATGTCTTCTTTTCTTTGCTGGAGCAGATGTCACTGGGAAGAGGATATGCTTTGATGTGTCCTGTATTTAGTTCATCTGTTGTTGTCTTGAGCAAAATATAATAAAAATATAGAACAACATTTACAGATTTTGTACCCTACGACAGTGTTCAACACCATCGATGCTCTGACTTAGCATGGCACCAAGACCTGTGTCCAAAGTGTCCATCTGGAGGATGAAAGGTAAAGAAAAGTTAGGAGCTTTCTAGATTAGTGCTGACGTAAGGGCCTGTTTTAAGTCAGCAAATACAGTTTCTGTGTTAGCATCCCATACTATGTTATTCGGGGCAATCTTCTTTGTTAGGTTAGTCTCTGAGAAAATCGGGGTACAAACTGGCGGTAGTAGCCTACTAATCCAGGAGAGGCTTGGACTTGCCTCTTGGTCTTTGGATGTGTCCATTTTAAGTCCTTCGAGGCGGATGTCGATGTATAACGACATGTAGGAGCTGCTGGCCGCTATATGAACACATTCAGCGCTACGATCAGCTGGAGACCAGTCAGCTGATGCTGCTACATCACTTTCATTTTTGATCTCCAGATCACTTGCATCAAAATCGGAGACCGATAGGACAGAGTCCCATTCATCAATAATACGAAAAACATTGTCAATGGAGTATTTTGCTTTGCGCATTCACTTCACACTCCGCCTTTAGCTCTGGCTGTCGGCAGCTGAAAAAAATATGTAGCCCTCAAAGAGTTAATATGGCATCTATTTTGGAACACTGTGGTGGTATTGTCCCCTAGGTAGCCAAAATATTTGGCCTCGATTAACCCACAGGGTTAATTTGAAGGCTGTCTTCTCCAAATGCCTGCAATACAGCTTGTACCTGCTGTAGGTGTTCCTTCCAGGTGCTGGAATAGATGACTGCGTCATCCAAGTATGCAGCACTATATGAGTTATGAGGGTGGAGCACTTTATCCACAAGATGCCTGAAGGTCACAGGTGCCCTATATAACCCAAATGAAAGGACATGATACTGCCAGTGACTGCTTGGGGTGCTAAATGCAGTCTTAGCCTTCATAGTGTCCGTTAAAGAAACCTGCCAATAACCCTTTGTCATGTCAAGATTGGTCAAGAATTTAGCCTGTCCTAGCCGAATGTTGTCCACTTGCGGCATTGGATAGGCATTGAACTGGGAGACATTGTTAAGGCGGCGGAAGTCATTGCAAAACCTCCAACTCCCATCAGGCCTTGTGACCAAGAGCTGACTCTCCTCTGTCACACCTAATTCAAAGATAGTCTTGATCTCCAGCTCCACTTCCACTCTTTTTGCCATGGGAAGTCAAAGAAACACATAGAGGCTTGTGGGACTTCCTGATATACAAAAAAGACAAGGGGTAGACGCTAATACAAGTTCCTGCCATCCTCACTGACCACCTTACATAGCATTTGTTTGAGGGTCTGATTAAATCGCTCTACTAGACCATTGGTTTACATATGATAACAGAGGTCTTTAAATGCTTTACCTTAAGTAACTCAGACGTTTCCCTGAAAGTCTCTGAGGTAAAAGGTGTACCCCTGATCTGTAAGGACTTCTTTAGGTGTGCCATATGACAAAAAGACCCCTACCAATTCATGTGCAATAGCTTTGGTTGTTGACTCTCCAAAAGACCCCTACCAATTCCTATGCAATAGCTTGGAATGTAACTGAGCGCAGCAGAACAGCTTCAGGGTATTGGGTAGCATAAATCTACCAGGACCAATTTATATTTATGTCCTCTAGCCGAGGGCTCTAGGGGTCCCACTAGGTTGACAAAAGGGACATCAATCAGGGGAATGGGAACTATAGGAACACAGTACCTCCTGAGAATCTACCACAGTTGACACTCCAGGCAGGACATGCAAAAACAGCAGACCACCTCGTTGATTCCCTGCCAATAGAAATGGAGCTTAATACACTCAAGAGTTTTTTGGTGCCTAGATAGGCTCCCAGTTAATAGGGCATCTATTTTGGAACACTGTGGTAGTATTGTCCCCTAGGTAGCCAACATATTTGGCCTCGATTAACCCACAGGAACATTTCTTAGGGTTAATTCGAAGGCTGGCTTCTCCTAATGCCTGCAATACAGACCTGCAGCTAGTAGGTCCGTGGGACTAAAAGCAGCAACCACACCTCCCTCTTGTGCTTCGCTACTCAGTAAACAAGGTAATTGTTTAACATAAACCTAAGGCCCTGTAACATAGGATGCTGAGAGTGATGGCCACTATCCAGAATAACTGCATTCTTTGCAAATCTAAGGGATTCATCATTCCATTTCCAAATTGAAAGTGCAGCTATGTGAGAGGGTCAGAATTGACCTCAAGGGGCCTGGTTTCATCCTGGGTTGCCACAGCACCTGAGGATGACGTTCTAACGAGTGACGTCACAGGAATCACCACGTCACTGTGGGAGGCCGAACTTCCTCTTTCCTTCAGGTGTCTACACGGCGTAGAGGCGTCCATTACTAGGCCCAAGGTTTGTTCAGGATTGGTCACTGTTAAACCATTTTTATTATTAGACCAATCTCAACCCAGTATAAACAGGAAGATTTATTTATTAGGACCACTACTGTCAGTTTTCTTAGAGTCCCCTCATAGCTAATGTAACAGAAGGCGGACTTGTATTGGTGAACATCCCCATGTACACAGATTAGACTGGTCTTAATTTGTCACTGTAACACAAAGCAGCAAGCAACAATGGAAATGTTACTGCTGGAATCCATAAGGGCTGATACCTTATGCATATTCTCTATTACCACTCCTGTGTGCGGAAAGGCCAGAGGATTAACTAGAGTACAACATCCTTCCTGCTGGATCTCCCCACAACACCCCTTGTCACTGGGAAGAAAATGACATCCTATCAGGGACCTCAAAGTTTGCTCTAGACGGTGACAGTGAGGCTCAGGGTTATGGATGCAGGCAATTTGGGTTTCAGACAGAGGCCAGTTTGCCCACCCACAACCCTTCAATTATCTCTATTAGAGTGATCATGTTATTAAATGGTTGTCCCCAGGCTGGCTGGGAAAGATCAACGGGCAGCACATTGAGCAACATTGCTCTACCATCTGTTGGGCATTATATCTAGCACCCAAGTTTCCCCCACAGATGAAATGTCTGGGAGAAAGTTGGTACTTTTAGGTTAAACTCCCATTGAATATTTTCCTTGCCTGTTGACCCAGTTCACCCACACCTTTAGCAAAGGGCTCTGCCTTTTGCTGAATTTTCTTAATGTTCTTATACATTTAATTAATACATTTTAAAAATGTAAACACCACAGTAATCAGCATTCTTTTTATAACTGTACATGAGTATTTGTGTCATGCAGTTGATCAGTAGTGCCTTCCACAGATATAATACAGCAGTTTCAAGGGTAGATGAATATACAGTTCTAGACTCTGCTTGTTCATGTAAAGCAGAAGAAATAAGTAAATTCTTGGCTCAATAACATTTATTAAAGAGTATAGTGAGGCTGAAAGGTGTGCAAAGATCTGTGAAAAATTATGCTACTATTTTTGTCTAAAAACCATATCGGCAATGTTTGAGCACTACATTCATGCTATTTATATATTATTGCACAATGTACATGAATCAGATAGACACATTCAAGATGTAAAAAGCAATGTGCATGGGAAACTATAGCAAGATCCATTATGATGAAGTAGATCCATACATGTTTGCAAACTATTCCTGTTGACTTTATCACTGTCACACAAATAAACTTTTGTGATGAACTTGAGTTTTACATGATTGTATTTAGTTGAAGTAAAGCTCATTAGTTTTCTTCTTGGCCTGAATGGAGAATAGCTCCCTTCTTTCAGACTTCATCCAATTTCCGGACACTTTTCAACTTAAAAAAAAAAAAACAATTCTAAGAAAATATCAACCTAGCTACCCAACTCACTTATGGTTGATTCATCTGTATTATCATTTTTGTTTTACATGTGTTCAGGAACTTTCTTAAGTCTTCCCAGTTTGCAACCACTCCTTTTATCCCTATGACCATTCAGTGGATGTCATTGTTAACCAGGCTAGTCATCTATTGGACTTATAATAGGCCCATAGTGGAATATAGAGAACACGTTTAATTTATTAGATTTATTAGCTCATTTGTCGATTCACCCGGGCTTTGAATATACTGAACTAAGAACCACCATTATACCCCCTTGGGATATTGTGTCATCTGGCTGAATGTAAACTCATTCTACATTTTTCTGTCTTGACTTTTTCATAATGTTCTGATTTTGTTCACACATATACAGACTCTGGAAATTAAGAAATTATGCTAAGTCTTCACCTGAGAATATGCCAGGTCACGATTATTGGCCCTAGCTTTGTTCAGACCTGACAGCAGTCCAACAGTTTAGTTGCACATTTCTGGGAAAGTCTCTATGTACTGTATGAAGAATAAATTTTATACCTATTTTAAGCCTTCCAGTTGAATCAGGTTGATGCTGATTAACACTGACAACAGCGATTAGGAATCATTTCTGTAACCTGAAATACAGTTCATTTGATTAATATACAATTTTTCAGAGATATCAAGTCACTCAGTCTGTTGTTGCACTTTGCAAGTTTTAACATTTTGTTATATCTTTCTTTGTCTTTCTTTTTAAATGCCTCTGCATTTATTTGTATTTCTTTAGTCATTTGAAAGCTTATACTTGTAAATTATCCATGCATCCATTTTCTTGAGTGCATTTTTAATTTAAACATCTCGGTTAGGTGACTAGCCCTTCACAGGACACACTAACACACACCCACACACAGTCTCATTATGCCAAATTTTCCAGTCTCCAAGTGTACAGCCCATGTTTGTAAAGTGGGAGAGAACCAAAGTGCCCAAAGAAAACCAATGTGATCACTGGGAGAATGTGCTAACTCCAAAAAGATAAATATTATCATCTTCGAATGAAACTCACATCATTGAAACTGCAAGTCAGCAGTGATAAGTCCTGTGCAAAGTCAAAAATATTATTATGATATATATAAATAAATATTATTTTACTTTAATAATGCAGTTCTGAAAAGAAAACACATCTACATTTCTGTTTTTTAAAAGCACATATCTTTTTTTTCTTCCATTTAGGATGAGCGCATTTCTGCACTGGCTAAAGAAGAATAAAAAGTTTTTTTGTTTTTTTTTTCCTTTTGCTAAAAAGGAAGAGCAAATAAGAGTGTACAAAGTGTAAAAAATGTAACAAAGTGAAAAAAGAACAACTTCCACTTTTTACTGTGGGTGCCAAAAGCACCAACGCATGCTTCACGCTGCTTATGGGAAACAATGGAACAGCAGAATAAAATGCAATGACTGACAAGTGCAGTTTTCTTCTATTGCCACAGGATATCTGTGATAAAATATTTCCAGAAAAATATGAAAATCCAGAAAATGGAAAGTTTGGACAAGAAATGCCTTTTCTTTGTCTTTTGTTACAGGAGCACTTTAATTTTTAGCCATTGACCATAGCAAAAGAGATGATTTTAAGGATCAATGAAGGCATTCTTGAAGGAAGCAGCTGACAACAGGATCATCAGCTCTTTGTTAAAAGGGAGGAAAATAAGCTAGGAAAAGGGGGAAAAAGGGAAGGTAGAATTTTTTAACCTTAGTAAACTGATTTTACCATAAACTATCACAGATAACACTTTCTTTGACAAATTTAATTTTTTTAACTCTACTTTGATTTCATTCACAAAGCTGATTTTTTTTTTTACCTATGAAGGGCAAGAATGATGTCTGGAGTTTTGCTTTCACAAGGGCTTTATTTGAGCTGGATGAGAAGTCTGGCATAGTCTATGAAATAGCAGGGATTGAAATTTAAGCTATGCTCGCGTTTTCCGTATAGGTTTGGTGAGAATAGGATAGAATCCCAGAAACGCAGAATGGAGGTTGTCTTGCTCTTGCAATAGTAATCATGGTAAAGCAATAGAGTGAGAGAAAAAGGGAGCGGGCTCTTTTGTGTGACAAGTAATTAGCTGCTGGTTGTTTATTGGTGAATTTCAAATGTCACTGTCAGATGATTCATCAAATTTTCAGGCAAGAAATGAAAAAGAACTGAGACTTTGCCCGTGTGCACCCTAGAAAATGAAACAGAATGCCTACTGAAAAGCCTTCATTTAATACAAACTATATTTTCCAAACACAGGGCACAATAGCGAAGAAGAAGAATGGAAACACGTTTCTTCATGGACAGTACAAAATTCAAAGCCATCCTATTTTCCTTGGTTGATTATGAGAACTTTCAAAATCTGCTCACATGACAAATTGCTATTTGAGCAACATCTGTGTTGATATTTGTCCTCCTCAAATTTGGCTGTCATTGTTCAGCATTGAAGAAAGTAATATGACCCATCATCTGTTCAACTACAATAGGAATATCATAGAGCATTTATCTCCCACTTTCCTTTCTTTCTCTCTGTTCCCCTGCTATCAGCCACTGAATGGCGCAAAGGATGCTCTTGTCTTCCTTAATGTTGCTCACCTAAAACTTCTACATTTCCAAAAAAGAAATACTTCCCAGCAGTGATTGGACATGGGGACTTTGGTCAACTGCTTTATAATTTTGGGAATAATGGCATGCTTCCATATGTTCCTTTTAAATCTACTGCATGTCCCAAAGCTCTTATGATACTTTGTTAATTGTGTGATTGCTTGGACTTTGTGGGCAGCTAAAAAGTAAAAGTTTTAATCCAGGATTTAGTTGCCAATTCACTGTTAGCTGTACAGTATTCATTTTTAGATATAATGTGCTAAACCACAGAGTAATTATTGCAGATTTTTGGAAACCTTATATTCATTTTGGCCCTTTAACTGCTAAATATACTAAATGAAGACCACCGAAAGGATAATCACACTCTTCCAATAAGTACAGAGCTATGCCAAAATGCTTAAATCAAACACAGCACTGGACAGGGCATTTTTTTGTCTTATCTTTCCTTGCATCTTACCTATGCCTTAAGAGAGTCCAGTAACGTTCCAACAGTTGTGAATGTATACTGTTTAAAAGTCAGTGACTACATATATTTACTCTCTCATTTTTTTCTGGATTTAAACCAAATACTTGTTTTGGGTAGAGGCAAGGGAAATGTAATGCTGAAAGAGAAATGTCCTTTACGAATGTAATCATTTATTAGTTTTATTTAAATGTAAATCTTTACTTTTGCATGAATGAGATACTCAAGTAACAGGAGCTAAAAAAATGGTCTCCGACATTGGGATTTTCATCCTTTTATTTACATAAAAAGAAACTGAAGCTTGAATCCTGGCTTATATTAAATCTGTTTCAGTTGGTTATACTTTTAAAGTAACTTCTCAAAACTTTGAACAGAATCGAAAATCTAAAAACAGAGTGCTGTCTAAATGTGACATAATGCTTTCTATTTTTCAAAGAAGAGAATTGTGTTACTTTTCAAACTGAAAGAAACATGCTTTATATAGAAAGAATTGTTTTTCTCTCTCCCTGTCACTTCCTGACATATATACTATTATACTGATATTAATATTATGCAATGGATATTTGAATCCAGTGTTTCATTCAGGCACAGTTTTGAAACTTTGTGAAAAATTTCATATAATAATAATTAGAAAGGTTAACTAAATCTTTATTGAAGATTACTAAATCTAATCTATCTATCTATCTATCTATCTATCTATCTATCTATCTATCTATCTATCTATCTATCTATCTATCTATCTATCTATCTTCACCACTAATGCTATTGTCAGACAAATTAAATGTTTCTGTATCACTTGATGCACCCTTGAGGACAAATCTCTTGTTTCTGTTTTTGTTACTGGGCCTGTGGAAGGGGACACAATTAAAGTGCAATGATAATCTATCACAAATGTTGTTATTATGCCTTAGTATTTTCTTTTGTATTTTGTCATTCAAGGAAAGATTGTTAATGTTTAATCAATTGGCTTACATGAGCAGGAACCCCATGATTATGTATGTTATTAGGAAGTAACATATTCATTATATCTGTGTGTGGTACAATCTATATATATATTTTAAATGACTGAAGACAATTAACATTATATATATATATATATATATATATATATATATATATATATATATATATATATATATATATATATATTCTTCATTAAACATCATGATTTACAACAATATTCATGTTCATATTAGAATAAACTACAACAAGTATTCCACTTTGATGGTTATATTAGGATTAGAGTAAGTGCCATGGAAAAACATGAACCCCAAACAGGTAGTTTGAATGAATAGAAAATGTGTAAATCTATTTCAGTGTGATTAACTCTATTTTAATATTTGACTCTTCTCAATGGAGCCACTAAGAGAATTACAAATATATCGCAAAAATAAGTTATACATTCCTCCACCCATTTATTCAACCTGATAAGCTGAAGAGCATGATTTCAGGGAGATGGAGCCTATCCCAACATTACTGTACTGAAGGCAAGAATGAACTCAGGACATAATGGTAAATCCTCACAGCGCACAGTAACATATCCACAATTTCATGCAGATCCAGTTTGGAGTCAACAGATAACCTAAGCAGCATATGTTTTAGATGTGGTGAGCCCTAAATACCCACAGACAAATCCACTCAGACACGTGGTCAGGATTTAAACTCAGCTTCTTAAGAGCTGTGAGACAGCAGGACAAGCTAAGTTGCCACTGTGCTGCATACAACTGAAAATGTAAAATACTAAAATAAAACACCCTGTACAGTACATTTTCATCTATATGCACACAAATATATTGTAAGTGTATATATTAGAAATTTGTACCATTCTGTTTATAGATTGGTAATTTGTTAATAGATGAGGTACAATGAAGTCAGTAAACAAGATGACTAAATTGCCTTAACATCTCCCTAATATATGAATAAGAATCGAACTTATAGTACCTACTTCAATAAGAGACACTCAGCTCAGATAGAGTATATTAGCTGTTTAATTTAATTTAATTTGTAATGCCACTGTTAAATTTAAATTTTAGTTTGAATATATCAAGGGCACATGGATTGTGCTTACCTTTAGTAGACATCCATCTTTTTGAATCTCAATATAATTTCACACATTAAGATATTTGTAGAACATTTATAGTACATTACAGTGAAGCATTTAAGAAAGAAATGTTTAAATCAGATCTTCAGATTTATTCTATGCATTACATTTCATCTGAAATGCAATTTTTAGAAAATCACATGCGGCGAATAACAGTCTGAATTCATTTATAAAGCTCCACTTAATTAGTTATTTCTTTGTTAATGTTCCCTGCATATTCATCTACCTCACCCTTTGTTTGGGGAATGATTCATCAGGACTGATCATTAAACTTCTGCATTAAAATAGATGTTTTTTAATTTAAAAAAAAAAGCAGAAAAGATAAAAGACTGCCCACAAAATGCAGGCTTTTTAAATTGTATATTGCCAAGGTTCTCAGCTGGAAAAAGATTTGAACTGCTGTTGTACTTGTGACATTTAATTGTGGTGTAGTATTCTACTATTCCCATGTATTCTATTATACACTGGCTAAGTGATGCAGCACTTAACATCATGTTTATCAATTTGCTGAATTGTTTGTTACATTATTTGAAATCAGTGCTTGTCTTTTCCTTCTTAATTTACTTTCTAAGTAAAAGGAAATCCAAAGGCTTCTCTTTCAATCCAATTGCTCAGATAAATTTGCAGCTGTGGTGGGTCATTTTATATGCTATGTTTGTTTGGAAATTATTTAACCCTTGCAATAAGAATGTGTTATCTTTTTTTAAGAACAATTAACACTATTTTGATTCAAATATACCATGATAATTGTTGATCATGTACTTTCTGATGGTATTTTAACTTTTGTGTTTTAACTAGTTTAAACCACCAATTTTTAGTAGCTTCCATTTTGATTGATGTTACTTTACACTTCAAAAAATACTTTATAATTAAAAAAATGAAAATACAGCCATGAAGTAAACAAAAACTGGTTAGAAACTGATTTAAATATCAGTACAATAATGTACAGAACAGAAGAGATTTCACTTTCCCTGCATTTTTTGTTTGATAAAGCTATTATATTAGAGTGGAAGCACTAAAAAAAGGAGCCTGCAATCATTATTCCATCTATCTTTCTACTCTAGCTATCTAGTCTAGAATTTTTTCATATTTTATTAATTTGTTTGTTTGTTTTTGTTTATATTTAAATGCAAATATATTATGTTCTGTATTATGTTATGTTTTACCTTCAAATTCTTGTTAACAGCAAAAGCAAACAAACGGAGAGAGTATTTAAATATAAGTTTATGAAAGTTTTGATGTTAAATTTAATTTTCATAACAAGATTGTTGTCATTTAGTACTAAATGATATTTTTGTGTGTTTGTAATATTTTATTATAAACCTATTGGAACTGTTGATGGTAAACAAGGAGATACACCACTTGGTCATTGCTCTGTTTTGGCTTTCTGTTTTTAACAATGGAAGTTTAAGATTAAGCTATGCTTGCTTTAACTGAAGTTATTAATTGATGCAACCCCCATATACCTTTTAAACTAATAGCTTTCATAATCCAATTTGAAGCAATTGCTTGATTGAGGCATATTAAGTTTATTGAAAGTTTGTGGACATTGTAAAAGAATACTGAGTGGACAGTACAAATGTTTAGCGTTTACCTGATCTTCTAGGTAATTTGATTGTACTGACAACTTCTCAGGGAATTTTATGCACAGCCCTGTGAGTTTGAAGTAAACCAGTGAGAAGCTGTAGTGAAAATGAGCTTTCCACTGTCTGCTTGTGGTTAAAGTTGGTTAAATAAAAAGTCGCTTTACTAAAGCTTAAATCTTTAGCTAGAGGTGTAGCATTTGAATGTAAGTCTTGGATTCCTTCTTGCTCCTAAAGGTCCTATACTGTATATTGGAGTAAAATATGGAGTGTCCATATTGTCTTTTTGGCCTCTTTTACACCAGTCATTAGCAAGTGTTTTCAATGATCTGTTCATGATCATATTTGCACTCTAAAAACAGAAGTCAATGTACTTATGAACATATCCTGATGGGATCACTCAGACCATATATTAATATTTGTGATCAGAAAGACATAATGACTCCATTCAGTACAAGTGAAAATAAAAGTCCATTTTTGTTCCAAACACAACCACCGTGTAAATGGCAGCTTATCTTGATTTTGTGCAGTGGGAGATGCCATCAGACCACTAGACAGACATGATGTTGAGACTGGGACAGATTTTAATGCTAGGGTTTAATGTAGTCCAGCAAAATAAAAGTTGGATACAACAGAGAAACAAAATGCATGTTAATGCCAGAGGTTAAAGAAGCCATAGAGTCTTGCTGATATTGAATCAATACCCATAATAAAATCTAACTTAAAGCTGTTAACCTCTAACTTTTATTCAGAATATATCGTTCATGGTTTCAAATGGGAGAAAATTTACTTCACTGTAACAATTTCCTAATCTAATTGGGGCCATGGCTAAAAAAGTAAATCATGGCTGGATTACTTTTTTGTGCATGTGTGTTGCCAAAGCATGCTGGTTTTTGCTTTTCAAATTAATTGGAAAAGACCAGGACTGAAGTTTTATCTTTCTTAGTATCCCTTCATTCCCTCTCTCTGCCCTCTCTTTCAGTTTCTCTCCTTCTCTCTCTCCAGAGTCTGATGTCATAATTTTTGTACAGGTGGTACCATGTCCAAAGAAAAGTAGACAACCTGAAAGACAGCATTGGGTCAAAACTTAAATGGGCACTTGAGTTAACTGTGGAGGATCTATGAAAGTTCTTCTATAGATTGGTTTCATTGAACGATGAACATTATGAAACTTAATGAAAGAGTCTGGCATCAATGAATCGCTCCTCATGGGTTTTAAACTTGTTTCTACTAAAGGTCTTCAAAAGTTTCCGTTGAAATCGAGATGGTATTGTCACAGGTGAAGACTCGGGACTGAAATGTCAAAACAAATGTGAAGCAGTGAAGGCCAAAAGGAATACAAATCAGCTGTTCAAAGACTTTGAGAAAAACTCAGTGTCTTAAAGTGTCTTAAACGTTCTGTATTCTCATCTTTTTGCCAAAACAATACCTGTTGTCTGCATTTATTGGAATGTGCTTTTAACTCACAGACTTGAGTCTTATAATAATAATATTATTTTTATATATTTATTTTTTAAAATGATTATTGTCTGCATGTTCAGAGATTGCTTATTTACTGTAAAGATTCTGCTGACTGCCCATTGCACCAGTAATCATTCCACTATGAGAATGCTAGCCAATCTTTTTGTTGCAATGGGATGGTTGGGGTTTTATTAAAAATACTGGGAATAGGACTAATTTTAATGGGCATCTGTGTGCAAATACTGTGTAAAATCTTTCATTTTGCAGGGAAGTTTGTTTGTTGTACCCAAACAGGGCCTTTCTTGTTAAATGCCTCTAGGCGTTTGCCTACTTTTGGCCATCAATTGGCACTGCAATTTTAGATGTGCCCAGGTTCAGCATGGACATGCCATGTGGTGTCCAATCTATAAGTCTGGTCGGCAATGATGAATTTGAAAGTAAAGTCTGCAGTCTAGACATCTGTCATAGACTTAATGGTTAATCAATTAACAACCATTATGAATTTTGCTTTGTACAGTCAATCTTGCTGTATGATTGTCACATTTGCAGTAACCAGCTACTGCTATTAATGTATCTGGACTGCCTGAAAGCTCTACAAAGCATGCATATCCCTCTTTTTTATGTAATGGTTGGACTGAAAAATAAAGAGAAACGGTGCATCTCTTGATGTATGAAATTATATTGGTTGTTATCCATTGAATGTGTAATAATTTCTTTCTTTTGAGATTGTTTCGTGGGGGAGAGTTCCTATACAGTTTACTATTCAAGCCTTCATTATAAATGAAACAATAGAATTACTTCAGAAAACATTATAATGAATGTACATATTTTCAGAAAACAGTATCTGTTAGTATTTACCTTGAGGTATTTTTTTTTTAAATTTTGCTTTCAAATTTTAAGCAAAACAAGAAAGAATGTCACCTTTATTGGATGAGGAATCCAAATTTAAAAGACAAACAAAGCAACTTAATCCTAAATTGTGCAGCCACACATGGCCGGTTTCAAATCTGCTGTCAATGATTCTCGGTTAGGCTTCATCTTCACACAATCCCTGGTTGGATGGATGGATGAGTGGATATTTATATTTTTTATTCCATTAAATCATAAATTAAAAATGAAGGATATTTCCACTGGCTTTATCCACCAAGGACTGTGATTTCCTCCCATGTACCTAAGATGTGTGGCTTTAGTCACTTAGTGATTTTAATCTGGTCTGTGTGAATGAGTTTATCTTATGATGAACTAGTGTCCTGTCTATGTTTAGTTTCTGCCATTCACTCAAAGCTTTCTTGAAACACTGTGTTAGATGAAGCATGATAAGAAATGGTAGAAAAGAAATGCCCTTATGGTTTTCTGAAAAACAAATTTCAGAGTTAATTAATATTATAAAAGTAATAGTTATAAATACAGATCACTGAAATGGTGTAATATTATTTCAAGTGCTAGAAAAAGATAACTTTAATAACTGATCAACTCCGATCTTTTTCATTTTGGGTCTGTAGGTGTTAAAATTAGGCACACTAATCCATCCAGAGGGAATTTGCAGAAATCAGCTGTTTGGCTAAATTTGCAAACGTTGCACATTCACTGCCAGTAAATCTGTGTGTCAACATTGCTTTCTTTATATTGCTTCATTCAGGCTAAAATTGTCTTCTTACAGTGTGCTATAAATAGTGATACATGATTATTAAGTAGGTGATACTTTTTTAAATGTACACATTACTCCAACGATATTGATTTTTCCTTTCCTTTTACACAGACTTAAAACATTAGGCGCATTTTATAGGAAAACATTTATTTTGCTTTTAACAACAGTTTTAATATTATATCACATAAACACATTAGATTAACAGTTTTGCTTAAATAGCTTTCAGCTTGCAAAAAGAAAATCATTAATCTTTTTAATTTTATAATGTAGTGCATCAAGTGAATGTGCAAACTTAGACAAAGCATGAAGAAGCTCCTTTTTGCGGACTGACTAGAACAGAAATGAATCACACAAAGTGCAAATGCAGTAGATGAAAGGAAATAGACAAAAAAAAAAAAAAAAACAGTTATATTACTTGTTTTCCCTGTAACCTGATGGGAAAAAAATTGTTACAGTGGCATCCCAAAATATAAATGATAGGGAGCTGGGAAATTAACAACCATCATCTTAAATGAAAAGTTATAATACTGAGCAGTGCCGTAGCAGTTTTTTGTATATCATATGCTAATAATAAGACTCATTATGGTCACGAATTTGGCTGTCGACAGGTGGCATTAACTATTCTTTGCCTCTCTTTCAGATTTCTCAGGCGTGCTTGATGGCTGACAATAAGGTCAATGTGAGAATTTGGAAACCAGCCTCTTTCACCATCACTCACTCGGGTGCCCTCAGTCCAGCCTGTAGTGACAGAACAGAGAATAGTTTAGCCAGCCAAGCTAAAAACTAGCACATCTCCATTTCCAGGCTTAGTGTGCTTACCATCAGAGGTCTGCTGGTGGACAAGGAGGAGGTCTGCTTTCTCCAAAGATAGTTCATCTGGCTGCTGGGCAACATATGCTCGTATACACTGGACCTGCTTACAATCTATAAGATAACAACCTTTATTTAAGAAGGTCATTCTGTTAAGTGAAAAGAGTACAATTTATTTACTAGAAATGTGAATATAAGGGGTTTTAGTAAAAGTAACAACCATGGTGGAAGCACTAGGAAATAACAGAAAACATTGAAATGCAGTTTTGCTACTAATAGTTCCATCTCTTTTCCCACACCTCAATTAAAAATGACCTCACCTGCCTTTGTTGTGTGTTGGAAGTTCAGTTTAAGCAAATGTCTGACTAGAACATGTTGTTTTAACAACATGCAGTGACTGAATTTCTTCTAAGTGAAAAAATGTTTATGGCTGATATACACTAATGACTAAAAGATATTCAATGTCTTAAAGATATTATCTTTTATATTATATTATTATTTAGAAGCTTTCATGTTTTGTTGTTATACAACCATGAATCACAATGGATTTAATTTGTCTTTTTTGGTATTTATCAACGGAAAAGACAATTTAACATCAAAGTAAAAAATCTCTGCAGAGTGATCAGAAGTCAAGCAAAATGACACCTTTAATTAACTAACTAAAAAGATTACAATATGCAAGCTTTCAAGGCAACTCAGCCCGCTTCTTCATGATTATATCTTGCCTGAAGAAGGGAACTGAGCTGCCTCAAAAGCTTGCATATTTTAATCTTTTTAGTTAGCCAATAAAAGGTGTCATTTTGCTTCACTTGTCATTGCATCCATAATGGCTAACATGATACAACACCCTACTACTGCAAAGTGATCTAAATTACTTATAAATATAAAATAAACGATTACCCCCTTTAGTATGACACACCTATATCATCACTAATGCAGACAATTGTTTTTAGAATTTGCATAATTAATTTAAAGGAGATTATCTGTCTCTAGTCAAGGGGTTTAGGCTTATTTAAAATATAAATGCAGCTGGTGTCTGGTAAATCCAAATTGTTGTAAGTCAGTGTTGTGGTCTAACCTAGACAATTAAGTCAAAAGAACACTGCAAGCAACTCTGTGAAAAGCAAAAGTCATGGGATGGATGTAACAAAATATCCGAGATGCTAAATATCTATTAGAGTTCAGTAAAATCAGTCATGAAGAAATGGAATGAGAACGGCAAAGCAGGCCAACCACAGAAACTGTGAGATCACACAAGAAGAAGACTAAGGGAAGCCATCAAGAGTTCGGTGATAATTCTGAAGGAATTACAAGCTACAGTGGATAAAATTGGAAAGACTGCATTCAACTGTTGCTCAGGTGCCTCACCAGTCACAGCTTTATGGAAGAGTGGCAGAGAGAAAGCATATGGTAACACTTGAAATTTTGGATAGAATTTCTAAGGCACATGAAAGACAGTGAAGTCAGCTGGAAGAAGGTTCTACATTCTAATGGAACCTAAATTGAGCTTGTTGACCATGAAACCAAACACCATGTTTGAACACTGCACATTTGCAAAAACACACCATTCCCATCATAAAGTGTGGTGGTGGCACAATCATGCTGTAAGGATACTTACAGTATTTGCAATAGGCCTTGGTTTGTCAGGGTAGAGGGAAAAAGGAATGCAGTAAAATACAGGATAGTGGGAAGCAGTCTTCAATAAATATACATCTTCTGAGAAGATGGCTTAAAAACAAAGTTCATGTTCTGCTGTGACCAAGGCAGAGTCCAGATTGTATTATTAGTATACTTATTACCTTTGGGACAACCCTATGAATGAAAAATCTTTCCCTGTATGTTCATTCATTTTTGCCAATGTGTTAATTGCAAATACATCTGTGATGAGCTGGAGCCTATTACAATGGCATTAGGCAGGAATAAAATTTTCTCCCACTTCACAGCATGCATGTTAGGCTACATGGCAATGCTAAACTAGTCCATTATGTGTGGGTGCAAGTGTTTCACATTTGTTGAGCACTGGCTCTGGCCTTCTCACTGACATTGTTGGGACTAGCATGGCGTTTCAGTGATTCTGTAGTGAACAAATTGTGTTTAGACGGCATGTGCATTATTTCAGAGGCACAAAGGTTTGAAAAGAGATGTATCAATGTGAAGCTTAAAAATAAATATAAAGTGAGTATGAATAATTCTCGTGTGAATATCAAATTTGAGCAATCAGTAGTGTGGCAGTTTGTTGCTGTCTCAATTCATATTGGGGTGCCTTCAAAGTGTAGTTGAAATTGTCTAAGTTTTCCTGGCTTTAATTTTCAAGAGTAACACATTTAGTATCTAAGTAGATTGTATGTGTATGTATTAGTGTGGCCCGTAATAGATAGTGGTCTTATTCAGAGTAGAATACCTGTTGTTTTCTGAAGCAAACTTACCATTACAGCCAAAATAATCGATCTTGGGAGGAGGAGGTGAGAGGGCAGAGATCCAGCGAAATTTTTCGCTTCTGTTGAGGCAATAATGTATGATTTCAATTTATTAGTTCAACTAGAAAGCTAGAAAACTATTCATGTGAACTACCAGAGCACAAGTTATGCATTATTACATGGCATGATATAATAAGGCTGAATTTCTGAAAAAATTATTTTTAGGATTACATAATTAATTTTTAGGATGTAGTATAATTTTCAGAAAATTTACACATCGCATTTAACATATACAGTGTTCATTTTGACTGCAAAGTTTCCAGATATGTCATCCAGCTTATTTTGAAACTCAGTTTGAGTATCTCCTTACACTATATTAATGGGTAATTACAGATTAATACAACTCCTATTATAAAGTGCTGGTTACTGGTGTATATTTTGTGCAACTGAGCACACGTTTCATGATTAAACTAAAATAATTCTTAAGCATTTACAGCTAAAGAAGAATACTATATAACAAGTATTTCAAGACTAACTTACTGCTTTTCAGTGCGAAAAACAAAAGAGGCCTTGCCCCCCTCGCTGGTCTGAAATAAGTGAAGCTGGAAAAGGTTCTTCTGTAATGAGTGAAGTTTCATCTGGCAGTTCTCCACCCGTAGCTTTCTTGCTGAGTTGTGCTCAAACACTGAGAAGCGACCACCTCTGCCGAGAGAGGATAGAAGTATATCAAAGTGTCCTGATATTTGTCCCAAACAAGTCTACATATTGTGTTCAAAATAATTACTTTTGAACGCTTTGCCTGGTGCTCCTTGATTCACCACTATGAGAAAATCCCAAAATTTTATATGCCGTTCGACTCATATTGATGCCTGGTTATACAAGACATTAAGCTTCTTGGGGTTTTCCCTATGTTTGGCCCTGTAGGCCCAAAAAACTTAAGCTGTTGACATTTTTTGGGCAAGAATTATACCCTTATGATAAAAAGTAAACCTATAGGTGTCTTCAGTAATAATGATCAGAAGAACTTGAAGTTGTACATGCCGCATCAACTGACCTCTAGGTTCACCTCTAATGGAATACGAGGGGTCAAAATGACTCATTTTCACAAAACTTCGATTTATTAATATAGGCATGTGGAGTGTCTTTTTAAAGCTATTTCCGGGTTGCTGATCATGGATATGTTAATACTTCTGACATTTCATTCATTTACTGATGGTCCTGGCACTCTAACAGCCACTCCTAAAAATTAAAAAATAACACATTTCAGACATAAGCATGTGGGATACTTTTTTATTCAGTATTTCAAGGTTGGTGAATACAAATATTATATTATTTTTTATTTCAGATCCTTTGCTATCAATCTAGCTCTCTATGGACTTCTGTCAGAGGGTGAAAAATGTCAAATTTCCGTAACTATCAAGAACATTTTGACTTTAAAACTTATGAAGTAAATCATTACATTGTGTATAAATGCCCCAAATTAGGGTGGCCTTTGGTAGTTCAGACTTTTTTCATTAAACACATCTGTAAAATACCTGTAAAATCCTGTAGTTCTGATTAGAAACACTGAGAAAGACAGCAATAGTGAATATTTTATGGTCTTAAAAAATACTGAAAGAATGCAGGCTGACAATACTTTCTTTGCCAATTAAACAGTTAAATCCATTATAAGTACCTCAGTAATTCCTACATGATTAGTATTGTTAGACTGTCCCAGTTGCCTTTTTGTTAAATGCATGAAATTTATACTGTACTTTCTACCGTTTTTTGTTTTGCCCATCGTTATCAT
Organism: Polypterus senegalus; assembly: GCF_016835505.1. Lineage (NCBI taxonomy): Eukaryota > Metazoa > Chordata > Cladistia > Polypteriformes > Polypteridae > Polypterus > Polypterus senegalus. Next base: position 124,226,587 of record NC_053162.1, read on the forward strand.
ACTGTGCTGTGTATTCTGGTTTTCACCCAAGTCCCAGAGACATGCAGGTTAGGCTGGCTAGCAACTTTAAATTAAATTGGAGTGAATGAGTGTGGGTTTGTATGCCAATGTGACCTACAACAGACTGACATCCCAGAACTGGTTTCTGACTTGCACCTTTGTGACAATGTGGGTCAGCTCCACGCTCGCTCTTCCATTTTGGGAGCCTCTTGAACCTGACATCATCGATAGTCATGAACGGGATGAGCCTGGCTAGATGAGGACAAACACACACAACAGTTTTTTTTTTTTTCTGAGCGGCAGACCTACTGTACTACAACTTTATGTAAAACTTCATTTTCATTGCAAATTGAAAAAGTCAAACTGAGTGTGTACATTATATTATGTGTACATTATTTGGTAAAATACTTTAGAAAGATGATCACTCTAGGTTTGCTGCTGGACAACACATTCAATTAATGAAGATGGCATATTTCTGTTTACAATTTATCAAATCAGAAATACCAAACTAGGTAGTTTCCATTTTATCAAATGCTAGAAAATGAATTTTTATTTAGAAGTAGGTTATTTGTTGTTGATTTTGTTGGTCATATTTTCCTTTCATTTGTTTCCAAGCATAGGAAGCACTGCTGCCTCATGGATCCAGCATTCAGGCTTTCTTTCTCACGGGTTTGTATTTGTAGCTGCATGTTTTCCTTGTGTTTCTATGACTTTCCTTGTGTTTTCAGGTATTCTGACTTTCTTTTGATTCCAAAGATGTTCATGTTAGTTGTAGGTAAGAGAGTGATTTAATCTGACCTTCCCAGGGACAGCAGATTAATGTAGTGTGGGGTGTGTGATCACTAAGTTAATTAACTACCATTTTTACTTTTGACAATGTTGTTAATTAATTAAAACAATCAACAAGATGAAGTAGGGTGAGTGAGTGCTCACTGTTTCAGTTTCTGGCAAAGACACAAGAAATGTAAGGAGATCTGTATAATTTATGAATCAAGTCCCTAACTCAGAGAAAGTCTACATTAACACTTTTATGTTCTGTCTTGGAGTTCATCCATCCATCCATTTTCTAACCCACTGAATCCGAATACAGGGTCACGGGGGTCTGCTGGAGCCAATCCCAGCCAACACAGGGCACAAGGCAGGAACCAATCCTGAGCAGGGTACCAACCCACCGCAGGACACACACAAACACACCCACACACCAAGCACACACTAGGGCCAATTTAGAATCACCAATCCACCTAACCTGCATGTCTTTGGATTGAGGGAGGAAACCGGAGTGCCCGGAGGAAACCCACACAGACACGGGGAGTACATGCAAACTCCACACAGGGAGGACCCGGGAAGCGAACCCGGGTCTCCTAAATGCGAGGCAGCAGCGCTACCACTGCGCCACCGTGCCGCCCAGTCTTGGGGTTCAGTCATGGCCGAATAACCCAGACATGATTGTTGAAATAAATAAAATAAACAATTTATTTATAAAATAAGGATAATAGAAGATTGATATAGGCAAATATTCACATTTTTATATCTTTGCAATTCCTGATGGTGATTGGCAGGTGACCCTGCCTCTTGGAGGATCACACACAAAACACATGGAACATAACCAAGGCATACACAAAATGAAAACCCACCACATTTGGAATACAGTAGTTCAGAAGAGACTACAGTTTATAGAAGACTCTGTTGCAAAGGATGGTGCTAAACATTGGCTTGACTCTGGGTGTGTGTGTGTGCATGTTTATTCACTTAAAATTAATAGAGATCAAGGAGTCTGAGGTGTGAGCTTTCCTCACCAGAATTAATGATCTGGATGAAGATGATGAGTTTGTGTGGTTTGGCAAATGAGATGCACATTTCTAAAGTACATATAAAATACTGGCTGGAGTGATATGCTTTCTGCACTGTTGAATGCCCCTGGATCATCATGAAGACATCTGAAAAAATATGCAGCAAAGTATACAAAAAAATAAACAACACCAATCATAATAGCGATCAGTCAGCTGCTGTTGTAAGGCAAACAAACATAAGGTTGCTATCAGCAAGGGACTAATAACACCTTTGGTCTAACTCCTGTTAGGGAAGGTATTCCATTTTTTTCCAATCCAACTCAGATTACCCTTTGGAACAGAAGAGATTGCTTTAACCTATGTTGTGACCACTAAGGTTTCTGCTTCGGATCGCAAAGATTATGGCCAGGTTAAGCAATGAGCCGATAGAGGGATGCAGTCAGCTAGGGTGGGGTTGATGTTTTTAAAGGAAGGATTAAGGCTCTTGCCATTGGCTTCTTGGTTACAGAATAGTCCATCCTCTTGGTTGACCACTGGTGCAATATTCTGTGTATCAGTGTTGCTCATCCTTAATTTGGGTTTTATTTTTCAGAAATTGGGTCTACAACTCATTCCTTCATGGTACATTCTTGCTATGTTACAAGGTCCGGTATCGATCTTCTTATTATCTTATCAGATCATTTTATCATATAAGGCACAACGATGAAGCCCTGTCTTCATAGCTGAGACTTTTTAGCTGGCAAAGAGAGTGTCTGGAAGCAGCTTTCCAAGTCAGGACCTGGGTTCCAGCTTGGCTAGATGTATAATACTAGTCTGTTCTACATACATCAGGCTAACTGGCAACTCTCAAAAATCCCTGCATGGGTGTGTGCGTGAGTGTGCCCAATACGACCCAGAAATGGAGTAAAAATCATTTAAATGTGTAAGCCACATTGAATCACCTCTTTCTCTGTGAGCTGTAAAAATGTAATTGTTAATTGAAATAGGACATGTATGTTATACTAATTGGTGACTCAACTGGTGAGAAATAAATACATTAGGATATAATTGCTCTATGAGACACTTGAACCTTGTTTTGCTTTGGATCCACTGCTGCTGGAATTGACCTGTCATAATCCTTTAGAGGAATACTCAGCCCAAAAATAATTTTACTTATCCTATTTAGTTTGTATTGGTGACATCTTTCCTGTTCAATTTGAAGGCCACCTTTCCAGGAAATAACTGTTAATAATATTTGAGTAAAAATGCACACATTTTACATGTTTTGACCATACAAATGAAAGTGAATTGGATTGAATACAAATGGATGTGAATTAGGCAACACAAGATAGGCAAGAATTATTTCTTTGGACATGTTTCATGTTTTTGCCATTGTAAAAATATTCAGTATGTAATTCATCCACAAAAACTTTTTCTTCCACCATAAAAAATTTCTCCACAAAAAAACATTTCTTGGCCACCACTACAAACTATATGGAATAAGTAATATTTTAAAAAATGTATCATTTTTGGATGGAGTGTTTTACAAACTTGATGGGCTTTTGTAGGGCTGTCACTTTTCTTTACTTTATTTTTCTTGATTACACTTGTAATGCATTGCAGTTAATTCTTTTATTTTAAAATAATTAAATCTAAAAAGTAAATCAAATGCTTTGTCTATTGCTAACTGTGTAGATTTCAAGACAGGTGAGAAGAGTATCAGAATATGATTTAAGCAAAGAGTGTATCTGAAGACATAAACTGGCATATAATTAAAAATGGGAACACCTTGAAATCCCCCAGTATGAGTTGGCAAGTGTGGCTGGGGGAAAGGACATATAGGTCTCACGACTGTTGCCACAAGCTTCGGATAAGCGGTGGAAAATTAATGAATGATAGATAGATAGATAGATAGATAGATAGATAGATAGATAGATAGATAGATAGATAGATAGATAGATAGATAGATAAGAACTTTATTTATCCCGAGGGAAATTCTTTTGTCATATACATGCTCGATGCCAACAAGAGGAATAAAGATAAGGTAATAAAGAGTTAAGAAGATCAGTAGTACTAGTGCAAACAGAATAACTAAATAAACAGAGTGAATGAATGAAATGAAAGCTTAATGAAAGCAGAATGAATGAAAGCTTAACAAAGAGATAAGACTGCGAAATATACATTAGAATAAAAGAATATTGGCAGGTAAGTCCTTACTCTTTATGGTGTGATAGCAGCAGGACATCATTAAAGAGGTGGAGGTATACACTTTTCTTGCTAATTCGACCATTTCCTTCTTCCAAAAGATGAGTGACCTCACCTTCCTTCTGTAACCAACGAGCTTGTGAGACCAAAGGAAATATCTGCAAGGGAAGCACATGAGAGAAACCTTCAACACGCTACTCAGGAGGCATCATACATAAACATGAATTAAGACAGACAGTGGACAAGGCAATAAATGTAATTGAACAGTAGGAAAGCAAACATCAAAGGAAACAAATAGACAGACACTTACTCTGCACTGGAAGTCCACCCTTCTGCTAAGAGACACAAGGTTTTCAATACTGCGCATTTGCCTGATACTCTCATTGCTCTGCTGAATAAGCTAAGAAAAAGTAAATGAAAAATGAATTGAAATGAATGCAAAATCATAAAGACAGTAAAATCTTTTCTCTTACCTTTTTTTAACAATAAGCAGATCATTTTACCTTTCCATGTACATAAAGAGTTTTTTCTTCCTATTGATTAGCATACAAAATGTAATAATTTTAAAATGTTAATTAAAATTTCACATTTAATCATTCATCTTATTATCAAACCTAAATCAGAAAGCATTTTCATTCACCAGCCAAACCTACATATTTTTAGATGGGAAAAGACCATGTCGAAAACCCACAGAGACACAAGGAGCATAGAAAAATGCTTGGACTCTGTTAATATGGAATAATACTAAATGCTGTACCACTCTCATATTTCCACAGACATTTCAAAATTAATTTGAAATAATAATAAAAAGACATTAAATGGCTAACTTTGTAAGTATTCATTGCATTTATTTTTGTATACATTTATGTTGCACGTGATTTTTATGTGATTAATTGAAAGTAGAACACATTTATGCAGTTTACAGTATTTTAAATGAGTTGTAGTTAAAAGGTGCATTTATCTTGAATGCTTATCAGTTAGATAGTACAGCTCTTAATAAAAGCTGTTTTACAAAGACAAAGGAAAACAAATTCAAATCTGTGATAACATTATCAATATGGTTCCTGAAAAATATTAAATTAAATCAAAAAAATGAAGAAAATATGAAAACATTATAAAATTCACCAGGTCTAGTAAAGCTCAGTATAAAGAAATTAAGAAAATACTTTATGGTACAGCTGTGAATCTTTGCAGAGCAGCACTATAATCCTTACAAGTTAATAACTCACCATGCACCTCTGAGAATGTAATTTTTCCCCTATTAAAGTACATAGAGTATATCTACTTTCAGATGTGCCATCCTCTACTGAGACTGTTTTTAATGGAAAGATAAAGCTGACTGACACACTAGAAACAGACAACTCTGTGATTTCGAGGCCTTGGCTGGAAAGAAACAGCTAGCAGTCAGCATACATCTATGGAAAAATACACAAGGTGTGAGACAGTCAAAGAGATGCTAAAGATCAAACAAACGAGAAGTAAGCAAGTAATTCAGGGAGCTTGAGGACACTAAGCCTCTACTGTACTGTAGACCGACAGCTTGTGAATTACAGCATTTCCCTGAAAATTGCCATAATGACTGGTATCCCGGAGGTGTGCAGAACTTGTTGCTAAGCAACCTAAACAAGCTGCTTACTAAACCATGTTAAAATAGCACAGCACTTTAAATGTGCAAACAGGTTGGAAAAGCATTAGTCAAGGAGGCCACCATGAGACTTGTGTTTGCTGTAAAGCAATTACCACAGATGTGATGAAGGGAGAAAACGCTTGAAAAATTGGTAGAGTGGAAAATTGAAACAAGTATTTGAAAAAAATTATATGAAATATCGAATTTGTCTTTGTCAGAAGACACAAGGAAGACACACTGGAACCAAATGTATCAAAATACTATGCTTTGATAGGAACAAAAATGATCTTTTTGATAAGAATGGTATCCTTTTTATTAAGTGCAAGTCTTATACAACACATTATCTTATATATGAGATGATATATCTTATATATCTTAAAAAATTATGATGGTGGCATCTGAACATATTGAGGTTTGTGCTAGCCACCTCTAAGATCTGGTCTGTTTTGTAACATTTTGGGACCGTTACCATTAATCTTAGCTTTTTCAATGAAACAAGTTCTCCCAAATATTAATCATAATTCAACAGATGTGAAAATGTTAAAATGCTGTAAAAAGCCTGGGGTCCTAGAAACTATAGAAATCGTCAGATAAAAAAGGAGTAAGGAGATTACTGCGTGAGGACCTGAGAGAGCGACAAGGAGTGCATGGAGCTAAGAGCTGAGTGAGGTAGAGAGGAGCAAGGTTATGAAGGGTTTTGAAGGTGAGAAGCAGTATCTTGAATTTATTCCTTGACGGAACCGGTAACCAGTGAAGTAGGGAGAGAACAGGGGAGATGTGAGCAGAACACTTTGTGTGAGTGAAGACTCCGGCTGCGGAGTTCTGAATATACTGTAGCTTCTGTATACATTTTGCAGGAAGGCCAATAAAGAGGGAATTACAGTAATCAATACAAGACATTATGAAACAATGAACCAGAGTTAAGCATCATTAAAGGACAAAAATGGATGGAGTCAAGCAATGTTACAGAGATGATAGAATGAAATTTTGGACAGAGACCTAATGTGTAGCTCAAAATTAAGTGATGAATCAAATGAAACTTAATGCCAACAGCATGATGCCGCTGTAGTAAAGAAGTGTAGAATTCTGGTCCTGAAAGAACAGGTATGTAGAAAATTGTTTCTTCATTTGTTTGCCAGAGCTCTCTTTGTCTAGCAAACACCTGGCTGTGATGTTTAGTGCTTCTAAATGGCGGTCCATAAATTCAACATTTGAGTTATACAGTGTACGTCATCTATGTGTTCTTTCCATGTTATTGTGGCTTGTCCTTTTTAATCCCCAAGCCATTAGAATCTAAATTTAACGTATTTCTGTCTTTTGCATATATTTTCCATGGCAGTGGTTGGCTGTGGGGCTCCTAATCTTCTTAGTTTTTAATATCTATATTACTGTAATTTGTGAGTTTTTTATTTGGCTGATACCTTTATCCATGGTGACTTGCAACATTGTTTTTTTCCCAAACAAAATCCAGTTTTTCCAATTGGAGCACAAGCAGGTGACATGACTTGCTCATGGCCACACAGTGTTAGTAGATTGACTTGGACTCACAACCTCAGGTTTGAGGTCCAAATCCTTAACCACTATGCCACACTGCCTATTAAATGCTATCAGAGGGCATCAGATGGTATCACAATGTTCTAATTCCAGTCAAGACAAAACATGCACCTGCATCCCATTGCTTAATTATTTTTGGTGATCCTAACATTTGAGAACTTGCACATCATCACAAAAGATCAAATGATTTAATAGTAAAGAAATTAAATGTTAAATAAAAGGAAATTTGGCACACATAAAGGAAAATTCTGGTATGCCACGGCCATAAATTCATGTCACACATACCACTGGTTATAATGAGGAAATTACACATAACAATATCAACAAAAGAATTCCACAGAAGATCTCACTGGTCTGATCCTACTCCTGGGTGGATCTTTTCTTATTGATGGTCACTATACTGTAGATCAGGGGTGCCTACACTTTTTCGGCTTGCAAGCTACTTCTAAAATGACCAGGTCGGAATGATCTACTTACATTAAAAATGCTATCTGAGTATACTTTATACATAAAATGTATATTGTCGTACCATGCATAACTGAATAACCCTTATGGCACAATAAAAATTCAATGTATTTATGGTCACTACAGTATTTGGATTTAATAATCGTCATGGAATAGGCTGACTCACATAAATAAGTAGACCCAAATAATGCAGTAAAGGAGGTTTTGAATTCAGTCGAGTGAAAAATGATGGCTGTCCGATTAACTGCGATTTTAGTTCCCTCTCCTTTCTCTTTCTCAGATTGCTTTTCGGAAGGAAGTCAGTTTCGTAGATTTCATGAACAGTTTGAAAATGTCTTTCCACATTTTCCTTCTTTGGAATAGCAATGATAGATTGCCAGATCAGACAAACGCACTTTGATTGTGAGATTGTGAGAAAAAAAATCCTCTTCCAATTCCACATCCAGCCCAGACCCTCCTCAAAAAAATTTTTTTTTAAATCCTTCTTTTGTCGATATAAATTGGAAGGCTAACTAGATCACTTAGATAGCCAGAGTTTTGCTGCAGCTCGCGCGTTTGATCGTGCGTGCGGGATGAACAGTGTGTTAGAAGAAAAGAGATCTCAGACTGGCCGCCATGTATGTCAATCAAGTGGCAAATGCAATAGGGAGGATATATGATAGACTAACGTTTAAAAATTTTTTTTTTTGAATGCAACAAGATCTACCTGCACTACCTGCTGTAGATATTACACCAAAGCCATATTTAATTAAAAAAGTAGTTTTGGCAGGAAAATAAATCAGAACCTGCAGTAACTACTCTCCTTGTTTGGCTCTAACTACAATATTTTCCCAGGATGCTCACATGTTTTCCACTTTTTTTCCACTTTGAGGACTCTACCGTCTATTGCAAACTCAATATCCAGTGTTTCTGGTATATATAAGAAGCTTCTTATTTACTGGCAGTAACTAAGGGGGGTCTCCATGTGACACAATTTGTGAATGTCATTCTCGCATTTAACCCTTGTTGTCTTTTTAATTAAGTAGAAAGTATTAAAATAATTAATGCTGCTCTACAGATATAAAGCATAATGTATTACAATAATGATTTTACTTTTCATAAATTATATATAGTTTTATTACATGAACAGAAGGAAATATGGTTTCAGAAATGTAGAACAAGCAAATTCTGGAGGAATAACTAGAACAAATACAGGACTCTGGTAAAGTCAAAGCAATTAGAAGAGAATTTAACAAGCACATGTCAGCCAAACAACAAACCATGCAGGAACTCTTACTTGACTATCAAATTATTGTTAAAGTCAGATTAAGACTTTCACCACGAAGAGTAAAGAAGTGAGTGAAATCAGTTAGGTAAGATTTGGAGTACAGAAGTAAAACAAGAACCAAAACACAATCTGAAAACTGGTTCAAAAACTATTCACTCATCTTTTGTAACCAATATATTTTTATAGAGTGCAATATTTATCCTGGTTGAATATAGTTTAAAACAGTAACTTGACATAAATAGTTCACCAGTTCTTCATAGTGCTTACTCACACACACACACTCATATGGGTCAAGCAATTAAATATGCAAACCCAGAACAACTGGAGGAAAATAAAAACTCCACACAGATAGTAATTGGTTCTAGAATCAAAAACAAGACCCTGCAAATGTGAAGCAGGAATGATAACTTCTGCAATTGTCATACTGCTCTAACATAAAGCAAAATATAAAATAAAATGATAAAGAAGCTCAATGAGATAATATTAAAAATGGAAGTTGAAACACGTACTTCTGAAAAATCTGAAACTGATAACAGGAGATTTAGTTATTGCTACAGATGTGATATAAACCAATAAAAAAGAAGAATAGGGGTGTGCTATGGCTTCAGAAGCTCTTTATCATGAACTTTGTTAGTAACATACAAGGAAAATGAGACCAGAAAAATAAACCAAAACATGTAACAAAGGTAATATTAGAGTAACTTTAAAATAAAGGTGTAGCCTCGGTCCTTTATGACCATGTGGCCCAGGCATTAAAAAATGCTTCCCACAAGGAATGGAAGCTAAAATAATTATTGCTAAAATATGGTATCATCCAAATTTACTCATCTGGCAAAGACATTTCCTAAAAACTCATTGTAGCAATTTCTACCAAAGATGACTCTATAAAATAATAACTAATGGGAGTGAATTATTACATTTTTTGTTAACAGTTAATTAAAAGGATTTGCCATTTTGATATTGATGATAAGAAATCCATACAAGAATATTAAATGTACATTTGCAACAAATTAAAGAATGAAAAAGTGAACATCAAATCAAGTTAAATCTGGAGATTTTCTTCATCTTTCAGGCTACTCACGTTAGGGGTTGCCACAGCTGATCATCTTCTTCCATATTTTTCTGTCCTCTGTATCCTGTTCTGTTACACCTATCACCTGCATATCCTCTCTCACCACATCCTGACTTTATCTCCCAACTGTCCAACTTGAGCTGACCCTCTAATGTACTCATTTCTAATCCTATCCTCGTCACACCCAATGCAAATCTTAGCATCTTTAACTCTGCTACCTCCAGCTCTGTCTCCTGCTTTCTGGTCAGTGTCACCATCTCTAACCCATATAACATAGCTGGTCTCACTACCGTCCTGTAGACCTTCCCGTTCACTCTTACTGATATCCATCTGTCACAAATCGCTCCTGAAACTCTTCTCCACCCATTCCACTCTGCCTTCCTCTCTTTTTCACCTCTCTTCCACAACCCCCATTACTCTGTACTGTTGATCCCAAGTATTTAAACTCATCCACCTTCACCAACTCTACTCCCTGCATCCTCACCATTCCACTGACCTCCCTCTCATTTACAAACATGTATTCTGTCTTGTTCCTACTGACCTTCATTCCTCTCCTTTCTAGAGCTTTTCTCCACCTCTCCAGGGTCTTCTCAACCTGCTCCCTACTTATTGCTACAGATCACAATGTCATCAGCAAACATCATAGTCCACAGGGACTCCTGTTTAATCTCGTCTGTCAACCTGTCCATCACCATTGCAAATAAGAAAGGGCTCAGAGCCAATCCCTGATGTAATCCCACCTCCACCTTGAATGCATCTGTCACTCCCATCGCAGACCTCACCATGGTCACACTTCCCTTGTACATATCCTGTACAACTCTTACATACTTCTCTGCCACTCCCGACTTCCTCATACAATACCACAACTCCTCTCAAGGCACCCTGTAATATGCTTTCTCCAGGTTCACAAAGACACAATGCAACTCCTTCTGGCCTTCTCTATACTTCTCCATCAACACCCTCAGAGCAAACATCACATCTGTGGTGCTCTTTCTTGGCATGAAACCATACTGCTGCTCATTAATCATCACCTCACTTCTTAACCTACCTTCCACTACTCTTTCCCATAACTTCATGCTGTGGCTCTTCAATTTTATCCCCCTGTAGTTACTACAGCTCTGCACATCCCCCTTATTCTTAAAAATTGGTACCAGTACACTTTTTCTCCATTCCTCAAGTATCCTCTCATTTTCCAAGAGTCCGTTAAACAATCTGGTTAAAAACTCCACTGCCATCTCTCCTAAACACCTCCATGCTTCAACAGGTATATCATCTGGACCAACGGCTTTTCCATTCTTCATACTATTCATAGCTGTCCTTACTTCCTCTTCCTCTAATCCGTTGCACTTCCTGATTCACTATCTCCACATCATCCAAACTCTTCTCTCTCTTGTTCTCTTCATTCATCAGCCTCTCAAAGTACTCTTTCCATCTGCTCAACACACTCTCCTCACTTGTGAGTATGTTTCCATTTTTATCCTTTATCACCTGTGGACTCGGACCCGGACACACACAGACGGACATCATTGTTCACCCAACACACGTTTATTTACAGGATTAATTATATTTACACAGTTCAGTGCACGTCCCAGTGCCTCTTGCACCGTTCCCCCAAAGTCCAGGCCTCACAGTTCTTTGTGCCTTTCTCCTGGCCACCTCCAGTCCTCTCTCTAGCTCCGTCCTCTTCCACCCGATTTCCGCCATCGACTGAAGGGAGGCGGCCCCTTAAATAGGAACCCGGATGGGCTCCAGCTGCTTCCCGGCACTCCTCCATAGACACGCCCCAGTGTGGCGGAAGTGCCGGCTGCGCACCCGGAAGCCGTCCGGGTGTCCCCTGTCGTCTTCCCCAGCACTTCCTGGTGTGGCGGAAGTGCTGGGCTCCAGGGATATTCAGGCACTGGGGCGCCGCCTGGCGGTGGCCACGGGTCCCTACAGGGCTGGGTTTCCAAGCCCTTTACCCGTAGCCCCCAACATAACCAGGGCGGACACTCCCTCGCGGTCTGGAGGAGGTACAAGCCCTCTTCCGGTCTTCCTGGGCATCCCGGAGGCCCTGGCAGCCCTCCTGGGGCTGGACCACACACCCTAACCTGCTGCACATCTTTCCCAGCTCAGTCCCTCTGTCTAGCCAATCGGTACAGGTCCTTTTCTCACTCTTTAGTTTCCAACCTCTCATCCAACTCCTCATACGCCTTTTCTTTAGCCTTCACCACCTCTCTCTTCACCTTGTGCCTTATCTCCTTGTACTCTTGTCTACTTTCTGCATCTCTCTGACTATCCCACTTCTTCTTTGCCATTTCAGTTAAATCTGAAGATATTTAAACTAATTTTAATAAAACTGAACAAAAATAAAATTTTAATTCCAGTAAAATTAATTAAATTAGTAATAATAACATCCTTTCCAGATGTTTAGAAAATATATATTTAAGCATATATTAGTTCTAAACTTATATTTATTTTCCATGCAAACAGCTCAAAGTCTCTTTTAATTCATTACTTAACTGAAATTAGTTGCGAGTATTTCTAAGAATGGTTCATTATGTTTTCATACATTTGCTTTAAATGCAACATTCTTCTTTTGGGATATATTCTCTGGAGAATCATTTTCTTTACTGGGATCTCCATCCGCTGCTTATGCCTACTCTAATGAGTTCAATGCATTTCCCATTTCCATTACTATGATTTTGTGATGTGCAATCTTCCATCTGGCCAACTCTACTTTGAATTAGATTCATTAAACTTGGGGTTTAAAATAAGCCGATAATGAAAAAAGTGATTGTATTGCTTAAAATATATGGGGACTCCTACTAATTTAAAAAATATCATTGTTCCATATCATACTTAAACTAATCTAATTTCTATACTCTCTTAGAATACACAGAAATTGCTAATCTTCGATGCACAATTTCAATTCTCAGTATACTTTCAAAAATTTTTTTTTGGAGTTAGCTCAGTGGTAATACTGTATACTACAGACTACACATATGAAGCCAAGTTTTAAGCCAAAGATTGATCAATGTCTCACTGTTTAGGAAAATGACAAGCATATGGTCATACTGCAACATCAATCTGTGTGTAGTAAGATGCTCGTAACCATCTTCAGTCATTTGAGAATTATGAGGTCAGTGATACCTGCTTACTGCATTGTTTTGTTATGGTCACAGAGTTCTGGTAATTGATCTAACTTAATTCAAATTGTGGGCTATGATGTGCTGGACCCTCTCCTAGGACCATGGACACAGCTCATGGAATTACCCAATTCCCACTCTCAACCCTTCACTCACTCATATCAAGTAAATGCTGTAACCTATCCCACAAATATGCAGGAAAGATAGGAAAACAGGGACACTGACCAGACTGAGATTGAAACTCAACCTCCTGGAGCTGTGAGGCAGCAGCATCTGCCACTGTGCTATCCATATTTCAAGTTTAAATAACTCATATACACAGATTTAGAAATGGAAATGCATGTAAGGGGAAGAGAATACAAAACTAATTTGAGCTGTTGATCAAGATTAAATTTGTCAGCAGCATATGCAAGAACCTTACAATTTGAAGTATTAACATGAAATTTAGTCATGGTCGATGCGAAAATTAGGCATTTGCCTAGGGTGCAGATCATAAGTGGGGGGAAAAACCCAGCTGCACGGATTAGCTACTGAACAGTCGGTTAGCTCACTAATAAGCTTGGCCTAGGGTGCAAAATAACCTAGCACTGGCACTACATTTAGCCCACATTGTCTCACTCAGCGCAGGCTCAGCACCTGAAAATTTATTAGAGAGTAATTGGGTTTTCACAGGGTGGCTGATGTATTATTACAAAACAAATACAACTGATATTATTTTTTATTTATAACAGTAAACAGTATATTGGAGAGTGCATTTGCAACAGACTACAGCAAACACAATTTCATCCTACACAATACAATGCCTCAGGTTAACAATCTACAATCCCAAAGGCAAACAGAGGCTGTACTGATCAAACTAATGTAAACACAAAGTTTAAAGCCAATAACTTTTTAAAGTGCAGGCAAAACTTCACACTGCTTTTGTAAAAGTCCATTAAATTAAATTCCTGTTCTTTTCTCCAATGTCATTCTAAGATGGAAGAAGGAATCAATTGCCAGCACTGCTGGAAAGACAGTTCATGCACTCATTCTGGAAAACATGAATTATGAATACCTAGCAGAAAAGGCCAGGGGCCTCATGTATAAACGGTGCGTACGGAAGAAATGTTGCGTAAGAACTTTGCCATGTTCAAATCAAGATGTATAAAACCTACACTTGGCGTAAAGCTACGCACTTTTCCACGGTACCTCATACCTTGTCGTATGCAAGTTCTCCACTCGGTTTTGCAAACTGGCGGCACCCAGCGTCAAAGCAATGCTACTGTTCCTGTGTGGTTACTCCTTATTTTCCTGACGCGGCTTTATAAATACACTGAAACTAACCACATATTGTTTATTAGTGTAATGCATCTGATTGTAATTAACTTGTAACAATATAATGGTCCAGGGAATAGCCATAGTATACCAAATACCATAACTGCTTTAGCGTTGTTACTCTAACTGCACCTTCTTCTTCTTTCCGCTGCTCCCGTTAGGAGTTGCCACAGCGGATCATCTTTTTCCATATTACTCTCACTGCACCACTCGGAGTATTTATATCACTGTATCTGAGTGTGAATCACAGCAGCAGCTGAATGGAAAGAGAATTATCGGTATACGGCATTAAGCACACGCTGTCTCGGCCACAGCAAAACGTTTCAAAGCCTTACCTGTACGGATCTCGCAGTTCAGAAACAGTTTCATCCCAAGAACTATAAACGCACTCAATCAAGCGCTCCTTGTAGAACTGTTTGTACTTATAAGTACAATCACCCCACTGTAAACTTGCACTACAGTTATAATATTACACAACCTGTGCCACTTTATAAAGTGCGTATTTACATATGATGACGATATCATTTTTAAGGTGAAATGCAGCAAAATATGTTTATTATATTTTACAGATAAAACTTTAACTTCATTTAAATAATCTAAATTCTTCACTGGGACTGGCGTGAAGGATAGAATAATTAAACATGTACTACGAAGATATTTCAATGTTCCTTAAACGTTTTGAAGAATCGGCGCTCCCCAATTCTGATTGCGTATTAGGGGAAAGAAAAGCAAGGACTGCAGTGGTGGCTATGCCAATATATATTGAATATAAAACAGAAAGAGAAAATAACAACACAGCTAAAAACGCAGCGACAAATTTCGGCAAAAGTTAAATGCTTGTGTCATGAGCACGAGGCGGCTATGCAGTGTCCGCAACAGACGTGGCCATCCACCGTGCATAAGCTACCTTACTGACATTGGCGGGCGAAGGAGCCACTGATTCTTCCTCTGCCCAGTGCCACCACAAGCCTAGAGCTGCCCGAGTACTGCTGCAATAAATTATTTCATCGAAGGTCGCATTTAATAACGTGCTTTAACTCCTATCATCATAAAAATGATATCACGTATACATCTCAGTATTTTAGTTATTCAGAGAGCTGTAATATCACAAATGTAATGGATTCTGTGTCCAGTTGGAGGAAGAGAGCCGGTTTAAGAAGCAAGTAGTGATTCACACACATAGAGCACATAGAAGATCAAATACAAAACAAAGCATTTAACGTGCTACTTTAATTACGATGTGATTTGAGAAACTGGTTAATTAAACGATTTTAAGATGAAGTTTATGTGTGGTATAGCGGGTCCACAGCTCATTGTGCAAAAGCCATTCGTTTTAAATAAATGATCGCGGCTTAGCGAGGGGACATTGGGCCATAGTGGGCCGCGGGACGATCCGTAGGGTGGGCGTTTCTCACCTAGTGCACAGGTGAGGAACTGCCCACATTCGTGATTGTCCTGTGGCTAATGCTGCAGCTGCTGTGGCCCTCGTCATTTAAAAAGAAGCGCGAGTCGGTTGTGGAGGGGATGAAAAAAGAACGAGATCAGAGATCAAGAAAGGGAGAAGAGAAAAGAAAGGAAAGGAAAGAGGACGGAGGTTACCGGGAGCAGATGAGGAGGCAGGTCGGTGAGAGAGAGAGAGCCGCGAAGAGTGAGCGGGCGAGAGAGCGAACAAGCGCTCACGGGCAGCTGCGAGGGCCCGGGGTGTTGGGCCTACACCCAGGCGTTGGAGTTAGATGTCGCTCCTGCTTAGCGATCAGGTAGCGGGAGTGACCAAGGGAAGGCGACTGGCCGCAGAGAAGCCACGGAAAGGCAGCGGAAGTCGAGAGACTTGGTGATGGAATCCTCAACGTGGGCGACCTGGCCGTTGTGGAAATCCAAGTCTCTGAGGCTGGGATGAGTGCCGCCTGAAGCCAGGGTTCGGGAGGTCTCCAGTCTCATGAGTGAGAAGTAGAGGGCAGCTGCAGAGAGCGTCTCGCCTGCTGTAAAGCCCAACCGGGAGAAGCAGGTGAGACGCTAGCACAAAAGAAGGCACTGAGCTTGTTGTTGTTGTTTTTAAAAAAAAAACTGCTTCCTAAAGAACATTTTAAAATTTTAAACCTCTCGTTTTAAAGGATTGTTTTTTCTATTGTTTTAACCTCCACCTTTTATTGGATTATTTATTTATTGAATTTGAAACTACTGCACTATTCATGGAACACTGTTTTGTTTTGTTGACTGTTTTAAATAAAAGCACTATTCACTTTTTGCACCACCCCTTGCTCAATTGTTTATTTGCCTCCACTGACTAGCTCACTCGGTTACATTATCGACGGTGTTGGGTTCAAGTGCTTCCAAAAATCAAAGGGAGTGTGGAGCCAGAACCCACATAGTCACATTATGATGTTCTATTTTAATGACAAAATAAACTATGTGATTAAAGTGGAAATGTCGAGATTGAAGTTGACATTTCATGCTTTTTCCCCACTGTGTGCCTTTTTTCTCTGTACCCTAATAAGCTTTCATATGACACTCAGACAGTGGGCTACAACTCGCCTTTTCACGGCGACTGTGATATGTGACTTCTTTTTTATTTCCGGCACTGTGTGATTTTGTGAACGTGAGCTTTCAAGTTTCTCCAACACGCTCTGTCACTCGATCAACTTCATTTTGTTGATTATACCACGGCTTATTTGAACAAATAGTATGTTTTTCCTTTGCCTCCCCTTGGTATTCGCTGAAATTCTTATATTTTCCCCGTGCTTTTCCCATTGTCTTTTCACAGAAGGCTGAGCTTAAGGGTGATTTATATTGATTTGCATATTCAAAGAGACGTAATTCTGGGAGAAGTTGGGGCATTACGTGAAGCGTGTGCACGAGCATAACTTTTCACGCTGATCGGGATTTATGTAGCGGAAGAACGTGAAAGTTGGAGTACGCACAGATTCCTGCATCTGGATTTTTCTGTGTGTTAGCACATTTCGGCTTTTGTGCTTACGCCATGTTATAGTGCGAGTTCTACACACGCCGTTATACATGAGGCCCCAGGTGACTGAATATTTCTGGCTAAAGGCTATGGCACATTACATTACTTTTCCAGCAATCTTCAGTCGGAACCTTCAGTAACATCATCTTAGCGATGGAGACCAGTTGCATTGTCAAACATACCCACCAGCTACTCTGCCACTTGCTCTAACTTGTTTTGTCTTTAGTCATTGGGCTGGCTCTGTGTGCATGAGAGTTGACAACCATTTAGGAGTACAATGTACTGTATACTAATACAGGAACAAGAAATAAGGAGCGTGGGTGCTTTGGACCTCACAAGCCGAAGAAAGTTTCATCTGTCTGATGTCTTGTGATTTACCTACCATGTCAAAATGGAAAAAAGAAAAATGGTCTGAGACTTCATCTGAATCCTTCGTACAGCACTGTCAGGCAGCATGCAATTGGCTGTTAGAAAAAAGGGGCATGATGGAGAGCTGGTTAATCATCCTTGCTTACAGAACATACCAGGTTCATCTGGTTCATATGCTAAATAATGTCCTTGATCCACCAAAGACATGAAGTACATCTAACTCATCTAACTTAACCATTTGACTAATAATAATGCTGTCAACTGGATATTACACAATTACGTTAATGGACTTTTATTATTATGATTATTATGCTAACCAACCTGAATTCTCTCTGTTTAACTGTGGGGTTATCCTAATTTATATTTTTATGTATGAAAATTATGTCATTTGCATTACATCTGTAAACTTGTTGCAGTGCTCTACGTCTGTTCAAAGTGAAATGTGCTATACTAAAATAAAGTGAATTGAATTAATACTTGTTGATCATGGCACTCAAGTGTGGTGATACATTCAAGTAGTCAGACAAGCAAATAAAAATATTCCTAAACCTTTCAATAAATCTGAACTTGAACTTAATAATTTACTACTGTGCAAATTCCAAGTTGTCAATTTTATTTAATGTCAGATGCATTTTTTATTATGCAATGTCAGAAATAATGTTGGATAAGCTTATTTATTCAGCCTCTTGACATTAGTTGAGCAGAGAAACATACAGTGGTGCTTGAAAATTTGTGAACCCTTTAGAATTTTCTATATTTCTGTATAAATATGACCTAAAACATCATCAAATTTTCACTCAAGTCCTAAAAGTAGATAAAGAGAAACCAGTTAAACAAATGAGACAAAATATTATATTTGGTCATTTATTTATTAAGGAAAATGTTCAAATATTACATATTTGTGAGTGGCAAAAGTATGTGAACCTCTGCTTTCAGTATCTGGTGTGACCCCTGTTTGCAGCAATAACTGCAACTAAACGTTTCCGGTAACTTTTGATCATTCCTGCACACCAGGAAATTTTAGCCCATTCCTCCGTACAGAACAGCTTCAACTATGGGATGTTGGTGGGTTTCCTCACATTAACTGCTCGCTTCAGGTCCTTCCACAACATTTCAATTAGATTAAGGTCAGGACTTTGACTTGGCCATTCCAAAACATTAACTTTATTCTTCTTTAACCATTCTTTGGTAGAACGACTTGTGTACTTAGAGTTGTTGTCTTGCTGCATGACCCAGCTTCTCTTGAGATTCAGTTCATGGACAGATGCCCTGACATTTTCCTTTAGAATTCTCTGAAATAATTCAGAATTCATTGTTCCATCAATGAAGGCAAGCCGTTCTGTCCCAGATGCAGCAAAACAGGCCCAAACCATGATACTACCACCACCATGTTTCACAGATGGGATAAGGTTCTTATGCTGGAATGCAGTGTTTTCCTTTCTCCAAACATAACGCTTTCATTTACAGTAATCCCTCCTCGATTGCGGGGGTTGTGTTCCGCAAAGTAGAAACCATATGTTTGTATGGTTATTTTTATATATTTTAAGCCCTTATAAACTCTCACACACTGTTAACATTATTAGAGCCCTCTAGACATGAAATAACACCCTTTAGTCAAAAGTTTAAACTGTGCTCCATGACAAGACAGAGATGACAGTTCTTTCTCACAATTAAAAGAATGCAAACATATTTTCCTCTTCAAAGAATGCGTGTCAGGAGCAGAGAATTTCAGAGAGAGAGAGAGAGAGAGAGCGCGAGATAAAAACAAACAATCAAAAAATCAATACAGTAATCCCTCGCTATATCGCGCTTCGACTTTCGCGGCTTCACTCTATCACGGATTTTAAATGTAAGCATATATAAATATATATTACGGATTTTTTGCTGGTTCGCCGCTTTCTGCAGACAATGGGTCTTTTAATTTATGGTACATGCTTCCTCAGTTTGTTTGCCCAGTTGATTTCATACAAGGGAAGTTATTGACGGATGGCTTAGAAGCTACCCAATCAAAGCATGTATTACTTATTAACTAAAACTCCTCAATGATATAAGATATGCTTCCCGCGCGGTGCTTGAGATTGTATGCTTCTCTCTATCTTTCTCACTCTCTCTGCCTGACGGAGTGGGTGTGAGCAGAGGGGCTGTTTGCACAGAGGACACGGACGCTCCTCTACAAAATGCCGCTTTATCGCGGTGCTTCTGTATACTTAAAAGCACGTATTGATTTTTTGATTGTTTGCTTTTCTTTGCGAGCGCTCTCTCTGACATTCTCTGCTCCTGATGGCGCTCCTTTGAAGATAAGATATGTTTGCATTCTTTTAATTGTGAGAAAGAACTGTCATCTCTGTCTTGTAATGGAGCACAGTTTAAACGTTTGACTAAAGGGTGTTATTTCATGTCTAGAGGGCTCTAATAATGTTAACAGGGTGGGAGAGTTTATAAGGGCTTAAAATATATAAAAATAACCATACAAACATATGGTTTCTACTTCGAGGATTTTCACCTATCGCGGGGGGGTCTGGAACGCAACCCCCGCGATCGAGGAGGGATTACTGTACGTGCTTTTGGGCTTTTAAGTATGCCGAAGCACCACGATAAAGCAGCATTTTTTAGAGGAGCGTCCGTATCCTCTAGGCAAACAGCCTCTGTGCAAACAACCCCTCTGCTCACACCCCCTCCGTCAGGCGCAGAGAATGTCAGAAAGAGTGAGAGAGACAGAGAAAAGCAAACAATCAAGCACCGTGCGGGAAGCATATCGTATATTATTGAGGAGTTTTATTTAATGAGTAATACATGCTCTGATTGGGTAGCTTCTAAGCCATCCGCCAATAGCGTCCCTTGTATGAAATCAACTGGGCAAACAAACTGAGGAAGCATGTACCATAAATTAAAAGACCCATTGTCCACAGAAATCCGCGAACCAGCGAAAATTCTGTGATATATATTTTGATATGCTTACATTCAAAATCCGCGATGGAGTGAATTCGCGAAAGTCGAAGCACGATATAGCGAGGGATCACTATAAACCAAAAAGTTCTATTTTGGTCTCATCCGTCTACAGAACATTCTTCCAATAGCCTTCTGGTTTGTCCATGTGATCTTTAGCAAACTGCAAACGTGCACCAATTTTTTTTTGGAGAGCAGTGGCTTTCTCCTTGCAACCCTGCCATGCACACCATTTTTGTTCAGTGTTCTCCTGATGGTCGACTCATGAACATGAACATTAGCCAATGTGAGAGAGGCCTTCAGTTGCTTAGAAGTTACCCTGGGGTCCTTTGTGACCTCCCCAACTATTACACGCCTTGCTCTTGGAGTGATCTTTGTTGGTCGACCACTCCTGGGGAGGGTAACAATGGTCTTGAATTTCCTCCATTTGTACACAATCTGTCTGACTGTGGATTGGTGGAGTCCAAACTCTTTAGAGATGGTTTTGTAACCTTTTGCAGCCTGATAAGCATCAACAACTCTGTGGTCCTCAGAAATCTCCTTTGTTCGTGCCATGATACAATTCCACAAACGTGTTGTGAAGAGCAGACTTTGATAGATCCCTGTTCTTTAAATAACACAGGGTGCCTACTCACACCTGATTATGTCATCCTGTTGATTGAAAACACCTGACCCTAATTTCACCTTCAAACTAACTGCTAATCCTAGAGGTTCATATACTTTTGCCACTCACAAATATGTAATATTTGATCATTTTCCTCAATAAATAAATGACCAAGTATAATATTTATGCTTCATTTGTTTAACTGGTTTCTCTTTATCTACTTTTAGGACTTGAGTAAAATTCTAGAGAAGGTGGTCATTATGCAGTTTAATGACCACCTCAATAAACATGCTATTCTTGATAAATTTCAGTCAGGCTTCAGAACAAATCACAGCACAGAAACTGCACTCGTTAAAGTAGTAAATGACTTGCGGGTAAATGCAGACAGAGGCCATTTATCTGTTCTCATCCTCCTCAATCTGGGTGCCGCATTTGACACCATTGATCACAATATTCTTAGAAATCGCCTTAGTCAATGGGTGGGCCTCTCTGGCAGTGTCTTAAATTGGTTTGAATCCTACCTGGCAGGGAGAAAATTCTTTGTTAGTTGTGGTAATCACAACTCAAAGACACATGATATTCTATATGGTGTTCCACAAGGCTCTATCCTGGGTCCGCTGCTCTTCTCAATCTATATGCTTCTGTTAGGTCAGATTATCTCAGGTTATAACGTGAGCTACCACAGCTATGCAGATGACACACAGCTGTACTTATCAATAGCACCTGATGACACCAACTCTCTCAATTCACTAACACAATGTCTTACTGGTATTTTTGAATGGATGAATAGTAATTTTCTCAAGCTAAATAAAGAGAAAACTGAAATTTTAGTGATTGGCAATAATGGATTCAATGAGGTTATCAGAAATAAACTTGATGCATTAGGATTAAAAGTTAAGACGGCAGTAAAAAACTTAGGGGTAACTGTTGAAAGTAACCTGAATTTTAAATCGCATATTCATCAGACCACTAGGACAGCATTTTTTCAGTTAACCATAGCAAAAGTTAGACCTCTTATATCATTGAAAGATGCTGAGAAATTAATTCACGCTCTTGTTTTCAGTCGCTTAGATTACTGTAACGCACTCCTCTCAGGACTACCCAAAAAAGACATAAATCATTTGCAACAAGTGCAGATTGCAGCTGGAAAAGAAAATCCAAACACATTTCTCCAGTTTTGATGTCACTACACTGGTTACCTGTGTCTTTCAGAATTGACTTTAAAATTCTGCTTATGGTTTATAGAGCCTTAAATAATCGCGCTCCATCTTATATATCGGAATGTCTGACACCCTATATTCCATACCGTAACCTTAGATCCTCAAATGAGTGTCTCCTTACAATTCCAAAAGCTAAACTTAAAAGAAGTGGTAAGATGGCCTTCTGCTGCTATGCACCTAAAATCTGGAATAGCCTGCCAATAGGAATTCGCCAGGCAAATACAGTGGAGCACTTTAAAACACTGCTTAAAACACATTACTTTAACATGGCCTTTTCATAACTTCACTTTAACTTAATCCTGATACTCTGTATGTTCAATTCATCATAATAACTATTCATGGAGGCTCTAAAATCCGTACTGAACCCTACTCTCTCTTCTGTTTCTTTTTCCGCCTCCACCTACTCAAAGCATCATGATGCTCCAACATTGATGGACTAAAAGCCAGAAGTCTGCATGACCATCATCACCAAATCCTTCCTTGAGAACCCTAAATCCAAAGAGGACTGTTTCATTTATGTTAGGTAGAATGCCCAGAGGGGACTGGGCAGTCTCATGGTCTGGAATTCCTACAGATTTCATTTTTTTCTCCAGCCGTCTGGTGTTTTTTTTTTTTCTGTCCACCATGGCCATCGGACCTTACTCTTATTCTATATTAATTAATGTTGACTTATTTTATTTTCCTACTGTGTCTTTTATCCTTCTATTCTTTATTATGTAAAGCACTTTGAGCCACATTTTTTGTATGAAAATGTGCTATATAAATAAATGTTGTTGTTGTTGAGTGAAAATCTGATGATGTTTTACATCATATTTATGCAGAAAAATAGAAACTTCTAAACGGTTCACAAACTTTCAAGCACCACTGTATTTATTCCTATTTTTACTTTTTTATTTCATTTTCAATTTTTTTCAATCACTTCAACAAGGACTTGAAGGTGGAAAACCTGTCTGAATTTACATCTATTCTTATGGGCCACAAATTTAGTGGTGCTAATTGTCATTTCATTATGTGATAGGAATGGAGGAAACAGAAACACATGATGAAAAATGTCATATTGAGTATAAGCAAACTACAGACAAAGGATATTCCTGCATGAATTTCAGTCAGATGTTCATGAATCTACTGGATTTAAGAGCTTTTAAGTATTTTTGTATTATTTTGAAAGATACACTGAGAAAAAAAATGGAAAAAATATAACATTGCTCCATTGTTCCATTTAATTTCTGAGCACACCTATATAGTACAGGCTGTTCTGGCAAATTTAGGTAAATAAATCTGAGTTAGTGTCAATTTAGCCCTGTGTCAAGATGTACTTTGTACTCATTTTGTCTATCTATTTATTCCATTACAGGCTCATTGTATCCCAGTATTATACTGAAGAAATGTGTATGTTTTATATATAGTGTTGTCACTTTGTTAGGTAAACTTAATTAATAGTGATTTGCTAAATTTCAGAACATGTTGAAGTTGTTGCATCAGTGGGGTAATCATCACAACCTTACATTTCTGACATAAAGCAGGATGGAGCCATAAGCTTTTAAGCTTATTATGAAATACAGCAGGAACAGAGATTCGTCATAGCAAGCAATATTTTTTCAGTCTTTGCTCAGTGCTTACATTCCTTAGCAAACTGCAAATGCACTTTCTTACTTTATACCTAACTGAAGGAGCACTCTTTTGGGTTACTTGGGACAACATTTCATTTGTGGCAATGTGCAATGAGTTGTGCATTTTAATATGGCTCCACCATTTCGTGGCACCCAGCTTTCAGTTAAGCAACTGTAGCTTGCTGTTTTGCCTGCTTAATCAACTGCATGTTTCTGAATAAAGAACCATTGTAGCCTACATGTTTTATGGGTGATGGCTCATTTTTCACACACCAGTCACAATGTCACCCATGAAGACCCCAGCAACCCTAATACAAACATGCCTGTCACTAGCACAGCATATTCAAAGTTGCTTTAATTGTGAAATAAATACAAAGACAGAAATGATTGTAGTGCCAATTTGATTTTACAATAGCACCATCAGCACATATGATGTTGCATAGATTTGAAAGTCATTTGTATGACAAGGCAGGTGTGCAGTACCTAAGTGCTTGTGTAAGTATTAATATCTCATCAAAACTGCAGGGTTTCATACAGTTCTCATGATGCCTTCTGTATTCTGTGTAATCCTCCCCACATGTGTTACTCCATGCTAGGCGTGTTCCTACTCAGCCTGCTGCTCTGCCTTTGATCGTAACACTCTTCACAAGTCATTTCACCATTAGTGTTCTGACAGTTGGGTTACTCAGATTCTGTTCTTTTACATTTCCCTGTGCCATTTTTAATGGGAGAATTGCACTTCTTATCTTTTAAAACGTATATCTCTCAATCTGTTTGACTTAATCCATCATTCGCCTTTATCCACATTTACAATAAAACGTTTCTGTCATTCAGTCTCCCAATGGCAATGTCTTAATCTCTTTTCTTTACTCTGTGGGTTATGATTGATAATCAGTGCTGTGACCTGCAGCTCAGCAGCAAATTTAATGCTGCTTTGACTTCATCCCTCAGAAACCTCTAGCTACTAGACATGTTATCCAATAATTTCATTTAATTCACATCCATTCTGTCTTTGTTTGAAAAGCTCTTTTAAAAACAGATCATTGGCTCCGTAATGGATTTAATTTTTTTCACATCTTTAAATGTTCAATCCATCAATGCAATTTAACCTATCACTTTCAGCTTTTGCAGATAATTAGAGACATGTAAGGCTTCTAAAGGAATTAAAATAATTTGGCTAATTTCTTGAAGTTGATTTTTATTCCAGTTGTTATTTTTTCAATGAACTGAACCTCATGGTACGTTGCTATAAATTCATTTTTGATGTCTTCATGAAGGAAAGCTCACTATAATACTACACAAGGAAATAAACTGCAGTTTAATTTAGGAATGTGTTAATTGGTACAAAGTAAACTACCTATTTGTACGTGTGGCACAATGAGAAGTAAGATGAATGACCTTTTATCTGCTGCAATTATTAATTGATACCATTTTTTTCTGCATTTCATAAATAAACAGTTTTATTTAAGAACAATTATCCAAATTAGAGCATTATGTCCAGTCTAAATCTAAATATGTTGTACGTAAATAAATCCAAGTATTTTGTTTTTTCTTTTTAATGCCAAGAAAATTATTTTTATGTCTTTAATACCATTCATATAGACATGGTCAGGATTGTCCTTAGTATCTGCTGTTCCTGCATCCACCTGGGACTTTAATAATATCACCAAAAAACAGACACACAAGTGACCTAACTGACTGGGTAAAAATGATTTGCAGTATAGGTTACTTACATGGTCTACAGGAACCTATGAGGATGGGTTTCAGACCTACATGTGACCCATGCTAGATATTAAAGACAAACTTTGTTTCAAAATATGTAATACTTTAAACCCCAAGAAACTATTATTACTATTACTAGCGTAAAGCAAAATTAATTCTAGTGATGCACACTATTAGCTAACTATGGGAATGGTAATCACATTAAAAACTTAAGGTGCACTCGAATGTGTTTCATGAGCTTGGCTGCTGTTATCTCTCTAGATGTGTTCAAGATATGCTAATATTTTAATAATTAAATATTTTTGGGTGCAAGGCATTTTTTTATATGCCTCTCAAGTTGCTCCATGTGGTTGTTTTCGCGAGCTGGCTCTGCAATGGACTGGAACCTTGTCCAAGGCTGAACCCTGTCTATCACTCATTGTTGCAAATTTAGGCTCCATCCCACGTGGGAAATTGCCTGTGATAATCAGGAGGAGTTCTTTTAGTGCTTCAGGGTTGGCTAAAAACTAACATATCATTCTAGTACTATGGAAGATGCAATAAATTCATTATGGAGAATGCTATCATCTTAGGATAATTCTATCATAAGCAGACAAATAACATCATACATACGTGTACATTCTGCAAACAAAAGTTATTGCACATTATACTTCTGAGCAGTAGCTATATTTCTTGATAAATATTCTATGCACTTAAGACACTGTGTGTGAAAAACTGCTGCAACTTCACTCCAATCCATATCTTCTGACTGCTGCATCCCTTTAAATAGTGTGCAGCGATCAAGACCACTTACCGCCAACCCCTGCAGACTCTTCTCGGCAGCACTGTCTCCATCTCATCCCCTTAACTGGTTTGTTTATTTAGCAACAGTAAGGAGTGATACTGTACCCATAGAATATAACAAGACTAATGAGTTAAATTTCCTGTTTTAAAGACCACAGTAAACAACAAAACAACAAGTACGAACTGGAATCGAGAGGCAGCTACCCTCACACTGTTCAACCTGAACCATGTCAGTATCATAGTATTGGCAATTTCCATCTTATATTTTCATTATAATGAACAGAAAAAAAGAGATGGCCTTTGTGCTAAAACCTGCAGCATTAAAAATTCTGAATTGTGTGATGAGACATGTTTTCACTTTAAAACCTCATCCAAAATGTAATTGAGATGACACCTTTAACAGAATGTATTAAAGTAAAAGACATCATAACACTATCTATTTGTCCCTTCTCATTCAAAAATCACATTTTTCTTGCCCACTGCAAATTACAAACTACTATTCTCAGATTATGTGATTATTTTACGCATTACTTCTTGGAAAAAACTTTTATTTTTACATTACTCTCTAAACTGATGCAAACATGTACAAATTGGAAAGCACAGTTCAGTCTGTCCTTAAGGCTCTAGAAAATGCCACTGCTGTGGAGAACATCCTTCCTGTTCCAAAGAAGGCAGGCACTTCTTCACCTAATGACTAAAGACCAGTAGTACTTATGTCTTACATCATGAAGAACTTTGAGAGACTAGTCCTGGACTATATGAGTTGAGGTAGACCATCTGGACCCACTGCAGCTTGCCTATCTGACAAAGACTGGGAAGGTGGATGCATTTATCTATCTTCTCCACATGGCTAATTATCACAAAACTGGCAGCACTGTGAGAATTATGTAGTGCCTTCAATACCATCCAGCCATCGATGTTAAGGGATACGTTCAGAGATATGCAGGTGGATAAGCCTATGGTGCCCTGGATAATGGACTATCTGTCAGACAGACAGCAGTTTGTGAGACTCAAGGGCTGTGTTTCTGATACAAATGTGAGCATCACTGATGCACCAAAAGGAACGGTACTGTCTACTTTTCTCTTCACTCTGTAGACTTCCAACTAAAAATATAACACCAGGTCATGTCACTTGCAGAAATTCTGAGATGATTCTGCACTTTTGGGGTGTATTGACAAGTGGGATGAGACAGAGTATAGGAGTCAGGTAGAAAACTTTGTTTCTTGGTGCAAAGAAAATTGTCTGCACCTTAATATCTGCAAAACCAAGAAACTGATTATTGAATTTCGCAAAACCAAAGAGCCTCCATTTCTGGTCACTACTCAAGCAGTGGAGGTAGAAGTAGGGCATTTCTACAAGTACTTGAAGGTCCGCATTAATGACAGGTTGGACTGGTCTGAGAACTCAGAGAATCTATATAAGAAAGGGGCAGAGCAACGTCTTTTTTCTTAGGAGACTACATTCCTTTAATGTCTAAAGTGACATCTTTCACCTCTTCTACCACTCTGTGATGACCTGCGCAATTTTCTGTGCTGTAGTGTGCTGGGCCAGTAACATCATTTCAAAAGAGGACCACCAAATCAACAAGTTAATTAAAATGACAGGCCAAGTTATGGAGCACACTCTGGACCCCCAGGAGGTAGTAGCAAAACAGAGAATTCTGACAGCCATCTCAAAACATTTCAGACTATAGTGCGTGCATATATATTCATTTATCTATTTATATATTTATTTATTCCAAGAGCATCTGTAAAAAGCCAGACTTCCCCCTGAGGACAAATAAAGTTCTATTTATGCAAGTTCTATCTAAGGTGAAGACTGAGAAAATGTATTTGTACACATAATCCTCTGTTTTGGTAGGAGGCAAAAAATGTAAATGCATGTTGAGATACTGGGCTGCATTTTACAGTGCATGACTTTTTTACGGTTTTCATTTGAAGGATATTGAAAACTCTTTTGCTTCTTTAAATTTAATTTCTTATGAGCTCCTGACCAGAAGGCTGCACATCACAGTGAACAAAAAATTAATAAAGCAGTTACAAATGTATTTATTAAAGTTCCAAAACACACACTGCAGTTGGCTTTACTCCAAATAAATTCTCTCAATTGCTATTTTTCTAATACATTGTAAAACTGAAGTTATCATTCAGTGTAAAACTCAAAACGACATCTCCATGCCTAAGATAAAGTCATCTCTGATGGAGGATTGCAGATCCTTTAATTGGATTAGCACTATTTCAGCTGTGGAATGGCCACATGGGGGGAGGCAGCTTGATAGAATAGGTCTAAAGGACTCCAAACAAATCCAAATCATATTATGTGATATCATCTACTGTTAAATTTTACTCCATAGTTCTAAAATGTTTACTGTATTTTTTTCTGTGTATTGTTCTGTAATGTATTGACCCCCTTCTCCTACCTGGAAAGGGATCTTTCTTTGAAATGCCTTTTCCAAGGTTTCTTCCATTTTTTCCCTACATGGGTTGTTTTGGGAGTTTTTCCTTGTCTTCTTAGAGACTCAAGGCTGGGGGGATGTCAAGAGGCAGGGCCTGTTAAAGCCCATTGTGGCACTTCTTGTGTGATTTTGGGCTATACAAAACAAAATAAATTGTTGTAAATTGTATGTGAAAATGGCACACATTGGGACTGAGACACAGGTTGGCTATCCAACCTCATCTCCTCAAAAGTTATGTAAAATGGAAGGACTAGATTTTAGCACATTTAAACCATTTTATATTATTTGCTTAGAAACATATGTGTTATAAAATTAATTTTAATTAAATGAATGTTTAGCATTGTGAAACTCACTTAAATCCAATTCAGAGTAATGGACCAGAGTCGTTCCCACTGGTTATAAGTCAGGAAACAGCCATGGATAGAGTGTCAGTCCATTGCAGATTCCATTCATGCATATATCCACATTCACACTTGCATGAGGGTCAAATTAGAAATTATTTATGCTGTTTGCCTACTTTGTATAAGGTAATGTAGTATGATCAAATACTTTTACTTACATTGATTTTTTGTGTACAGATCACATTCCTTATAAATTAATATCAACTGAAGCTGACAAAAATAATCACAATTATGCATTCATTCTTACAATTCCTGAAAGTTCACTTTCAAAAAGGCATGTGTATAATAACTTGACATCTTCAAATCTTGGTAATAACTTCCTTCTTAAATTTGGTCATTTAATTATGTTTTTCAAGGTTTATAAATACCTATAAGTGGACCATTCTATTGTCTATAAAAATGGGCTTTATGTGAATAAAGCTATTCACCTTTAATTAAGCCTCCATAAATATCATTGGGAGCCATTTGATTAAAATTATTTAAGTATAGACTAAATAAATACCAACCTACCATAAAATTCTGAAACCTTCCTAATCAAATGCAGGGTCACAATGACACACAGATAATAAATAATTCAAAATTGAATTTTTCTGCCTTGGCTATAAACTACACAGTCATTCTCTGCAGTACCAACTGTCACTCTGCTCTAAATAACATCCTTTTTGGCTCCTGGCCCTTTCTGGCAAATGTAGGGCTTTCGCCATCTGCTACATGTGCTCCCCTCTTCTATAAAGCAAACACACCTTTCATTACTTAGGCAAACAGCCATGTTATTCTTCATCTTTCATATTTTGTTGTGATTATAATAATAGAGCTGGGGTAGATGGTAACATGATCTTGGTTTCATAAACTTTTAGTTTCATTGCAGATTCTGAATATGTTTTGTAATATACTTTTCTGTAGCATAAATTAATCTGTAATATATTGCAATGTCTTAGGCCATTTCCAAAAAATGACAGAAAGGTTAATATGAATGTGATGTTGAAGAAATGGAGCCATACCTTTTCCAGACCACGATGAGCACTTGTTGCTTGTTCCTCCTCTCTGGAACCTGGTAGCGTTTTCTTCAAAATGTTCTTAAAGACACAAATGTCAGAATAAGAAGAAAAAACAAAGCTAAGGATGACAGTGGCACAAAAATTGTCCAAAATATATAGTACAAAATTTGAAGATCTGATGATTCATAGAGATGGATATTGTAGGAATTCATGGATTTATGAACACATAATGCATCCCAGACCACTTTTCTATGGGGCATACAGTAATTGCAAGCTACATCAATCATGTGAATCATGTACTCAAGGACATCAGTAGAAAATAAGGGGAAGTGCATTTAAAACTGAAGCCAGGAAGCACTTCTATAAAGAGATGTGGAACTCTGGAATTAACTAACAAGACATGTAATTGAAGCAGAAATCTTGTCAACCTTTAAGAAAAATCTGGGTGAGAAATTGGGACATCTTAGCTACGGTATTAGCTAAATAAACAAGCTTGATGAACTGAATGGTCTCATGTTTGTCAAATTTCTTATGTTCTATCAAGTCCATTAGGAGGACATAGAACAGCAGGTCAGGTCAGGTTGGGCAGCATGCACTGGTACAGTGCGTTGCTGCACCCAAAACATGATGGAAAAGCTTGGAATGCTGGTTGGTAATCCCCCAGGCAGACATGTGGTCCAGTCCCACCCTCCGAAAAGGACCATCTATCTGCCACAGCCAGGTGTTACATGGGCATCCCCTTGGTCTGGTCCAGCTGCTCGAGTCCTGAGATCACTCTCAGGGAATTGCAGCCACATGTCCGTAGTGCTGTAATTGACGCTTCCTCACATTGCAGAGCCCTGCTCAGAGCCTCTATTGACTCTGTGGACATCACATCATCAGCAGCAAAGTCAAGAATAATGAATTTCTCTTCACCAACGGATGCCCCAAAGCTGCTGGACCCCATAACCCTGCCCAACACCCAATCCATGCAAGCACTGAACAGAGTAAGAGCAAGAACACACTCCTGATCAACCCCATAATCAATTGAGAAAAACACAGTGGTTCTGCCTCCACTCTGCACAGCACTCACAGTACCAGTGTACAGACCAGCTATGATATTCAGCAACATTGCGGGGATGCTGTGAAGTCTCAGGATATCCCACAAGGCAGCTTGATCAACTAAGTCGAATCTTTTACAAAAATCGACAAGGACTGCAAATAAACTCTGCTAATATTTGCATTTGTGCTCCATGCGAACTCTCAGTGCCAGGAGGCAGTCGATGGTAGACTTCTTAGGTGTAAGCAAGTGATCATAGATCCTATTAAGGATGAACCTAGCAAGGACCTTACCTGGAACCCAGAGCAATGTTACCCCTGTAGCTGCCACAATCCAAGCAATCACCCTTCCCTTTCCAGATAGGGACAGCAAGTCCTGTTTTCCAGTCAGTTGAGATGATGCCTTTCTCCCAAATGGAAGCAAAGATTGCTTGCAATGCCAGGAGGACAGCCTTACCACCAGCCTGTAGAAGTTCACTCTGGATACCACAGATCCCTGCAGCCTACCTGTGCAATCTCAGTAAGATTGGGTGATTTACAGCTAATTGGAGGATCAGCCTCAAGAACCGTGGACCCAGAGAGATCCAACATTCTAGCTGTAGGATCAGCTTTAAACAGCTGCTCAAAGTAGCCAGCCCAGCCAGTCACAAATGCAGTGTCATCCAAGTCCAAGTTCCTCACACAAATGTAAACTCATTAGAAACAGCCTGACCTTGGAGCCTGGCAAGGCCCAGCCTCATTTTCCAAGTAGGTGGTAACTTAATGAACCTAAGCTGGATCTTCAGAGGAGCGACAACAAGTCTGTGGTCAGAATTCACAAAACGGACACTTCTGTAGACCCTGCAGTTTTGTAAGAGCCTCCAGAATCTGCCCACGATGATATGATCAGTCTCCTTTCTTGCACCACCAGTATTGGAGTACCAAGTCCAACGATGTGGCTCAATAATTTGGAACCTGAATCCAGATATCCACAGCCACTGACCTTTTGCAAAATCAAAGAACATGGAGCCACTTTTACCACAGTTGCCATACCCATGGGAACTGACACAATCCACATAGCCAGCCCTAGTTAGTGCCAGTAGTCACATTGAAGTCACCCATGACCATAGGAGTGTCACCTTGTAGGCACCCATCAACCACTGAGCAAGGTTGCGAATAAAATGTCTCCCTTACTGAGACATCACTCACTGCAGCCTGAGCACACACTGAGACAACAGACAAGATACCCAGAGAGTGCTTTAATCTGAGTCTCACAAAATGCTAGTTCAAAAGAGTGACATTAGACAACATCAGATGGAGCCAATGTGCCACAGCAACAGCTACTCCCTGAGTATGACAGCAGTTAGAGTGACCGAACCAATGAAAGGTGTATTCACCTACACAGATCTGGCCAGTTCCAGGTCTGTGCACCACAGAGAGAGACACCACCGAAATGCAGAGTTTACGAAGCTCCTCTGAGAGCAGAAGAAGATGATCATCATTCCAGACAGACAAGATTTTCCATGTGCCTACCTGGATGGGCTACCTCAAATTGGAACCCGAGTGCTGCCGTGCAGCGGGCAACACTTCAGCACCACACCAGTTATGATCCCCAACAAGCCTGACCCCATTGACTTTCTGAAGATTTTGTCTGCAGGATGAGGCCCCTAAGGGCTTTACCCCATCCCCTTCATAATTCGAACAGCAGAGATACTCACGTGGAGAGCAGAAAGGAGTCTTGTCTGACGTATCAGAAATGTATGTTTTTTTTACGATAGCTGGAGTGCCAGCCCTGCCACTAACCCCCATGATCTCCCTCCAAGTTGGAGGACAGGCGGGTCTGAGTTTTCTTTTGCTTATGCCCGATTCTGAGTAACCAAAAGTCCATCACATGGTATTATTCTGTGGTGTATATTGCCATATATATTTCCATATTAATGAACAGATTGACTTAATGGACAAAATCACTTTTCCAATTATGTAGACTGGGAAATATCAACTGCTAAAAGCAGAATTTTGTACTCTGCTAACAGGAAATTTGTGGTTAGAAATAATGAATAAACATCTATAAATGAATACGAAATGCTTCTTGGATTTTTTTATATGTCCAGTCCTTACAGTTAGTGTATCGATGATATTACCAGGCTATGACTAGATCAATCTTTGATAAAATATCGGACTATCTGAATTGAACTTTAAACTTACATTTAACTATGAAATTTAGAACTATCAAGAAGAAGAATTAATTTATAAATTTTCATTAATGTCCTTTCCATTTATCATAGTGAAGGTCATGGTGGCAAAAAGCAAACCAGATTTATATTTACCTAGCAGCATTCTCCAACTGACTCTATGGATTGCAAAGCCATTCCAGGTTAAACAAGAGTGTTACTCCCTCCAGGTCTTTTGGTTCTGCTTATGGAGTGCCTCCTTTCGTACTGTATCTGCTTCTGAGTTTTCTCCTACTGGCTCATACCCCTGGGTCTATCTCCATCCTCACTAAACTAATCAATTTTAATATAGGATGTGATACCAGAAGCTAATGATCTTAAGTGAGATGTAGACTTACTGTTAAATAAAATGTTTCATCTGTTCATTGAGTCTCTGCTTAAAAACGCTGCAAGTATATTTACCTTTCCCTATTAGTCAAAATCAACATTCATTCCACTCTTAATTATGTGAAAAGCTGCACAGTGCTTTCATTTTTCTGCAGAACGAAAGCCATTAGTTTCTGGGAGAGAGGGATGGCCTTAAAGATACTAGTGCGGATATTTATCTTGATTATTTTATATATGATAGTGAACGTGCATGTTAGAGCTGTCACTCAAAGGAAGCTAAAAAGACAAAACATACAGATGCAACCTTTGGGCCCCCTGATTGAATATAACTTGCTGAACTTTAACATCCTGTCCATGAAAATCCTATCTGAAACTTAATATCACATTAAGGCATTGGTGTACTTTCAACTCCAACTTTGAAGCACACATTCAAGGCTTATAAACATTTCCTGCAGTTACTCTGGACCACTTCTATAGAATTCTGACAGAGGAGCAAGGAGAGTACTAAAAAGACCACTTGTGAAATGAATACTGTAGTTTAAAAGTGTCTAAGCTGGTTTGGTTTTCTTCTTCCAGTGTCAGCTGTGAAACCCAGTACCTATTTTGGGATTCTTCACTAGTCTATACACATTATTTAACTAAACTACTAAAACTTTCCTTTTAAGATTATGTCTTCCAGTTTCAAAAGATTTGTATAATGCCTCAACCCATCATTTTAACTCTGTCCTTCCAGCTGACAATCTAACTTTGTCATTTATGGTGAGCGGCTTCGGCTGTTTAATTTGTTAGCTGCCATCATTGCCCATTTTTAGCACCATAGAGGAATGTCAACAGAAATAATGATTTACGTAAAACACATCTTTCTTAGAATAATAAGTTCTTTTTTTATGCCAAACCATATGTTTTTCCTTACTGAAGACAGAATGTGCCATGCTAAGTCTGGACATTATGTCTTTGTTACAACTGGTATCTTTCCATTGAACCACCACCAATGTAAAAAAAGAATTTTACACATCCTACTGAATTTCCTCTAACTATAATGCCTTCTACTTTGGCTCACTTTCTACTCGTCATAGTCTTTGTCTTGCTTTGATTTATCAGGAATCATGCCAGGGTTGATTCTTTCTCACTATTCCACATACTGTAAGTTACTTCATACCATTCTAAAAACAGTAGACCAAAACTAAGTCCTTCACAAAGTCAAGACCATAAGTTTTATACTAGCTGTCCAGTCCATTCTTGTTGTACTTTTCAGGGTTGCTGATCAAACTTTACAGCCCCTAACAACTAGAAATGTTAGCAGTGATAATATGAATCCCCGAAGTACTCCTGTAACAATATTAAACCCTTACTCATTGGATCGTTATAATTAAGCTCTGGATCTCCAAGAGATTGCTAGTTGATCATACCATGGTTATGATGCTTTACATGGCCTTACCCTTAAAGTAAAATATCCATCCATTTTCCAACCCACTGAATCTGAACACAGGGTCACAGGGGTCTGCTGGAGCCAATCCCAGTAAACACAGGGCAGGAACCAATCCCGGGCAGGGTGCCAACCCACCACAGAACACGCACAAACGGGCCAATTTAGAATCACCAATCCACCTAACCTGCATGTCTTTGGACTGTGGGGGGAAACCCACACAGACACGGGGAGAACATGCAAACTCCACGGAGGAAGGCGAACCCAGGTCTCCTAACTGCGAGGCAACAGCGCTACCACTGCACCACCGTGCCGCCCTAAAGTGAAATATAATTAGTTTAAGTAGAATTGCCAATGCCATGGTGCTTCCGATTTTGCCTGTTTAGCCCTAAAAGAGACTATGCATGAATGGATTTACTGATATAAATACTTCAGAGACATCTTCTAAGGAAATAATATTTCTGCAAAACAAAAAGATAAAGAAACTTGCTTAAGAGCTAAATATGATAGCGTAAATGTTATAAGACACACTTCTACTCTTTATGACAATTTATAAGTTATTACAGTGAACTTCAAAATCGTGATTCATTGTTACTTATCTCCCTTTGAAATTGGAAAACTATGGGAAGGCAAAACTTTAGTTTATTTTTAATTATTCTAATTCACTGGCAACTTTAAATGGCTAAAATCTTAAGAGTGGTTGACTAAAATGGGTAAATTTCTTAGCAATAGTGAATGATACGTCCTATTTACCTGATGAAAGTTCAAAATTTTTACAAATGAATAAATTAAACAAACAGTATGTGTATTCCACAGTTTTTTTGGAAATACTGCTACCTATTCCACATGTTTGGTTCATTTTTGCACAATACAATTTAAAGCACACTTTTTGACAATGTATGTTTTCTGTTTTCTAGGAAAATGGTGAGGGTACTAACTTTAGCTGACGCTAAGATGTACTGTATACCCACAGCACAATGGCATGTAAGGAATATTACTGTATAAAGACCCTATCACCAGTGAAGCAAATATTTAACCACTGAAGAAGAATAAGTAAAGCTAATTAAAACTTATCTAGCTAGTCAAAATGTTTACTGATAAGCAGCAAAGGAGTGAAAAGTAAATAGAAACAAATCTAATTACAGACAAGGAACACAATTATATTAGACTGATAAGGACAGATATATTTGAAAGACAATCCTCTTTAATAAAACCCCTGTGTGTGTCCAGGTGTCCATTTGCTTGTGTCTTCTGGTGAAGTGCGCATGCGTGGGGCCACATGGCACATGTTCAGTCTCTTCCTGTGCATTCCCTGTGTGTGCAGAGAGACAGACACACACAGGTGCGTGCGTGGGAGAGAGACACACACACAGGCGGGCAAGACAGACAGACAGACACACACAGATGCACGCTAGACACACACACACACACACAAGTGCGCACGAGACGCACACACACACACGAGAGACAGACACACACACACACAGGTGCGTGCGTGCGTGCATTGTTGCAATGTGACTTTCTTGGTTGTTTATTAAATTATGGATTTTTCAAATGTTCATTTTTTTCCCTGTGCTTAAAACTCATTAAAAAAAAGTGTTTTTAGTGAGCGGGTTGTAAGGCTATAGCGTGAACTCTTGCAGTGTTAGTTTTCTCTGTTGTTCAAGGTTTTCCTAGTGTTATTCAATGTTTTTACATTTAGTTTACTATTACGCTGTGCATTCAATGGTATAATTAACTATATTTGTGCTCAAAAACTTAAAAAAAATATATATTTACATACAGTTCATACGGTCTGGAACGGATTCATTGTATTTACATACAATCCTGTGGGGGAAATTACTTTGTTCCAAAACTCTGGTTGTAACCCGATTTGGTCATGAACCGAAGTTCCACTGTATTACTGTCAGACAAAATTACAGGCATTTCACGGAAATACAAACCAGAATTACTGAGAGAGAAAATTAAAGGCACACAATACAGTGACGCATATTACAGCCACATACAAGATCCCTAGCCATTTAATATAGACTGTTCATACTAATGTTTATGCACTACTGTTCTAGCGCCCGTTATTGTAACGAGCTTAATGTCTAGTATAGCATAATAAAAAATAAAATGGGAAACATGACAGACACCTGGACAAGCAGCTTGAGTCTTGTGATTCTCTGGAACGGCAAAGCCAGAAAAGACCTCAGAGGTAATCTTTGACACAATGGACTCTTCTCAAGTTCTTCAACAGCTCGCCGAAACTGAGAGCTTGTTTCCCTGTGATTCAGAATAATAATTAAAATGAAGCATTTATTTACATTGTGAGGACAATAAAATAGATATTTAAATTGAGATGATGGTTTGCATGCTAGTATTTCAATATATGGGAATTGAAAATCAGAATACATAAATAAGACATCATGAAAGATATTGTTAGCAATAATTATTAAAGTTTTTGCTCACATCAGTCTTTCAAATGTTTTTTCTTGATATGACTGGTTCTTGAGGTACGGCACATAGATGGACTGGAAATTTGGAATGTGCTTCAAAACAATATCACAGACATCAAACATCAGAACATTCTGCTCTACCCGTTCTTCCAAGTCTGCCAAGAACCTATGAAAATAAGTGATTACATTGGAAACAATAGATGAATCAGGAATCTTTTTGGTAGCTTTGGTACAGAGAATCTTTAAAATGTAATTTACAAGAAAACAAAACAAAATTTAACTCGATATCCAAATGTTGCAATAAACATATACAAGAGATGGTGGAGACTGTAAATTCAGAACAATGCTTCACCACCATTTTAAGGGCACTAGCCTAGGGGACTGAAAAAATGCAGGAAGGTGACTATAAAAATCACAAATAAAATGAGCATCTTCAACCTTAGCTTAAATATTTGTCAAAAAGAGTGTCACGTGCAGCTTTTTGCTAAACATTTCAAAATTTGAATAAGTGTTGATAGAAAGTTGGATATCAAAGACTTTGGAAAGAGAAGAGCAAACATACCAGGAGTCTCAATGATTAACACAGGATACATAAGAAAATCACTTATGCAGAAGTCTTGAAATAAAGAACCTTTAAGTTGATACCAGAGTGCTAAAGATTATTCTGCACTGGAAAGAACCAAATGGATGGTCCAAGCCATCCAGTATCAGATTTTCTAACCACTTACTGGAAAACAACTAACAGGACCACTGAAATGATTGAACAGGAAGACAATAGTTAGGTTCTGCAGATATGCAAAGGATATTTTGTCTGAGTAGTGTCACTTTTCTTTTATTATATATTATGTTAGTGTTTGTGTATCATCTTTTGTTTAATGACTGTTGTGATTCTATGATGACATCAATCTTTTTTTGTCATTGCAACAGTTGCAAAGCAGTAACCAGTTATGGGAAAATCAGCAGTATGCAACGTCTCCTCTGTCATTTTATGCTGAGGACATCTGAACTTCGTTATTAGGAAAGAGTGATCTTGCACATTACATAAAAAATAGTCATTAAATAATTCAGGCTCTCGGCTTAGGAATCAATAATGAGTTTGAGATTAATTTTCAAACATTGCAAAACATTTCTAGTTTAATTGCTCTGATCTAATTTTGAACACAAATTCACTTAACAAAACAATAAATAAACACGCCCTTCACTCAAATAAACTCTGTCTAAATACAGTAAACTGTTTATACTTATAGATAGATCTGTCCAGGCCAACAGGAGGCTGGGAAAAGTAATTAACCTCTCTAAGGATATTTTAATAGGTAACTGAAATAAATTTTGACTGCAATTGAAAAGTAAAATTTGAAAAAGTATGTTATCTTTTTAAATAATTTATCAATTAAATTAAATCATCATGAATCATGACAATTTTCTGCACCTCAGTTCACTTACAAATAAAAACATCATACCATAGGTAATCCATTTGAAGCCAAGCATGTTTGGGTCTGGCCAGCTTGGGCTGCTGTTGTAAGATATGTTGTTTGGGTCATCAGAAGTGCGTACTCTGTGGTCCGTGTGTAAATGAACACTGTACTGTAAAAATTGCGCCGTGCTTCAGATGAGATGTTAAACCAAGGTTCTGATTCTCTGTGGTCATAAAAGATCCCAGGGCATCTTTCAAAAAGAATAGGACATTTCTCAATGTCCCGGCTAAATTGACAACCAAGGCTTAACCATGGTGATCTCCTAATCATCCTCTTACTCTAATTAGCTAACTATCTCTCTCAGCCCTTCACCACTTCATAACTAATGTGTGGTGAATGTACTGGCACAGATGGATGCTGCACATTGATGGTGGATGAATTGGTTCCACTTTGTCTATGTAAAGCACTTCGAAAAGTGTAAAAAGTGATATGCAGTATAAATGTAATGTATTATTATTTTGATGTTGTCATTATTATTAAAACTAATAACTAATTGATAATGAAATGATAAAGAAATAAAGAAAAAATTTAATTCTGAAATATTTCCTTGATTACAAGGTAGACAAGGTCAAGATCTTTGTTTACCTGTAACTGATCTCTCGAACCTCTGCCAACCTGGAAAATAACCACATTTTGTCCTGGGAAGTTAACACAGCTTTTAGTGCTGGAGATCTCTGAAAATGGTCAACGGCAATGTCTAAACTGTGGAGATATGATGCTTCAGAGGAGACAAGCTCAAATTTCATCTGCAGAAAACAGAACATTATATCTGGTTAGATATTTCCTTCTTTGTTATCCAGGGCTTTTGTAATTTGTACACTTGATAGTGTTAAACTTTTTAAATTTTACTTGCTTGGCTAGTTATTACCCAGAGTCTGAAAGATTCAACTCACCTTTTCCTTGCACTCCTTTTTTTTTTTTTTTTTTTACGTGTCCTGTTCGGCTGTGAAGCAATCAGAATTGATGTCTGAATGCTGGCGACTAGCCTTACAGTTTTTCTCTCAGGTGGAGCGTTACAGCTTCTGCTGACGTCACGCCTGATACCAAAACTTTATTAAAAAATATTTTCAGATGTTTTTAAGATTCGAACCGGACACGGAGACAAAAGTGAAAGAAAAAGAAGAGAGAGAAGGAAGAGATGGAGGTAAAGGGGAAGGGGGGGGTTTCGTATAGAATAAACAATAAATTAACAAGAATTTGCTTCTAGACCTGCAGAAAGAGAGGGGAAACCACAAGACAAAAACATTGCTGCATCAGCTACATGAAGATATATAAAAGTAAAAATGTTTGCTGACAATCATACAGTAATTATTACTAAGGCATTTAGGGCCAACCACAACCTTAGGTCATGTGCTGAAGATGTCCAAGTCATACTTATGAAATCACCATGTGAGCACCTGTGTGCGCGACGCTTGTATGTGTAAGGTTTCTCTATAGGAGCATCCAATAGTGAGTGTGAAGGGCCACAGACCTGCCCCCAAAAACGTGCGGAAGATGGAGGGAGTTCCAAGCCCAGAGATCCAGAGGTCACCCCAGAGCGCGGAGACCCCAGGGAGGCCGTCACCAGTTTCCTTGCACTCCACCACCACTGGTTCTGGAATGCTGCCGCAGATGACAGTTTTCATGAAACTACTTTTCCATTTAATGTTAATGCCTGGTCATTACTGAAGTTCAGATTTAATTTCAACAGCTTTCTGCTTTTTAATCTGCAATCTCCAAATTTACCAAAAGTGTTCATTTTATTTCTTTTGGACATTCTGAAAGGTGTTTGTAATTTCCACAGATTTTAGTGCAAAGTAATGTATTTTTGCTTAATTTTAGTTCTTTCTCTTGCCTAGATTCAAAGATGCCTCTTTTGTACCCAGATAAGCCTGTGAGGCAAGTGAACAGCCCACTGTCATATTCTCATGCAGTAAGGCACCTTGGTAGGCAGGGAGCATAGCCATGGTTCACCGACAAAAGCGCGATAGACATATGAGCGCCAACAAAACCGCGACGGACAAATGAGCGCCAACAAACTCACTTACTGGTTTTCGACAAGTGCACGCCAACAAAATCGCGATATAGGTCAAGAGACTGGGACGAATACGTGCGCATTATGTACACATTATGTGCTAGGTTATAACTGTTATAACTGCTGATGGCATGCCGTGAACAAATAACTCAGTCGAGGTTTGGCATAATGCGTCGTATACAAAGTGGAATTACCAGCAGTTAGGCAGCCAGCAAGTCTAAATACGCTCAACTATCAAGACGTCTTGCTGCAATTCTTCCTACATATGCAGGGCGTGATCTTAAGGACTATCTGCGTGGCGTGTCTCATAATATTGACTTCTAAAATGAACATTATTATATATGCTTTAAACTAGTAATTCATATTTAATGAAACTTTCGCGATTTTCTCGGCACAATTTTGTCTGCGCGAATTTGACGCTGCGTTTTAATGGGCGCTGTTTTGTCGGCGCTCATATGTCTATCGTGCAAATGTCTGGTCACTATAGCCATACATTATGGAGCAGTTTTGGTCGTTGTGACTCATGTTAAAGGCAGATCTGCATGAATATTAACCAAACTGAAAGGTGTGTTAGATTTAATTAATAAATTCAACCAAATTGAAAGGTTGATCCACACCAGATCATCCTCTTAAATTAGAATTCATTCTCAAGTATCTGGTGTCACCCATGCACATTAGAGGGTCAATTTCCTGGCTCACCAAAGGTAAGCACTACTACCCTAAGACATCGGGGGACATGATTGCTAACCACCTTGTCTCCTTTTCTACTCACAGCTTTGAGAAGACACCCAGCGACTGACTCTGCCCCTTCTGGTCCAGGAGCTAAGCATAAGAACAGGGTGGTCCCGCAAGGTGGAATCTCATTTGGGAGATGAGCAACCAGTACTGTGGACCACCAAACCAAACACTTGACCACTACAAACAGCAACCTTAAATTAGCAACTGACTATTTACCTTTTGTTTGTTTCTGTTCCATCGAGCATGTGTTATTTTTATTAAAAACTCCTTTTGAGTAAGTGAGGTGGCCCGGTTGGCACCACAACATTTCATCTGAATTCCTGTCCTTACTACTGGTCGATGACACTGGTTAAATGAATATTTAATGAATACATATTTATATAGTGAAAAAAGAAGTAGGATCAAGCCATGTATTAAAGAACATGTTCCAATTTTCTCTTCTTATGAAGGTGTTAAGAACAAAAACATTTTGGCAGATCTGCACATTGGGCCAGGGCTGCCTACCCTATTGTGAGCCTTTAATCACTCTACCTGAATCCCTCACCATCAATGTGATTTCTTACCTCTTGAAGTTTCCGATTCTTTTCACTGAGGGCCTCCAGGTGGCTACTCCCACGAACACCTGGCAAATCTTGCCACAGAGACTGACTTGTTTGGGAGCACAGTGAGAGGCGAGGTGCATTTCTGGCACGTGTTTTCCTGTTGACTGGTGGGCTACTTTCATCCATGAGAGTATCAGAACGAGCCTGTCGTTTAATCTGTCTTTCAAGCACAACAGCATCATATTCTTGATAGAGTTGGGTGCCTGCGAATTATTGCAGAACATGTAACGAATTACTGACACATACAGTATGCTGACCTCAAGGCATAAATAATCATTGCTTTACACTGAATATGCCAAAACCTGACATAAAGCATTTAAACACCAGAAAATTACCAAAAAAGTTAACTTACAGGTTGGTGTGATTTTGGAACTTCTCCTCTGAACAGTTTCATCTAAGTCATTCCCCCTAAAGAAATACACAGCAGCAAAAAAACATAAACATGGATTGGAAGCATCTGATTTAATACATATTACAAGAATAAATAAACTTTCCAATTTAATTAAAGCACAACTCCATTATTCGTCTTAATTTTCTGAACTTGACAACTGTATTATAGGATCATATTTGGCACAATTCATGGATAGAATGCCACACCATTTTAGGGCACACTGTAAAGCAAACAACCACATTCACTCACACAGCTAAACTTTAGAGGTACAAACTATTCTAATCTGCAGACGTCTACTGGGTGGAAACAGAGTACCTTGAAATAGTCCACAAAGACATTGGGAAAATGTGCAAACTCCACATAAACCTCTGCCAAGAACTCAGAGGCTGTAATGCAGAGGTGCTAACACTTCTGCCCCAGCTCCAACCTATATACTTACTTATGAAATTGTGCTTTTGATCTTTCTACTTCCTTGAACAATTTCTTGTCCATT
Source organism: Polypterus senegalus (assembly GCF_016835505.1). Taxonomy (NCBI): domain Eukaryota; kingdom Metazoa; phylum Chordata; class Cladistia; order Polypteriformes; family Polypteridae; genus Polypterus; species Polypterus senegalus. The sequence goes on from NC_053162.1 coordinate 124,270,211, forward strand.
CCATCCTTCTGCAACACCCCTTCTCCTCAGTTATTTGACTCCCATAATCAAACACAAAGCCACATTAGCTATGTACTTTACACAAGAAAATGATTTTTAACTCTTGCTACATAACAAAAACACAGGCATATTAGCAAAGTCACTCTTCATTGCTGACTTGTAGCTGTGAACGGCTAGTAACATTTCAGGTCAAAATCTTTAATACAAATCAAATCCAGTAGTTTCCACTTACTTTGAACTGGAAAAATCTTTGTCCAGATCATGCTGCTCCTTTTCTACAAGGATGAAATTATAAAGATAATTAATATACACATATCTTTATTATAGAATCTTTGTACAATGACCACTAACCTTAAGACATTTTACTACCTTGGCACCATTCAGAGTTGCTCTACAAGTACAACATAGTACTGTAACTAATTACTTCATATATATTTATACATTTAAAATCAAAGCACAGGCAGGTTAAGCTACTTGATTAAAGTAATGTACAGAGGAAGTGATGGAACTTTTATGAGATATTTGTGGTTTCCAGTCAAACAGCTACAAGGCTATACTGGGTCCAAAGGCTTATAGACTGTGGTATCTGTTTTCATTCATTTCACCTCAAAACCCAGACCTTTGGTAAAATATAGATGTGTGAAAAAATAGTTTTGAGGTCCTTACACCCTTTTCACTAATGAACTATACTGGATGCTGTTGCTTTGCTTAGGCACTAGGTGGAAAAACTCAACATGTCTTTTGTTACTTTCATTTTCTGTCATTGTGATGGCAAGAAACAAGCAGGAGTCATGTTTCAGTGTACCCAGTAGGTGACACTGGTTTTGCTTTTACAGATTGCAAATAGATACTTCACAACACTCTTACAAACACTTATGATGGAGCAGTTTAGAATTGCCACTCAGACTAAACTAAATACCTCTCTATATGAGGAAAATTGACAGAACACAAAGAAAACTATTCAGTTTCAAGGAAATGCTCTTCACAAAGAGTGATAGGGCTGGCATTTAAATCCAAAACATGTGAGGCAGCAGTGATGCCCATGTCTTAATCAGTAACTTTTTTGCAGAACGGTATTTTATAAGCAAATGTACTGTACACTCACCTAAAGGATTATTAGGAACACCATACTAATACGGTGTTTGACCCCCTTTCGCCTTCAGAACTGCCTTAATTCTACGTGGCATTGATTCAACAAGGTGCTGAAAGCATTCTTTGGAAATGTTGGCCCATATTGATAGGATAGCATCTTGCAGTTGATGGAGATTTGTGGGATGCACATCCAAAGCACGAAGCTCCCATTCCACCACATCCCAAAGATGCTCTATTGGGTTGAGATCTGGTGACTGTGGGGGCCATTTTAGTACAGTGAACTCATTATCATGTTCAAGAAACCAATTTGAAATGATTCGAGCTTTGTGACATGGTGCATTATTCTGCTGGAAGTAGCCAACACAGGATGGGTACATGGTGGTCATGAAGGAATAGACATGGTCAGAAACAATGCTCAGGTAGACCGTGGCATTTAAACGATGCCCAGTTGGAACTAAGGGGTCTAAAGTGTGCCAAGAAAGCATCCCCCACACCATTACACCACCACCACCAGCCTGCACAGTGGTAACTGGCATGATGGATCCATGTTCTCATTCTGTTTACGCCAAATTCTGACTCTACCATTTGAATGTCTCAACAGAAATCGAGACTCATCAGACCAGGCAACATTTTTCCAGTCTACAACTGTCTAATTTTGGTGAGCTTGTGCAAATTGTAGCCTCTTTTTCCTATTTGTAGTGGAGATGAGTGGTACCCGGTGGGGTCTTCTGCTGTTGTAGAAGGTTGTACGTGTTGTGGCTTCACAAATGCTTTGCTGCATACCTCGGTTGAAACGAGTGGTTATTTCAGTCAAAGTTGCTCTTCTATCAGCTTGAATCAGTCGGCCCATTCTCCTCTGACCTCTAGCATCAACAAGGCATTTTTGCCCACAGGACTGCCGCATACTGAATGTTTTCCCTTTTCACACCATTCTTTATAAAACCCTAGAAATGGTTGTGCGTGAAAATCCCAGTAACTGAGCAGATTGTGAAATACTCAGACCGGTTCGTCTGGCACCAACAACCATGCCACGCTCAAAATTGCTTAAATCACCTTTCTTTCCCATTCTGACATTCAGTTTGGAGTTCAGGAGATTGTCTTGACCAGGAGCACACCCCTAAATGCATTGAAGCAACTGCCGTGTAATTGGTTGATTAGATAATTGCATTAATGAGAAATTGAACAGGTGTTCCTAATAATCCTTTAGGTGAGTGTATTTTAGCATACAACAGCTGTAAAATTTCATTATTCATCTGTTCTAGAATTCCAAAAAAATTCCATGTCTTGGCCCTGGTTTTTATGATTATTTAGGCAAAGTCAATGTCACATTACATGACTTTTCCAGTGATTTTCGCGTAGACTTTATTTACATAATTGTAGTGATTTGGGGGCAGCCCAGGTACACACCCATGACTGCCAGCAGTGTAGTCTGCCATACCCAGAACTCACTCCACCTAATTATTGACTCCCTCAGACAAAAATCAAACAGGTTTGATTTAGTCTTAAGTTGTAGAGGTGGGCTTTGTGTGCATGACAACTGACAACCAATCAGTACCTACCCGGAATTACAATAAATATAATGCAGCAACAGGCAGTAAGGAAAGTGGGTGTTTTAGAGTCTTGTCTGTCTGATGTCTTGTATTTTACATACTATGACAGAATGAAAAAAAAAAGAAAAAAGGGCCAAGATAGTTGCTGAACTTAACATACCTGTAAGCCCTTTGTACAGCATTAGGTCTGTCAGGCAACATATTATTGACTTACAGAAAAACAGGCAAACACTTGGTTCTTTGGAAGTGTAAAACTGCACTGTAAATTCGTCAGAGAGAGGTATAATTTGACATGCCCAGCAATTTCTAGTCATGTAAATTGTCTTGCTCCGGCAACAGGATCAGCAACTGCAGTCATCAAGGTGAACATCTCCTCTGAGTTTAAGTCATATAATGTGACATTGGCTTAAGACACATCCTACGCACTAGCAGATCTGACTACTCTTGCCACAGCAATTGCTTGTACAATTTCAGTAACAGGTTACCACTGTGTGGAAAATACTCCTTGTCTTTCTAGTTTGTGAAAGTCACAAGTTATACAAAAACCTATTCATTTTCTCATTTCCTCCTTATAGCTTCCCCAGAAGTTACAGCCTATCTAGCAACAGCATATGACAGGAACCAGCTGTTGATAGGCTATCAGTCTTTGTGAGACACATGTGCCTAAACTAGTAATCACTTACATTCGGTCTGTTTAGAGGTATCAATGACAAACACAACCTTCAACATATGAAAGTAAATTAGAATATATGTAGAAAACTCATATGAATTTTGAGATTAGTGAAAGCAAATGAATGAAGCAAAATGAAGCAAATCCTCACCAGAAGCAACTGAGGCTAGAATAGAATTTGGGTCGATGACCTATGACCCAGTATCATTAAACTTGGTCTACTTAAACAGCCACCCAAAATTACAAATTAAATAAATATCCACTTTGTTTTAAAATACCAAAACAGTGTTAGCAAGTTTAAAAAACTTCAGATTGTTTTAGTCAAAGTATGATTTTCTATACGTGATCTCAGTCTTAGCATTTCCTTCTTCTCTATACCTCTATAATTAGTCAGCAGAAATCTCCACACCTCTGTGATTTCATAGTTAGACTATCTACAAGTTAATGTCTATAATTTAGTTTGCTTTATTTGTAGGGCACTTCAATGACAGAGGAAAGTAAGGCTGCTACTATTTGCTCTCCATTTATAAAAACTGCTTCCATCTGTTCTTTCTTAAAAATGTTGGTTAACTGAACTCCTATTACATCAAATACATTTCCTGAAATGCAGCAGAACTGAAATACAATGAAATCACAGGTGACTAACTTACCATCTAGGCAGGAAACTGACTTTTCATTCCTTCGAAACCCTCTTCTACGTTTACGAGCCTGTAGCCCTAGGTTTTTGAAGCTTTGTGCCTCATCATTTTCCAGGACCATCTCAGAAGCATGAACCCTAAGACTTTCTCTTCCATGACATGGCCAGCTGATTGCCTTACCAAGCATGATTTTTGGAGAGGCTTCTCCTTTTTGCAGAACTTTTTCTGGCAATTCAAGAATACTGGAAAATTCAGACCCTGAATCTGTTGACTTTAGTTCTTCATCTGTGGCAGATAATTCCACGGGAGCTGCTTCAGATGAGTCATCACTTGATGTTGTATAAAAAGGTAAAGCAGTTCCTTTGCCAGAATCAGGAGCAGCAGATGACCCTGAGAACAGCAAAGATGGATTACTAAACTCTTCAGTTGTCCACATTTCTCGTTCTCTCCTTTCAAGAATATTGTTTTGGTCTTCATGGGCCATGACAGAATTAAAACTTGCACTCTCCTCAAATGCATTTTGTCTGTACATGAAGGGCTTTGACCCTGGAGTTGAAGGAACAACATTGCTGCAGTTGTCATGGACATCTTCATGTTTTTGAATATCTTCTGGTGAATCACCTTTAAAAGTAAAAATAAAAAATCAATTATGTTTTGCTAAGTTCCCATTCTGTCTGATTGTCTCTTTCTATCTCCCTTTTTAAGAATGCAAACTAACTGGATAATTAATGATAAAGAGAAACACAATAAAGCACACTGTAAACATGATTGTTCACGTAAAGAAGTATTTTCATTAAACAGGAATTTCTATAATTGTAAGTTGAACAAAAGAAAACAAATTTGGGTTTTTGATTGTGACAATTCAAAAAGAATGGGTGAAAAGGTGTTGAAGTTAGTTGAAAAATTTAATGGGTGAAAATAAATTCATATTAAATTTTCCTGCATCTGTTGAGCTGAAGGACTTTCAAGGATGATTCAAAATACATTTAATTTCCAAGTTAAGGATAAGAAAAAATATTTGCAGCCAAAACTAACATAAGTCAATACCTAATATAAATAATGGTCAGATAGTATGAAGAGAACAACTGAAAACTGATTTACAACATGAGCACTTGCAGAAAATAATCACTTGGCTTGTAAAGTAAGTAACAATCAGATCACTCTTGGTGATTGGAGAGACAAGATTTATCTCATTTTCATAGAGTAAAAAGAATTGATATTGCTATGAGTTATTAATTCATTCTATTTTTGGTTGTTAGATTACTTAAATAATTCAGACGAATGTATCACTATCACTGTTATTGTCACTAGGCATGAATGCAGGCTGTGTGTCTACATACCAATTCTGAGCACCAATAATTCAAAGGCTGATTTAGCTCTATATTTGCAGCTGGATCTTGTCATTTATGTTGTAATTATGTACAAAAAAAATAAATTAAAAAATGTTATTGAAGATGGGGGCAATCTCAGTGTTGAACCAAAGATGATAGCAGAAAAGTCAAACAGTTTCTTTAATAAATAACAGGTGAAAAGTACTAATCTAATGGAAAATCAAATCAAAACAATAAAACACCTGATGCTTTCCCAGAACATGTATTCTATCCCTAGACTACTCAGCATGGAGTGATTAGTCTACTTGTCTAAGCTCTAAACACCCTACCTTAACACTACTACTTTTTTCCTTTAATTTTCTCTCTTTCTTTTCAATCTTTCTCTTGCCAGATGAGGGCACTAGCTCTACTTTCAGTTCTTCACTTACTAAAATAGAGAGCTTTAAACCCCTTTCTGGCCAGGCACAGCCCTATATTTTCTCAATTGACACCAAAAAATGTACCTTTTTGTCTCCCCTGGTGTCCCTGCACCCCTGAGCTTTCAGTAACCCCTAAAGACAATAATCTGTTTATGTGAATGATCAGAAAACACTGTCCAATAATGATATGTCTGTCTACTTGCGAACTGGGTAAAAAGCAATATTTCTTATAAGGATTGTCTTTCTTTTCTTCTGTGAAGTTGTGCTTTCAAACTCATAAGCCATCAAGGTGTCCATTCTATTTCACTGGCAGAATGACTAATTTTGCAATTGTCTGTGCTTGCTACCGATATATGGCACTGACCCTGCCCAATACTGTTGATGCCATGACCAGGCCCCCTCTAAAACCTAATTACAGCTCACTGCATTTACATGGCTAATTAAATGATGATGTACAGAGTAATAGATCCTTTTGTTTTTCTTGCTTGAAAGGCAAGAGGTTTCCTGGGGCAAGTGCACCACTAGGATGGCACAAGTTAAAGTACTATCTTCAATCAAAAGCTAACACTAGGGACATTGTAGAGTCCCAATTTCATCATGAAATATTCTTAGGAACTACTGGGGCCAAACACTATATGGGCATGTGAGCCTTCTCACTGCCAGAAGGTATTGCCATCCCTGATGTTTCCTCCTTGGCCTTGCTCAGAGGAGAGGGTTACACATCACTGCTTAACCCCCTCACTAGTGAGCATTACATACTCCATTATGATTCCCTGTCATTCTTTCTCCTTTTGTTTCTTTCTCCCAACTTCAGGCTGGAGTTCTTGTTACCTGCCTGCACTGCATGCCTCATACAACATTAAAAGTGCAACTATGCAGTTAATTAAAGCATTTGTTCCTTCCCCGTCTCTAAAGCGGCCATTTGGGACTCCCATTGGCTCAATGTTTCTTAATCATAGGCAATTTTTAACTGCATTGAAAGCTGGTACATGTTTTGGTGCACATCTTTACAGTGCTTAATTCATACTTGCATTTTATCTGTATTGACAGAATTGATTTGTTGTCTCTTTCTCTCTGATAAAGTAAAATGGCCAAAGCTACCCTTTGGCTTTGTTTTATTGATTGGTCTAGGAGAGTGAATGAGATCTGTGCCCTGAGAATGTGATTTCCCAGAAATGATAAAGCACGGCTACTTCAGGTTTTACTGCTTCTAATGTATCTTTTACGTTAAATCGGATTCTGCCCAAATATACAATATTCTATGCTATATAAAGCATATTATATATGCTTGTGAGTGCTGCCTACAGTTATATTATTTAAAACACATCATTTAAACTCTAAGAGGTGCGCTGTAGCTGAAAATAGCTGAAGTGCAATTACAATAGCTACATTATTGGGAAAGGACTCTAGCCACCTAAACAGCAGAAAGAATGTGGGGCACATATTTAGAAAGCTTTACTAGCCGATGCTGAAAATTATCAGATTGGATAGTTAAACATTTAGTAATCACAAAAGCAAACACAGAAAGGCAGCTATTGTATTCGGTCCCAGAAACATAAAGTCTGTGTTATTTTATAACCACAATTAGCATGTGCTCGTATGTTCTTGTATATGAAACACCTACATTTAATAGCCAGGAGCTTGATAATATCTCTTGTGAGTTCAAAAAAACTTTGCATACATTACTAAAAATGTAATTGATTACTAACAAGTGAATGACAGAATTACTTCAAACACTGAAAATAAAAGAAAGAGGTTTAAAATTATTCAAACTAAAGTGTTACAAAGGTTTTTGTGGACCCCCATCTTTTTTAATGTTATTCATTGTGAAGCTAGATGTTGAATAATAGATTTCTTCAGCGACTACTGTTTCTTCATATTTTCTACTACCAAACGTGTTTGTGTCTAGTGAGCTTCTTGCCTACCTTATCTTCTCGTGCGGATATTTACGCACTTACAATATGCAGCAGTGTGAGCTTTTCATTAAGGCATACTAGCACTACTGGTATCCATCCTCTTACATTTGTTCGTCTATCAGTCTTTAAAATTAAATTATGATTTTAACAAATTCAAAAGAAAATAGTCTCAAAAATAAACACGCAAAGGAGTAATAGTCAAAATCAAATCCCTAGAGCTCATCCTATTTTGCATTAAGTTCCGCCTAGCAAGATGCTAATAAGTACACAGACAAAAAATGAAGACAAGGAATACAACCTTTAAAAGACTGGAAAGCCATAGGATCTGAAGAAGAGCTCTTCTCACGTTGGCGGTTCCTTCTCAATGAAGACAGAAGTACTGTTAGCAAGCTATCTAATTAAACAAGTTGCTCATTTACAGACATAAGCAAAAAGAAGCTATCAGTTAACAGTGACCAGTTTGAAAAATAAACCTCTGTCCACTGTGGCCATCCCACAACAAATTCACCATCTATGATTTAGCATTAAACAACTGAACACATCATTAACCACTCATTTTTTTCTAGGGAAATAGAAATATTTTCAGATCATTTTAAATTAAGAATCAGTATAAACTGGGGAGGCAGATAGATGGAGACGATCATAAATGAATGTGTTATAATCCTTATATATAATTTGATACTATCCGTATGTATGGTGTTCGCGTCAATACCTCGACTCAATATTGAATTTGTTTTAACTTGGAAGCATTGAGGCAACAGAAAAAAAGCACTACGTCACTAAGGCACACCAAAAATAAATTCTGAATAAAAAGTGGTGGTTGAACACGCACTACTACTCACCCACCCATACACATAAGTCAGTTGAGGATAGTGGCTACTGTAGATTAGCTTAGAACACTAGGTGAAAGAAAGAAGTTAACCAATGATGGAAACATAAGTGCACTATATTCAATTCACTTGTTTAAATTATTTTCTGACCACAATCAATTTTAGTGTCATAAGTAGCTGAACTCTTCCCTACTGAAACATATGGATACATCCACACTCTTGCATGCGGGGCCATTTCAATCACAGTGTTAGTCAAACTAACTTTCATACTTTGGTTTTATGTGAAGAAAAAGGGGGACCCAAAGTAAATCTCGTGTGGACACAGTGAAAACATGCAAACTCCATACTTGTAGTGGGTTAAATTTTGAATTTAGACCTCTAAAGCTAAGAGGCATCAGTATCTTTAAGATCTGTGCCACTAATATTAATAATACTAACCCCTCTGAGAACTACCATCTTATCGTGTGAGAACTGAAATGGAATTTATACTGGTATGATCATCATTCAGGATAAAAAGAACCACATTCATGAATTAGGTAGAGATTCACACTCGAAAAATGAACAACAATCAACTTAGCTACTGGTGCAATACCAGACCAAGAATGGCTACTGCAATGGACACTCCACAGAGTGCTGGGCCAGCTCATCAGACCCACACTACTCTGGATGTTTTGGGGTCGTCTAAGCCCCTGATCACAAAAGAAGATAAAATCTGTCAGAGCATGAAACTGTCAAAAGATATTATGAACAGGGCCATTTCTGGGCAAAGGCTGTCCAGGCAAAGGCCATGTGCACCCCGTAGTGGTCAGGGCACATTACTGCATTACAGTGTAGAAATTCCTATCTTTATTTTTTTTAGAAAAATTTGTCCAGGCTGGACTGGCGCACAAAGAAATGTTTATGTTGTGTGCCTCAGAAGTGCCTTTACTGTCTGCACAATGCACAGCACGATCTGTTGCCCAAAAACTGTCCTGGGCAACAAATTTTTTTAAACAATAAAAACTCACGAACACAGGGATTCAAAGTAAATGTTCAATTAAATTTTTTAATATTATTTTTGTATACTAGCGAATTCGGTTTAATGTCTGATGAACCACACAATCCAACAATAACATAAACAACAACAATGATGATGCCAATAATAGTAATAAACGATCAAAATGGTAGCAGGACTGTAGCTACTGAGTTAATTGCTAAAAGCTGATTTAACTATGGTTGTCTCCCAAATGGACATACATTAAAACTCATGTTAAAACTTAGCAAATATCATGATTTGTTGCTCAGCGCCATTTGTGAGATTTGCTCTTGACAGACTAAAGCAGTTGTGTATAGTCCATCTCTCTCTGGAAAAGCTTGTGTATTGATTAGATAGGTAGATTGCATTATTTGCACACACGAGCATATGGAAAAGAGGGATTGTGGGAAAAGATTCCTATTCACTGTATGGTGTTATTATGCTAAATTTTCAATTTATTTTATTAATTTAAATAAGAAGTATATGATACGGTGATGACTTAGTAAAAAAAACTATATCTGTAATGACAGTATCATCAAAACGGATGCATTTGGCTGGTGGTTTAAATAGAGAACTATAGTAAATTACTGTAAGTATAGTTTTAGTAATATTATAAGGGTATTTTCTTTTTATACTTTTCTTTTGAGAAACGTTAAAAGCAATAAAGACTACTAATAAAGCCTGATTCCTGCTTATTTTCTGAAATGGTACTCCTCAAGCATGTAATTTTCGGAAATAGTTTTGTAAGAAAACAATGCTATAACTTGACATTGTTGAATTGTAAATTCAAGGTCCTAAACTGTTCACTATCCCCAGTCCTATCTCCAGGGGCCTCATGTTACAATGGTGTGTACGCACAAAAATGTATAAAAACTAAACTTGGCATAAAGCCACAGACATACAGTATTCACAGCAGCCTCATACCATCTGTAAACAACTTTCCTCTTGGTTTTGGAAACTGGTGTTACCCATCGTCAAAGCAGTCCTACTGTTTCTGTTTGGTCTTTCTTTTTAGATTTATACACATGACTCAGGATTTATCAAATACACTGAAATTAAATGTATATCATTTACTTATTCAATTCACTTGATTGTAATCATTCTGTAAAAATATTATGGTGAAAGGAATGGCTAAACTATTCCCATTACCATGGCTGCTCTAGCGTTATTAGAAGAATTAGAAGAGAGCAAGCATTTATACATAATAAGGACGACCTTCTAAGTTAATTTTGATTTCCAAGAGCTATTCTCATGGACCAGTTTGCTGAACTGGTACCAGCTTTACAAAGGCAGACTTTGAGGAATTGTGCTGTATCTGCTCTTTAGCAAATTCTCTCCACCCTTGGGTTTTTAGCCACTGGAGCTTTTCAATGTGGAATTGCTGACCGATCGGGTATTTCTAGGTCATTACTAAGTCATGCCATGCCAGCTGTATAGGATGGTATTATTCACTATTCATCCAGATATATAAGATTTCTTTACACTGTGTTTGAACAGGTAAACATGAAAGTGCAATTCACAGCACAGTGTGTTGCAACTCGCCTTTTCACGTCAACTTTGATATCTGACCAATTATTTTTTATTTCGGGCACTGTGCAACTTTCTGAACATGAATTTTCAAGTATCCCCATCACGGTATATTACTCTCTCAGTTTCCTTGTGTTGCTTATACCACTGCTTAAGCTAACAAATAGTACGTTTTTGCTTGCCTCTACTTCACATTTGCTGAAATTCTTCTTTTTTCCATGTCCATCCATCCATCCATTCTCTTCCGCTTATCCGAGGTCGGGTCGCGGGGGCAGCAGCTTAAGCAGAGAGGCCCAGACTTCCCTCTCCCGGCCACTTCTTCCAGCTCTTCGGAAGAATCCCAAAGGCGTTCCCAGGCCAGCCGGGAGACATAGTCCCTCCAGCGTGTCCTGGGTCTTCCCCGGGGCCTCCTCCCGGTTGGACGTGCCCGGAACACCTCACCAGGGAGGCGTCCAGGAGGCATCCTGATCAGATGCCCGAGCCACCTCATCTGACTCCTCTCGATGCGGAGGAGCAGCGGCTCTACTCTGAGCCCCTCCCGGATGACTGAGCTTCTCACCCTATCTTTAAGGTAAAGCCCAGACACCCTGCGGAGGAAACTCATTTCAGCCGCTTGTATTCGCGATCTCGTTCTTTCGGTCACTACCCATAGCTCATGACCATAGGTGAGGGTAGGAAGGTAGATCGACTGGTAAATTGAGAGCTTTGCCTTACGGCTCAGCTCCTTTTCACCACGACAGACCGATGCAGAGCCCGCATCACTGCGGATGCCGCACCGATCCGCCTGTCGATCTCACGCTCCATTCTTCCCTCACTCGTGAACAAGACCCCGAGATACTTGAACTCCTCCACTTGGGGCAGGATCTCTCCCCCAACCCTGAGAGGGCACTCCACCCTTTTCCGGCTGAGGACCATGCTCGGATTTGGAGGTGCTGATTCTCATCCCAGCCGCTTCACACTCAGCGAACCGATCCAGAGAGCTGAAGATCACGGCCTGATGAAGCAAACAGGACAACATCATCTGCAAAAGCAGTGACCCAATCCTGAGTCCACCAAACCGGACCCCTTCAACACCCTGGCTGCGCCTAGAAATTCTGTCCATAAAAGTTATGAACAGAATCGGTGACAAAGGGCAGCCCTGGCGGAGTCCAACTCTCACTGGAAACGGGCTCGACTTACTGCCGGCAATGCGGACCAAGCTCTGACACCGGTTGTACAGAGACCGAACAGCTCTTATCAGGGGGTCCGGTACCCCATACTCCCGAGCACCCCCACAGGATTCCCGAGGGACACGGTCGAATGCCTTTTCCAAGTCCACAAAACACATGTAGACCGGTCGGGCAAACTCCCATGCACCCTCCAGGACTCTGCTAAGGGTGAAGAGCTGGTCCACTGTTCCGAGCCCAGGACTAAAACCCACACTGTTCCCCCTGAATCCGAGGTTCGACTATCCGACGGACCCTCCTCTCCAGAACCCCGAATAGACTTTTCCAGGGAGGCTGAGGAGTGTGATCCCTCTATAGTTGGAACACACCCTCCGGTCCCCTTTTAAAGAGGGGACCACCACCCCGGTCTGCCAATCCAGAGGCACTGTCCCGATGTCCATGCGATGTTGCAGAGGCGTGTCAACCAAGACAGTCCTACAACATCCAGAGCCTTAAGGAACTCGCGTATCTCATCCACCCCAGGGCCCTGCCACCAAGGAGTTTTTTGACCACCTCGGTGACTTCAGTCCCAGAGATGGGAGAGCCCACCTCAGAGTCCCCAGGCTCTGCTTCCTCATTGGAAGGCATGTTAGTGGGATTGAGGAGGTCTTCAAGTACTCCTCCCACCGACCCTAACGTCGAAGTCGAGGTCAGCAGCGCACCATCCCCACTATATACGGTGTTGACACTGCACTGCTTCCCCTCCTGAGGCGCCGGACGGTGGACCAGAATCTCCTCGAAGCCGTCCAAAGTCGTTCTCCATGGCCTCTCCAAACTCCTCCCATGCCCGAAGTTTTGCCTCAGCAACAACCAAGCCGCGTTCGCTTGGCCTGCCGGTACCTATCAGCTGCCTCCAGAGACCCACAGGACAAAAAGTCCTATAGGACTCCTTCTTCAGCTTGACGGCATCCCTCACCGCCGTGTCCACCAACGGGTTCGGGATTGCCGCCACGACAGGCACCGACCACCTTGCGGCCACAGCTCCGGTCAGCCGCCTCAACAATAGAGGCACGGAACATGGCCCATTCGGACTCAATGTCCCCACCTCCCTCGGGGCGTGGTTGAAGTTCTGCGGAGGTGGGAGTTGAAGCTACTTCTGACAGGGGACTCTGCCAGCCGTTCCCAGCAGACCCTCACAACACGCTTGGGCCTACCAGGTCTGACCGCATCTTCCCCACCATCGAAGCCAACTCACCACCAGGTGGTGATCAGTTGACAGCTCCGCCCCTCTCTTCACCCGAGTGTCCAAGACATATGGCGCAAGTCCGGCGACCACCACAAAGTCGATCATCGACCTGAGGCCTAGGGTGTCCTGGTGCCAAGTGCACATATGAACACCCTTATGCTTGAACATGGTGTTCGTTATGGACAATCCGTGGCGAGCACAGAAGTCCAATAACAAAACACCGCCGGGTTCAGATCGGGGCCATTCCTCCCAATCACGCCCTTCCAGGTCTCACTGTCATTGCCCGTGAGCATTGAAGTCTCCCAGCAAAACGAGGGAATCCCAGAAGGTATGCCCTCTAGCAACCCTCCAGAGACTCCAAAAGGGTGGATACTCCAAACTGCTGTTGGCATACGCACAAACAACAGTCAGGACCCTTCCCCACCCGGCGGAGGGAGGCCACCCTCTCGTCCACCGGGGTAAACCCCAATGCACAGGCTCCGAGTCGGGGGGCAATAAGTATGCCCACACCTGCTCGGCGCCTCTCACCGGGGGCAACTCCAGAGTGGTAGAGAGTCCAGCCCCTCTCAAGGAGATTGGTTCCAGAGTCCAAGCTGTGCGTCGAGGTGAGTCCGACTATATCTAGCGGAACCTCTCGACCTCGCGCACTAGCTCAGGCTCCTTCCCCTTCAGAGAGGTGACATTCCACGTCCCAAGAGCCAGTTTCTGTAGCCGAGGACCAGACCGCCAAGGTCCCGCCTCGCCACCACCCAACTCACACTGCACCCAACCTCCTTGGCCCCTCCCATAGGTGGTGAGCCCATGGGGAGGAGGACCCACATTACCTCTTCGGGCTGTGCCCGGCCAGCCCCATGGGTGCAGGCCCGGCCACCAGGCGCGCCATCGAGCCCCACCTCCAGGCCTGGCTCCAGAGGGGGCCCGTGACCAGCGTCCGGCAAGGGAAAGCGTTGTCCCAGTTTTATTTTCATTGGAGGTTTATTGAACCGCTCTTTGTCTCATCCCTCACCCAGGACCAGTTTGCCTTGGGTGGCCCTACCAGGGGCATAAAGCCCCGGACAACATAGCTCCTAGGATCATTGGGACACGCAAACCCCTCCACCACGATAAGGTGACGGTTCAAGGAGGAGTTTTTCCATGTCTTTTAACTAAACACTGAAAAGAAGGGGTTATTTATATTGATTTGCCTATTCAAATATGCAGAAGTATGGGAGGAGTCGGAGCAGGGCTGTAGGCATGTACACATCTGTTAGATTTCATGTTCATTGGGATTTATAAAGTGGATGTCCATGGAACTTGGCATGCACATAGTTTTATGCATCTGATTTTTTTTTTGTGCATACGCAAATTTCCAGTTTCGTCCGTATGCCATGTTTTGGTGTGAATTCTATGCACGGACTTATAAAAGAAATGAGGCCCAGGTCTCAATGTACAGGTCTAGCAGAGATGACTTCTCTCAAAGCAAAGAGGGTGGTGGGGCACCATTTACAACTTCACCTAGGGCAGCAAAAATCCTGGAGCCAGCTCTGATTATGAAGTTAATAATGCATACATATTACACAATTACAGAATTAGAAACAGACAAAACACATTACATACACAAATTACACATAGCCTTTACACATAAATACCTGAACATACAAATCAGTGAAGATCTACACTCACACGTAACGTCATCGCACAAACAAGACAAAAAAAAACCAGGTAATTGCTGCCATCTTACAGAAACAAACAGGAAATACCAAAAATAACACAATCTTATGTGACACACAGGGAAAACATTCAACAATGCACACCCTAGAATAGTGGACACTACAACAAGTGCAATTATTACCAACAAACCCACTAAGATACTATCCATCGAGAATTATATGCTACTATATAAACAAACAGAGAACACTGAGAGAACGCTTAAAAGATACAGAAACAGGCCCCACACAGAGTCCAATTATACTAACACAACTGAACAGTAAGAAACTGTCACTAACAACAAAAATCATTAATGAAAATATACTTCCACAATACACAGATACACATGAAACATTAACAAATGTGTATACACTATATATACAGCTACACTCACCACCATTACCCACATTGGAATTAAAACACGAAATAGACAAAACACAAAAAATCACACCAATGCAGGATTTCTGCCTAGGAACTCCAACTACAAAAGCAAATTAAGGTCATTAGACATGACTTAGGCTGATTAACACAGTACAAGTAGGACAACTCATCAGGAAAACTGCAAAAAAAACTCCATAAAATATTTTACAGGATAAAAACACGCACAAAGCATGCAAGCAATATGAATATATAAACACATACATATATACACTTGAACAAACATTTGTACTTAAAAACCAGAGGCTAAAATTGTACAAATTGTGTATAGTATGAAAACAACACAACTCACACTTCCAAAACATAGAAAAACTATTTATTCTACAGACATATACTGAATAACACACCGACAGAAAACAATGGCTCACAAATCCAGGAAAACCTCACACTGTACTGCTCTTCTCTTTGGTCTAATGTGGTTTAGCATAATAGCACAGTAGCTTGGATCAAGGAGGAGCAACAAAACACAGGACAACATAACATCAATGCACTTCAGGCAAATGATCTTAACATATCTCGCAGAAACAATAAAATAAACACATAACTGGAAGGCACTGGGCTTGGATGATGGAGTTCATAATATTTGGTACAAGAGGTTCACCATTCTACATATATTATTTGCAGACAAACTGACACATATTATATACAACCCACAAGAGACAACTCAGTTTTTAACAGTTAGACACCACAAATCCCAAAATCTACAGACGTATCACATGTCTACCTATACATTACAATATATTTTCTGCACTCATAAAAAACAAAATATACACACACAAGATGAGTAATGATATGCTTATACAACAACTAAAAAGCTGCTGAAGGCAGTTGGTGGGTTGTAAGGAACAGCTCTATTCCAGTAAGAATACAAAATATACAGAAACCTGAACACAGGATTGACTGCAAAAAAGCATTTGATAGTATCAAACACAAATAACTAGTACAAATATTGCACATACACAAATATATCCTGTAGTTATACACTCACTACAAATCCTAATGGGACATTGAAGAACAACACAATGTGTACATATAAACAGCACATCAATATCCACCAACTCAATACAAATAAGACAAGGCATCTTCTAGGTTGATTCAATTAGCCCTTACTGGTTCTTTCTCGTTCTCAACCCACTGACAGATTATACAGCAAATAATATGGAAGCAAAGTCAAAATCAACACCAATATGCCCTATCACATTTACTCTATATGGATTACATAAAGACATATGCAAGAACAAATAAAAAATTGCAACAGTTACAATAAATAATTGAAAAGCATTCACAAGTCATACACATGAAGTTTGGACTGGACAAATCTAAAACAATTGACATAGAAAAGGGAATTATTAGAGAAGATGGGTATACCCTCAAAAGCTGCAACAGAATCATGACCATGGCAGATGGTGAATTATGCAAATACCTTTGGTTCCTACTGGACAAACTTATACTGTTTAACACAAACAAATCAAACATACTCTTACACAAAAATATACATTACGACAGACCTACAACAGCTGTAAAGCCAAACACAAACTCTACTCACAAAACACAAGCAGCACCACCCCAAAGCAGCCATACAACATCTTATTCTTCCATGTGCTGAAGGAGGAAGGGGGCTCATAGATATCATTAATATACACAACACAAATTAATAATTTAAAATTCTTCCATGTGAAACAGCATACTTTAACATGTAGGAGAAGAATGGTCATTCCAGCCAGGGAGAAGCATAGATTATTACCACGATGGGAGGCATGAGAGGAAAGATGAACGGATTGGCTTGGCAGGTGGAAAGATAACTTTGTGCCCCGTCTTTATAAAATAATGGATGGAGCAGAAAAGCCAGAACTTGGGAATGGTTCTATCCCCGATGTGATAGGAGGCAATGGCCCTTGTATGAGAACCCCACTTGGGACACCTGCAGGGATGCTAGGGAAATGGAGTCCAGAAGTGCAGCCCTATAGGTGTCCCTTGGGATCGGTAGCGGGTGCTGTCGGGGTAGGACAACACTACTTTGTCTATGGCTTGGAAGTGCTTCCCAGAGGAGACAGAATGGTACTGGAAGCATTCCTAGGTCCCGCTTAAAAGGGAGCCCGCTGCCACATATGGATGTAGAGTTGGGAGGCAGTGGGCAAAACTCAGCAGAGGTTGAGAAGGAGAAAGAATTGTTGGTTTCTTGTGCCTTATTGTATTATTGTGGCTTATTATTGGAGAGGTGATTGTGGAATATGCTTGGTAGAATAAAAAGTCTGTATTTTATTCGTATAGTGTGTGCTGTATAAGTATGTCTGTGGTTTATATAAAGCAATACTTCATGCAGACACAAACTACACACATACATTATTTTGTGCGACTGTATGCTGTAATGCTATGCAAGGATAGTATGACAATAAAGAAACTTGATTTGATTAGACTTAACTTAAGATCGAGTGTTATTTTTGAATCATTATGAAATACAGTACTTGCATTTCATTAATAATCATAACTATTATGAAGCCAATCACAAAGTACTGAAACTGTAAAAACTGTGGCACGTGTATCAGGCAATCATCAAAAATATGCACGTGTTTGTTCCCAATTGTGACATATGTATCGATGAAGGTCTCATGGGTTACAAGTGAAGGCAGTCATGAATACAGCACACCTCATCCACAATTTAATATCAAGTACTATATGCAATGCGAAGCAAACTCTGGCTACATCTGGAATATTACAAAAATATCTTTCGATATCTCTACAAACACTGCCTTTCTGCATTGGTGACTGTTTCAAAACATATTACATGGAGTGTGTATGGTAAATCTGAATCAGTTTAGCAGTGGACACTAAACATACCTTTACTACCTTTACTACAGTGATTATATTGACATTTTGGAATTTACATGTTTCTGTTACACATAATAACATTTTCTATTTTTGAAATAAATTCAGTGCTTTTTTCTGGGAGTAGATATAATGCTGAAGAGGTTAAGTGCACTAACATTACAGGCAGTAAATGCAGATACTGTCATAAGGATGAAGAAACAGTCAAACACATCACAACAGGTTGTAAATGAATGACATGGAAGGCCTATACACTCAGACACAATCAGATGGCAAACATTAGATATCAAGAACTGATGCTACCACATAAATTAGTAGACATATACAAACCATATTATAGATACACCCCCTCCTCAGTACTACAAAATGCCACCCACAAACTATATAGGAAAAGGACTATACTGAAAGTCAAAACTATCCACCATAACAGACAAATATAACACTTGTAGACAAACAAAATACAACTGCATATGTTTTTGACATTGCTGTACCAAATATACACAAATTAAAAAACACACAGAACTAACTGAAGAAATACACCGCCCACTATTGCATTCACCACTTGTGTCATCCCACACACAATACACAAAAGCCTACAGAGATTACATGTAAACTAATACATATACATAAAAGTACTGAAAGCAGCCATTTTAATTATATGTCACATAGTGAGAAAACTCCTCAAAACAACTACAATTCCCTAAAACATATACTGAACGCATATACAGTACATACTACATAAAACTGCCCTCTGTCTTGGCCTAGACCAGATATAGGCAGTAGCAACAGGACTATCCTAAAAAGTACTTTGAATATTATTATTATTATTATTATAGTAAAATAATAATAATAATGTTTCCATATCTCATTAAAATATAATTGTGTCTATTATTTGGATACCAATAGTATAATATTTAAAATAATTACACTGTAACATAGGAAAAAATAAGACTCTTCTTCAGGAGAACAAAAAAAAAATGAAAAAGTGAGACAGCTCAACTGGTTATTTATTAAGAATTTTATAATTTCTTCAGTAAAGTGTAAGGCAGGCCACAATTTGTAAGAAACAAAAATGTGTTTAAGAATCGTACCTGGATGGCTATAAAAATATGGTAGTAGCTAGAAACACAAGGCTCCTTTCATGTTTACAGCATAGCAGTAAGACAGTCTTGGTCCGCCTTCTTCTTACTCACCAGCTACTGTATAATGAATTATAGGCTACATTCACACTGTATCTCATTTCTAATTTTTCCATTCATTTATGACAATGATTCAATATTTTTAGAGACGTAGTAACATCAAGAAAACTCTTTAGATTAAATTTAAATAACCTTTGTATCTAGTTTTAAATTCAATACAGACATGAATATAACCTGCATGCAAGAGATTGAATTAGTATTGCTTGGAAATGTACACTCCTTGATTAATTTTAAGTCAGGTTTGAGTTTATGTAACCTTTTGAATATCTCTATGTTTAAAATTAACTGGACAAGACTACCAGCTCAGTACACAAATGGAAACATTGTGAGGGATCAGACATAAAAAGCATTTGGAAAGCCTGTCGCCTGCCACTTCTATCTAATAGCTATGTATCTTCTGCCGTAAATGGTGCACTTTGTGCACATAATTTTCCAAGAGAGTCCTACAGACAGGCATTACCATAAGCACTTGAATGCCCCCCTCTTAGCATTCTGAAATTGCCAAAGCACTGTTTTGTATCAGAACTCTCCATATTCGCCTATTTTCTCCTCTCTCACATGTAAAGGTTTCTACATACAGATATGGCAGTGATAACTGAGCTCAAAGCAACAGCAGTGAGCTTGTTTGTGTTTCTCTTCATTGCATTCGTAACTGTCAAATTAGCATGTTCTGAACTGAAAGTAGTACAGAAGCTGGTATGCTGTTGGTCTTCATTTTAACAATATTCATTTTGTGCATGCAGGGAGCATTTAGGATAGATATCTATACACACTCATATCAGATTAAATTAATTTGAATATTTAAACAAAAAATGAATAGTAACAATAAAAATTAGAACTTAGTCACTTTCAGCTGCAGTGCAACTAGAAAATAATAACTGAAAAAAGTGACACAATCGTTTATGTTCTTTCACTATAAAGAAGCTTATTTTGTTATTTCACAAAGAGTTTACCTGCTGATGTCTTAATGATAATGTACACATGTGCCAGTAAGAGAAATATTGTATACATACATAGCATGGAATCAAGTAACAAGAACCAAACAGAGGTTACAGACATACATTTAGTTCTAATCAGATTGAAGTTTAATACATTTTGTATTTTAGAAAAGGCAGTGTAGTAGCACAGAGATTCCTGTCTCACAGGGTCTGCATGGAATTTGAATGTTCGCTTCATGTATTTAAAGATCGATTGGTATCAAACAGTGTCAGTAGGTTTACTCACACAGAGGTGTTGTCCTCAGTCCTGTTATTACCATATCCTCGTCATGTTTTAAAAAACTTGATAATTGGTTTGTGATGCTTTAGTATGTTTCCTTGTGGAAAACATATGCTTAACTTATAAAGCAGAATTTCATGTGGTAAATCCATATATACCATGATTGTGAAGAAATAAGTGACTTGAAAAATACTAAACTTTAACTTACATATCCTTAGAAAATGGTAGGAAAGTTAAAATACCAGGAAAAAAAATCAGCAAATTCATTGGCAGAACCTGCCATGCTACATATACAGTGTCCAGTCTTGCTCTCAAAACCTACTTTTAGAGCAGCTACAGTACATTAACAACTGCAGCATTATGTTCATCCTCAGTTCAAAAAATAAATCTATATATCTAAACCCACAAGGTCTAATTAATGGTTAGGGAAGTAAGAGCTCATTTCAGCAGCACAGGGCTCAAACAAAAACTAACCCTACACAGAGCACTGGTCATCTAAATTCATCTTATTCTTTTGTAGCACTTTAGTTGATCTTTATGATCTTTGCTGTTATAACTCACCCATGATTAAGACATGGGATGATAGAATGAACTATGATTCTCAGCAAACCTTACAAATGCTTTTTCTGGTAATATATGCTTGGTCCAGAAAATCTTTCCTGGTACTTCTAAATAAATCTAAGGAAGCCAGGCCCAGAACATGACTACTAGGATTTGATTCTGGAACAAGGCTGAGAATAGACTCCTTGCAACCAGTTGACTCAGGTAGCCCAGTCAGGCTGAGAAGAGTGAAGTAGATAAGCAGCTGAAATGCTGACTAGATGTGTTGCTTCAGCCAGGCTTACAAAGCTTTGGCATCAGTCAGGCTTACAAAGCTTTAGCATGGCTTTAAATGTGTACACATTCTGCTTGTGTTTATAACATTCAGAACCTGATAATACACTGCATTGCACTGTTTTGGACAGACCTGTCTGGCATGAATGAGCTTAATAAGCGGCACCTTGTGTCAGGAATAAGTGGAAGCCTGACACCTCCTGTCCATGCTTATCAGAACAGATGGACCTCACTAGTAGTGAGTAAAGAGAATAAGTAGCTACCTAGAGCCTAATAAAAACAACTTGATAAACAATCACAAATCTTTGTAAACAACTCTGTCAAATTTTAACAAACAGAACTATAAGAGATTTAAGCACTAGGCTCTTGTTGCAATATGAATTTCACCCACAAATGACCTGAGGAATTTGTACAACCTGATGTTGTACCAGGGACAAAACCTTCTGCTTTCCTGAGCTGAAACAACAGCACATTGAAAGCCATAGAGCTAAGACCACCGCTACTTGCCATGGGCTTCCTTTAACTGCTGATATTTGGAAATACAAGCCTTTTTCAATAATGTTACCTACTCTTGTGCCATATCTGTTACTAAGATTTATTGGAGGTGGATAACAAAGAAGGATGTTACAGACATATATTTCATATCAGGAAAGAAAAGATGATTCTTGCACAAAATACAGGCTAAGACAGAAAAAAACTGCATGGAGATTAAAGTGAGTATACTAGAATTTGGAAATTGAAACTGGCTCTTGGGAACTGAATTCTATGCCATGGGTGGTGTCTTTTACAGGTGTTATTCAAGGGTACAATTGAAGGAATTTGGAGATATTTGCAAACTCCAAGCCAGGAGCCAAATAATTGGAGCATGTAACAGTGATTATTGTGTCAGTTACTTTCAGTTACAAAGAGTTAAAATAAGACTGATAATTATTTTGGCCAATTTCAGAGACTTCGGATATGGTGCTCCATAGTGCACTATAAATTATGTAGTCTAACTGCATTTTTCAAACAGAGCAAATATTCTCGATACTCAAAATGAAAGGTGCAAAGCTGTAGTTTGAACAACACTTGACTGTGAACTGGTTTAGACATACTGCACTAGAAGACCAAAATGAATACTGAGGATGTGTTGGGAATGACTATAAGATGAGTTGGTTTGGGTTTAGTTTGTTTTTCACCTGCAAAAGAGTTTCTGTATCTTGGGGAAAAAGTGGAAATCAGCCTGAAAAACCCCATTACAAGATATTAAAATTAAAGGCAGTTGTATTTGTGGCCAAAAGGTTGTTGGTCCTGTGAAAGCCATAATGGAGGGACTGGTACCCTGAAAGGAATGGATGGTGATTCCTTGCTTGGGTGGGATTTCATAATGGAAGAAAGTGGATGGACATGTGACCTGGCCAGGTTGGTTGCTGGTAATTTTCCTGGCCAGGAGACCATAATGGAAGGACAGAGGAAGACTGCTACCTGGGGCCATATATTCCCCTTATACACAGGGTGGCAGCATCTCTCTGGTTAGCCTCCATTTTCTACACATACAAGTCTTATTCTAAGCTGTAGTTCAGATGGACAGCCCAGTTGAGGAACATGGAAGCCACCAGGGTGAGCAGCAGGGACTCCCCAATTCTTTTTCCAATACTTTACTGGCTCTGGCATAAAAGAAACAAATTCCTCTGCATCAGCGAGTCAGAGTTGGGAGGTGGTGGACAATGCTAACAGAGGAAGAGTAGAAGGAAGAGGTGGAGTTGCTATTTTGAGGATTAAATAGTTCTTGACTGACTTTAACCCTTTGAAGGTGATATTGTAAAATATTCAAACCATCCATTATCTAACCCGCTATATCCTAACTACTGGGTCATGGGGGTCTGCTGGAGCCAATCCCAGGTAACACAGGGTGCAAGGCAGGAAACAAACCCCAGGCAGGGTGCCAGCCCACCGCAGGGCACACACACACAAAGCACACACTAGAGACAATTTAGAATCGCCAATGCACCTAACCTGCATGTCTTTGGACTGTGGGACGAAACCGGAGCACCTGGAGGAAACCCATGGAGACACGGGGAGTACATGCAAACTCCAAGCTGGGAGGACCCGGGAAGCGAACCTAGATCTCCTTACTGCAAGGCATTTTAAAATATTGTAAAGTAAATACATTTTTATTTAATCTTCAATCTGTGTTCAGCCTAGTTGTGTTTGGTTTCTGGGGCTTTCACTTCCCTATCAGGTGGCATCTCCAGGACCCACTGTGGCAAACCAATGGTAAGAGTAATGGTCAAAGTAAATAATACAACTGGTTAAAATAAAGTTTCTGAAGAGAATTGCTAGGTTAATTTTTCATGTTAGGATGGAGCTCATTAATACAGGAACCCTTTAGTGTAGAAACCTTGTTTCCCTGGATTGAGAGAAGCTACCTGAAGTGGTTTTGATCTTCTACCTAGGATGCTTACTGGACATCATCTATAGGGGTGTGTATCAGGCTTGACCCATTAGGAGAAGGTGGAGAAATTATATTTTTGATTGCTTTTGCAACCTCTGAACATAACCCAGGAGGAGCTAGAAGAATGTTTTAATCATAACCCTCACTAGAAAAGTAGGTCAAAATTGTTATTGTTGTTTTGCTTAAACAGAAGTATACACAGCAACAGGCACCTGCAACATCTGTGCAACGTTTAGATATATAAATGCTGTGGACCACCAGGGTTCATACAGCTACCCAACACGGACAGGCAGGACATGAGCTCCAGTCCAGCACACACGTTTATTTAGAGCTGGGCAGTGCTTTTCTCCTTTCCCCACAGCACAGTACATAAAGCACAGCATATCCTCTTTTCCTTCTCTCTTTCTTTCTTCTCTCCACCTCCTTGCAACTCTGACTCCTCAAATGGAGTGAGATGGCTCCTTTTTATTCAGTTCCTAGAAGTGCTCCAGGTGGCTCATCAGTATTACCTGGAATCACATCCAGGTGTGGTGAAAGTCCACTATAGGGCTCTGCAGCTCTCCCTGGCGCCCCCCACGGAACCCAACCGAGCTGTACCAAACTCCACGTCCCAGCGTGCCCTGTGGGAATTTATCCAAAGTGACTTACAAAACAAATTGAAATAATACTCAAGGAAAATTTGTTTATTGGGAAACATACATCTTTGGAGCTCCAGAATAGTTAAAAGTCAAATGTTGGTTGAAGGTAAAATGAATGATTTCCCTACTCCAAGGTTGCTACCTGGTTTGTCGCTAACTATCCTGTAGGGTGGCTAGTCCACTTATCCACTGTGAGAGAAAAAACTTCCTGCTCACTTTCCATATTACACAATTCCTTCTCCCATATCTTCTAAGTAATCATTCAGATTTTTTCTTTTTTGTCTCTACCCACCCAGCTCCTGTTTAGTGCCATGACAAATACTGTATGTTTATTTTGCCCATACATAGGTTTTTCATAAAGTAATGAATTTCAGAGATTGTAAAATGTGATGTATATTGTCTCAGTATTTTTTCCTTATGAATATTAATGTATAATGCTTGAAATATCTAATATGACCTTTATTTTATATTAAACTTTTATTGTATGCTGTGGGTCTGTGTACAATTATGTCAAATTACATGGTGTCCTATGTAAAATACATGTTATATAGAGTATGACATTGCTAGTTCAGCCTCTGCCAATGACTCATTATTCAGCCCTAGTGAGTCATTTTAACTGTCAGGACTACAACTGTCTAACTATATAAACAATTTCTTTGCACCAACTCTGTAATAGCTTGGATTTCACTGAGGCAGTAGGCTATATTGAATAGGCTTATTTTCTTGTTTGTTGCTGTGGTGATTATACTCTTTAAAATAATGTCTCTTTAATTGAAGTTTATGATTCTTTACTGTGTTGTATGGTTCCTTGTAGAATTATTGTTTGACAAAACACCATTTCTTTCTGGAACAGGTTCTTTGCATATGAAGTTGGCTCTTTGTTCTTTGAAAAACTTCCTAAAATGTAGAGAAATGCCTGAATTTTTTAATGTACAACAGGGTACCTAGTAGGACACCAAAAGATGAAGAAAACTTGGACTTGTTATTATATGCAGCAAGAGTCCTTTTAAAATTATGACCCATTGGTATTTCACAGATAATTTACCATTTATTTGTGGTTATTTACTGTATGGAGCCTGTTATGCATCTAGATAAATAAAAGGTTCAATGGGTCTATTGGGAACCAAATATGGTTCCCCTATGGTACCAGTTTGGCACCATTGTTTTTAACAGTTGTGACGGACAGCAGGGTCCCATGCCTGGTCGGGACGCCTCTGCTGCATACATCCTGGGGGAGCCACCATGGACAGTGCAATACCTCCCCCAGGGCGCCTGGGGGCAGCCTCCCTGGCAGTGGGTCCTTCCTCAGTCACCCCCGTGGCTCCATGGGACATGGAGTCCACCACAGCCCGGTTGGGAGATGGGGTGGCCGCTAGGGGGTGCTGCGGAGAGCCAGCCGCCACAATGGGCAACTTACCAGCCCCACCTGGAGGTGCAATTAAGACCAGCTGGTCAGGCACCTGGAGCACTTCCGGGTGGGATATAAAGCAGGCAACCTCCCTCCATTCGTGGCCAGAATCGGGAGGAAGAGGACGAGGTTGCCTGGGAGGAGTGGTGGTGGCAGAAAGAATTGTTTAGGTTTGTACTTTGTGCTTTTGGGGACTGTGTTGGGCCTGTGGGACACGGGGGAAGACATGCCCCATGGCTGAAGAAAAAAAAGAATAAAGCCTGTGTTTTGTACACGTGCCTCTGCGTGGTCTGTGCCGGGTCGGGCGCTATATAGCGCTTATTACACAGTGTATGACATGATTCCATGCTTCTGTCTAATGCCAGACATTCCCTTAAACAAGAAGAACCTTTACAAAATATTATAGTACACCTTGCTGTTATAGTGAATGGCAGGTTCAATTAACACTCCTACTTATGGCTCTTAAGGGCTACTTACATTTTATGAAATGTTAGTGCTTTGAGTAGTGAGAAAAGTGCTATGGAAATGTAAAGAATTATATTCAGAAATACAGAGTAACACTCTCCTTCAAACTTTTAACACAGCAGACCACCCTTCATATGCCATCATTCATCTGCATGTGTTTTCTTATTTATGATTATAGTTAAATATAGGAATTAATAAAAATTTAGCAAAATTGTCTATTCCACTGAAAAGAATTCTATCACTGCACAATTGAAAAGCACTGGTATAAACACATTTAACACTTTTTCTTTATACAGTATTTATATTTACATGCCTATTTACTTCATGGTAAAATGATGCGACTATTAATGACAAAAGTAGCAATGTTCAAATTTGATATATATTAATATATCTTTATGCTGATGTCAAACTAAATCGTTAAAACTATAGAATATTAATTTATGGAGATTTTTCTTAGACTCCATAATTTACAATGTACAAATTAAAAAAAATAAAACTATACTTTTTGTCAGATCAATAAGTTCATTAGACAGTTGTAGGGTACTCACCTTTGGTGTTTGTTGACATCTTAGAAGAGATTTCTTTGTCTTCTTCTTGATAAATAGGACTTTCTGTCTCCGCCCTTATCAGTGCACTCTCTTCTTGAACATTCGAAATTGGCATATGCTGACCTATCACACAATAGACATGAATACGAGGCCTTTCAAGTGGACTGTCCACAGAATCTTTGCAGATACTTGTGTTTGTCTTACTTTCAGCTCTTTCAGAATTTACAGAAAAGCTTGCTTTGGTTATGTTAGGAAATGTGCTGTTTTTGTGGTCCACATGCTCTCTTAATTGCAGGTTATCATCATGGATCTCAGGAAAAACAGTCTTTTCAGAGTGGTTTAAACTAAAAGCATGGACTTGTAATGTTCTATCACTTAAATTCAACTCTGATTCTTCACATCCCCTTTTTTCAATATCTTTGGAATATTTGTTATTTTGCATATCTAGATCATATGGAATTTTTACAGTTGACTCTATAGTATTTTTGGATGAATCATTGCAAAGTTCATAGTTCGAACTATCAGTAAAACAGGTTACTTGATCATGAAGAAAAACATTTTTAGATAACAACTCGTCACTCTTTGACTCAATATACACCATGTCTGTGCTTAATGAAATGTTTTCTGCTTCTTCTGATATTTGGTTAAACTCTTTTTGTTTGTTACAAAGTTCACTGAATTTGCTTTCATGTGTGTCTATTGGACAATTTAACTCTGTAGAAGTGTCATGTGTTCCTATAATTGTCTTCTCAATGCTACTAAAGAATATGTTTGCATTTGTCTTAGGTTCAGTAATAAACTCAGAGTCATTAAATCCTGCATAGATGCCAGAATCCTTCTTCCAGTGTTTATCTTCATATAAACTAAACTCCTCTTCAGAGCTGTTAAAGAAGTGTTCATTTCTATCACATGTTAAAACCAGATGTTGCAGACCTTGCTGGAGGCTAGTCGAAAGAGAAAGTTCATCGTCTGTAAAAACTGATGAATCATTTGGACTATCGGGGATTTCTGTTGTTAGAGCAACTTCTTCAAGATTAATGTTTGTATTGGTTTCATTTTGATAAGTAAAATCTGCTGGCACAATGCTGCTATGATTCACTGGAAAGCTTTTCCCTGAAAGGATCAACTGTGTTTCTGCGCTGGAATCTTGCAATGTCCTACTGTCTCCATCTTTTAGAACAGTTTCTTCAACTGAGAGATTCATGCTTGAAACATCATCATCTAAAATATAAGAATTAAGCCGTGTGCTATCATTGGAGATTCCTAAAGTTAAGACATTTCCACTTATTAGGTCAAGATCTGAAGGACTATTGGCTGTGAATGAAATACCAATATGTGTTTGCATAATGCTTTCAGTCTCCTCATTGCCTGCTCCCAATGAATTAGACATTTTATTTAGATGAAAACCTAGAGAATACATATGATCAGATATATTCTCAGTATTTTCTACTGATGTCTCATTCAGCAAAGATTCTGTCATCTCTTTCAAAACATTTGAACCCCTTTCCTCATTAGTACCTAAATGTTCCAGTTCCTTGTTTTGTCCCTGGTCATTGGCAGCATTTAAACATATAATTTCTGCAGTTTTCAAAAGCTCATCTTCACCATTTCTCAGTACTCCATTAACTACTGTGACCTCTGCCTGATCAACCTGTGTAGGAGATGTGGTCAGTAAATTATATTTGGAAACCATTTCATTTTCAGTTATATCACCTTCCTGCTCCTTCTCAGCACATGCTTCCTCCAAATATGTTCTTGTGGAAATCATTTCTTCTGTTTCCATAGGTTGCGGATTTTCACTAAATTCATTTTCTGCTGATGCTTCATTCAGCAAAGATTTTGCCATCTCATCCAAAGAATGCGGACCTCTTTCTTCATTAGCAATTGAATGTTCCCAAACTTTGTTTTGTCCTTGGTCATTGGCAATATTTAAACATATATTTTCTGCAGTTTTCAAAGGCTCATCCTCACCATTTCTCGATACTCTATTAACTACTGTGACCTCCGCCTGATCATTCTGTCTAGGAGATATGGTCACTAAATTATATTCAGAAACCATTTCATTTGGAGTTACATCACCTTCCTGCTCCTTCTCAGCACATGCTTCCTGCAGCTGCGTTCTTGTAGAAATCCTTTCTTCTGTTTCAATGGGTTGCAGATTTTCACTAAATCCATTTTCTACTGATGCTTCATTCAGCAAAGATTGTGGTAACTCATCCAAAGAATGTGAACCCCTTTCCTCATTAGCAATTAAATGTTCTAATTCCTTGTTTTGTCCCTTGTCATTCGCAGCATTTAAACATACTTTTTCTGCAGTTTTCAAAGGCTCATCCTCACCATTTCTCAGTACTTCATTAACTACTGTGATCATTGCCTGATCATCCTGTCTAGGAGATTTGGTCACTAAATTATATTCAGAAACCATTTCATTTGTGGTTATATCAACTTCTTGCTCCTTCTCAGCATATACTTCTTGCAGCTGTGTTCTTGTAGAAATCCTTTCTTCAGTTTCAATGGGTTGCAGATTTTCACTAAATCCATTTTCTACTGATGCTTCATTCAGCACAGATTGTGGTAACTCATCCAAAGAATGTGAACCCTTTTCCTCATTAGTAATTAAATATTTTAATTCCTTATTTTGTCCCTGGTCATTCACAGCATTTAAACATAAATTTTCTGCAGTTATTAAAAGCTCATCATCACCATTTCTAAGTACTCTATTAACTACTGTGACCTCCGCCTGATCATCCTGTCTAGGAGATATGGTCACTAAATTATATTCAGAAACCATTTCATTTGGAGTTACATCACCTTCCTGCTCCTTCTCAGCACATGCTTCCTGCAGCTGCGTTCTTGTAGAAATCCTTTCTTCTGTTTCAATGGGTTGCGGATTTTCACTAAATTCATTTTCTGCTGATGCTTCATTCAGCAAAGATTTTGTCATCTCATCCAAAGCATGTAAACCCCTTTCCTCATTAGCAATTAAATGTTCTAATTCCTTGTTTTGTTCCTGGTCATTCGCAGCATTTAAACATACTTTTTCTGCAGTTTTCAAAGACTCATCCTCACCATTTTTCAGTACTTCATTAACTACTGTGATCATTGCCTGATCATCCTGTCTAGGAGATTTGGTCACTAAATTATATTCAGAAACCATTTCGTTTGTGGTTATATCAACTTCCTGCTCCTTCTCAGTATATGCTTCCTCCAGCTGTGTTCTTGTAGAAATCCTTTCTTCTGTTTCAATGGGTTGTGGATTTTCACTAAATTCATTTTCTGCTGATGCTTCATTCAGCAAAGATTTTGTCATCTCATCCAAAGCATGTAAACCCCTTTCCTCATTAGCAATTGAATGTTCCAATTCCTTGTTTTGTGTCCGGCCATTTGCAGCATTTAAACATACTTTTTCTGTAATTTGCAAGTTGACTTTAATATTTGTCAATGATCTGTTAACTACTGTGACCTCCGCCTTATCACCCTGTCTAGGAGATGTGGTCACTAAATTACATTCAGAAACCATTTCATTTGCAGTTATATCGCCTTCCTGCTCCTTCTCAGCACATGCTCCCTCCAGCTCTGTTCTTGTAGAAATCCTTTCTTCTGTTTCAATGGGTGGTAGATTTTCACTATATCTATTTTCTACTAATGGTTCATTCAGCAAAGATTTTGCCATCTCTTCCGAAGCATGTGAACCCATCTCCTCATTAGCAATTGAATGTTCCAATTCCTTGTTTTGTTCCTGGCCATTGGCAGCATTTAAACATATATATTCTGAAATCTGCAAAGGCCTGTCCGCAATATTTGTATTTGTCAGTACTCTGTTAATTACTGTGAGCTCCACCTGATCATCCTGTATAGGACATGTAGTCAGTAAATTACATTCAGAAACAATTTCAGTTGCAGTTACATCACCTTCCTGCTCCTTCTCAGCATGTGTTTCCTTCAGCTGTATTCTTGTAAAAATTCCTACTTCTGTTTCAATTGGCTGTGGATGTTCCCTAAATATATTACCATCTCCTTTCACTCCATTCCTCAAAAACATTGTTTCATCTTTTTTACCTTCATAATGTAATGTTTCATTTGCCAATTGCAGTGTCATGGAAATTTCAGCCTTTTGTGTATCACAATTTTCCAGCAAGCTTTTACTTTTTTCTTTACCTACTGTTTCATCGTTTTCTCCAAGATGACTGTCTTTTGTAAAATGACAGTTCACATCATTTTTCATATCAGTAGTTACAATTCCAGTCTTATTTACATCTTTCTCTGTTAAACAAAAATGTTCTGACTGTTGACATTCCAGTTTTGGTGGTCCAAGCTCATGAGATTCTAAGCAAAGTTCTTGAGATTGTAAACAACAGTATCTCTCTGCAAAGTCTTTCTCATTATTGGTCTGTTCTGCAAGGCTCACTGCAGAGCTGATAATTCCATCAATTTTTACTCCAGATAATGCACAATTTCTCAAATCTGGAGACAATCCCTCTTCTTCCTGGTAAGTTTTTGAAGCAATAGGGGTTGGGGTCAAGGTCTCAATAAAGCAACTGCATGTATCCTCCTTTGCAAAAGGAAATGCTTCTTTCATTTCCTTGAGTAAATTATTATCCTTTATTCTGTTCTGTTCCTCACTATCTTTATCTGCAGGTGTTGATGAAAACTCACCTATTGCATAACCCAGTCTGTCTTCACTGATGGATTCCTTATGGTCAGAAATTATTCCTAAAGACCCAATTTCCATTTCTGGTTCTGTTGACTGACTGTCCCCCACTATTAATTGAGCTGAATCAATTTTCTCATTTGTAATTACCTCGCATAAGGGATTGTCTGACTCCATAGTGTCTGTGGACAAGGTATCTCTCTGGACTTCTTTAACTGAGATAAATACCTCTTCTCTTTCTTCAGCTTTCACTTCATACTTCATCTCTTGGCATTCAACTGTTTCTAGTTTTTCTACCATTTCACAAATACTTGTATCTAAAATGAGTCGGACATTTTCAGTCACAGTTTTTATAGGTACAGCTCCTTGGTTTTCATTACCTTCCACAACAGTATTCAAGTCTTGGCCAATATTTTCAAAGCTCTTTCCATCAGCTCCCTCCTCAGTGTGTAGAAGTAGGGTATTCAGTTCTTCAGATTCCATAACAACATGCTCTTCAGGATTTTCCTAAGATATTTAAGAAAAAAAAAAAAAGAAAACAAGGATTTCACTTAATTAATTTTTAAACTTGAACAACTCCCTGTAAGCTGCCCCATTTAAAAAAAAATGAAAAAAAAAGTGAAGTGTTATTCTTTGTAATTTTTTTTCTGTACATAGAATAAGATTTCTGCCCATTGCCCAAACCTGTGACAATTCTTCAAGGGAGAGAATTCAAGCTCACGAATGGGGTGATGATCAGCAGCAATTTTCCAAGGGGGACCAAAGGGATGACGATAGGCAGAAATTCTACATAGAGGATAAATGCCCTGGATGACGTTCCATGATGATTGTGGGTAGTGAAGACACAAGAAAGGCAAAACTGGGATTCAAAGGAAAAGGTTTAAGCACCACTGCTTTAAATATCACCAAACACCTTATTAGCTCCAATGTCTGTATAACAAAAGACTACAGTCACTGTACAAAAAGGTCTGTATTACTCACAAACAGAAATGGAATGAGCTTTAAGAAAGGCTAAACATAGTTATACTGTACATCTTTTTTATATACCATAGCTAATAGTAAATAAACACTGATTGTGTGATTTAAAAGGAACACAATGCTAGTGCTTTTTAAAGTTATTGCTTAGCTTTGACTGCTGAAGAAACACAAATTAGGGAACAACCAGCCACCAAGGTTTGGCATATTATTTCATCAAGAAGAACAATCATGCACACAAATACACACACACACACACACTTCCCTACTCACTCAAATCAGACCAATTTATAGTTATGAATGAAGTACACATTTTAAGGATGTGGGAAGAGACAACATTTCAAATGAAGATATATAAGGAATATGCAAAATCCAGTCAAACAGTAAATGAGTTTGAATCAAAATTTCAGAAGATGTGAGGCAGTAACACTTTGCTGTGCTGAATTTTTGAGGTTATTCTGCAGGTAACACACCTGCAGAATTAAAAGGCATTTATTTAAAATACATTTGTATAATTATTCATGCACACAGCTCTTTATCCATGTTAGATTTTTTACTGAAGAGATCATGTGCAGAAATAATCTGCAAATTATCACCTAGAGCAAAAATTACAATTTCATTTGCATAGCTTTTTAGCTTTTTTTGTTTGCAAAATGATGGAAAAAATCCATCCATCCTCTAACCCGCTGAATCCGAATACAGGGTCACGGGGGTCTGCTGGAGCCAATCCCAGCTAACACAGGGCACAAGGCAGGAACCAATCCTGGGCAGGGTGCCAACCCACCGCAGGACACACACAAACGGGCCAATTTAGAATCGCCAATCCACCATGTCTTTGGACTGTGGGAGGAAACCCACGCAGACACGGGGAGAACATGCAAACTCCACGCAGGGAGGACCCGGGAAGCGAACCCGGGTCTCCTAACTGCGAGGCAGCAGCGCTACCACTGTGCCACCGTGCCGCCCAATGGAAAAAATAGTAAGATAAATCTTTGGGGTTTATTTTAATTTCTCTCAAAACATTATAAAACTTCTTTGAGAGTAAAGGAATAAACAGTACATTTTTAACATTTAATCAGCACTCAATACCTGCAAAACAAAGGAGCTGATTATTAGCTTCAGGAGTCAGGAAGAGGAACCTGTTCCTCTATACATCAGAGGAGACATAGTGGAGAGAGTGCTTAACTTTAAATTCCTTGGCCCACTCATCTCCCAAGACCACATGTGGTATGTTAACACAACTTCTCTGGTGAAGAAGGCACAGAAGCAGCTTTATTTCTTAATGAAGTTGAGGAAGGCTAACCTTCCCAAGCAGCTGTTGATGTTCTTCTATCACTTCTCTGTGGAAAGCATACTTAACCATGGCATCCTGGTATGGTGTGCGGGCTGCTCTGTGGTTGACAAGAGAATCATTAAATCAGTACAAAAAATTACCAACACCCAGTTACCTTTACTATAGGACCGATACAGAACCTGATGCTTATGAAGTGTCAAAAAATCATTAGGGACCCAACTCACCCAAGCCACCAACCACCCTTTTACTCTGCTTCCTTCTGGAAGGCTTTATTGTTATGTTAAGATGCACACTTTCAGACTACTGAAAAACTTCTACCTGAGCACTATTAGAGAAATTAATGTTGTTAAATAACTGTTTTCTGCATCTAAGTACTTTTGATGTTATGTCTTTCACTATCACTCATGGCTTTAAAAGGACAAAAGTGTAACATTTTCGAGACACATTGCAAACACTGTGAACTACTCCACTATATACTTTTCCACCTTTAATGTTTTATTGGTTTTATTGTTTTATTGGTGTATATTAATGCATGTGTGTAGTTCAAAATGCAGAGTGTATGTTGAATAAGTTGAAGATTCTGTTTTTATTATATTGTATGTACCACTCAAGGGACACACTAAAATTTTGTTGTACATCTGTGCAATGGGAATAAAAAACATTTTATTCTATTCTATTCTGTTCAAGGACAAAACCTTATTTAATGGTGTTTAATGATGAATGATATTCTATTACAAAATATTAACAAGGACATGTGTAACAAAAGCAATTCTGAAGTCCTTTTCCATTAATTTGATTAAGTATTTCCCTTATCCTACTTTCTGTAACATATTCCCATCCGATTACACAACACTGCATATAAAATTGAATGGGGAATATAATCAGAATTTCTGCTGCAAATAAATTTAGCTGTCCGTATGGAAGGGGAGACAATGAACATATGTGGCATAGAGCAGATGGATATATTTGCAAACTGAAACAGAGAAACATTTCAAGTATAATAAAACCAGCCATAAGCCAATACATTAGTGAATAGACATCAATGTATAGAGTGTTCTCCTCCCTCTTTTTTTTTTTAACACATGTACATCCATCCATCCATCCATTATCTAACCCGCTATATCCCAAACACAGGGTCACGGGGGTCTGCTGGAGCCAATCCCAGCCAACACAGGGCGCAAGGCAGGAAACAAACCCCAGGCAGGGCGCCAGCCCACCACACACATGTACATGGGTCATCAAAGTGAATGAACAACATAGAAAAGAAAATACAAACCAACAACATTACTGCCCCACAATCCCACTTACACAATATATTCCTATCGTTTACCACACCAAACTTCTTTCATTTTCTCAGCCCATTGGTCCCAATGACCCTGACCTGACTTCTTCCTTCCAGTGAGCTTTTGATCTAACTTTTCAACCAACTGTAGAATATGCAACATGTCACATTCTACAGCTGGGGAGGCACATTTTGTAACTTCATAATCTCATGTTTAATGAGTGATCTTCTGTTATTTTCTGTAATACAAGATGCTTATGTATCCTGATATCATTAAATTTATGATCAGCAGGAAATGTTAGCTCAAAGAAAGGAACATCTTAGATACTGAGAAATACCGCTTAAAAGTGTCACCTCAAAGACACAATAACTAACCACAAACAACAACAAAGACCAATCACAGCATACATATTAATTTTATACTTGGCTTGTATTAAAGAACCATTCACAACAGAAGTTTTAACAATCATAGGGCTCTCTACCTTGTGCTAAGAAAATAGTGTTTAATGGCAGAGTCCATTTTGTTGAAAGAAATAGCAAAATTGAACATACAGTATGTACAAATGGGGCCACAAACTTTTTTCTAAAACTAGAGACAGGTTCATGGGATAAGCTATCAGGTCTTGGAGCCTACCAATTCCAAAATCTCATTAGGTTCAGTCAATGTATTTCTTGTTCACTGAGCATAGGGAAGAACACACACACATATAAACATATTTACATATACATATATATATACATATCTACATATACACATACTGTATATACACATCAACATATATATACACATACATATACACACATACACACATACATACACACATACACATACATATACAAAGTATATAAACATACATACATACACACAGACACAGATATATACATATATACAGATCTACATATATATACATATCTACATATATACACACATATATATATACATATCCAGATATATATACAGTATACACATATATATACATATCTACATATATATACACATACATACATACATATATATATATATACATATCTACATACTGTATATATATACTGTATATGGCAAAATCCCAGTGCTTCGCAGCGACGAAGTAATGCTTTTAAATTTTTATTATGAAGAAAAGAATACCTTTTTAAACTGAGGGAGAATATACCAATAACTATCTGTTAAGGATCTCTTTGTATACCACGTTGTCAGTTCAGCACTCCGGTTGTAATATGACCAAGCTGTGCACTGAGCTGACTGTTGAGAATGCAACGTATAGCTGTCCAGGAGAAAAGCAATGTTGCCTCAAAATCAATGGTAACCTTTTGTAGGGTGTGTCCCTGAGACTTATTAATTATCATCGCGAAGCAGAGCCTTACTGGAAATTAGAGGCATTTGAATTAAAATGGGAGATCAGAGGGTATAACGGTGATGCGAGGAATACATTCAGAGTGTGGCGCTCTGCTGTTTTTTGTGTAGCTGCCTTCACACAGCTTCTCCGCTGCTTTATAAACGAATGCCATATAAGGACATCCTTTCTCCTTGTTTCGCAGTTCTGTACTGTTTTATTGTTCGTTTATTACGATTGTTATAGTTATTGTGTAGCTATTTGAGACTTACTTTACTGTTTAGGTACCCATTTCCTTTATTTAATCCGCGGCTTCTACTCTATTTTTTGTTTGTTTATTACGATTATAGATATTTATTGATTCCCTTTTTTAGCTGACTGCCTGTTCATATAAGGCACTCCGCTGGTTTTTTGTGAAGCAGCCTTTACACAGCTTCTCTGCTGTTTTATAAACGAACGACATATAAGGCCATCCTTTTCTCCTTGCTTTGCCAAGGAAGCTGCCTTTTTATTTAATCCACAGGTTCTCCGCTGTTTTATTGTTCGTTTATTAAGATTGTTATAGTTCTCTTTGTATAGCACATTGTCAGTTCAGCACTCCGGTTGTAATATGACAAAGCTGTGCGAGCTCACTCTTG
This sequence comes from Polypterus senegalus, assembly GCF_016835505.1. Lineage (NCBI taxonomy): Eukaryota > Metazoa > Chordata > Cladistia > Polypteriformes > Polypteridae > Polypterus > Polypterus senegalus. Next base: position 124,307,455 of record NC_053162.1, read on the forward strand.
AGAATGCAACATATAGTTGTCCAGGAGAAAAGCAATCTTGCCTCAAATCAATGGCAACCTTTTGTAGGGTCTGTCCCTGAGACTTATTACTTGTCATCGAAAAGCAGAGCCTTACTGGAAATTGGAGGCATTTGAATTGAAATGGGAGATCAGAGGGTATAACGGGGATGCGAGGAATGCATTGAGTGTGGAGAAACTCTAGAGATAGCATGTGTATTAACTTGTGGATTTGTCTGTGAGTATTTGGTGGCAGCGTGACGAAGTTGCTTCCGCAAGACTGCGTTAGCTGTGGAGCTCAGCTCGGAGCATATTCTTTTCCTACCTTGTCAATTGTGTAATGCATTTTTTGAACAGGTTTGATGCATGGAAGTGATCACTCGTACTGCGTTCAGTCAGTTCATGTAAGCTGCTCTCTTGTGTGATGTTGTGATGTCCACGGCTTTATTTAATTTTAGCTAAGACCCGGCACTTAAAAGTTTCTCGCTACAGCAATTTTAACTTCGTTACAAAGTGATCCAAAGTCTCGTTTATACCTCGTGTCTTCTCATTAAACTTGTATCTCGCGAATAAAGTATTCGTCGAAGGCATGACAAACGGCAGCGGAAGCGTGTCTATAAACTTAATTTAAACTTACAGTTTACACCGTGCTTTGTTTCCGCAGTAGCTGCACGTATGAATATGCTTGTATGCGTTTTTTCTTCAGCGCTCTTTGGAGCTCTTGTTTTCTATGTACTGCGTTCACAGTCAGTTCACATGATTACGTGGGAGGCGTGATGATACGACACGCAACTCCGCCCCCCACGGCCATCGAGCTGCAGTCCATTACAGTTACATGGATAAAAATAGGTTCCAGTTATGACCATTACGCTTAGAATTTCAAAATGAAACCTGCCCAACTTTTGTAAGTAAGCTGTAAGGAATGAGCCTGCCAAATTTCAGCCTTCTACATACACGGGAAGTTGGAGAATTAGTGATGATTGAGTGAGTCAGTGAGGGCTTTGCCTTTTATTAGTATAGATACATAATAGCACATTTTGTATAAATACAGAGCTTGATTGTTAATGTAGCCATGGGAAATGCACAAACCAGTGTGTTTCTTCGTGCCGATCCCAAGCCCGGATAAATGGGGAGGGTTATGTCAGGAAGGGCATCCGGTGTAAAATTTTGCTGAATCAATATGCGGACAGATGATCTGCTGTGAAAACCCCTAATGGGAGCAGCTGAAAGAAGAAGAAGAAGTTCAAACATTGATTGTTAACGAACACTCTGGATAAATGAAAAAGAAAGGCAAAATGAGAGATATACTCTAGCTCTGCAATAATTTTCAGTGAGGAAGGGAAAGGCCACTAACAAAACCAATCAGTGTTCCAAAGCAGAGGAATTAAATATTCAGTGAGTGTAATGACAGGGAAAAAAAACAAATTAAAACAATGATAGAGAATATTTGTGATCTGAAAGAGAGCATATAGTGAGCAAAGCAATAATAATAAAGGAAGAAGACTGGGAACTGAAAATATAATTGAGTGTGGAATTTGAATGACACTGGGGGAAGAATATGTAGCCAAAAATCATCAATCAGATTTTAAATGTAATTGGAGTCAAACAAAGATGAGAACATGTGAAGTGAACTGAAGAAAGAGATCAGGTAGTGTTCCTGTAAGGTGAGCATTAACTAAACTTTCATTCACTGCTTGCTAGCTACAGTAGTATTAACTCCACTCCACATGACTTTGAAAGTTAGGAGCCTTGTAAAATAAATTTTGCAACAATATAGATTATTGGCTATATTGAACAAAAACAAAAGTCTAATGTTTAACGAGATGGTGTCTAACTTCGTAAACTTTCAAGTTACCCTTTACCACTACATTCACTGCTTAATGATGATTTTAAACTGCTATTAACTGGAGTGATCTCATGATTAGCCTTGTCTTGCATGCATTTGTAAACTGTCATAGTAGAAAGGCTACTAAGCAGACCACTTGTACACTCTAACCCTGCTACAGCTACCCTGAGAAAAATCACTGATTATACTATATTTTGCTATGTCATACTGGAAAAATTTCATTTTTTACCTTTTATTCAGCTCTCCACTTATGATTCTTCAAAGACATTTGCACTGTCATTCCTCTTGTCTGTGTCTCACAAATCCTTTTTTGTTGCTTCACTTAGATGGTTAGTTTAGGCCAGTCGGTAACAACCTTGGGGGCTAGTAAGTTCATGTGACTGGAAAGGTGCTAACTCTCTCTGTCATTCACTCCATTGTTCCCTCAGTCTGTCTCACAGCTTGTGCCATTAACTATGTAGCCCACATAGAGAATGGCCAACCAGGAACTGTCATGGGATACTTGAGGGCCAACACTTCCTTGAAGCTATTGTGTTATTTTTGTTTAATTATGTGTCCCCCCCCCAAGTAAATTCTTTTGAGGTATTACATAAACACAAATATTAACATTGCAATAAATCTCAGTATGAGACAAGACAATTTAGATGAATTCAGAACAATCGGCTTAAAAGAAATAGTAAACATTAACCCTTCAGAAAAAGTAAACATGAAAACAATAAAACCCTTGCAAAACCTGTCAGACTGTGTTTGCATTTAGCTTCTTACTTTAAAAAGGCTTTTAAGATAAAATAATTATTTTTTCTGTTGTTTCAATGTACTTTGTTGTAGTGTTTAAGACAAGCACAGATATCTGATGGGGGTGGGTAGTGAAATGGTGACCATTAGGACTATTGGCAGAAAAGGGTGTCAAAGAATAATCCCTAGGAAAGAAATGGGTACAAGCACTAAGCAGCACAGGGGTGCAGAAAAAAGCACCCAAATAGACAGAGAAAGATGTATAAAGTAGCACAGAGATCCAATCTGAGAAAGCAGAGATCAAGTTGCCCTTGTAAAACGTTAGGAGTGAGAAGGTTATCCTGGAGATAAAGCATTTTAAAAACAATGCCTTAGGATAAAAGGAAACTCGGATCTGATGAGGAATATCAAGCTTTGTGTTATGTTTTTAATGCTGGGCCACATGTTGGCCAGAAATGACCTTAGGTTTGGTTTAAAGTCAACATGATCCCGAAGGCACAACAAGTATAGAGTTGTATAAACACAGATACAAATATTAACATTGATAAAGATAGAAGGAAGCGTCTTGGATTACTTTAGGTCGAGCAAGTGAGTAAGGCTCACCTATACAGTGGATTTTCTTGTTAATTCTCAAATTAAAAAATATATATATATATATATACAACCCCAATTCCAATGAAGTTGAGACGTTGTGTAAAACGTAAATAAAAACAGAATACAATGATTTGCAAATCCTTTTCAACCTATATTCAATTGAATACACTACGAAGACAAGATATCTAATGTTCAAACTGATAAACTTTATTGTTGTGTTGTAATCTTCACACATTTTGAATCTGATGCCTGCAACATGTTCCAAAAAAGCTGGGACAGGGGCAGCAAAAGACTGGGAAAGTTGAGGAATGTTCAAAAAGCACCTGTTTTGAACATTCCACAGGTGAACAGGTTAATTGGAAACAATGTGTTTGTCATGATTGGGTATAAAAGGAGCATCAGACAGCACTGCATTAAAAACCAACATCATTCTGTAAAGGATATTACCATGTGGGCTCAGGAATACTTCAGAAAACCATTATCAGTTAACACAGTTCATCGCTACATCTACAAGTGCAAGTTAAAACTCTTCCATGCAAAGCGAAAGCCATATATCAACATCACCCAGAAACGCCGCTGGCTTCTCTGGGCCCGGGCTCATCTGAGATGGACTGACGTAAAGTGGAAAAGTGTGTTGTGGTCTGAGTGGGCCATATGTCAAATTGTGTTTTGGAAATCATGGACGTCATGTCCTCCGGGCCGAAGAGGAAAAGGACCATCCGGATTGTTATCAGTGCAAAGTTCAAAAGCCAGCATCTGTGAATGTATGGGGGTGTGTTAGTGCCCATGGCATGGGTAACTTGCACATCTGTGAAAACACCATTAATGCTGAAAGGTACATACAGGTTTTGGAGCAACATATGCTGCCATCCAAGCAACATCTTTTTCAGGGATGTCCCTGTTTATTTCAACAGGACAATGCAAAGCCACATTCTGCATGTGTTACAACAGCGTGGCTTTGTAGTCCGGGTACTAGACTGGCCTGCCTGCAGTCCAGACCTGTCTCCCATTGAAAATGTGTGGAGCATTATGAAGTGCAAACTACGACAACGGAGACCCCGGACTGTTGAGCAACTGAAGTTGTACATCAAGCAAGAATGGGGAAGAATTCCACCTACAGAGCTTCAACAATTAGTGTCCTCAGTTCCCAAATGGTTATTGAGTGTTGTTAAAAGGAAAGATGATATAACAGAGTGGTAAACATGCCCCTGTCCCAGCTTTTTTGGAACGTGTTGCAGGCATCACATTCAAAATTATTGAAGATTTGCAAAACAACAATAAAGTTTATCAGTTTGAACATTCGATACCTTGTCTTTGTAGTGTATTCAATTGAATATAGGTTGAAAAGGATTTGAAAATCATTGTATTCTGTTTTTATTTACATTTTACACAACGTCCCAACTTCATTGGAATTGCGGTTATATATATATATATATATATATATATATATATAGTCACACACATGTGTTTAGGAGACAACTAAAGGGCTTGAGTACATGTGGTTTCATGCCGTACCAGGGGGTGGCGAAGTGCACTAATTCTCCTTCTCAATCTCTTACAGACCATTCTAGGAAAATCCCACTTGGCTCCGGGGCAGCGAACGACGTCACTTCCGGTCCTTGCCCTGATGACATCACTTCCCTTACTGGCCTTTAAAGCCGCCATCTTGTTTATACTAAATCAGTTCTGTTTTGGACTCAGTTATGTGAAAATGTCTGTTCTATTGAATCAGTTTTGCAGCTGGGAAAAGTTATACGGGTGGCTGCCCCAACCCTTCTCAATGTCTTATATATATGGGACTCACTGGCACTATTCTGGGTGAGTTGGTCACTATACTATATACTATTTATCCAGAATAATGAGAAGGCTGTGGAAAGCCCACCTGTATTGTCAGATAATAGTGAGTTTCTTCCACTGCACCATCAACAGCATTCTGACCAATTGTATTACAGTATGGCCTGGTAACTGAATGATAGCTGACTGGACGTCTCTGTAGCATTTGGTGAAAATTGTCCAGCACATCATTGTTGTCTTGTTACCTGCCAATGAGGACCTCCAGGGCAAAAGGTGCCTGCAGAGGCCAACTAGCATCATCTGGGACACCTCTCACACCAGCCATGGCGTGTTTACCCTTTTAACTTTTGGGAGGTGGTACAGACGTCAAAATGCAGCACCAACAGCCTCAGGAGCAGCTTCTACCCTGCTGAGCTCAAAATCCACCATTCCCACTTCATCTTAAGAAATACATGTACACCTATAGAGTCTGCACCCACCACTGGTCTATCATGTTTTCACTATAGTCTTGAACTATTAATGCCTTAAAACAATCAGGACTCTGCAGTACTTGTACCTATACAACAGCAAGTACATTACTATTTTTATTTTTTACAATGTTTTCGTATTTTACTGAATTTATTCTATTCTAGCCATACTATACTTACTGTATTCACTGTCCATATTCTGTTTTAACTCTCATTAATCATTCTGTATGTAGACTTGACTTGCTCTCATCTGTACAATCCCTTAGTGCTGTCTTGATTTATATTTATATAATTATTTGTAATTAACATCTGTTTACACTTCTGGTTAGATTCAAAAGTGCATTGCACTGTCATGGTACTTGTGCTGTGTTTAGTGACAATAAAGATGAATTGAATGTAACAGTGTACCTTTTTTGTGACACTGCATTCTATACATTTATTACAGATGTTTAATGTATTCTATAACAAACTTCAATTTGATATTCTGGCATTTTCATACCAACAGATGACACCAAGTGCAAAATATTCTTAGTTACTGAAACTACTGTTGGCAATATTAGAGGTCTTTACAGTCATTTCAGGAATATGCACTCATTAAATTTTTCATCCTTTAGGTGTAGTCAAGAAACAGACTCAAATATTTAACACTCTTCCACAATCTTTATGACTTGGCCTTTAATAACTGTAGTGTGATGAGATGTTATCTGTTTCTTCAGATTAATTTCCATCTCTTTTGTCTTTACCATATTCAGTTGGAAATAAGAATTATCACAACTTTTAATCTCACCAAGACTAGTTCATACTCTTTCTCATCTGTAATAAGATGATTATCAGCACATCTGAGTTGATGTCTGACTAAGAAAGAACTCCTATAGTTGTCATTACACAGTAAAATGCTACAGATGCTGGGTGACAATAGCCTAGGTGTTATCATACATTAGATAACCACTGGCCAGTTTTGATTTGATGTGCTGTATTATGCAAAAACTCAAGTGTCCATTCAAAAAAAAAATACTAAAAATATTTGGTGGATTTTTATTTACAATAATAATAATAATAATAATAATAATAATAATAATAATAATAAAAGAACCATGGAATTTATCACCCTTTAAATATTTTTAAATCAGTTCAACACTATAACGGCATCTCCAACCTTAGACCATAAACAAACTGAAGAAGTTCTAAATAGTACAGGGTTCTATTTAATATATAGTTTCTTACAATATTTTCAAACCCTGTAATCACTATATATGTGATCTTAACAGGCCTTTAGTTATTTAGTAAATTTCAATATAATGGTACATTTTCATAAAACAAGTAAATTCTTCTGATCCAGAGCAGACTCAAAGATAAAAGAGAAAATGTACTGTAAAATTTAATCTGCACCTGGTCTTTTGTAAACGTTATCGAAAGACAAAATAATCAAAATAATTTCTTAAAACATGAGTCTTTTAATCAGTGGCATTCAATGAAAGATTGCCTTGATGACCATTAACTATCAGAATATCAGTCTGAATAAGAAAGCACTAATTCTTTTGCTAAGAGACGGCCATTAGCACCACATATAATGTTATAGTTATTCATTTTCTTTTTTCACAGGTGCATTCACATTAGACAGGAAAGTTTATTCCTCTTAACATTACATACTTCTTGATTTTTCTCAGTATTTTTTAATTCATTGCACAATCTCCCTGCATATGAAACTTTTTTCTATTTTTTTTACCACCCTGTGGTTTTGGTGAGTGCAACAAGATTCATACTGATGGTAATATTGCACAACATGATCAAAGATCTGATTTAACAGAAATCCCCTCAAACACATTTACCAACATAAAGTTAAACATCTATGTAAAGAGGTAAAGATATGTTCATTTAGAATCCTACTCTGTTTTACTGGCATCATTCCTCACTTCATGAGTCAACAGAATGTCAGTTACAAGAGTACATTATAACCAGAGCTTGCAAAAAGTGTTCTGTAAACGGCATAATGAGTATTTAGTATATTTCAGTAAACAAGTACAAAACTTTATTTTTCCAATGGAAATCATTATAAATATAACAGTATTACACAGTTTGTACAATATGAGTCTACTAAAGTCATCAAGAATTCATTTAGAAGCATTCAGAGAGTTCATTTTGAGTATTCAGGCTATATCAGACATTTTCTCATAAATTCTAAACAAAGCTGAGTCAAGAATCCCAGAAAAGTCCTCTTAGCCATTTTCCAAGTCGAGACCACGTATAACTCTTAAAAACTTTGCAGTTTGCTGTATTTATGAACAAAGACAGAAAATGTCTAGATAATGCAAGCTAGATGTCACATTGTCCTGACATATACAGAAACATTGCTATTTATGTGATTGAAGTATTTCTTAAAGACTCAAAGTACAAGCATAATTATTTTGAAATATTATCATCTTAGATTAGTTCTTGAGAAATGATTGTCAAATTAAACATATTATATGAGAGCTACACTAAACAGCTAAACAAATACAGCCATGCACTGCATTCTTCATGTTTCTGGTTTTCAGTAGGAAAATTGGTAACGTTTTTCAGTGCCAGAGGAACAGGAGTGAAGCTGTGGTGAGAGGAGCAAGTGTCTGGTGAAACTGAGGTTTGTGTAACAATATTAATTTCTGAATCCTAGTGGCTTCATAGTTTGTATGTTCCTCATGCTCACATCTTTGGTGTATCTTTGTGATTCAATCTTACTATACAAAGCAAAAATTGATGCTATGTAAATGAGTGAATGTCAGGATAGTTCTATACTCTAACAAGGAAAGTTCTTTATTATTTTTATTAACAATTTTATTTTTTGATTCTTCTGCATTCTGGAGTTCTGATTCATTTATATCTGTATCTCTGTTTTTTTTTTCCTCTCTGTGTTAACTGATTGTTGACTACTGTGTTTTTCTATATCATTGTGTGCATTTTTATTTACTCCTTTAAATGTATTGCTGTGATTTATGCTTCCTGTTTATTTCCATCTTCACTAAAATAAAATGTAAAAACATTTGTTGTTAATCCTTTTCATAACATTCTCCAACCCACATTACAAAATTCGGCATAGTGAGGAGTGAGAGTCTATCTTAGCAGCACTGGGTGCTAGGCAGGAATAAAACCTGAACAGGACACCAGTCCATCGAAGGGCCAACTCACACACAAACACACACAGAGTCCAGTTTAGAACTGCTAATTAATTGAACCAGGACATCATTGGAGATGCAAGAGTGAAACTGAAGTACCCAAAGGAAATTACATGCAGACACAGGGAGAATATGTACAATTCACACATATGATATCTGGGCATATACTGTAACTTCAATTCTGGATCTGTGAGGCTGCAACACTACTCTCTGCACTATAATATTCCTTTATGTCTATGTGAAATGTTATTAAGTTTCAACAAATGGTGCACATTATGAAGATTGTTTCTGTTTCTGATACTTTGTCTGCATCAGATAAATGAATGTAAGCACATCTGAAAGAGGTTCTCCCATTTCTTATTAGCAGTAGGCTTTACTGCAAACTCTCTACTTGATAAAATAATATTGTGCCTTTGATTAAGCTTACCATATTGTTACCTAAAGATGATGGATTATAACAGAAGTGCTCTTTACCAACAAGTAGCAAAGAAGATGCTCACCTTGGCAGAATAAACAAAAGCATCTTCTGAATTTCAGCACACTTAGGTGGTCTGTCTAAAAAGTAGTTGGTCAAAGTAGAGAGGGTGATAGCCAAAGTCTGGCAACACATTAGGCAAAAACAATTCCCAAGAGAAGAAGTGATAAAGAGGCAAGAGAATGAAAAATTCACGAAATTGAATTTTTTTTTAAGATTCACTAGAACAGCACTTTAGGCTTTAAATCTTTGAAAGATGTTGCAAAAGGGGTGTAACTCATCCAGCAATGCAAAATTCAGAAATGCTTACTACAGTTAAATAATTTTAAACTGGAAAAGAAAAAATAGCAAGGCATGACATGTATCAGTCATTTTGACAAGCATAATGGAAACAGTAGGGAAAACATGGACAGACACTTTAGGTATTTGTTGAGGCATGTCCACTAGTTGTTGCTGATTAATTATGGTATATTTGCTATGTTTGTAAATTTTTCATGTTTTTATTGGAAGGTGTTATATTGAGATTTTAATGGTCACCGAAAACCTTTTCTTTCTACATACAGTATATTCACTACTGCGCAGACTATAGTCAGGCACAGATTAGTTCTACTAAACTACTACAGTTCTACGATGACAAAGAAAATAAGTGGTCAAAAATATTTCTAATATAAATGATTCTTTTATATTCATCATACAATAATAATAAAAATAATTAGACAAAATCAAGCATGGATAACTGCAGTAACTGGAATCTCTATAAAAGTCATAAATATCTAGGACAACCTTACTGATATTGTATCTGAATCAGTTATGGTCACATGCAATAGCAATCATGTCACCAAAAGATAATATAATTCAACTCACAGTCAACTCCCTGTGGTTCCCAAGGTATCCATGGGCTCATGGACTTTGTAGGTTTTATACACAGCCCTGCTGGAACTTGGGGCACGTCCATGCTGACGGGAGAGCTTCTCCTGGCGGCCAGGGGATGAGGGCCGGAAAGTCTTGCAGGACATTCATCACAATATATATACTCACAAATATCTAATCAGCCAATCACATGGCCTCAACTCAATGCATTTAGGCATGTAAACATTGTTAAGATGACTTACTGAAGTTTAAATATCAGAATGGGAAAGAAAGGTGACTTAAGCGATTTTGAACATGACATGGTTGTTGGTGCAAGACGAGCTTTTCTGAGTATTTCAGAAACTGCTGATCTACAGGGATTTTCACATACAACCCTCTCTATGGTTTACAGAGGGTGGTCTGAAAAAGGAAAACATATCCAGTGAGCGGTAGCTGTCTGGGTGAAAATGCCTTGTTGATGCCAGATGTCAGAGGAGAATGGAAAGACTGGTTTGAGCTGAAAGAAAGGCAACAATAAATCCAATAACCACTCGTTATAACCTAGGTATGCAGAAGAGCATCTTGTCAGACTGGGTACCACTCCTATCAGCTAAGAATAGGCAGCTAAGGCTACAATTTGCATGGGCTCACCAAAATTGGACAACTGAAGATTGGAAAAAACTTTACCTGGTCTGATGAGTCTTGATTTCTGCTGCAACATTCGGATTGTAGGGTCAGAATTTATCAAAAACATGGAAGCATGGATACTGCCTTCTATCTATGGTTCAGGCTCGTGGCGGAGGTGTAATTGTGTGGGAGATATTTTCCTGGCACACTTTGGCCCCATAGTACCAATTCAGCAACATTTAAATGTCATACCTGAGTGTTATTGCTGACCAAGTCCATCCCTTTATGACCTCAGTGTACCCATCTTCTGATGGCTACTTCCAGCAGGATAACACACTTTGTCACAAAGCTCAGATCATCTTGAACATGACAGTGAGTTCACTGTAATCAAATGGCCCCCACAGTCACCAGATCTCAATCCAATACAGCACCTTTGGGATGTGGTGGAATGGGAGATTCACATTGTGGATGTGCTGCTGACAAATCTACAATAACTGCATGATGCTATCATGTCAATATGGACCAAAATCCCTGAGGAATGTTTCCAGCACTTTGTTGCTATGATTCTAGCAGTTCTGAAGGCAAAAGAAGTTCAAACCCTGTACTAGCAAGGTGTACCTAATAAAGTGGCCAGTGAGAGAAAGTTTGTGTATGTGTGTGTGTGTGTGTGTGTGTGTGTGCACATGTGTGTGTATATATACACAGTAATGTATAATATTCTACGAGAAACTGACACTTTGTTTTTCCAGGTTTATAATTGTGCAAATCCCGTTTGGCCATGACAGTAGATTTTTTTTTGAATTCATCATTTGAGTTTGCAATGGAGTTTTAATTCTGTTACAAAAATTAAACTGACTTGACTACATTTAATATCAATACCAAGCTCAAACTCAAAATGAGACCCCTTTAGCTCAGCATATGTATCTCTCATTTTTCCAATATGTTTGAAGAACCAGTTTTTGATAGCTGCAATGATAAAAAAAAATACAGGAGGAGGGCACAGGAGTGAACCTACTATACTTTTTTAACCATTTATTGAGTACAGCATGTTAAATCAAAACTTGATCTTTGCTTTAAATAAATTAAATCAATCCCTTTTACAAGTTTAGACTACTTCATATATATTTGCTTATGGTGGCAATCTTAATAGAAAAGTCATCTTTCTTTTCAAAAGCTCCGATTCCTATCAGCAAACAAGTCAAATCCTCCCACATCCATTAGCCACCAGATGATAGCCTGTTACTGAATGGCTTGTTGCCTCCATCAGCTACATTTTTATCTGACATTTACATTTGAAATCTTGTGTTTCAACTTTTAAATAGCTGGCATGTAATCTCAAGGTTTCTTAGATGTCATGTTCTAAAGAACTGAACAGCAACATCAAGCACAAGTCAGGAAACAATCCTTTTTTAACCTGTCTTTTGTAATCAAAAAGGCCCAAGTCCATTATTGAACATTGTGCTTACGTGCACTACAAAAGCAACATGCCAAAATCAGGCTTACAAAATATTCTTTCATTGATTAGCTTAAAAACAAGTTTTTCTATATTTAATTTTATTATAAGCAATGTTGTGAAAATTTGTTTGTTAGCATTACAGAAAAACATTGCTAACCTATTGTGAGACTTTACATTTTTTGTTACAAAGCTAAGCAGAACCACAATAATTATTACCCTTGTGTGTTTCTCTGGGTTTTCCAGTTTTGCTCCTGTGGCCTATAGATATGAATAAGTTTAATTAGCATCTGTGAATTGTCCCATTTTGGATGTATATGCATAAAGTATGATTAATACGTGTCCTGTCTAGAATCGACCCTATGTGATTGTGAAGTACAGTAAATAAGCTGGTTCAGCAAATGGATATATTAATATACAGTATATTTATAACTGAATTGGTGATTCTGGTTGTAGCACCATTTTGCATTGTGTGACTATGTTCCATATGTTAAAAATCTGAGAACAGTGGAACGCATAAAAAATGTTTTTCTCTACTTATGTAATAATTTTCTTTTAGTTTATGTTTATTGCACTTGCTTTTTCACAAAAATGGCAAACTGAAGATGTTCCATTGATCAATTTTATATATATATCATACATTACTAAATGCCCAATCATACACTATCTTAGATAAAAAGTATATGTTGAACATTTTGAAATCTCAGGGTAGACATTCATTGATTAAGTTGTTGATTTCCTGTAACTACTTATCCTTTTTTATCCACATTTGCCAGCTCCACCTGGGGAATTTCCAGACACTCCCAGTACATCCAACAAGTATAATCCCTACAGGAAGTAATAACATTGCTTAAATTCTCCTTATAGTGGGACATATCTTGCACAGGAGACTCTGAGAGTGTTCTTACTAGAAACCAAACCAAACCACCTCAACATGCTCTTGATCTATAAAAACCAATGATATTTCTGAACTCCTCACTTTTTCATAAAGAGTAGTGCTGCATTCATATGCAAAGTGAACTTCAGACTTGTCATTTGTAATATACCACCTTACCACTTTCCTGTGTTCATGTAAATTTCCGGTCAGCATTTTAAACGAATAGTGAAGTTTCTGTTGAAGTTCCTCTTGGTCAGCACAAAATGCATTTTTTGTGAAAATAAAAGGCAAACAAAAATCATTACTGATGTATTGCATCGGTCCTATTTGAATTTGACCATAATAATTACATTTCTGGTTGACTTGGTTTTTTTTTTTTTTTACTTTAGATTATTGAATAAGATAGAAAGTCAATCTTACGCCACAGCTTATCATATACATTTTCTCCAAATTGTTCCAGTGGAAGTTACCACTTTCAAGGATGCTCACATGACATTTAGTATTGGGAAACTTTTCCTCCTAACTGTTTTATAGCATGTGAAAACAGCATAAGCTTACAGACCATATGGACATTCTTTTGATCAAAATCTAAAGCTTATGACCAGAAGGAAGCATTGAAACCCAAAATGACTAGAAAAGATAGAGCTTCATTTGCACACTTACAGTTCAACAAGCACTTTATATTTTAAAGCAAGGAAAGGGTTTATAGTGGTGCAGGATTTTAAAATTAGAATAGTGTGGCTCGGGCTAATGGGTGTGGTTACACACTGCTGTGAAGCAATGTGGCTGTGTAGTGTTTAATAGGAAGGCAAGCTAATTGCTTGTTAAAGTACAGGTGACAAATGGCTCGGCTGTTCCCCATGACTGTTCTGTAGGTTGTTAAAGCAAAACACCTACACCAACAAGGGCATAGAAGGAGCTAGAGAAGATGAAAGAGACAGAGACAGAGAGTCAGTCAGTCAGTCTTGTTTGACAAAAGTGAGTTACAACTAAGCTGAAGAAGAAGGTGTGAAGACTACAAGCAACCAAGGCATCACACTGTAAGATTACAAACACTATCACTACTTCCAACTAAAGTTCCTAATCCTATGTGATAGCTCCCATGATCAAGACCCTCTTTACCGACTAAGCTTTAGTAGGATGGAACTATAAATTTATATTTAGAGACATTTGAGACATTATCTGCCATGAATAGCTCACACTAAGAAGAGATCTGGTGGACAAAAGCAAATATGCAACTTTCAGGTTTTAAAATTGATGAACAACATGAGGATGACAAGCCTTATGCTTACGTTTTAATTAATGAACCTGAATGTAAATTCTTAAACACAGGTCTAAAATGACAACCAATAGCTGCTCTTGAAATAACCTCTCAAAGAATCATGCCCATGGTAGGGTGAATTAAGTTAGGTTTTATTGAGTGCTACTATTAATACCTTATTACAGATCAACAATGCATGTGTACACAAAGAAGTAACCTCCAAAAATCCTTCAGAAATCCATGAAAAGAAACAAAAAGTAAATACATTTGTTGATAGCTCCTCCACAATGTGATGTTACAATATAAGACAGTCTTTTTTAATCTCAAATATGTAAATCTAGATATAATTTCCATGTCTTATATAAAACACTGCTATGGTTTATTAATTCACACACTATACATTACTAGTTTAAGCTTTTTTTTCAGGGTTTATCTGCCAATGCAGCATTTAAAATCCAATACCCTTTCATCTGTCACTCAGCAACACCCAATTTCACTAGAAGGTAAGGTAATCATTCTCAATTCTCAATCAATCAATCTCAGATTGCACTTTGATCAGGGTGACATTTTTAAACAAGAGTATTTTTTTATTATTATTATTGTGGCAGATGACCAGGGACCTTGAGCCACCGGGACGCATGGAACAAGGAAGGACTGGGAGAGGAGCAATATATTTCTCTGGACACAAGAGGGCAGCCTCCCTGGATTCCATCAAGGCCACAGATACAGAGCTGGGAAGCTCATCCCTGTGGGGTCTGCAACCACCACCAGGGGGCACCTGGAGGGTTCTTGAGCCATGGACTGCATCACTTCTGCCAAATCAGGAAGTGCTGCTGGAACAGGAACCAGATATGCCCAGAGTGCTTCCTGGTGTGGTGGAATTGTGCTAATCGCTGGAGACTTTAACAATGTAACGCTGGACAAAACATTACCTGCCTTCTCCCAGTATGTGGATTGTAACACTCGGGGAAACAGGACTATTGACCTACTATATGCAAACGTTAAAGATGCATACAGTGCCACCCCACTGCCTGCGCTTGGGAAAGCAGATCATAACCTGGTTCTGCTTCAGCCTCAATACAAACCAAGAATGAGGCGCTACCTACAACTACACGCTCATTCAGGAAGTGGTCCCATGAGGCAGAGCAGGCTCTGAGAGACTGCTTTGGAACTACAGACTGGGATATATTGTTTGGGTCACATAGTGAGAACATTGAAGAGGCTGTTGAATGCACAACTGATTACATCAACTTCTGTATGGACATTGTAGTTCCAGTAAGAACAGTATGCTGCTATGCTAACAACAAGCCATGGGTTACAAGTGACATCAAGGGCCTTTTGAACCAGAAGAAAAGGGCTTTTAAAGGTGGTGATCAGCATGAGCTGAAGTGCGTGCAGAAGGAACTCCGAGTCCAGCTCAGGGCGAAAGAGCAGTACAGGGGAAAGTTGGAGCAGAAGTTGCAGAACAACAGCATGAAGGAAGTGTGGGATGGGATGAAGATTATCACTGGCTGCAGCTCGAAGCGGGGTGCCGCCATCGAGACAGACGTGGAGAGAGCAAACCAAATGAACAACTTCTTTAATAGGTTTGATCACAGTAACCCACTCTCACCTCGGAGTACTGCATCCTCCAACCATCCTTCTGCTGATACCAGCATAGGTGAGACATCCCCACCCACAATTACAGCAGCCCAGGTGAGCAGAGAGCTGAAAAGACTTTGTGCCAGCAAAGCAGCGGGTCCAGATGGTGTATCGCCACGATTGCTGAAGGCCTGTGCGTTGGAACTGGGGAGTCCTCTACAGCGCATCTTCAACCTGAGCCTGGAACAGGGAGAGTCCCAAGGCTTTGGAAAACATCTTGTATCACTCCTGTCCCAAAGGTATCACGTCCTAGTGAGCTGAATGACTTCCGCCTGTTGCTCTGACGTCACATCTGATGAAGACCATGGAGCGGCTGCTGCTTCACCACCTGAGGCCACAGGTCCGCCACGCCCTCGACCCTCTGCAGTTCGCATACCAGGAGAAGGTGGGAGCGGAGGATGCCATCATCTATATGCTTCATCGATCCCTCTCCCACCTGGACAGAGGCAGTGGTGCTGTAAGAATTATGTTTTGGACTTCTCTAGCGCCTTCAACACCATCCAACCTCTGCTCCTTAGGGATAAGCTGACTGAGATGGGAGTAGATTCACACCTGTGGCATGGATTGTGGACTATCTTACAGACAGACCTCAATATGTGCGTCTTGGGAACTGCAGGTCTGACATTGTGTGCAGCAATACAGGGCGCCGCAGAGGGGACTGTACTTTCTCGGTCCTGTTCAATCTATATACATCAGACTTCCAATATGACTCGAGTCCTGCCACGTGCAAAAGTTCGCTGATGACACTGCTATTGTGGGCTGCATCAGGAGTGGGCAGGAGGAGGAGTACAGAAAGTTAATCAAAGACTTTGTTAAATGGTGTGACTCAAACCACTTACACCTTAACACCAGCAAGACCAAGGAGCTGGTGGTGGATTTTAGGAGGCCCAGGCCCCTCATGGACCCTGTGATCATCAGAGGTGACTGTGTGCAGAGGGTGCAGACCTTAAATATCTGGGAGTGCAGCTGGATGACAAATTGGACTGGACTGCCAATACTGATGCTCTATGTAAGAAAGGTCAAAGCAGACTATACTTTCTGAGAAGGTTGGCATCCTTCAACATCTGCAGTAAGATGCTGCAGATGTTCTACCAGACGGTTGTGGCGAGTGCCCTCTTCTACGCGGTGGTGTGCTGGGGTGGCAGCATAAAGATGAAAGACGCCTCACGCCTGGACAAACTTGTTAAGAAGGCAGGCTCCATTGTAGGATTAAAGTTGGACAGTTTAACATCTGTGGCAGAGCGACGGGCACTAAGCAAACTCCTGTCAATCATGAATAATCCACTGCATCCACTTAACAGTGTCATCTCCAGGCAGAGGAGTAGCTTCAGTGACAGACTTTTGTCACTGTCCTGCTCCACTGACAGACTGAGGAGATCGTTCCTCCCCCACACTATGCGACTCTTCAATTCCACCCGGGGGAGTAAATGCGAACATTAATTTTATTTTAATTTTTTTTCATTTTTATTACTATTTAATTTAATATTGTTTCTTTGTATCAGTATACTGCTGCTGGATTATGTGAATTTCCCCTTGGGATTAATAAAGTATCTATCTATCTATCTATCTATCTATCTATCTATCTATCTATCTATCTATCTATCTATCTATCTATCTATCTAATTGCTAGAGGCGGCAGAAGAAAAGGAAGTCTAAAGGACTGTGAACTGTATTCGGCTGAGTATTGTGTTGTGTGCCCAGGAATAAAATGTATGTGCTTTCGACATCTGGAGTCCGTGTCTGTCTGTGTTGAGGCTGATCTTCTACATTATGAAACAATAATACAAATAAATAAATAAAAGTATGAATTATAAGAGTTACATACATATCTAGTGTGTAATTTATATTCTGCTTTTAATAAATGAAAGAAATATTTTCAGTTTCACATTTCTGAGGACTGCAATTATCTCTGATTTGCAGCACTGCTACCATCTGAATATCAAAACGGAGCATGCATATTTTGAAGGTACAGGTCAGTAATTGATACTGGCATTCATTTTCCTCATTGTTTTACATATCATATTGTGTATATATTAATTGTCATTTTGTAAAATATTTTAAACCTCTAAAACATTATTGAGATGTCAGTCACAGGTACAATGTGTGTTAACTGTCTCTTTAATTTGCAACTCATGTGTTTAATTTATTGGGGACAGGTGCCTTTTACTTTGCAACAGAGAACTGACACTGCCAGGGTACATGGAGAAGCATGTGAGATGAGGGAAACAGCCAAGTTTTGTTTCATATTCAATTTCACCATCTCAAAACTCATATTTGGGTCAAATAGAATAGCTGAAGAAGTTTTACATTAGTATCTTTTAATCTCTTTTTTTGTGTTTTATTAATTTTAGGCTAATCCTTTATTTTTTTACCAAAATAATATAATTTATTTTTATTTAGCCAGTTGTTCTGTGGATGTACTTTATCCTGGGAGTACTTTGGTAGTGAGACCAGCTATGTTATATGGGTTAGAGATGGTGGCAGTGACCAGAAAGCAGGAGACAGAGCTGGAGGTAGCAGAGTTAAAGATGTTAAGATTTGCATTGAGTGTGACAAGGATAGACAGGATTGGAAATGAGTACATTAGAGGGTCGGCTCAGGTTGGACGGTTGGGAGACAAAGTCAGAGAGGCGAGATTGCATTGGATTGAACATGTGCAGAGGAGAGATGCTGAGTATATTGGGAGAAGGATGCTAAGGATAGAGCTGCCAAGAAAAAGGAAAAGAGGAAGGCTTAAGAGAAGGTTTATGGATGTGGTGAGAGAGGACATGTAGGTGATGGGTGTAACAACAACAACAACAACATTTATTTATATAGCACATTTTCATACAAATAATGTAGCTCAAAGTGCGTTACATGATGAAGAAAGAGAAAAAAAGACAAAGTAAGAATTAAACTAAGAGAACACAAATTAACATAGAAGAAAAGTAAGGTCAGATGGCCAGGGAGGACAGAAAAAACAAAAAAATACTCCAGACGGCTGGAGAAAAAATCAAATCTGCAGGGGTTCCAGGCCATGAGACTGCCCAGCCCCCTCTAGGCATTCTATCTAACATAAATGATCAGTCCTCATTGTATTCAGGGTTCTCATGGAAGGACTTGATGATGACGGTCACGTGGACTTCTGGCCTTTAATCCATCAATGTAGGGACATCATGGTGCTTTGATTAGGTGGTGGTTGTGCAGACCGCAACCACAGAAAACAGAACAAGATACAGAGGACAAAAAGATTTATAAGAAGATGATCCGCTGTGGCAACCCCTAACGGGAGCAGCCGAAAAAAGAAAAAGAAGAAGGAGGGGTGTGTTGGGGGTGAGGACCAAAAATATGCCTTGTCTCAGGTGGCATTATTGAACATGCTGATCCTGATCTAAAAGAATGTTCATACTTTAAAACCGATTGGACACAGATAGCTGCAGGTGGGGGATGTACACCCTGTTCTATTTAGAGTTCAATCATTGGTGTAGCAGTAGCATTACTGCCTAATGGAGCCAGCATCCAGGGTTTGAATCCTCTGCTCATTTACTATATGTGCAAAGTCTGCATATTCTCTCTGTGTCTGTGTAAGCTTTCCTTTGGATACATCAATTTTCCTGCAACATCTCATATACGCGTGTATTAGGTTAATGCACAATATTAAACTGGCCCCAATATTAATACCAATGGATATGTGTGTTAGTAGTGCATTTGGTAGACTGGTGTCCAGTCTAAGTTTGGTTCCTGCATTCTGCTCTGGCCACACTTAACCCTAAATTGGATAGAGTGTGTTTGACAATGTTTTTTCATGTTATGTATTAGTAACTGGCAAAGTATCTTTTATGAATTTACATTTTACATAATACAATAATATAATAATAATAGCACTTGTTAAACTCCTTCATTTTTCTTTTTACACATGTGTACCTTCTTTTGAAAAATATTTTAAAATGTTTTTAAATTAATTTTAAATAAATTAATATAAATGTAATCTACTGTAAATACATTAAATAGACATAATGGGACACAGATACTCTACAGTAATCTGGTTCCCTATCCATGTGTGATTATTGTTTTACTCATTGTTGACAGAAAGATATGCGGCTTGCTATGACCCAGCAGGATCAGTAAATGATTGGATGTGGAAAACAAAAGCAAATACTTTGTCAGTGTAGGGCTTACAAGTATTGCTTAGCAGTATTAAAGGAATTTAAGCTGAATAAGGTTTTCATCATTATCAATTAACTACCGTGGGAGGCATGGTGGCACAGTGGTAGCACTGCTGCATCACAGTAAGGAGACCTGGGTTCGCTTCTCGGGTCCTCAATGTGTGAAGCTTGCATGTTCTCCCTGTGTCTGCATGGGTTTCCTCTGGGTGCTCTGGTTTCCTCCCACAGATTATACAGGTTAGGTGCATTGGCAATCCTAAATTGTCTCTAGTGTGTGCTTGGTGTGTGGGTGGGTATGTGTGTGTCCTACGGTGGGCTGGCGCCCTGCCCGGGATTTGTTCCAGCCTTGTGCTCTGTGTTGGCTGGGATTGGCTCCAGCAGACCCCTGTGACCCTGTATAACGATATAGCGGGTTGGAAAATGACTGACTAACTAATTAACTACTATACAAATGTAAAATCCAATGGCAAAGTCTAACATGTCTGTATATGTAATATAACCAGCTTCAAAAATGAATACATTCATGAACAAAACAAATAACATGACTATAAAAGAAAAATAAATATTTAAATAAAAGTGACTGATATACCAGTGTTTCTCCCTGTCTTATTTTGTGTCATTTAGAAGGGACTATGACCATTGTTTTTTACTTGTTTAAATGTTGATTGAGTAAGAGAGATACAATTGTGGATATTTACTACAACAATCTATACTGTTCAAAATCCAGCAGCAGTTATACCTACTTAATGTTAAATTTAAAATATAAATCTAAATCTTCTGCCTAAAAGGTTACAATCATGAAGTCATATTTATCATGGTGTATGATAATTCATTTACAATTATTCACTATGATGCAAAGTTCAAAGATATCAGGTATTACGCATGGAGCACTCTACTTTTTATTTTAAGCAAACAGGCAATAAATGTTATTTATTTTTATTAGACTTAGGTAACATTGTCAAACTATTTCCAGAACACTATTATTTTAAAATAGCTTATTTAAGATGCATTAAGTTATTTGTTTAGAGAAAAAAATTACACTGCAAAAAAGTCTAAGTAAGTGAAGGAATTTTATAACAAACCATTAAATCTTGTTTTCCTTATTGTAAGATTTATTGACTTATCAAGAAATGTGTTTCTAAAAATATTTAGCTTATTTTATTAAATCTTGTCTAGTAAATTTTGCTTACCACATTGGCAGTTTGTTTACTAAATAAAAGCAATCCAAGTATTTCATTGATAACTCAATAAATCTTACAATGAGGAAAACAAGATTTAATGACTTGACATAAAAACTTTTCACTAGCTTAGATTTGATTTTTGTAGTGATTGTAAGTGAAGAATATAATTAACAACTCAAGAAAAAAACAAGTATCCAGGACAGCATACACACACTCCATTAAGAATTAAATTTATACTGAAACAAAGTTTATCTTAACTTACTTTGTCCTTCACGCTTTATCCTTATTTCAGTCTCTTATTCTTTCGCTTTCATTAATTGGGTTTCAACAGGTTTTTCCAATATTTTGCATACTTTCCCAATGCATGGTTTGGTGGTATAAAATCACTAGTTTACCTCAGAAGAGCTCTCTGAACTGCATTCCTCAGGCCAGGTAGACACAGGAAGTCACCCTCCCCCTTTCCTAGCAGTCTATAAGCTTTGTAATTGGCCAGGCAGAAACACAATTGGCTTCAGAGCTGTGAGTCAGCGGCAGGTGTGGACTTGACTTTTGAGTTGTGCATGCAGTAAAAGAAAACTTGCACAGTAAAAAAACAAACCAGGCCAGTAGTATTTATGTACCTCATTTTATGCACAGCTTAACTTGACCGTATAGCAAAACAATGCCAGGCCACTCACAGTTAGTGTGTTCACAACTGTCCTGAGACAGAATACTGATGTACAGGTACTGCCTTTTCCTACCCTATCTTCTGCCCTTAACTCCCCAGAGCACCTTTGGGATTGCAATATTTGCCCAAAAACACAGTCAGACCTTTCATCATAAATAGGATTACATCCCTCAACTGCAGATTCAGAAACCCATTGGCTCTATGCACCAGATATGTACCTCAATTATACTTGCTAAAGGCGGCAATAATTTATTGTTGTTAAAGGACACCCTTGTTAACACTTCTCTCTTGTTTTTTGTTATACCGTTTTGTTTTGCCCATTATATTACCTGGGTGGGAGGCAGACGTATGTTTAGTTAGAAACAGAGGCAAGGTGCTCCCTATCTGTGACACCCAGTTTAGTGGCATGGTTGGCACCAGACCACACAGTATGCATCTTGTAGTGCAGGACCAACCGGGAAGTCAGACATGGAGACACAGACACAAAAAGGTGGTATTTCCAAACAAGAGTGGGTTTATTTACAGGTGCGACAGGTTTCCAGTTCCAAAAAATACAGACAGACATGTATATACACAAAATAAATGAAGAAAAAGAGTTTAGGAATAAGCTACACAAAAAAGCAAAGTCCAAAAGATGGCAAAAATGTCTATATACAAGAGTATATACAAAAGTATATATACAAGAACAAAAACAAAGTACACCAAAACCCAAAATCTAAATAAACACATCCACCAAAATAAAGCTAAACTAGGAGATATTTATAATCGATTTCCAAGAAATTCACAAAAATAAAGCACAATCCACTGCTTGGTAAACTAAATGAAACAAGCTATACCAACCACATAATGGTGGCAGAAGTGCCTCTTGTACTTTGGGCACAAGTCTTCACCCAATCCCACAACACATTGCTCCCTTTACCCAATCAAGGCAGATGCAGGTACTTTCTGCATAGGTGCTCCTCTCGACCTTTGCAAGACTTTTAATAAATAGGCCTAGCGGCCTTGCGTGCGTTCACAAGCGCATCCCAACGCACTCCCTCGGAAGAGCCGAAACGCACTACAAAAGAAAGTACTTCTTTTCTTTGGGAATTCCCTCCTCACACTAATGTATGCATGCACATTTTTAACTAAAACACTTTGCACCTCTCTTTGTCAACGGCAGGCCTAGAGAGATGAGACTCATGCCTTTATGGCGGGGTACACACAGCGTCCTCCAGCAGGCTTGACCTGGAGGTGCACCCAACCCATCGCCCGTATCCTGCTGCATAAACCTGCCGATGACAAAGTTAAAATGACAGCGAAAGCGCACCCTGCACTTAATGACTTACACAGGTAAGTGCTTTTAATGAATTTTGAAAAGTCTCATATACATTATTCATAGGACTTTTTTCATTAAAGTGGTAAAGCCTGGTAGGTGGATTATCACACTATCTCAGCCAGGGGGCAGGAGAAATGGATAGACTGGCATCTTGTAGGGGTTGGACCAACAGAAGATCCATACCCAGCTGGGAGGCCAGTATAATGAATGGACAGGGGGCAAAAGCCTTCAAAGACTGTTTGCTTCCCCAATATATACTACGTGGTATCATTCCTGGGCTGGTATACCCATACACACACCTGCAGGACATACTGGAAACCATAATCCAGCTGGGAAGCAATGATTGGTGTCACCAGAGGGAGCTACTGGAAGTTGTGGTCCTTACTTGGTGGATTTTCCACCTGACCCAAAAGTGCTACTGATGCAAAATGTCCTGATTCTGGAAATACTCCTGGGTCCTGCATAAAAGAGGCTACCTCATCTAATGCTTGGAGTAGAAGTTAGAGGATAAAATGTGGATAGAGGAGTGAAGGAAGAAAAGAAAAGATTAGTTATTTTTGTGAGATCTGTACATGTAAACTATGTAAAAATGTAGTAAGATGAGCTAAGAAAAGATATTTCAAAGTCTAATAAAATAAAAAAATAGCCAGCGCAAGAAATTGCAGGCATACACCTATGTTTCCTTTACTTAGATTTATATGGAAATAACCTATATTCAGTTAAAACAGTAATAGACTAAAATAGGCCTGCCTTATTTCTGTGAGGGTATCCACCAGTTACTCTGGTTTTTCTCTCACATTCCCACACTTATGCAAGATGAGTAATATTAATTGGTAAGCGCGGGTGTATGCATTAGTGGGACCCTGCAATTGACTGGTTTCTGTGTTGTGTCTAATGGTGTTGGGATAGGTTTTAGTACTCTGTGGCTTGGAATAGGATTAAACAGCTTTTAAATGGTATGTTGTTATTGTGCTTTGCAATTCCACTACATGTCACTAGATGCCACTGTATCAATAGCTACTTTTACTGCTCCATTACCAGATTTTTATCTCATCTTTTAATATTAACTATGACATTTTTAATGTTGAGTGGGACAATAGTGAAGTGATTACTGATTAATGTTGTTAACTTATGGATATAGTGTCCTGGGTTTGAATTCTGCACCCAGCTGTTGTCTGTGTTGAGTTTGCCCATATTTTTCATATGTGTATGTGTGTTGATCTTTTCTCTAGCTATTGCAGTTTTTCTTCTGCATCTCAATGTTACTTGATTTAGGCTAATTGATAACTCTAAATTTTGGAACTGTGAATGAGTGGATCTTGTCCAATGGTACTAGAATAGGCTCCGGCCCCACCTTCACTCTAAAATGATTAGGTTTGTTTTCAGACTGTATGTATTTATGAGGCTGATGTAAAGTACCTGTATAATGGTATATTGTAACTAAAAACAGTAAAATACAGATTAAAAGAAGATGGCAAATCTTGATTTGACTAGAAAGCATTAGTGGTAGAAGTATGATACATATCTTTTTAATAGTGTTAAAAAGGAAAATTTAGAATGAGATACAGTATCAGTCATGGAGGATTGTAATTACCCAAATATTAATTGAACTAACGTTTCAAATTGGCAGAGTACAGCAACAACAGTTTTAGACGTGACAAGTGTCTGGCTTAAAAAAAAAAATCAGATGGAAAACCAGTCTAGATTTAGTACTTTGTAATATCCATGATAGAATTCAAGGAGTTCTCAGTGTTTTGGCAGAAAATGGATGCCAAGACTAAAACCATTAAGTTTAACTTTAGTAGGGCAAATTTGGAACAGATGTGGCAAAGTTTAACAAGGTAAACTGGGGAAGGGTTTTAACTTTTGAGACAGTTGAGAAGTGATACCGTTTTAAAAATTTACATTTAATTTGGGGCAATTTTATCCTGCAATCTAGAAGCAAAAAAATTTCAAGAAAATCCAATATAAAACTTATGAAACTAACCAATGCAATGGTATGAGACCATGAAAGCAAGTCTGAAAAAGGGTATTAGGAAAACAAAAATCCATTAGAAAGAAATATTACAGAAATGATGACCCAAAGATATTCTTTCAGTATTTTAGTAGTAAAATAATAGAAAATGAGGAGGTGAGGACAGTAAGGAAAAATTAAGATACAGACCGTGAAATTCCTAATGGTTGTACCTTTTAGATGTTTTAAGTCTCCTTGGATAAAGGTACCAGCCCTAGTAATAAGTAAAACCTTGACACACATTTTCCAAAATAAGTTCACACAGAGGGAATCCTTAAGGAGAAAAAGATAGCAAACAGTATTGCATTAAACAAAAATCATGATCAGGTGGATCCAAGTAATTATAGCCTAGTAAGCTTAACACGCATCACAGGTAAATTAAAGGAAGGAATTATTATGGAGAAGAGTGAGCAGCACATGGCAATAACAGGAATGTTAGTGTTAAGTCAGCATGAGTTTAGATGTGGGAGTTAGTGTGTTAGCAATAAACTGGAATGCTATGAGGAAGCAACAATAGGATGTGATCAGGGTGGTGCATATGAAATTATCTATCCTAGTTTTCAGAAAGCCTTTAACAGTAATAATAATTTTTTCATATAGTGCCTTTCCCATGCTCAAGGCGCTTCACAGTCTCATAAAGAAACAGGTATATGTAACATGGGATACAGATGTTTCCTGAATAGAACATGAAAACAAATAGTTACAGGATATACAAGGGCATTAAATAGAATAAAATACAATAAACCAGAGTAAAACATTAAATTCAGTACTAAAAGAAAGCCTAGCAAATAACATAGTTTCTGATATAACACACACACAAATTATCCTGAGCATCTGGACAGAGAGGAAAACTGAAAAGGAGGCAGAATGTCAGGTTAAGTTAAACGACTTCCTGAACAAATGTAAAAGAATAAATGGAGTAAACTAATTTAGGAATGTCATACCAAAGTCTGGGTGCTATACAGCTAAAGGCCCTGTAACTTATAGAGTGTAGGTTAGTGTGGGGCACAGCATAGTGATGGAGAAGGTCACTGATGCAGTCCAGTATGAGGCCATTTAAAACTATGTAGGTTAGTAATAGAATTTTATATTCAATTCTTTAAGACAAAGGGAGCCAGTTGAGGGAAGCAGGATGGGTGTTATATGCTTGTTGTTGTTGGTCCACATTAGGGCTCTTGCAGCAAACGTTTGAATCAACTGGAGCTGTGATATAAGAATCGAAGTGGCACCTGCCAGTAAAGAGTTACAATAATCGATGTGGGATGTGATGAAAGCATGGACAAGTTTCTCAACATTAGAAAAGGAGAGGAACGAGAGAACATGGTATATGTTACAAAGGTGAAAGTAGGAATGTTTCTTAATGTGGCTTATGTGGGCAGAATAAGAAAGGGAAGAATCAAAATGACACCAAGATTCCTTGCATTAAAAGTAGGTCTGATGAGATCACTGTCAAGAGTAACTGAGAAGGTGATGCGCTTTAGTGCCAGTTTGCAGGGTTTCAGTTTTGTTGCAATTTAATTTTAACGAGTTCTGCTCCATCCAGGTTTTAATTTCACTGGGGCAAGTTGTAAGCTGTGTAAACCCTGATGAAGTTTCACTTTTAACATTGAAATAGAGTCGAGTATCATCTGCATAAAAACGATAACCCAGTTCATAGCTATAAATGATATGGCCAAAGAGAAGCATATAGATACAGAAGAGCAGAGGGCTGAGGACAGAGCCCTGTCAGTCCCATTCTGGACAGTAGAATATAATTTCTGACAGTGTCAAATGCTGCACTAAGATCTAACAAGATTAATATGCTGGTTTGTTCAGAGTCTGCTGCAATAAGCAAATCATTGGTTACTCGAAGCAAAGCAAATTCACAGCTGTGCTGCACCCTGAAACCAGACTGAAAGGGTTTCATATGAGAAGCTACTGTATATACCAAACTAAAAGAAGTTGAAATTCAGAGTGTAGTTTGCAAATGGGTGCACCATTTGCTAAAACATAGGAAACAAAAGGGTACTGTGCAAGAAGCCTATTCAGAATTATATGATATTAAAACTGTTTTTGCTCTGTGGTCAGTGTTGGTACCTCTGCTATTTTTAGTCTATTATAGAAATGATCTACATAGAAATATAAATAACAAGCTGGTTAAGTTAGCAGATGATACCAAACAAGTTGTAATGGCAGATAATATAGACTGAGCAGAATCATTACAGAGAGATCTGGAGTAGCAGATGAAATTTAATGTAAGTGCAAAGTATTACACATATGATGCACAAATGTTACATCTGAATACACTCTGGGTCTGTAACTTGGATGTATAACTTATGCAAAGGACCAAAGAGTTGTAGTGGACTCATCACTATGTACATGCAGACAGTGTAAAGAAGCCAACAAGAAAGCTAAAGGTGATACGCTTGGAGTTTTTAAAATTATGAAAGAAACAAGTACACTGGATCTAGGCTTTTACTTTAAAATTATGTTTTTAAACAAAAACACATGGACACAGATAGAAACTATTTAAGGCAAAATTTCATAGAGATGTTAGAAAGTTTCTCTTCACACGAAGAACCATGCAGTATATACAGTACATGGGATAAATGATCAAGTAATGTGGTAGAGGGTAGGACTTTCAGGACCTCCAACACTCGACTTGATGTTATTTTGGAAAAAAAAATAGATAGGATTGACTGAATGGCTTATTCTCATCTAATGTTCTAAACACCTATTACATGACACTACTCCAACTTGCAGGGAAACCTCAGGGGTTGGTGGCAGCATTGGCACTCCAGCCACTGTAAAACAACCTCACACTGTTCCATTCCATTTGAACTAGTATGGTGCTGAGGTGTCACCTGTTGCACAACTGCACTTGGGTCCTAATCTGGGTTGGTGGGTTCATGCAGCAATGGGCTGTATCAGTGCATGCTCCCAACCACATGGCCCTCATGTTTATTTAAAGTTTTTGGGGAAAACAGGACATAGAAGTAATTAAATGTATATATATTTATTTTTTTAAAATTTGCCACAACTAGTGTAGGGTTGCAAAGAGCCAGAGCTTATCGTTTTCAAAGGAATATAAATATTTTAGAATTTTGTGTGACTTTTAACCTGTTTTCTCTGTGTTTTATTTTTTTGTTTCAGATGCAGCTGAGAAGGCAAATTTCATGTATTACATGAACATGAATACTGTGTATAAAAAAAACCTTAAGCCTTATTCCTTTATTTTTATCTATTTTTATAATTGTGATTATTTTTTATGCCTTGTAAAGCAGTAAATGTGCCATTATTATGAAATTTTGTTTACCTAAGTACTGCACACAAAAGGAACTGGTTATTATTTCTTTCAAAGTATTCTGTTTTTTATAATAGAATTTAAACTGTAACTTTGTCAAAAGAATGTAGTATGGATTCAGTTTTAATTGAGACTGTACATATTTTAACTTGGTACCATACTGTTAGAGGACTATATACATATACTGTCATTAGAAAAGAGAAATTGCTATGCCAGTGTAATAATGTGGGCACCAATAGGTAATGCTTGTGATGCTATGGTTGCCTACAGCCTTAGCATCTTCATGAACAATGGTCATTGATAGTTATGGCCATAATGGTTAGAGCAATGAAGACACATTAATAACAAGAGTAGTGCAAAACAAAGTGTATTGTGTAGTTTCTTCTAAAGCAAACAGGCAATGTGGAAAAAGTGCAGTGCAGTCTTCAATAAATGAATAAATAATCTATGATTAAAACAGTGCCCTTGTGGAGGTTAAAATCAAAAAATAAAGAGGTAAATAAGGTAGGTTAAAATCAAGAATTAAAACACAATCAGGATTGTCTCTTTTAGAACTTGAGCTCCAGTGTAGTCCTTCTATCAAAACCGTCTAATTTGCTCACCCATTGGGTCTGCTTAGCTGATGGAGAAGCTGATTAGCAAAAGAGAAGCTCTTTTCCCCATCACCATCCCTCAGCATACAGTATGTGGGGAAATTCAATCCCTGCTCTATTGTCCCACCACCATCCTTCAGCACCTATAGCAATAGGAGCAATCAGGCACTCCTGTTCTTCTGCAATGCTCAGCAGGAGCAAACTTTCCTCAAGAGCACCATTTCTCTTTCTTCAGCATTTGGCTCACCCTGGATCCTGACATTTTCTTCTCTCATCTTTGATTCTACTTCCACTCCTTCTCTGTCTTACTTTCAGTTTAGTTATTCTTTCCAATCTCCCCGTCTCTTGCTCTCAGAGCCATTTAATCCTTGGTGAGTACATGTGCAGCAAAAAACATGCAAGGCACCAGTGAGGGACAGCGGTGCTACCTGTCTGCTTAAATGTTACACACAAATAGCAAATTCCCTCATCAAGACCTCACCGACAGCACAGCTTTCCTTCTGTACACCTACACTCGCAGGGTCTGCACTGCCTCACTGTTTTTAATAAAACCCTACACCTTTAATACGCTTTACCACAATACTATGCTGTGTCAGTATTGCCATGGTTCAGCTAGCATGCTGGAGCTGGCTGGAGTTCACAGTTGTGTTTTTTGTTTGTAATGTCTAATTTATTGTCATTTTTTTGCATTTATGTTCCTTCTGTTCATTATGTACATTTTTCTTTGTGTTCATTTTTAAATGAATGAGGCCTTGGTTATATCCCTTGTGTGCTGTGGATGGCTCCTCAAGGGGCATGACAACCTGCCAATCACGATCAGGAATGGCTCTCTGCCCTATTTAAGTGAGATTCTCCCATAGTTCTTGGTGGTTCATTACAAATGCACTTGGGAGTGGAGGGTTTATTGTATCTGTGCCTTGTTTTAACCTTATGATTTTTGGATTTTTCACTTCTGACTTGTTTTTGCCCACAACTCTGGATTTTGTACTGGGACCGTGTTAACTGATTTATTTTTTTTTTAAACCTCTGCCCTGTTTTCGACCATGATTTTGGATTCTGTATTGGAACTTTGTTCATTGTGTGTTGACTTGCCTTTTCAGGCAATTCTTTATGCTCTACAGAGCTTAGTGTATTGCAGAGCCTTTTGTGGAAATAAACTTTTTTATTTTATAAAGACTAGGGAGCTCTGCCCCCTGCTCTCTTTGCTTGACAACCCCTGTGTTTGGTTAATTGGATATACCATTTTAAAAGCTTTTTTTTCTTTTGAATTGTTTCAATTTCATTATTTGCACTTTTACTTTAAAGCTTCATTAAAAATAATATTTGGAATTACCTTTTCTTCAATATTGCATTGAATTTTGTTTCCGTTTTTGGAGACACATTGTGACAAAGTCTATTATCATGGGAAATCATGGAATATATACATTACCTTTCTTGTTGCCTGTTAAAATTTGCAATGCTTCTCTGTGATCATAAATATACACCTGACCGAATTGTGTTTTCTTTGAAATTAAACTTGCTGTTGCTTTAACTGTTGCGGGACCACAGATTCTCATGGCGTGTGGTCCATTATTGTGTAAATCTACATTTTGTGCACTGAATGATGCAAAGGAGAAAAGTCTTTGTTTTCTGCTCTTTGCCCTTTATTTCTGACCTCGCTTTCTCCGACTATTTTTTCAACTGCACCTGGTCCTGATGATTTAATTTCCTTTTGTTTGCCCTAATGCAATCGTTACTATCTTTTTTTGACACTGTAGTACCTAATAAAGTGTGACAAAAGTTTTACTTGAACAATCACCATCTAGCACCCTCTCCAACCCCTCATTCCCCATGTCTCACCCCCATCGCATCAATCAATACCCCGCTATCAGTCTTCCGTGCTGTACTCCTCCCTCCCTCAATCGGACCTAACAGTTACTTAAAACAGAAAAGGCTTCAACCTGGCTGGGACGCTATAATACTTTAGAATTTTACTGATTTCATATTCTTTACCTTTCTCTGCATGTGTATCACGCCATTGTTTGTTTGAGCCTTTCGAATTCCACTGCTTTCATAATATCTTATCTGCCTTTATTTCTCTCCAGTGCTTTTGGGTCTCTATTCTCCGTGCTGCTCTTTCTTCTTTACTTAGTCGTTGATGTTTCATCTAGAAAGTATTGTCCTTATACTGTATGCTTTATATGTGCTGAGAGCACAGGATCTGTGTGTTCTTTGTGCCTTTACACGACTGAGTGTTTTGCTGGCCGTGCTCTTATTTGATATTGTTTGCATCTTGTGGGTCTTTTAAGTGTCTTCCGAGAACTTCTGAGAAGATCACGTCTCGTCGCCCTGCTTTTCCTTTCCAGGATTTTTTTTTTTTATAATAGAGAGATTTGTTCTTGGCCCTTTGGGTTTCTAGTCTAGTCTAATGGGCAACTTTACAAAGTGTTTTTTGAACTGGTGCTTTTGGGACTCCTCAACAGTCATGACAAATATGTGATGTGTATTAAATGGCCAACACACAGATGCACCATCACAGAAAAGGGGAAAGGAAGGTTGTCCTGGGTAAAGACATGCAATGTTTTTAGGAAGTGTTAGAAGTCACACATATTAATGCACAAGGTCATCTGATTCTCCAGTACAATAAAAGTATAGTCATTTAAGGCTTATGAACATCTTAACGATGTAGTAAGACATAGACAATTAAAGGAGCTCCATCCTGCTGTATGTAGAGCAAATATAGGGCCCCAAATAATTACCTGTTTATTAACCCCCAAAAGGCATCAGAGGATCTTTTCCTTTATTTTGGTACTTTGTTAGTCCTTGTGTTTATCCCTCTGCATTTTATTATATAACTTTTTTTTCTATACTGTGACCACCTTTATCATTAATTCTGTGTTGGGGAAAGGTTATGAAAACCAGTTCACTTCTATATCACAAGATGAATGCGTTTTGCTGTGTTCACTAGAAAATGTGATTCTGTCTTCACATGGCAAAGAAGTGTGTGTGTGTGTGAGAGAGAGAAAATGTGATTGTGTCTTCATCTAATGGAGAAGTGTGTAAGAGTGATTCCTCTGTAACCACTTTTGCAGTCATTAACAAATTTTTTATCATAAAAGGATGCTTGCTTTCAGACGACATTGCTGCTGGGCTTTATCATTCTCCATGAACCTTTCTGGAAAGAAAATTTGAATAACAAAATTGACAGAATGAGAGAAAATTAGGGATTTGATGGGCTTTATTTTTCACTAAAACCTTTAGTTAGTACCAGCTGGGAAACACTTCTTCCAGGTAGACATCCATTATGCAAATACTTATTAATTCAGCTCTGTTAAAGAGAAGGGGAAATCAATATCCTATGTTCATCCAAGCATAAAACCATTAAAGTAAATGTTTCTGACAGTTAATTGTTGGCTATGTTATTATTAATGCTCCTGTGACTAGAGGGTAGACAATGGAAGGGAAAAACAATTTGGATAAAGGTTTAGATTCATCACCTGTTTCACAATCCTGAATTTTAAAATTTTAATCTTGTCTGCTTTTTGTATAGCAGCTAGGCAGATAGGTATTCTTTAATTACCGTACCCTTTAATTTGCTCTTAGATCTGAGTGCCACATTTGATACCTTTGATCACAATATTCTTAGAAATCGCCTTAGTCGATGGGTGGGCCTCTCTGGAAGTGTCTTAAATTGGTTTGAATCCTACCTGGCAGGTAGAAAATTCTTTGTGAATTGTGGTAATTATAACTCAAAAACACATTATATTCTATATGGTGTTCCACAAGGCTCTATCCTGTGTCCGCTGCTCTTTTCAATCTACATGCTTCCTTTAGGTCAGATTATCTTGGGGCACAACGTGAGCTACCACAGCTATGCTGATGACACACAACTGTATATAGCCCCTGATGACCCCGACTCTGTTGTTTCACTAACACAATGTCTATTTTGTGTTTCTTAATGGATGAATAGTAATTTTCTCAAGCTAAATAAATAGAAAACAGAAATTTTAGTGATTGGCAATAATGAATCTAATGACGTTATTAGATAAAAACTTGATGCATTAGGATTAAAAGTCAAGATGGAGGTAAAGAATTTAGAGGTAACTGTTGACTGTGACCTGAATTTTAAATTGCATATCAATCAGATCACTAGGACAGCATTTTTTCACTTATGTAGCAAAAGTTAGACTTCTTATATCATTGAAAGATGCTGGGAAACTAGTTCGCGCTTTTGTTTTCAGTTGACTAGATTACTGTAACGCACTCCTCTCAGAACTACCCAAAAAAGACATACATCATTTGCAACTAGTGCAGAATGCAGCTGCTAGAATCCTAACTAGGTAAAGAAAATCTGAGCACATTTCTCCAGTTTTGACGTCACTACACTGGTTACATGTGTCATTCAGAATTGACTTTATAATACTGCTTATGGTTTACAAAGCCTTAAATAATCTCGCTCCATTTTATATATCGGAATGTCTGACACCTTATATTCTAAATCGTAACCTTAGATCTTCAAATGAGTGTCTGCTTAGAATTCCAAGAGCTAAACTTAAAAGAAGCAGTGAGGCAGCCTTTTATGTTCCCAAAATTTGGAATAGTCTGCCAATAGGAATTTGCCAGGATAATAAGGTGGAGCACTTTAAAAAACTGCTAAAAACACATTACTTTAACATGGCTTTCTCATAACCTCATTTCAGTTTAATTCTGATGCTCTGTATATTCAATTAATTATCATTACTATTCAAGCTGGCTCAAAAATCCATACTAACCCCTACCCCTTCCCGGTTTTCTGTGGTGGCAACCCGCCTTTTTTCTCTTTCTTCATCATGTAAAGCAGTTTGAGCTACATTATTTGTATGAAAATGTACTATATAAATAAATGTTGTTGTTGTTGTTACAGGGAAATTTGTTTGCGGTGGGAAAGAAGAAACATAAGACACCATTACACAGATTCAAGAAAGTAAGCCGTGAGATAACTAATGACAAACACTGTTATAATCAATGCACACCTACATATACCTAGTCAGGTTTGAGCCTAAACAGAAATTAAAAATAAGGTTCTCAGATAAACTGAAAGCTGAATTGTGTTAAAAATAGATTAAAAGTAAATACACATCAAACTTGCATGGCTGCTTGGCCCTTTCAAGTGCTCATGCATCAGACGCAGAAGTGTACCACTGGTGTCATCCATTGCCCTGTTTACTCTTTATGCAAATTAGTAAGAGTCAAGATAGGACTGAGTGCTATCAGCTCTGTGTTAATCTACTTCTCCAAGGATTTCATGACAAGATAAAGATCACTTTTCTGATGGTGTTCAAGGCTTTACCATGTTCAATGATTCCTACTGGCTACTACCATTGATTTGCTTCCAGAGTTTGGATACCAATTGTATATCCAGAGTATTGGACAGAGCTGTTCATTATAGGACTGAAGTCGTCTTCTTATTCTTTCCTTGATTTAAGTTTGGTGGAGTACCATTCTGACAACTTATTGATCAAAAAAGACAGGCTCACAGCTACATAGTTTTGTCTTCTGATTGGTATTTGTGTTTCATAATGTACATGTATTATAGTTTTAGATAATTCATTTTATAAATAGAAACATAACACTCTTAAACCTGCCAATTCTAAAGTTGGGGGTGTTGTTGCTGGACCCTATCACAGTAACATCAGACAGAAGACAGGAAATAACTTAGACAGGGCCAGTCCATTCCAAGACTAACTGACGCAAGACCCACACTCACACAGGGCCAGTCTGGAATGATTAATTAATTGACCATGCAAGTTTTTAAGATAATAACTGGTGTAGCTGGAGGAAAAACCTCATTAAGTCACTAAAATTATGGATAAAGAGTGGTTCATTGTTTTCAAGTTAAGTAGATCTCATTTTTAGTTATTTTTATCTTATCTCATCTTTTATCTTCTCAATCCAGTTTTCCTGGTGGCAGCAGGCCAAGCATTTCAACCTAGATTTCTCTGTTCCTAGTTACAGATTTCAGTTCTTTAATTCTCAGTCATTCCAGTCATTTTTGTTTTAATTAAAATTATTACACATTGAATAGCAATGATTTGATTAGCTGCATTCCTTGTTCTTAAGACTGTATTTAAAAAAGGGATGGCAAGAGTAACAGTGGAAACTGCATCATTAGCAAGACCCAAACAAAAAAATAATCAAGGGCAGCAGAGGTGTCTTCCATAGACCTTGGTTTGTACAACTAGAACCTAGCACATTTCAGAGTCATGCAAAGCCAGATCTTATCACAAGATAGACTCATGTACAACCCACTCACATTGGACACATTTAGAGTAATAAATGATCCTAACAAGGATGGCTTTCTCACTGCACAGACACTTAAATTGAGCAAAAATAACACACTAATAACAAACAGGCGGAAGGTTCTCAGTGCTGTAATGTACTGCAGAGCACTAACCAGTATACCGTTTTACCATTCATGATTCAGATACAATCAACAAAAACTGATTCCCAATATGTGATGCTTAGGAAATGTAAAACAGAGTTCTTCTTTGGAACAAATCACAGATTTGATCTAGTTAAATGCAAAAAAAAAAACAATTGGAATGTATGCGTTAGAGGAGAAATGGCTTGGTTCAGGGGTTACTGAATAGACAACTACTCCATTGTCATTCATTTGGTAAAAGGAGAATTGCCTCCTGGAAGTATTAATGTTTCAAAGAGTGTTATAAAGTAAAATGACCTGTAATGCAATTCTCAAAGTACAAATTACCTATGTGGGTAGACTGACAATCTTTCTATTTAAATTTCCTAAATGTTATTAAGCAGTAGTTTTCCACTTTACCCTCTCGGAGAAAGTGGGTAAGAGTGCCCTTTTGCCAAAAATGCATTTACATAAACTGTTAGTGGCCAAAACTAGCTATAGAGGAGTTTGTCAGATTTGACAAAATAAAAAATAAAGGCTGTTGGCTATTTTTCTGTTTTTTTCTGGGTCATGTATTACCCATGATCATTCATAGCAGTGTTTTTAGTTAATATTAATTTAATTAGTTTATTCCCTATCACCATTTCTAAAGGGCATGAACAAAAACAGCAGGGGTGTTCAAGAAGCAATGACAAAAATATTAATAAATGCCACCCACTTCAGCCATTCTTTGGATGCAAATTCAAGCATGTCAATTCACTCACTTGTCTTGGTTGGCCTATTGTTTAGAAAATTCTCATATGCAGCCCTTTTAGCCTACTACTGTAAAATAATAAATGCCAACAAAAATAAACCTTCCTTTTTTGTTGAGAATTCTAAGCTGACCATTAATAAAATTACACATGTCAGGAAGAATTGTTTCCATTATCAAGAAGAACAATTGTGTGAATGATTTTAATAGGACATTTAAAAATAAGAGTGCAAGTTGAGAGATTAATATTCTGCCATACGCTTGCAGCAAAGACATTGTTTCAGTATCATTATGTTACCAAATTCCATTCAATTTAAAAATATATTTGCTTGACTCAATTGCTAAACAATCTCCAAAAAACTCATTTGTGGTGCTCACTGTGCTCCTTCTTAATTGGTAGTAATTAACATTGCTTGATTGGTCTGTAATGTCCCTGGTTCTTTAAAACATATTGCTAGATTGCCTTTACTAAAGAAACATTTATTGTGATACAAGTGTCCTTAAGACATATAAATATATGCAATGGCTTAGAAAAGGCTGTTGCCAGCTCCAGTTTTATCTTGCTTAAATAAATGTTTTTTCTTGATCTTTATTTTGCTTTCAGATTTGTCTTCACATGTCAACATTTGATAGAGGCCTTGTCTCACAGCTTATCTTCTTCTTTCGGCTGCTTCCGTTAGGGGTTGCCACAGTGGATCATCTTCTTCCATATCTTTCTGTCCTCTGCATCTTCTTCTGTTACACCCATCACCTGCATGTCCTCTTACACCACATCCATAAACCTTCTCTTAAGTCTTCCTCTTTTCCTCTTTCCTGGCAGCTCTATCATTAACTTCCTTTTCCCAAAATACCCAGCATCTCTCCTCTGCACATGTCCAAACCAATGCAATCTCACCTCTCTGACTTTGTCTCCCAAACTGAGCTGACCCTCTAATGTACTCGTTTCTAAACCTGTCCATCCTTGTCACACCCAATGCAAATCTTAACATCTGTAGCTCTGCCACCTCCAGCTATGTCTCCTGCTTTCTGGTCAGTGCCACCGTCTCCAACCCATATAACATAGCTGGTCTCACAATCGTCCTGTAGACCTTCCCTTTCATTCTTGCTGATATCCATCTGTCACAAATCACTCCTGACACTCTTCTCCACGCATTCTACCCTGCCTGCACTCTCTTTTTCACCTCTCTTCCACAATCCCAATTACTCTGAATTGTTGATCCCAAGTATTTAAACTCATCCACCTTCACCAACTCTACTCCCAGCATCCTCACCATTCCTCTGACCTCCCCTCATTCAAATACATGTATTCTGCCTTGTTTCTACTGACCTTCATTCCTCTTTTCTCCAGAGCAAACCTCCAACTCCCCAGGGTCTCCTCGAAATGCTCCCTGCTCTGGCTACAGATCAAAATGTCATCAGCAAAGATCATAGTCCATGGGGGCTCCTGTCTAATCTTGTCTGTCAGCCTGTCCATCACCACTGCAAATAAGAAAGGGCTCATAGCTCATCCCTGATGTAATCCCACCTCCACGCTGAATGCATCCGTCACTCCTACTGCAGTTTTCACCACTGTCACATTTTCCTCGTACATATCCTGTACAACTCTTACGTACTTCTCTGCCACTCCAGACTTTCTCATACAATACCACAACTCATCTCTCGGCACCTTGTCATATGCTTTCTCCGGGTCCACAAAGACTTAATGCAACTCCTTCTAGGCTTCTCTATACTTCTCCATCAACACCCTCAGAGCAAACATTGCATCCGTGGTGCTCTTTCCTGGCATGAAACCATACTGCTGCTCACTAACCATTACCTCACTTCTTAACCTAGCTTCCACTACTCTTATGGGAAAGCATAACTTCATGCTGTGGCTCATTAATTTTATCCCCCTGCAGTTACTACAGCTCTGCACATCCCCCTTATTCTTAAAAATAGGTGCCGGTACACTTCTTCTCCACTCCACAGGCATCCTCTCACTTTCCAAAATTTTATTAAATAATCTAGTTAAAAACTCCACCGCAATCTCTCCTAAACTCCTTCATGCTTCCACAGGTATATCATCTGGACCAACGGCCTTCCCATTCTTCATCCTCTTCATAGCTGTCCTTGCTTCCTCCTTGCTAATCCTTTGCACTTCCTGATTCACTATCTCCACATCATCCAACCTTCTCTTTCTCTCTCTTTCTCTTCATTCATCAACCTCTCAAAGTACTCTTTCTGTCTGCTCAAGACACCCTACTTTCTTGTGAGTATATTTCCATTTTTATCCTTTATCACCCTAACCTGCTGCACATCTTTCCCAGCTCAGTCCCTCTCTCTTCAACTTGTTCCTTATCTCCTTGTACTCTTGTCTACTTTCTGCATCTCTCTGACTATCCCACTTCTTCGCCACCCTCTTCCTCTGTAAACTCTCTTGTACTTCCCCATTCCACCACCAGGTGTCCTCTTCCTCCTTCCTCTGTCCAGATGTCATGCGAAGCACCCTTCTTGCTGACACCCTTACTACTTCTGCTGCAGTTGCCCAGGTATCTGGTAACTCTTCACTGCCACCCAGTGCCTGTCTTATTTCCTCCCTAAAATCAACCTTGCAGTCTTCCTTTTCAACTATCCACCATTTGATCCTTGGCTCTGCCTTAATTCTTCTCCTCTTCTTCTTGATCTCCAATGTCATCCTATAGACCACCAACCTGTGCTGCCTAAATACACTTTCCCTTGCCACCAATTTGCAGTCTTTAATCTCCTTCAGATTGACTCTTCTGCATAGGATATAATCTACCTGTGTGCATCTTCCTCCACTGTTGTACATAAACCTATGTTCCTCCCTCTTTTTAAAATACATATTCACCACAGCCATGCCCTTTTTGCAAAATCCATTATCCTCTGACCTTCTTCATTCCTCTCCTTGAAACCATACTACCCATCACCTCTTTATCTCCTCTGTTCCCTTCACCAACATGTCCATTTAAATCCGATTCAATCACCACTTTCTGTCCCTTGGGTACACCGTCCATCACATCAACTAAACCACTCTAGAAATCTTCTTTCTCATCCATCGAACACCCAACTTGCGGGACATATGCACTAACAACATTCATCATCATTCCTTCAGTTTCCAGCTTCATAATCATTACTATGTCTGACACTCTTTTTTCACTTCCAAAACACTCTTCACATACTGCTCCTTTAGAATAATCCCTACCCCATTTCTCCTCCCATCTACACCATGATAGAACAATTTGAATCCACCTCCGATCCACCTGGCCTTAATCCCCTTCCGTTTAGTCTCTTGTATACACAATATATCAACTTTCCTTCTCTCCATCACATCAGCTAACTATCTCCCCTTACCAGTCATACTGCCAACATTCAAAGTTCCCACATTCAGTTCCACTCTCTTTACCTTCCTCCTGTCCTTCTGCCTTCGGACACGTCTTCTCCCTCTTCTTCTCCTTCTTTGGCCAACAGTAGCCCAATTTCCACCAGCACCCTGTTGGCTAACAGTACCGGTGGCAGCCGTTGTTAACCCAGGCCTTGACCGATTCGGTATGGAAATTTGTATCGTTGTCCGCATATATATCCAAATTTGTGGATTAAACCTTTCAAAATGATCTTGTACCTGTGTTTTGTTTGTTCAGGTTCATTGCCTTTAACTACTCAACTAGAACTTCATCGTAGAGTCCAAATTTGATTTGTTTTCTGTCATTTCAATTTAGGCTTTTAGCTTTTAGTTTTTTATTCTGTCACACAATGCTTTATAAAAAAATGTTCTACCTGCTCCCCACTAGGCAAAAGGATTAAATATTTAAAAGCATTGTTAGGGTAGCTTTTTGCAGCCTTGACCTTCCTATTTGGGTTTTGTTCACAACAAAGCTTACCATTTCTCACTACTTTATGCTTATCCTGCTCTCTTACTGGTGGTGAAAGGGACTTTAATTATGACTATTAGGTTTAGCATGGTGAGTTTAGATTCAGCTCCTGGGTGTTGTCCACGTGACGACTGAATGTTTGTTTTTTTTCTCATTGTATTGCTTGTTTCTCCCATATTCGCTAACTCATTCATGTTATAGGTGATTAAGCAGCAAGTCTAAATTTTCCCAAATGAGCATGAGTGAATGGGACCTGCAGTTGACTAGAGTCTTCTCCAGGGTTGGTTGTTACCTTGTTTCAGAGGCTCGTGGACAAACTGCAGCTCTAATTGTAACACTCAGTTGGATTAAACTGTTTTGAGAACAGGTTGTTTCATATTGTAACATAAATATTGAGAAATAAATTAATCAAAATGTTAGTTAATATTGAATTATGCAGAAAACTGTTTAAAAATGTTAACAGTACTATACACAATGAGTGTATAGGCTTGTAAGCAATTTTTAACCAAAATTGTCTGCTTTTAGAAGAACATCTTTACATTATTTGACACTGAAGTACCCAAGATTATGTTAACTGAGCAAAACTGGTAGACTGCTCCCCTGTTTTGTTTATTCAGACAGACTTTGCCATACATGCAAAGTCAGTTTTAACACACCCATCTTTCCCGAATATTTTAATTTTCTGAAACTGAAACTGTGTTTTGAACTGTACAGTCATAGTACTGTATTTATAATTACTAAAGCATTGTTTTTCCTTGCTTTTTAACTTGCTAGGCTAGTTTTTGTCATGTTTTGCTAAAGGCCATTAAAACATTTATTAACCACTTTTAAGGTGTGTTTATTTGGCCGCTTATAGAAATACCCAAACATGGTGATTTGCCTGGAGATAAACAGAATTTGTTGAAATATAATGATCATAAATGCAATGAACATGTTTAATGTAATATACTCACCCATAAAATCTGAAACACAATCTTGTCATTTTTGGCATGGTTGACTGGGACTACCTCTTCACCACACTGCTCAAATTTGGGTTTGGCTCAAACATATGTGTATGGATAAAAATACTTTATACCAGTCCAGTATGTGTGTGTCATTCTCTATCTATCTATCTATCTATGGCTCACAAAAATCCTTACGAGTAAACAAATTATTCTTTAAGAAAGTAGACTTGATTATAACCTTATTTATTTGAAATCCAAGACATCACGCATCCAAAAGGTGATTCTATACTGTCCTAAAGCAGAAGGGGGCATGGCATTACCCATCTTTCAGTTTTATTACTGGGTGGCAAATATACAAGCTACAAAGACCCGGGGCCTCAGTCATAATATCGTGCGTAGAATTCACACTAAAACGTGGCATACAGACAAAAGCGGAAATATGCACAAAAAGTCCACATGCATAAATATGCCAACTTCCACATTCTTCCACTACAGAAATCCTGGTTAGCATGAAAAGTAATGCACGTGCCTGTCGCCCCACCCCGTCTCCTCCCAGAATTACGCCTCTTTGAATATGCAAATCAATATAAATAGCCCTTAAGCTCAGCGTTCTGTGAAAGGACCATGGCAAAAGCACGGGTTAAAATAGAAGAATTTCAGCAAATACCAAGTGGAAGCATGGAAAAATGTACTATTTCTTCATTTTAAACAGTGGTATAAACAACGAAAGGAAGTTGATCGAGTAACAGAGTGGCAGGGAAACTTAAAAAAAAAGTTAAAAAAATAGGGACACAGTTGAAAAAATTGTCCAAATACAAAAACAACAACATTTATTTATATAGCACATTTTTATACAAAAAGTAGCTCAAAGTGCTTTACGTAATGAAGAATATAAAAATAAAAGACACAGTAAGAAAATAAAATAAAGTCAACATTAATTAACATAGAATAAGAGTAAGGTCCAATGGTGGACAGAAGGTGGACAGAAAAAACAAAAAAAAACTCCAGACGGCTGGAGAAAAAAATAAAATCTGTAGGGATTCCAGACCATTAGACTGCCCAGTCCCTTCTGAGCAAAATATTAACTTAAATATCAAAATTTCCACTTTACAAGTGAAATAGTGTCGGAGAAACTTGAAAGTTCAAGTTCACAAAGTCACACAGTGTCTGAAATAAAAAAAAGTTGTCAGATATAAAAGGCGTCGTGAAAAGACAAGTCGTAGCCCTCCTTCTGAGTGTCATATGGAAGCTTATTAGTATAAACAGAAAAGAAAAAAATATAGACATAGTGGGGAAAAAAGCTCAAAATGTCAACTTTAATCTCGAAATTTCCACTTTAATCACGCAGTTTATTTTGTCATTAAAGTAGAACGTTATAAACTTCATTGTAAAATCATTTAATTTACTAGTTTCTTAAATACCATCGTAACTAAAGTAGCACATTAAATGCTTCGTATTCTATGTGTTCTTCTATGTGCTCTATGTGTCTGAATCACTATGTGCTGCTTAAACAGGCTTTCTCTTCCTCCGACAGAACACAGAATCCATTACATTCGTGATATTACAGCTCTCTGAATAATTTAAATACTGAGATGTATACTTTATATAATTTTCATGATAATAGGAATTAAAACTTGTTATTAAACATGGGAACACGGTGGCGCAGTGATAGTGACGAGTTGGCACCTCGTCCAGAGATTGTTCCTGCCTCCCGCAAGATACTTGCTGCGCCATGTGCATCCTTCGATGAAATAATTTATTGCAGCTGTAGTTTCTCTTTCAAATGTACTAACCTCCAATTCCTGTCCTTCCTTTTCTTTCTCCAAATACCCAATTGCCACACAATCAGCTCTGTAATAGATGTCAAGCCATCTGTAAACTAAGAACACCGATTCTTCAAAAATTTTAAGGAACATTGAAATATCTCTGTAGTACATGTTTAATTATTCCATCCATCTATCCATCCAGTGTTGCGCAAGTCCCAGTGCAAGGCAGGAACAATTCCTGAGCGGGCACCAACTTGTCGCTTGCACTGCAACACCGTGTCCTCACATGTTTAATTATTAACAATATAGATTATTTAAATAATGTTAAAATGTTATTGATATAATGTAATAAACATACTTTGCTGTATTTTATTTTAAAAATTAAATCATCATCATATGTAAATACACGCTTTATAAAGTGGCTTAGGTTTTGCAATATTATAATTGTATCGCTGTAAGTTTACAGTTAGGTAATTGTACTTCTGTGCAAACAGTTCTACAAAGAGCACTGATTGAGTGGGTTTATTGCTCTTGCGATGAAACTATTTCTGAACTACGAGGTCCCTAGAGGAAAGGTTCTGAAGCGTTTGCCGAATGGGGGTAGTTCAAATAGACTGTGCGCATGGTTAAGGTAGTGTGTGCTTGATGCTGTATACCGACAATTCTCTTTCTGATTCGCTGCTGTAGAGCTATGATTCCATACTCAGATACAGTAGGATAAATACTCTGAGTGGTGCAGTGAGAGTAAAATCACTAAAGCAGCTATAGTATTTGGAATAGTTTGGCCATTCCATGGACCATCATATTGTTACAGGTTAATTACAATCAGATGCCTTAAACTAATACACTGAAATTAACCATATATTGTTTATTTGATACGGCTGCGTCAGGAATGTGTATCTAAAAAAGAAAGGGAAACCACACAGGAACAATAGTACTGCTCTGATGCTGGGTGCTGCCAGTTTGCAAAACCGAGAACTTGTGTACGCTAGGGATTGAGCTGGTGTGAAAATGTGTGTGGCTTTATGCTAAGTTTAGTTTTTATACATCACAATCTGAGCGTGCAAATGGGCATATGCAGCATTCTTGTGAATATGCACTCATTATACATGAGGCCCCTGAACATTGACACAAATTAATATATACACAAGCCTCGTTTGTAACAGAAATGCAGTAAAATCCTGCTGTACCTATTTATATGCTCTGCTTTGTGCCCCAGGAAACACAAATTTTCATCTATATACCAATAATCCAATTGTCCATCAATCAGTCAGAATATGTAACCAATGCAAGAAGCACTTTAAGGCAGAGAAGCTTTTATCTGTTGCACCTCTACATGATATCCCCCCTTTTCTACCCTCTCAAACATGCATAGTATTTGGAAAACGTCTGACATTAAATCACTTGTATATGTATATGGATACTATTTTTGCATCTTATGAACAACTAGCAAAATACCCGCGCTTCACAGCGGAGAAGTAG
The DNA here is from genome assembly GCF_016835505.1 of Polypterus senegalus. Taxonomy (NCBI): domain Eukaryota; kingdom Metazoa; phylum Chordata; class Cladistia; order Polypteriformes; family Polypteridae; genus Polypterus; species Polypterus senegalus. The sequence goes on from NC_053162.1 coordinate 124,351,612, forward strand.
TATGTTAAAGAAGCAATGAAAAAGAAAAGGAAACATTTTGAAAATAACGTAACATGATTGTCAATGTTATTGTTTTGTCACTGTTGTGAGTGATGAGTGTTGTTGTCATATATATATATATTTACACACACACACAAACATATATATACATATCTATACATATACACATATATACATACATATATATATCTACATATATACACATACATATACACACACACATAAATACATACACACATACATACATACACACACATATATACACACAAATACATATATATATATATATATATATATATATATATATATATATATATATATATATACATACACACACACATATATAAACATATATATACATATACATACATATCTACATATATACACACACAGCTATTTAGTATCAGTGCAATACGCTGTTTGTTAAAACGGATGACTCCCGCTCTAACGTGCAAGTCTGCGTGGATATTATGAACTATCGTATTTGTTCAAGTTCTATTTAAATTTTAAATAGAAGGAATTTTTATTTAGTCGACAGAAATATCTTTGGTAGGAATGGTAAAAACAGACAGGAATATTATTCCTGAATAAATCAACTCAAACCTTAAACAACTTATAATATTTTGCTCTCCATAAAAATATATCCTGTCTAAATTATACAAGTTAGAAATAAAGTAAACATTAAAAGAACAAACATTCAAATTTCTTTACTCTTATGTAATTTTATATTTTATAAAAATAAACTTAGATTTTAAATATCCCAAAAGATTTTGCTCTCCATAAAAATATATCCTGTCAAAATTATACAAATTCAAATATGAACATGCTGCATAACAAAACCTGGAAATATAAATAAAATGTGTTCCTTTCAGCAATAACAAATCAAATCATTCAGTTGTCTTTGCTCATATGTCATTTTAGAGCTGGACGCCTGGCATCTTTTTGGCCACAGGTTCGTTTCTGTTTGGTGTGAGGTTCTGTGTTGTGGAGATTCTCAGGATGGATTGCAGGTGCTCATCAGTGAGGCGACTCCTGTGTGCTGTTTTGTTAGTCTTTATCACTGAGAAGAGCTTCTCACACAGATATGTGCTACCAAACATGCACAAGGTTCGAGCCGCATGTAGACGGACTTTTTGTTCTTCAAAGTCACCAAAGCGCCGTGCAAACTCAGTGCGCTCAGTTTATCAGCAAAGTGCGATTTGGGAACACCGTAGTGACGACTTGGTTTAACATTACTTGGTAATAGGGAAAGTGGGGCAAGTGGTTGTGTCTCCCATAAAAGCAGCTCAATTGAAATCACTTTGTGATTGTGCACGGTAAAACGTCCGCTGAAGTGTCAGATTCTTATTTAATTCTTCTGCTTTCTGTATCTTCTGCATTGCATTCAGGTCTTTCAGGTTACCCTGATGTTTTGTTTTATAGTGCCGTCTTAGATTAAATTCTGTAATTACAGCCACATTAGCTCCACAAATGAGACACACGGGTTCAGTAAACATATACTCAGCCTCCCATCGGTTTTAAAGGCTCTATTTTCAGAATCAACTTTTCTCTTCAGCATCGTGTGAGCTAGCTTCGCAATAACTTGCAGCATCTTAAGGTAGACTTGATTAACGCGGTAACTGTTCGGCAAGGCAGCTGAAGCGCTGCATTATGGGATCTGTAGTTTATTGTGTTACCAGCGCTTCATATACCGGGCTTTAATAACAATAATACAGTATATAAAATGATCTCGCGGGCGGATATAATTACGCCGGGCGGATGTGGCCCGTTGCCCTTGAGTTTGACACATATGGACTAAATAGAACTTGAAAAGATATATTTTTTCAAATGTGATCGCGCAATTCAGATAGAGTTGACGCGCACTACAGCCTGCATGCCTCAATAAGTCATCCTCCCTTGCCCTTACTTTTTTACCGTTCATCTAATGAATACACTGAGTATGGCTTTACCAAAACAATCACTGATGGCGAATAAAGTATCCATTATTCGAGTATGTAGATCGGGTTATATATATATATATATATATATATATATATATATATATATATATATATATATATATATATACCAGCGTATCGCAGCGAGAAGTAGTGTGTTAAAAAGGTAGAAAAGAAAAGGGAACATTTTAAAAATAACGTAACATGACTGTCAATATACAGTATTTGATTTGTGAGTGTTACTGAGTGTTGCTGTCATCAAGGATTTGATTATCATTATTTCTTTCAATCAGGTTCGTATTTGTAGGATGTGTTGTGTTCAAGTTACATTCCGTGTTTGTCAATCGTTGTAAAGATGACAGGTTTCATTCATCGATTCGTTTCTTACTGCATCAATAAACAGCTCGTCTTCTTCTTTATCTGAGACCTGACACACTGCATGCACGGGTTTTTTACACTGTCTTCCTTTAGCGGACATTGACTTTTTCCAACGTGTGCTTTGTTTCCGCAGTAGTTGGATTTATGAATATGCTTGTATGTATGAGACGCTTCATATTTTTTGCTGCCTTTTCAATTGTGTAATTCAGTTTTGTTCAGCTCTTTGGAACTGTTGCCTTTTATCTGTGCACTGCGTCAGTTCACGTGAGCCTTCGGTGTACATGCATCGAAGGTTCCCAGCTGTGCTGGTGCCATCTGGTGCTATGTCCGTGGCTGTATTTAATGTTACCTTAGTCCTGGCACTTAAAACTTTCTCTCGCAGTTTCGCTGAGTTTGTGTCAAACACCACCCTGACCATCTCATCTTCCTCTCCATAAGCACAGTCCTTAACCCGTGAATATTTACCCGTGGCAGTTTGCTATTGGATTGCCGCTGACGGACGGCCTTATATGGGCAGGCACTAAATTACAAACGCCAGCGGCAGCCTGTCTATGAACTTAATTTAAAGTGTAGGTTTACATCGTGCTTTGTTTCCGAAGTAGCAGAACTCATCAATATGGTTGTATATGTCACTCGCTCGCTTCTTATTGTTTCGCTGCATTCTCAATTATATAATGCATATTTTCTTCAGCGCTTTTTGAGGTCTTCCTGGTTTTCTATGTACTGCGTGATTACGTGGGAGGCGTGATGATGTCACACGAAACTCCGCCCCCACGGCGTTGAAGCTCATCTCCATTACAGTAAATGGGGAAAAACTGCTTCCAGTTATGACCATTACGCGTAGAATTTCGATATAAAACCTGCCCAACTTTTGTAAGGAAGCTGTAAGGAATGAACCTGCCAAATTTCAGCCTTCCACCCACACGGGAAGTTGGAGAATTAGTGATGAGTCAGTGAGTGAGTGAGTGAGTGAGTGAGTGAGTGAGTGAGTGAGGGCTTTGCCTTTTATTAGTATAGATTACATTTCCAATTTAACTTCCCATCAACAAAATTTTTCCACTCTCTTTAAATCAGAAACTTTGCTAAAAGGAACCTGCCCAATCCCACACCTCCCACCTATTTCTATTCCAGAAGAAATACTGATCAGTCCTGAAGACTGAGACAGCATCACTATAATGTATGAAAACATTCTAAAGCCTCTTCCATTCAAAGATCAAAGAGTACGGTGGGGAAATGGTCTTTCACTTAACATTTCAGAAAAGGAGTGGAAAGCAGCCATGCGCAGAATATGCTCTAACTCCATATGTGCAAAGCATTCAATTCTTCTGTATACTTCAAATATTTTATCTATCACATTTACCTAATTTTAAATTGTCCAAAATGTATCCAGCTAAGATTCAACCTGTGAACATTACAATCAGCCTCACTGAGCCACATGTTTTGGAGTGCATCGAATTAACATAATTCTAGAGAAAAATCTTTGAATGACTATCATACAGCCTTGGTGTCACAATTACTTGAAAGTTAGGTAGAGCCATGCCACCTTCTGCCTTTGGCCTTTCGAATATAACTTAAAACACCACACATCCTCCAAATACGAACCTGATTGAAAGAAATAATGATAATCAAATCCTTGCTGACAGCAACACTCATAACAGTGACAAAACTAGTACATTGACAATCATGTTACGTTATTTTTAAAATGTTTCTTTTTCTTTTTCATAACTTCTTTAACACACTACTTCTCCACTGCGAAGCGAGGGTATTTTGCTAGTGTTATTATAAAGTAAGCACACTGTTCTTGTGCTGAACCTTTTAATTTCATTTGCTGTTGTATTCTATATGAAGAATGGAGATGATTGACGGCTGTGTTTCATGGAATGTTTTCAGAATATTGTGTACTTTGTATTTGTATTGTATTTTTTAATGTGTTTTTTTGTTTAAATAAAATAATATCATTGGTATTAAAGGTGTATTTAATGTTTTATGTGTCTGTCAACCCACTTTCACTTACTCAGGTCTAATTTTCTCTTCACATACTAAATTCTTAAATTTCATATGTAACTATAATTTTCATTTTGCATTTATGAAACTGAACTTACTGTAACTGACGAATCAATTGTGACAATTCAACGACAGAAATAATTTTGAGTTTTGTATGAAGCAATTTGGCACTATTAACTTCTAATACTTGGGCACAATTTAGGCAATGACAATTGAATTAGAAATTCAGATAAGTTAAATGTTTTGCAAAATTTCTCAATCATTCTTTTTCCCGAGCATTGACAGATAGTGTCACTTCTGACATTATTTGTCATTGTTTTGGAAAGAATGATTCCTATACAAAAAACTTAGTTTGTTTGACTTAGGCTGCACTAGAACAAACAGGATTGAGATGTCCTAAAGTAGAGGATGATCTTATATTAGTATTTTCACAACTAGTGTCTTAGGGATTAAACAAGAGTAGACTGGTTGTGCCAGGTGAATAGTGTGCATGTAGCCCACAAAAACATGGTTAACAATATTCTATCTTTACTGAGCATTATCGTAATTTATTGATCTTTAACAGGTTGTTTCTGAAAACAAGAGGATCATGGATCATTGAACAGCAGCAATTAAAAGCCTCAAAATCATTTCTAGTAAGTGGGACAAGGTGATAAGCCCCAGATCTTTAACTGTGCACAGTGGTTGCTAATATAAATAGGGGGTTTGAGGATGGGATCAAACATTGTGTTCAAGATCCAATACAACTGCAGTTTTGTTTTTGTTCTTTTGTCCATAAAAAATATCCTGGCAGGCAGCAGAGTGCTAAGTTGTAGGGGTGAATGGCTAGTTTTCATCACAGTTGTTATAATGTTCTAATTTAATTACTGTTTCATGTGTTGTACTTAAAATAATGAAATATAGACAAATCTGTTCATCAGCAACTGAAAAATAGCAGCAAGATCAGATTAGAGTATTTTAGATAAAATTAGATTAGATATACTAATCTAAATGCATAAAGCAGCAAAAACATAAAAAACTATAGACTCAAAGGACCAATAATACAGCTAATCAATCAATAAATATATATTGTACAGAAATTTCAAAATTAATTTAAAGAGCATAAGTATATACTTTCTGACATTGGGATGAAGCATTGAATTTCCTGATAGCACTGGGTAGGAAAGATCCCCAGAGACGCTTCTTAGCACACTGTGATGGAATGAGCCTGTAGCCAAAACTGCTCCAAGACAGTGTTTCCTGGAGGGGATGGACTGGATTTTTCATGATGGCATCCAATTTTGCCACTATTATCTTATCAGGCTTTCCTGTTTCCCAGGTTTATTCAGACATTGTGCATCTTTTGATTTCAAATCACCTCTCCACGATACCACATCATAGAACAACACACTGGCTACTATGAACTGATTGCTGCATGTATCAAAACACATGAGTCTCCTTAGGAAGTACAGTCTGCTCTGGCCCTTTTTGTACAGCGTCAGTTTTGTTAGACCAGTCCAGCTTATTATTTATGTAAACCCCCACGTACGTGTAGCTCTGCACCACTTCCAAGTACTCCCCCTGCATGGTGATTGAGAGGCAGTTTGACATGAGGGACATCCACCACCAGCTCTTTTGTCTTGCTGATGAAGAGGTTTCACCCTGCACCATAAGACAAAGTTCTCCACAACTTTCCTGTGCCCTGACTTGTTTTCATTATTAATGCAGCCTATGATGGAGGAATTATCTGAAACTTTCTGTAGGTTGCAAGCGCTGGTATTATACTAGAAGTCAGTTGCATTGAGGGTAAACAGGAAGGAGAACAGGTCAGTTCCTTGAGGTGACCCAGTATTACACAACACTATTTCTCACACATAGTCCCTGAGCCTTACAAACTGCTGTCTGTTGATCAGGTAGTCCATGATCCAGAAGACTGTGGGGGCATCAAGATGCAAAGCCTTTTCCTAAGTCAATGAGGAAGAATGATGGTAAAGACACTGGAAAAATCAAAGAACATTATCCTGACTATGGTGACAGCTTTGTCCATTGGGAGTAGGCTCTGTGGATCATGTAGATCAGAACATCCTCTATACCTGTATGTGTCTGGCAACTACAGAAGATGTAGATGTTCTGAAATTAGGGATCGTAGATGTTTTAGAACCAACTACTCAAAGATCTTCATGATGGATGAAGTAAGAGCAACTGGTCTGAAGTCCTTATGGTCACTGGAATTCCCTTTACTTAGCACTGAGACAACACAGGATATTTTTCACAGCTGGGGAACCTTACGAATATTCAGGGAAAAGGACAACAGGGCTAGCTGGCATCTGTTTTTAGTACCCTGGGGCTGATTCCATCTGGCCCTAAAACCTTGTTTTCCCAGCTCTTTCCTCACTTGCTCAAGAAAGACAGACAGTCCAGGAAGTGGAGGGGGCTGGAAGCCACATGTGCACATGTAAAGGAGAGTTTTGCAGGGTGCAAAGGGTAGTTGGGATTCTACTGTAGAACTCCCTCAGCTTACACAAAGAGGTTAGCAGTGTTAGTATGGTGCACTGGCAAGGATGAGTAAAATCTGTTGCAGAATGGATTCAGTTCATTAGCCCTGTTCTTGTTAAGTTCCTCTTTATATTTTACAGCCTGCTTGTAGCCTGCAATAGTCCTCATCCCGTTCCACACTTCCTTCACATTGTTCTGTTCTAACTTGTGCTGAAGGTTTTCTCTTTAGTCGGCTTTCCCCACATGGAGCTGCTTTTTCAGTTCTGACTGCACCCATTTGATTTAATTCTTATCTCCAGACCTGAGAGTTTTCTTCTTTTTATTCAGTAGGGTTTTCAAGTGTTTTGTAATCCACAGCTGCTTGTTGAGAAAACAGTGGACTGTCTTTGTGGGGACTGTGCTATCCACACAAAACCTGATGCAGTCTGCAATACAGTGGATGACACCTTCAATATTTTCACTGTATGGTTCACAAAGCATATCCCAATCAGTGTTCTTAAAGTCATTATTCAGTGTTTTCTCAGCCTCTGTTGTCCATTCCTGCAAGGTCCATATGGTGACTGGAAGCCACTGGACATTGGGTTTTGTAGGTGCCAGAAAGGAAGGAGAGGCATCCTGGCCAGGATAAAGGAAGGATTAGTACCCGACCAGGAGGCCATAATGGAATGACCAGGCAAACAGCAGGTGACAGTGTTTCTCAGAGTTAAACCCGATCAGGACACCTTCAGGGAGGCATAAGAGTTAAATTCCCCTCGAGGTATTTGTGGACTGTCATAGAACACTGCCAGGGGAAGACTGGCCTGGTTTTTATAAGACCTGGAAGTGCTTTAGAGGACTTGGCTGCTATAGTTGTCTAATTAAAGACAAAGAGACAATGAAAGGTCTTCAGAGAAAACTTATTGTCACTACCCTTTCATACTTCAGGTCAGCTGGCAAGATTTTGTATAAACATTGTCACGCACACGTGAGTAGGGGTCCGCGGACAAACCTTAATACGATTGGTTTGACATATGCCAGGAGGGAGTGCGAGGTACTATCCTTTCTCTCTTTGTTTCCTACAGAAGAAAAGATGCACCGCCGCCATGACTCTGCCTCCTATAGTTTCCCACGCTGCGTTACTTCCGCCCTTCCTCTGTCCTCCACCTTTGATGTCATCAATCCCATCATCCACCATGGCTCCTTCCCAGCATTCCTCCACTTCCGGCCCCTCCTTCTTAAATACTCCTCCGACGCCATCTTACTTTGTCAACTGTTTGAATGTGTTTATCAACTTTGACCTTGGATTTTGTTATTGAAAATTGTGGATTATTTTTCAGTATACGGGGCCGGAAACCCCAAATCTTTATGTTTGCTTGTCCTTTCTTTACAGTGGCGTAGCCGGCTGGATAAACAGTCAGAAGGACAGGACCTGAATTCCGTGCTGCAAGGGATGTCAGCACAAATCCAATCCCTTCAATGAGCGTAAGCCGCAACGAAGCGGGAACTTGAGGAGACGAAGTCCAGGTTGGCCACAGCTGAGACGGAAAGACCGGATCCGCCTCGACCGGCACCTCCGCCTTTAGTTCCCTTATCGGAAGCAGATGATATCGAGTCTTATTTGGGCATCTTTGAACGGACGGCCACCCGGAACCAGTGGCAGCAGTCCGACTGGGCATCCATTTTGGCACCCTACCTGAAGGGACCCGCGGATGGAGCTTATTACGACCTCCCTGAGGAGGAGGCTGCGAATTTTGACCTCCTGAAACCGGAGATCCTGGCACGCTATGGCATCACACTGGGCCAGCAGGCGAGCGAATGGCGGAATTGGCTATTCACCAACATTCCCATTGAAATCCGCTCCAATCACCACTTTCTGTCCCTTGGGTACACTGTTCATCACTTCATTCAACTCACTCCAAAAATCTTCTTTCATACCCATTGCACACCCGACTAGCGGTGCATATGCACTAACAACATTCATCATCACACCTCCAATTTCCAGCTTCATAATCATTACTCTGCCTGAAACTCTTTTCACTTCCAAAACACTCTTGACATACTGTTCCTTCAGAATAACCCCTACTCCATTTCTCCTCCTTTCCACACCAGGATAGAACATTTTGAATCCACCTTGGTTCCATCTGTCCTTACTCCCCTTCCATTTAGTCTCTTACAAGCACAATATATCAATCTTCCTTCTCTCTATCATATCTGCTAACTCTCTCCCCTTACCAGTCATACTGCCAGAGCGACAGGCATTAAGCAAACTCTTGTCAATCATGAATAATCCACTGCATCCACTGAACAGTGTCATTTCCAGGCAGAGGAGTAGCTTCAGTGACAGACTTTTGTCACTGTCTTGCTCCACTGACAGACTGAGGAGATCGTTCCTCCCCCACACTATACGACTATTCAATTCCATCCGGGGGAGTAAATGCTAACATTATTTTAAGTTATTGTCTGCTTTTACATGCATTTTTATTACTATTTAATTTAATATTTTTTTTTGTATCAGTATACTGCTGCTGGATTATGTGAATTTCCCCTTGGGATTAATAAAGTATCTATCTATCTATCTATCTATCTATCTAAAATTCAAAGTTCCTACCCTCAGTTCCACTCTCTTTACTTTCCTCTTCTCCCCCTGCTTTCAGACATGTCTCCCCCCTCTTCTTCTCCTTCTTCTTCTTCGGCCAACGTAGCCCAATTTCCGCCAGCACCCTGTTGGCTAACAGTACTGGTGGTGGTCGTTGTTAACCCGGGACTCGACCGATCCGGTATGGAAGTTTGTATTGTTTTCTGCATATTGATTTGGCAAAGTTTTACACTGGATGCCCTTTCTGACGTAACCCTTCCCATTTTTCCGGGCTTGGGACCGGCACGAAGAAACAAGGGACACAATATAAAGTATTAAAAGTAAAGCAGAATTATCAGTTCTGTGGAGTGCATAATGTACACATACTGACCTGAAAAAATAATGTACAGCTTCCTTTCAAGAACCTTTAAGTTTGCATAGCATGTCAATCAGTTTCACTCTATGTGCTTTGTAAAAATAATTATTAGACCAATTCACATCTTTAAAAGGAGATACAGAAAGAATATTCACCTTCTACCTTCTACTTCTACTAATTCTTCTGCCTGTTTTTTCAAACAGAGACAAACTGGTGCAACTAGTAGTCCAGATTTCTTTGATTGTTCAGTTTATCAGAAGTACCATCAAACAATTCTGATTCTCATCCCCTACCTCCCTCTCTTATTTATCCCAAAATTTCTGTTTCTTTGGCATTTTCTTCCTGCCACTAAGCCTTCACATCATCTCTTCTCCTGACTCAAAACTCAAAGCATTAATGACTTCATTCATTTTCATACTCCCTCCTGTGTTCCCTTAGAATTAAGCTCCAAACAGATGCTGGCATACACATAATAATGTTTTTTGTTGCTATCATGCAACTGCTGGAAGTCATTAATAGGTCATTGGAATATAAGATGGTGACACACTGTTTATGGTTTCTTTATTACTTTATTAATCCCAAGGGGAAATTCACATACTCCAACAGCAGCATACTGATAAAAAAAAATATTAAATTAAAGAGTGATAAAAATGCAGGTATAACACACAATAACTTTGTATAATGTTAACGTTTACCCCCTGGGTGGAACTGAAGAGTCGCATAGTGTGGGGGAGGAACAATCTCCTCAGTCTGTCAGTGGAGCCAGACTGTGACAGCAGTCTGTCACTGAAGCTGCTCCTGTGTCTGGAGATGATACTGTTTAGTGGATGCAGTGAATTCTCCATGATTCACAGGAGCCTGCTCAGCGCCAGCCGCTCTGCCATGGATGTCAAACTGTCCAGCTCTGTGCCTACAATAGAGCCTGCCTTCCTCACCAGTTTGTCCAGGCGTGAAGCATCCTTCTTCTTTATTCTGCCTCCCCAGCACACCATTGCGTAGAAGTGGGCGCTCGCCACAACCGTCTGCTAGAACATCTGCAACAAATATATTGCAAATGTTGAAAGATGCCAACTTTCTAAGGAAGTATAGTTGGCTCTGTCCTCTCTTGCACAGAGCATCAGTTGTGGCAGTCCAGTCCAATTTATCATCCAGCTGCGCTCCCAGATATTTACAGGTCCGCAATCTCTGCACACAGTCACTTCTGATGATCACGGGATCCATGAGGGGCCTGATCTTCCTAAAATTCACCACGAGCTCCTTGGTTTTGCTGGTGTTCATTTGTAGGTGGTTTGAGTTGCACCATTTAACAAAGTCCTTGATTAGGTTCCTATACTCCACCTCTTCCTGCCCACTCCTGATGCAGCCCACGATAGCAGTGTCTTCAGCGAACTTTTGCACATGGCAGGACTCCGAGTTGTATTGGAAGTCCGATGTATATAGGCTGAACAGGACCGGAGAAAGTACAGTCCCCTGCAGCACTCCTGTGTTGCTGACCACAATGTCAGACCTGCAGTTCCCGAGACGCACATACTGAGGTCTGTCTGTAAGATAGTCCACGATCCATGCCATCAGGTATGAATCTACTCCCATCTCTGTCAGCTTGTCCCTAAGGAGCAGAGGTTGGATGGTGTTGAAGGCGCTAGAGAAGTCCAGAAACATAATTCTTACAGCAGCACTGCCTCTGTCCAAGTGGGAGAGGGATCGGTTTAGCATATAGATGATGGCATCCTCCACTCCCACCTTCTCCTAGTATGCGAACTGCAGAGGGTTGAGGGCGTGGCGGACCTGGGACCTTAGGTGGTGAAGCAGCAGCCGCTCCATGGTCTTCGTCACATGTGACGTCAGAACGACAGTCCAAAAGTCATTCAGCTCACTAGGACGTGAAACCTTTGGGACTGGGGTGATGCAAGATGTTTTACAAAGCCTCGGGACTCTCCCCTGTTCCAGGCTCAGGTTGAAGATGCACTGTAGAGGACTCCCCAACTTTAATGCACAGGCCTTCAGCAGTCGTTGCGATACTCCATCTGGACCTACTGCTTTGCTGGTACGAAGTTTCCTCAGCTCTCTGCTTACCTGGGCTGCTGTAATTGTGGGTGGGGGGAACTCTCTTCTATGCTGGTATCAGCAGAAGGATGGGTTGAGAGTGCAGTACCCTGAGGTGAGAGTGGGTTAGGGTGGTCAAACCTGTTAAAGAAGTTGCTCATCTGGTTTGCTCTCTCCATGTCTCTCTCGATGGTGGCACCCCGCTTCGAGCTACAGCCAGTGATGATCTTCATCCCATCCCACACTTCGTTCATGCTATTATTCTGCAACTTCTGCTCCAGCTTTCTCCTGTACTGCTTCTTCGCCGCCTTGAGCTGGACTCAGAGTTCCTTCTGCACGCACTTGAGCTCATGCTGATCACCTCATTTAAAAGCCCTTTTCTTCTGTTTCAAAAGACCCATGATGTCACTTGTAATCCATGGCTTGTTGTTAGCATAGCAGCATACTGTTCTTACTGGAACTACAATGTCCATACAGAAATTGATGTAGTCAGCAATGTAGTCAACAACCTCCTCAATGTTCTCACTATGTGATCCCTGCAGGATATCTCACACTGTAGTCCCAAAGAGGTCTCTCAGAGCCTGCTCTGCCTCAGGGGACCACTTTCTGAATGAGCGTGTGGTTGTAGGTAGCTCCCTCACTCTTGGTTTGTAGTGAGGCTGAAGTAATAACCAGGCTATTATCAGCTTTCCCGAACACAGGCAGTGGGGTGGCGCTGTATGAATCTTTAACGTTTGCATACAATAGGTCAATAGTCCTTCCTATTCCCCGGGTGTTACAATCTACATACTGGGAGAAGGCAAGTAATGTTTTGTCCAATGTCACATGGTTAAAGTCTCCAGTGATTAGCACAAGCGCCTCAGAGTGCTACATTTGCAGAATGGATGATGTCACCTGCTATGTCCACGTCCGCCCGAGGAGGGATGTAAACAATAACAACAATGACGTGTCCAAACTCTCTGGGCAAGTAATAGGGACGCAGACGTACGGCCAACAGTTCGATGTGCCTGTAGCAAGTGGAGATTTTGACTTTTACATGTCCAGAGTTGAATCACCTTGTGTTCAAATAGAGAGTGAGTCCTCCTCCTTTCCGCTTCCTGCACGTATTTGCGTCTCTGTCCATCCTAACTGTGCTAAACCCGGGTAACTCCACATTAGCATCTGGGATGTTAGTTGTTAGGCATGTTTCACAAAAACACAACAAACTGCATTCTCTGTAGGTCCTGACATTTTTCACCAGTGCAGCCAGTTCGTCGATCTTACTGGGTAGTGAGTTAACATTTCCCAGGATCACAGAAGGCACTGAAGGCTTGTATTGCCACTTTCTCGCTAGCCTTTTAGCTTTTAGCTTAGCGTCGGTAGTGAATATAAGAACAAAATCTTTCAAGAATTTAGCTTTGATTTATACCTTATGTACAATAACTTCTGACAAGCACCTTTTGACCCTTGTAATAAAGAGCTGTTCTGCTAGCCATTAAAGTTGATTATGTATTTTTGTTTTGTTTTTATTTTGCTTTTATTTGTTGTTTATTTTAGTAGTAAGGGATCAGATTCATCATGGTTAATTAGATAGTCACCCATTGGACTGCTGTTTGTAAAATGACAAATTGATATGTGTGATTTTAACATAGAATTATTAGCAATGGGAGAGATTTCCATGATTTCAACACAGAAAAAAGATGTGCGGTTGGATGGTGTAGAAAGCGTAAGCTAGGGAAAATGAGGCCACTCTTCCCTGTTACTTAACTTGCCAATGTGAGGTCTTGGAGAAGTAAAATCCATGAGCTGACTTTTAATGTATGACAATGTCAGAATATAGAGATGCCTGTATCTTGTGTTTAACTGAGATGATGTTATCTGAGGATGTACTAAATGAAGTCTTTCAATTGAGTGGCTTTCAGGGACTGGTTCATGTAGACATATATCTGATAGATAGATAGATAGATCTATCAATTTGCATTTGCCCCCTGGGGGAAATTTCGTTTTTTACAGAAGCTCCCCAATTAAATATATAAATAGATTAATAAATATTTACAGACACAATGAACTGAACACATATAGAACGACTAAAAAGAAAGAAAACAAAATTTTTGACTTGGCTGCCACACTTACAGTGAGGCATTATGCAGATGAATTGCTATTGATATAAAGGAGCACCATAAGTTTTTCTTGACACACATCCGTTGAATAATTTGTTGGCTGAAAGTACTCAGTGTTAGTGTGTCAGAAAGAGGATGTGCAGCATTGTTCATAATGACACTCAGTTTTGTTTTAATTCTCTCCTTTGCTACTACCTCCAGGCAGTCCAGAGTATGCCCCATAACCGAGCCTGCGGTTTTAATTAGCTTGTTATTTTAGTGGAGCACTATTGGAGTGATGTTACCAGCCCAGTACCACAATGTAAAGCATTGCACTGGCCATCACAGTGTTATAAAAGATGTGAAGGATGTCACTTACCACATTAAAGTAATACAATCTTCTAAAGTAGAAAAGCCTACTCTGCTCTTTCTCTATGTTCTTCTGTATTCCAAGGCCAGTCCAACCAGTCATTGATGTGGACCCCAAAGTACTTATAGGAGTGCATCACCTCTACATCCATTCCCTGAATAGTGACCAGACATAGAGGCTCTTTGATGCTGTTAAAGTCTATAACGAGTTCATTTGTTTTGCTGAAGTTATGGTTCAGACAATTCTCTTTGTCACCAAAACACAAATGTATCCATTTAACTCCTTTACTCTGTTTCATCCCTTTAACATTACACTCCATAAGTACAGAATCATCTAAACATTTCTTCAAATGAAATTACCTGGTATTATATTTACAGTTGGATGTATACAGAGTGATCTGAAAAGGGCACAAGACTGTTCCATAAGGTTCTCTAGTGTTGCTCACATCTGTATTAGAAGCACACTGCTTGAGTCTCATAAACTGCGGTCTGCTTGACATATAGTCTATTATGCAGGACGCCATAAGCTCATCCACCTGCATATCTCGGAGCATATCTCTTAACAGGAACAGACAGATAATTGCATTCTCCATTCCAGTCTTTGTCCAGCAGGCAAACTGAGGTGGGTCCTGGTGATCTACCACAAGAGAACTCAAATAGTCCAGGACCAGTCTTTCAAAGGTCCTCACGATGTGAAATATAAGTGGCACTGATATGTAGTCATTAGGTGAAAAGGAGCTTCTTTCTTTGGAACTGGAACAATGCAGGGTGTTTTCCACAGCAGTGGCACTTTCTGGAGCCTTAGAAACAGTCTAAACATGTGGCAGAGTACACCACAAAGTTGGTCAGCACATGTTTTAACAACTCGAGGACTGACTCTATCTGGTGCTGCAGCTTTAACTGTGTTTAGTTTCCTCAGGTGTCTCCATACTTGGCTTTTAGTTATGGACAGCCCATACTAATGGTCAGAGGTGAATTCAGCACTGGTAATTCCAGTTGATGTGGTAGGAGTTGATGTAGTAGGGATGGTGTGAGGAGACTGATAATTGGAAGAAGGTGGCAGTGGGAGGGGAAAGCTATTAAAAATTGTCTCATGGTGTTAGCTTTGTCCACATCCCCTTCTAGCACCTGCACCCTGGATTGCTGGAGTCCAATAATTATATCCAATCCATTCCAGCCATCCTTCATGTTATTCTGAGTGACTTTGTTTTCTATTTTAGCTCTGGCAGCAAAAAGTAAAATTACTAGTGGAGGTCTGTGCTGCAATATAAATCAGTAATGGTATTTAGCTGTGCAGGTGAAATGTAAAATGTGTTTAGTAGATATTGAACTGTTGTATGTCTATCAGCACTGTGAGCTCAGACACATATATGTGGTGTTGGTGAGCAGAGACAATTTGTGCCTCAGAGATAATTCATCAGTATTGAGAAACTAGAAAATAACTCCCCTAATGCTCACAAATTTATTTTGGATGATTGTAACTCCTTTTTACTCAGCTCTGTGTTACCAACATATAAACAATATGTAATGTGTGGCACGAGAGGAGAGAGAATACTGGATTTGTGCTACAGGAACATTAAAGGGGCTTATGCTGTATATCACTACAGAAGACTCTTGTTGGTATGTCTGGCCACTATGCTGTTAATTTGCTTCCTACTTATAAACCAAAACAAAAAATTAGAAAAAGTGCAAGTTAAACAGTTTCAGGTTTGGTTAGAATGATTGAGAGATGGTTTATCTTCTACTGACTGGCAGTTTTTAGTAACAACCACTCACTGGATGAATTTACTATAGTTGTAACAGATTATGTTTGTTTTTATGAAGAAATGGCAGTAGAGATAAACACAATTAAGTGTTATTCAAATTATAAGCTCTGGTATACAAAACACATGAAAGAGACATTTCAAGCAAAATGTAAAACATTTTCTTTAAGACAGATAAGCAAATGCAAACAATTCAAATAACTCTTAAGAAACAGATAGCAGAAGTTAAAAATTACTATAAGAACTGAATGTTTTACAATGGAAAGCTTGCTGATGCCTGAATTTAACTGTCTGTTTAAACAGGAAACTACTAGAATCATCAGAAAACTGAGCTGAATAAAACAGATGGAACTAAATTTGTTAATGAACTGAATATACTCTATTTTTTGTTGATGAAAAGTCCAACAATTAATTATGACGTCATTAAGGATTTGAAATTACAACTTCTAGGGAGCAGTGGCCCAGTTCTATTCTCTGAAGGGGAGATGATAGAAGTCTTGCAAAGCTGCAGGAAGTGATCTAATTAAGGAATGGTTACTTAAAGAATGCTGTGGGGAGCTCTCAGGAATCTTGTGTCAGCATTTCAATCACTATCTTAAAAAGTACTGAGTGCCAAATTTTTGAAAGACCTTCGAAATCCAACCAATTCCAGAAAACTAAGTGTCTAATTGAATTAAATGATTATCATCCCGTGACCCTTACATCACTCTTGGCAACATGTCTGGAGTGGCTGGTTCTTGTTTGCTTTATTTATAACCAATACTATCCTACAAATCAGTTATACACATTTGAAGAAACCACACTTGTTTGTGAGAATACTGTTTGTTGACTTTACTTTAGCCGTTCATTGCATGAAACCTGATATCCTTTGCAGTAAAGAACAGGAATTACTGGTGGACTCCTTTCTCAACCTATGAGTTATGTACTTTGTCCTTAACAGTGAAGAGTTTTTTTTAGGTTGAAAACTACATTTCTACAGTTCATAATACATTGATGAAAGCTCCACAAGGCATTGTGATTGCCCTAATACTCTTCTCTATCTATGCTAATATCTTCAAAGCATCTCACAGCAATTGTTTAGCTGTCACATTTGCAGACATTTCAGCACTGACTGACATCTCTAACAATGTGGAACATTTTGAGGAAAAAGGCCATGAAGAAGTGTCAGGAGCAGAACCTCCAATTCAATGTGAATAAAACAAAAGGGTTTCCTAGTGATTTTAGGAAGAATGCTGAACTAGTACAACCACTAGCAGAAACAGAAATAGAAATCAAGCTGAAAGAGTTTATGGCTTTAATCAACTGGGAATCATATTGAGTAATAGTTTGAATGTTAATGAAACAACACAAACTATTTACAAAAAATGCCAACAGTGTAGCTATTTATTAAGAAGGCGAAGGAAAATCAACATTTCAGTTGGTATCCTATGGAAGTATTATACTTGTCTTACTGACTTTTCATTCAATTCAGGTTGTGATGGATGGCTGGCGTTTCAGTCTGGCCCGGACATCCCTCAACAGAAAGAAGAAGGAAAAACAGCCTTTTCAAGGCATTGCATGCCCCGGGATGCTAGATGGCAACTCCCCTGGACGGAATGGTTCCCCGGATTCCCTCAGGGCAGCATGGGACATGGAGTTCATTTCTTCAGCCCTGCTGGGTGCCGTGGGTGCCACCAGGGGGAGCCCACAAGGAACCTGGGGACTTCTACTGTCATTACTACTCGGAAGTCCTTCAGAGGCACAAGGATGGAAGCCCGCAGTAGTTCCGGGCTACCTGAGGAAGGAGGATGTGGCGTTTGACCCGGAGAAGGAACACTTCCAGGTCAAGAACTATTTAAAGGACTGGTTGAGACCCAGCAAGGAGAGCCGGAGTTGGGAGGGTGTGTAATGGAGCTGATGGGAGTGGAGGATTGTGTTTGTTGTGTTATTGATTATTGATTGGAGAAATGTGGAGTGTGCAGTGCTTTGTGCACTTTATTTAAGAAAATTATTAAAGAAATTATTCTTGGTGCTTTTAAACGTGTTTCCAGGACGTTTGTCTGGTGGGTTTAACAGGGCAACAGCGCCTCTAGCGTCCACAAGGTCAATTCAATTCTTTACTGGCATGTGTACAAGTACAAGTTCCATATAGAATGAAATGCTTACTTGCATGTGCCTCCTCAGACAAGAAACAAACACCAGAGACAAAATAAATATAGAATAAATATGACAAGTGACAGCAAGTGCATGTTCAAGGTAACAGTAGTAGTAGCAGTGGAGGTGACTAGATTATTGATTGTTTATGAGTCTAATTGTAGTTGGGTAAAAACTGTTCCTGAATCTGAAGGTGCATGTTCGGATGGATGTTATATGCTTCCTAGATGAAAAGACAGTGAAAGGTGGCAGTGCAGGATGACTGGAGTCCTGCCTGATACTGTTTACCTTCTCAAGAAACCGTGTGGTGTGGATGTCAGTGATTGCAGGGAGCTGAGTGTCTGTGATCTGCTGTGCTGTTTTCACCTCACGCTGCAGGGCTCTGCAATCCTGATCTAAGCAGCTGCTGTACCAGAATGTAATGCATCCTGTGAGGATGGATTCCACAGCACACCTGTAGAATCTGCACAAGATTATGGGTGACATCTGAGACTTCCTCAGTTTCCTGAGGAAGTAAAGACATTGTTGGGCTTTCTTAACTATTCTAAACTGCAGTGTGACTGACCATTATAAAGTCATCAGTGAGGATCACTCCAAGGAACCTGATGCTGCTAACCTGCTCCACAGCCTCCCCTCCGGGATGATGCTCTCTTATCTGATGTAGAAATCCACGATCATTTACTTAGTTTTGCTAACTTTAAGGGTGAGGTTATTATTCTGGCACCATTCTACCAAGAATCTAACCTCCTCTCTGTAAACCATCTTGTTGCCCTTGCTGATCAGATTAATTATGGTGGTGTTGTCAGCAAACTTAAGGATGGTATTAGAGCTGTACCTATCCACACAGTCATAGGTAAAGTGACAGTAACGCAGGAGACTCAGCACGCTGCCTTATGGGGTGCCAGTTTTGATGATGATGTTGGATGAAGTTTTTCCACCAATATGCACATACTGAGATCTATTAGTAAGGAAGTCCTGGACCTAGTTACACAGTGAAGAGCTGAGCCCCAGACCCAGGAGATTAGCACTGAGCTAGGATAAGATGATGGTGTTAAATGCAGATTTGTAGTCCACAAACAGCAACCTGGCATAACAGTTCTTGTTCTCCAGGTGAGACACAGTTGTGTGAAGTTCTATGGAAATGGCGTCCTCAGTGGACCTGTTACAACAATAGGCAAACTGGACGGGGTCCAGACTGTCAGAGACAATGTCCTTAATGTGTTTCAAAGCAGTTTATGGCTATGGAAGTACTTTATTTTACTTTGATACAGGAATAATGACTGTGTTCTTGAAGCATTCCTGGCCTGGTTCAGGGGACTGTCTGTGACAATTAAAAATAAACTGGAAAATAATCCAATTAGGGTCTGCTCTCTACGAACAATCATAATTATGGTTTCAAGAATTGTATAACAAAAGAACAAAAAGAAAAGACTGCAAAGGACCAGACATGTTGCTTAAATAATTATTTCTAAATGTTACCTTCCTGAAGGTGATATTTGCTGCCAAAATTTAAAACAAACAGATGTAGAAATTATTTTATACCAACGGTACTTAAGCTTTTAAATAGGCAAAATTCAATTTAGTTGAATTAAGTAAATATAGAATTATTTTTTATATATATAAATATGTCACTAATTTGTATTTAATTGAATGTCTTGTGTGGCTCTTGAAAATTTTAGACCCATCTCTAACTTGCCCTTCTTAAGTAAAGTTCTAGAGAAGGCAGTCATTATGCAGTTAAATGACCACCTAAATAAACATGCTATTCTTGATAAATTTCAGTCAGGTTTTAGAACAAATCACAGCACAGAAACTGCACTCGTTAAAGTAGTAAATGACTTGCGGGTAAATGCAGACAGAGGCCATTTATCTGTTCTCATCCTCTTAGATCTGAGTGCTGCATTTGACACCATTGATCACAACATTCTTAGAAATCGCCTTAGTCAATGGGTGGGCCTCTCTGGCAGTGTCTTAAATTGGTTTGAATCCTACCTGACAGGGAGAAAATATTTTGTTAGTTGTGGGAATTACAACTCGAAGACACATGATATCCAATATGGTGTTCCACAAGGCTCTATCCTGGGTCCGCTGTTATTCTCAATCTACATGCTTCCGTTAGGTCAGATTATCTCAGGGCACAACGTGAGCTACCACAGCTATGCTGATGACACACAGCTGTACTTATCAATAGCACCTGATGACCCGATTCTATTGATTCACTAACACAATGTCTGACTAGTATCTCAGAATGGATGAATAGTAATTTTCTCAAGTTAAATAAAGAGAAAACTGAAATTTTAGTGATCAGCAATAATGGATACAATGAGGCTATTAGAAATAAACTGGATACATTAGGATTAAAAGTCAAGACGGAGGTAAAAAGCTTAGGGGTGATTGTTGACTGTAATCTGAATTTTAAATCACATATTAATCAGATCATTAGGACAGCATTTTTCACTTAAGAAACATAAGTAAAGTTAGACCTCTTTTATCACTGAAAGATGCTGAGAAATTAATTCACGCGCTTGTTTTCAGTCGACTAGATTACTGTAACGCACTCCTCTCAGGACTACCCAAAAAGATATAAATCGTTTGCAACTAGTGCAGAATGCAGCTGCTAGAATCCTAACTAGGAAAAGAAAATCAGAACACATTACTCCAGTTTTGATGTCACTACACTGGTTACCTGTGTCATTCAGAATTGACTTTAAAATTCTGCTTATGGTTTATAAAGCCTTAAATAATCTCGCCCCATCTTATATATCGGAATGTCTGACACCTTATATTCCAAATCGTAACCTCAGATCCTCAAATGAGTGTCTCCTTAGAATTCCAAGAACAAAACTTAAAAGAAGTGGTGAGGCGGCCTTCTGCTGTTATGCACCTAAAATCTGGAATAGCCTGCCAATAGGAATTCGCCAGGCTGATACAGTAGAGCACTTTAAAACACTGCTGAAAACACATTACTTTAACATGGCCTTTTATAACTTCATTTTAATCGTAATTTAACTTAATCCTGATACTCTGTATGTTCAATTCATCATAACAACTATTCATGGTGGCTCTAAAATCGGTACTGACCCCTACTCTCTTTTCTGTTTCTTTTTCCGTTTCTTTGTGGTGGTGGCCTGCGCCACCTCCACCTACTCAAAGCTTCATGATGCTCCAACAATGATGGACGGATTAAAAGGAAGAAGTCTACGTGACCATCATCATCATCAAGCCCTTCCGTGAGAACCCTAAATCCAAAGAGGACTGTTTCATTTATGTTAGGTAGAATGCCCAGAGGGGACTGGGCGGTATCATGGTCTGGAATCCCTACAGATTTTATTTTTCTCCAGCCGTCTGGAGTTTTTGTTTTTCTGTCCCCTGGCCATTGAACCTTACTCTTATTCGATGTTAATGTTGATTTATTTTTTTATAATTATGTCTTTCATTTTTCTATTCTTTAATATGTAAAGCACTTTGAGCTACTGTTTGTATGAAAATGTGCTATATAAATAAATGTTGTTGTTGTTGTTGTTGTTGTTGAAGTAATGTGCTCTTGTAAGATATTGACTAGTGTCAGGGATGCCAGGGGCCATGACCCGGCCGGGACGCCAGGAGGGACCGGAAGAGGGTCAGAGCCCTGCCTGGATCACGTGGGGTTTGCCTTCCGGGTTGCTTTGGGGGCCACGGGTCAAGGGCATGGAAGCCCTTCCCTGTAGGGGCCCGTGGTCACCGCCAGGAGGCCCAATGCCTTGGGACTTGTTTCCCAGCACTCCCGCCACACCAGGAAGTGCTGGGGAAGACTTTGGAGGATACCGGAGAGCTGCCGGGAGAACAGCGGCACTTCCGCCACGCTGGGGTGTGGCTAGAGGAGGAATGCCGGGAACACCTGGGGCTCATCCGGGTCCTGTATAAAAGGGGCCGTCTCCCTTCATTCGAGGCTGGAGTCGGGTGGAAGCAGGACGAAGCTCAGGAGGAGAGTGGAGGCGCCCGAAGACAAGGCATTGTGGCCAGGACTGTTTGGGGTTTGTTTTGTGCACGTGACTGAGGTCTGAGTGACTATAATTGAAGTCTGTGTGACCAATGAACTGGGGTCTTTGTGACATTGAACTGTAAATATTGTAAATAAACGTGTGGTGGTTTGTGCAAAACAAGATGTCCGCCTGTCTGTGCCCGGGAGGCGTTCACATCTGGCGTAGTCGGCAGGATGCTCCGCCTGTTTCAAGGCGGAGACCTGTATATAACAAATTTGTTGTGGACGGCCCGGCGCAGCAGGGGACCCCACCCACGTACCGCGGGGGCTGCGTGCACACAGCACCGCGGGGTAAAGGAACCCCACGGACCGCCAGGGGTCCGCAGGAACGTTATTCCCTGATGCGGCAGGCGGCGGCACGGACGAGTGCAGCGGTCTCCAACGAAGCGCCGCTGCTGGAGGCGCCTGGGACGGCATGGCGTCAAGAAAGGCCACGCCGAGGAGGTGTCCTCGGTTTGACGAGTCCGGGAGGTGAGTTCCCTGCCCTAGCGGCAGCCGGCCCATGGGGCCGGCGTGTTTTCTTTATTGCAGACAGGGACTTCCGGATCCACGCCAGTGGCAGGCGATGCTGGTCTGCGGGCTCCGGCAGCACAGCGGCAGCCGCGAGGGCTGCGGAGGAGGAGACGCTGCAGCTCAAAAGGTGCCGGCAACAACAAGGCTGCCGGCAAGCACGCCGCCGCAGAAGGGGAGCCAAGATGGCCGCGGACCAGAAGTCCCTCCCCCTGACAGGCACGCGATTGGACGGTGTGTCTTGTGCGCCCACCGATGACTGCAGAGAGGCGGGACCAAGGAATGTCCATCACGGGCAGGGGAGACCCGATTGGGCGGAGGAAAGGCCCACAAGAAGTGGCGGCGCCGGAGGCTGACAGACAGGTAGGCTCGCCGGTTAACTTCCTGTCTTTGCCGGCTGCTCTGGCGGAGCTGGAGGCGCCCCTTCAGCCCGTGGAGCAGCGTGTCTTACAGATGCTACGCGCCCTCCGGCTGAGGTGCTGGAACTGGAGAGGAAGGCGCCGGCGCTGCAAACGCTTCGATCGACAACGGACGGGCGCGACGCTGGAATCTCCAGCCGGAGAGGTACGGCGGAGGCGGTGAGTACAGCCGACTCCGTACAGCATGCGGGAGGGTCTGTTGAAAAGGCTGTGATGATAACGATCAGTTCGAGTAAGCAGCCCTCCGACAGGAGGTGCGGCGCCGCGGGCTGTATGCGCGGCGAGGGGGGAGTCCGAGAGGACGCTGACTGGACACGGGCTGCTAAGTGCCCCGGGTCCTAGCGCCCGCCTCGAAGTCGGCTGCGGTCTTGCGCCGCACTATAGGGACGCAGACGGAAAGAGCGCCTTCATTTCCATAAGGAGTCTCAAACCGTCATGGCGTCCCAGAGTGAACGGAGGAATAAGAGGCTGGGTGCCGATTCCTCCGATATGTTGCGGACGCAGACGGGAAAGGGGCTCGGGTTGCTTAAAACGGAGTCGCATATCGCCAAGGCGTCCAGCGCGAAGGGAGGATTAAGCGGCTGGGTGCCGCCTCCTCCAATACAGTGAGACGCGCTGCTGGGTGCACGCCAGACGGCTGGCGCCCTCTGAGGGAGCAGAGGGAATCCCTGAGGCAGGCAGAGAGAGCAGGCGGTGCCGGCGACTCCATCATCGAGAGGACACGGAAGCCGCGGAGAGGGTGCCGATCAGGCAAGTGCGGGGTGATTGAGGGGAACGCCGCGCATGGCACGAGCTGGGTGCTTTGGCAGCGGTTCTGCCCCTGTGTTCTCTTTTGTAGGGACGGACCCCGGGCGGGCTGCAGGAACCCTTCGTGGCGGAACAGCCCTCTGATGTCGGGCCGTCAGCGGAATGTTCTCTCTGCGGCGCAGCTGCGCCACAGCTGGAGGAGCCTACGGGGAACGAGTGGCTCGGACCAAAGGGGCGCGGAGGTCTCGGAGGGGTGCCGATCGAGGAGGCCCCGGGTGTCGGTAAAAGGGGGGAGCACAACCTGTGCGAGGCACAGGGATGCACCAAGGGCTGGTGCTCGGATTGTGTCTCCGCCCCTGTCCCTGCTAGGAGTGCGGGGCCGGACCCCGGCTATCCTCAAGTGGGGCCCGTTTCGGGGCTCTGCTGCCCTCGCGGGACAGGTCGCTCTTGCCCACGAGTGGTCTTCGCTGGCTGTGGGGCACTGTCAGGGATGCCAGGGGCCATGACCCGGCCGGGACGCCAGGAGGGACCGGAAGAGGGGCAGAGCCCTGCCTGGATCACGTGGGGTTTGCCTTCCGGGTTGCTTTGGGGGCCACGGGTCAAGGGCATGGAAGCCCTTCCCTGTAGGGGCCCGTGGTCACCGCCAGGAGGCCCAATGCCTTGGGACTTGTTTCCCCAGCACTCCCGCCACACCAGGAAGTGCTGGGGGGAAGACTTTGGAGGATACCCGGAGAGCTGCCGGGAGAACAGCCGGCACTTCCGCCACGCTGGGCGTGGCTAGAGGAGGAATGCCGGGAACACCTGGGGCTCATCCGGGTCCTGTATAAAAGGGGCCGTCTCCCTTCATTCGAGGCTGGAGTCGGGTGGAAGCAGGACGAAGCTCAGGAGGAGAGTGGAGGCGGCCCGAAGACAAGGCATTGTGGCCAGGACTGTTTGGGGTTTGTTTTGTGCACGTGACTGAGGTCTGAGTGACTATAATTGAAGTCTGTGTGACCAATGAACTGGGGTCTTTGTGACATTGAACTGTAAATATTGTAAATAAACGTGTGGTGGTTTGTGCAAAACAAGATGTCCGCCTGTCTGTGCCCGGGAGGCGTTCACACTAGATTAAATCAAATTTCCAGATGTGTAAAATAAAGGTAAACTAGCTGACTAACTTCATTTCTTGAACTACATATTGGTTTCAGTTCCATAATCACTAGTCTTTCTGATTGTAAAACCTCATTTTGTTTCATGCATACTGCACTCATCTCATGGTCTTTTTTCCTTGCCATTGTGGTCTGCCAATTCATTACCATCTCTGGCAGAACAGCTATGGCCACTAAGCCAACATGCTCTCTGGAAGCCTTTGAAATCACTGCACTCCTGAGACATTTTTATAGATCTTGAATTGGTATGTAATTTAGGCAGCTTCTGTGCTGCCTTATTTAAAAAGGCCAGATGGTAAGACTCCCTACATTTGGGAAACATCTAATGAGATGGAAAGTAAAGACCAGCCTGATGCCAGTTCTCCCAGGCCCCAACCTGAAATGGACAATATGGTCACACTTCATTTGTTGCTTTCTACTGCTAGAAAGTTTTCCAACTTTCTGACAAACATTTTTGGCCTTCTTGTAGGCCTATTTCTTTACATACAGAGTCAGGAATTACAGGCACATTTTGGGCCACCAGACCATTACCTTCCTGGAAAACATTACATACTCCTTTCATTTTTCTCTGTTCTTTGCTGATGCTCCTAAATTTTGTTTTTTCAGGCCAACTTACAACCTTCTTGTATACTGTCCTTGACCTCTGCCAACCTTCCAGCAACTTTGACTCAGTGTGAGTCTTGAGTTAGTCCTTTCACAGCAGTCATTACTATAGGCATACAGGTTGTTTTTAGCTGTCATCACGCTCAACTAAGTCCAATTAAACATATTAGGTCAGTAATGTGGAATCATGCAAGAAAGGCAGGTTCAAGCTCAGTAAAGAAATTATACTTGCTAAAAGTCAGTATCAGGGTATAAAGAACTTAATTGCAGTAGTACAATGTTTGTAAAATATGGGAAAGAATAGAACTGTTTCTGGATTATAGTCCAATGCTATATCATCTAATCCTTATCTGGTTTTGCCCCATCTGAACAAAAGAGACACTTATACTAAAATGTTTTTCATTGACTTCAGTTTAGCTTGTAATACTAACATCCCTCAGAAGCCTATAGTGAAGTTGAGTCTGTTAGGCTACAACACTTTCCAATGCAACTGGATAATGGATTTCCTGATGGAAAGACCTCAGTCTGCATTGAAAACACCACCTCCAGTACCATCACACTGAGCACTGATGCCACCCAGGGCTGTGTACTCAGCCTACTTCTATTCACTCTGCTGACTGCGATTGTATGGCTTGTACAACAGTGGTGGATCTCATCAATGACTGGCAGACTGGTGCAAGTACAACAATCTGTCTCTTAGTGTGGATGACATGAAAGAGATGACTTCAGAAAGGCCCCCACTGTCTATACCCCACTACACTTCAAGGAATCTTCCATGGAATTGGTCAAGTACACCAAACCCCTTGCTGTACACCTGGAAGTTGACCTTACTTGGTGAATTAACAGCACCATAGCCAAGAAGGCCAGGCAGCATTTCTGATTCCTTTGGTGGCTAAAGAAAGCAAACCTACTTATTCCCATTCTCACCACATTCTATAGGGGCACCACTGAGAGAGTTTTGACTAAATGCATCATGGTCTGGTTTGGGAACTGCAGTGTATCTGACTGTAAGGTCCTACAACAGATAGTGCACTCAGCAGAAAAGATCACTGGGACTTTTTACCCTTCATTAAAGACATCTTTATATAGTGATGCATCCTTGAGAAGAATTGCTACCACCCCTTCCATAGTCTT
The DNA here is from genome assembly GCF_016835505.1 of Polypterus senegalus. Lineage (NCBI taxonomy): Eukaryota > Metazoa > Chordata > Cladistia > Polypteriformes > Polypteridae > Polypterus > Polypterus senegalus. The sequence continues at coordinate 124,378,304 of NC_053162.1, forward strand.
CTTGTCCCACTTCCATCTGGCAGAAGGTACTGTAGCATCAGAACAAAGAACAGAGAAAAATGTAAGGAGTAGGTAATGTTTTCCAGGAAGGTAAAGGGCTGGTGGCCCAAAATGTGCCTGTAATTCCTGACTCTGTATGTATAGAAATACAATAAGGCCAAAAATGTTTGTCAGAAAGTTGGAAAACTTTCTAGAAGTAGAAAGCAACAAATGAAGTGTGACCATATTGTCCATTTCAGGTTGGGGCCTGGGAGAACTGGCATCAGGCTGGTCTTTACTTTCCATCTCATTAGATGTTTTCCAAGTGTAGGGAGTCTTACCATCTGGCCTTTTTAAATAAGGCAGCACAGAAGCTGCCTAAATGACATAGCAATTCAAGGTCTATAAAAATGTATGCTGCCCAACTCAGATGTGGGTTCCGAGATGCTTATTTATATGCAGTACATTTATTACACTTGTTACAACTGTTGCTTTTTTGTTATTAGATGTTATTATTATTTATTTATTATTATCTATTTCAAATTATAACTATCTATTCACTTACCTACTATTTATTATTTATTTATATATTTATAGTATGTTATTTCTTGCCAATGTAGCTGCAATACGGTGTATGGACAGTGTGATATTAAAGTCACTTGACTTGAGTTGACTTGACAAGGTAGAAATTTCACCCAGTCTCTCTTGGATTAATGTAACAGTTGATATCCATTATCCAACCCGCTATATCCTAACACAGGGTCACGGCGGTCTGATATGCTTTTTTAAATAACAACAACAAATTAATTTGTTACTTTCTCTGTTTTTGGCATAAGGAGGATTTAATAAGTCAATGTTCATAAATCCTCTGTTCTAGATGGAATATCAGGATGTTTTAAAAACCTGTGGTGACCAGTGAGCTGGAATTTTGACAGATGCTTTTAATACATCACTAAGAGAATTTGTAGTCCCCTTCAACAAAGCAATTATCCCTCTCCCAAAGAAGGCAAAAGTGGACTGTTTTCATGACTACATACTGTATATGGAATTTTTAGTTAATATATTTTTTTTTACAATTGATTACAAGTATATATAAATATATATATAAAGCCATAACAGAATTAATTATTAAACAGAAGGAAAAGAACTGAGTGTAACTGAAGGGTGAACTAAATGTATAAAAAAGCTGAAAGCATAAGAGGTCTTTGCTTCATCTTAGAGAAACTACCAAAGATCATTTTCCAAGGTTACAATGAGGTAAATGAGTAACAAAAACCCCTCCAGAAAAGTGGAGGTAAACTGGTGGAAAATCCCATACACCCCTCCAATGAAGCAGTGCTAATATCAATTGGACAATCTGCAAAGCATCAATGTTAACAAAGCATAGTTTAGAATAATGGGAGAATCAACATGAGTCAGAAATTACTGGTGGTGTTAATTGGTCGGAGGAAGTAATAAACTTCTGCATTTTTTGCATTCTCATCTGGTCTCTGTGACTACCATCTTTGAAGATGGGGGAAAGTTTTTTCAATGACACAGACTAGCAGCATTTACTCCCATGAAACACTTTGAGAACCTAGTGATTAGACAAATTAAATGTAATATTTCTAACAGTCTGAACAACCTCCAATTTGCATATTGTCATAACAATTCCACAGAAGATGCCATATCCAAAACTGGTACGTCAGAGTACTATTTAGAGACTAAAGCTTAACCTTTAATACTGTTGTACCATCAAAAATGATTTCCAAGCTTCTAGACTTGAACAGCAATGAGAAGCTGGAATAGAGAAACGATTTGCCACAATGGGGCAGGGATAATAATCATTTACTTTATTTCCAGCAAAACCCCAATACATGAAGCAGAACATTTTGTCATTTATATTGGAGGAGGTGTTGGTAATGGCATGAAATCTGTTATATTAACAATGAAGCAGGTACAGCACATCTCAGCTATTTTCTGGAAGGCCTACCAATGCCTTTACTTTCCCTGATATCTGAGGAAAGCCTTTATGTGTCCATCTATACTCACCAGATTATTTACAGTAGCTCCTTGGATTCTGTCCTTTGGTGTTGTATAACATCTTAGTAAAGCACCTTCTCTGTTCAGCTTAAGAATGCAAAGCAATATGGATAATTCTGAAACTTAGAATATTACTGGAATATAGCATCTTTCTATTCAGGACATATATAACACAAGTTACCTTTCAAAGATAAATAGGATTATTTAAGAACTCCAGTCTTCCTGCAAAATTTCTTTCCTCACTTTTCTATTCTAAAAGCTGGAAAATGGTGCAAGGCTATTACCACTTACACCAATGGATTCAGTTAAAGTTTTTATCCACAGGTCACAAGGCTACTTCAGCTGATCACTGCATGACTGTTGCATGCAAATTCTGTATTAAAATATCAAGAAATTCACTCAGATTGTGACCTACCATGTCTTCCCCAAACTTGTGTTTTTTTCCTGAAATGTCAGCATTACAAATTAAACACAGGATTCAAGATTACAAAGCACAAGCACTGTATCAAATGGTTGAGTTCCATCCCAGCTGCCAGAGAGGCTTGCAAACATTAATATTGTGTATATATTCATATTATATCAGTCTGCCACGGTCACTCACTTACTGATTGAACTCTTAAAAATTTTCTCCTGTCTCTCAGCCTCATGCCATTTCTGAAACATCAACAGAGGTGAGAGAACACAGGGTTCAATATCAGAAAGTAATACCTTAGAATGCTGAGCCACAAAAGAGAATTCCTCCAGAACAGCTGCAGAAGAGGTCTCTGACATTACAAGAAGTGGCATCATGTGCAGCTGCCAATTCTTTCAGGCTGTATTAATTGTCTGTTATTTGCTTTATAATAGTTATTATCTCCTGTGAGACATGAAAGTAGATATTGTATTGAATTTTGTACACATGATAAATTTGTTGTTCCACCCTGAAATGCAGTTCCATGGACATTTTCTAGGTTATTAAGAGTGGGAGGTATCTCATGTAATTGTTGGAAGTGTTGGGATGTATGATGGGTTGAGAGTTTCAAGAGTTTTTGTTACTGCCATGTAGATACTTAGATATTGTCACTGGCCTGGAGATACAGTGAATAAAAAAAAAAAAAACGGAATTTAAAAACTGCTGTTGATTACATCATCAATGCAAGCCCATATAAATAAGCTTTGGGTCTATTAGAACCAACCATACCACAATCTATAATCTACTGCTGTAAACAATTCTGTAAACAAACTTTGAAATATGATTATAAAAATACAAATACTCTTAACATCACATCACTCCCTTTCACCTATAAAAATTACCAGTATTTATATACCAAAGAGGAAATTCTGCCCAGGCATAATCCTCAAGCAAAAATACAAAAATTACAACATAACAATTAATATTGAATCAATGATGAAGCTGAAGACATAATTAAATATCTACTCAAGTCCACATTGTGTTCAGTCACAAAATGTATAGAATAGAAAAAGAAATCAACAAACTCAGTTGTGTTATTTGTGTTCTGTTATAAGCCAAAATGCTTCAGTTTCTCATGTTTGTTCCTCTGTCTATTCTATCCTGTGAAATAACCATGTTTTCACAAAGATCCAGTTCAATTTTTAAGGGATCTGAAACTATAAATTCTTTATATCTTAAATACAATGAATAAAACAAAACATGCATTTAATTTGGAAATCACAAAACTGGTAAAAAAACAAACTGCAGAAAAACCAGTGCACTTCCTACACAACTATTATCTGGCCTGATGAATGTGCCTAACATAAATACAATAACACAGAGAAGGATTGACACCAAACACTAATTTGTAAATAATACATGGATAAATTATTCAATTCAATCAGTCCTTTAGAGTGTTGGTGTCAAATTGTTTACTAAAATCCCCTGTCTAGAGGTGCGGCCTGACAATTTCAATCACAGTCAACTTGAGGTCATTGTGTTCATATTCCTTTAAATACTTTGTGGCCAATTATTTATGTGATGTGTGTAATACTCTACTGTTGCTTTTAATATCTGCATACACAGTTCTAATCACCTTAATTGCATACATTAGAGGGCATGGATGGGTAAATGGAACCACTTGCCCTGCAATATAATTTCTGTTTTAACTCAAACAAGACAGAACATTATTGTAACATTACATATTCCCTTTGTATATATTTATAAACCAGGAATATCACATGCTGGAGAAATCAATTAGTCATCCCCATGTCAGTTTAATCCATACTATATTAGTCTTTACCACATAGTATCTAACTTTATGTTCTTAAATAAAAGCAATTAATGGTAATTTCACAAAAAATATCCAGTAAAGTTAAATTGTACTGGTGTTTTGTGTATACTACATTTAGTCCTGTTTCTTAAACTAGAACGTTACAGAGTGTTAAAAGAGCATTCCTCTTGGAATGAAGGGCTTTTCTATTTACATTTTAACCACTCTAATACTTTATGCTGTTTCGATTCTGAGATCACTAGCTTTAACAATATATTCCTGTGTCTCAAACACTATTTTCCGGTATCACAAAAATGGAGACACTGGCAAGGTGACAACTGAACGCACAGAGAAATTAATTTCTGTCATCTGAATTCAGTAAAATATGAAAGATAAATGATCCGGATCCTTTTTAATCAAAATATCTAGACTATATTGTCTGCAATTATTTCTAAAAGCAAATTTAAAGTTGCAAAATGCAGTTATTCTGATAATTGCAAAAGTTTGTTCTCATGGTCATCCCATATGAAAAAAAAAAATCATCTTTAAAACTTGTTCAAAATACATTATTCTGTCAGAAAGGATTTGCCAGATAGTATATGTGTGATGTCTCAGACTGAGATATATATAAATTGGCAATATTCATGTGAATGAAGCACCCATTCACACTACCTTGATTTTGCATTTATTGTTAACAAAAGTATTGTATTTCAATTAAAGATTTGTGGGCTAGATCTTGAAAGAAACATAGACTTTTAAAGTTAAGTCATATATAACTATATTCACTGCACATTCCTGAGGAATTAAATGGCTAATAACACACTATTAAAACAAAGTGTACTTTAAAAACAAAATACATGATAACCAAATACCAAATTACAAATGTGAATGTTCACATATCCAATTGTTGTAGTACTGCACCACTATTTCTCAGGAGATTTATTAGATCTTCATGTATCTTTGTCAAAAAATTTTAAAAAACAGAAATTGGAAGATATTCTGTATACAGTAAATTAGTAGAACTTTTATCAATAACCTTATTCTCTAATTTGTCATTCATATATGTCTCAATTAACACAGAGGCCTTGGTTGTGGATTCCCATTTGATTAACTCATAAAAACTTACATCCAAAAGTTGTCTTATGCCTACAGAATTAGATAGATAGATAGATAGATAGATAGATAGATAGATAGATAGATAGATAGATAGCATTTTATTTGTCCCAAAGGGAAAGTTATCATTTTAAAAACAACACAAGAAATATAATAAACAACAACAACCTCCCCAAACAAACAAAAGTGTTACAGTATATGTACAGTACATATATACATATCCAAGCTCATAACTACTATAACTTTCCTGTATCGTCTATTCAAACTATATTATAGGGGTTCTGTGATAACTTTCTATCTTTGGAGATGTTTTGTTTTATAAAGGCAATACAATAGTTCTTGATGGCATGAATTCTCCAAAACAACTAAAATAAAAATCCTTGAAAAAGCGTGCACACACATAAGTTTTAAAAACTTAAAAAAAAACTCATTATGAGGTAAATACAAAAGATGCCACTTTTAACGGTACCACTGTACTGTTAGTTAGTGGAGACTAAGAATTATTCACAATTATAATGTCACCTTTTTTCTTGTGTTAGTGTGCAGAGGTTTTTCAAAGTCCATCTGGCCTGTTGCTTTTTCCATGAATGAGAGTCATCTCTTTGAATTTTTTTTTGCTTTTTCAGAAATATCTTTCAAATTCAGCATACCTATCTATGGAGAAGCTGCAGTTCTAAACACTGACAACCTGTAGGCCGGCTGCACTTGCTGGAACACATAATTGCTTTGGTCCAATCCCTTGATGCAACAGAAACATGAGCCATAGACGTGTCATTTTACACCTTTAATGTCAGTTCAGCATTTTATTTTTTGGGCTCAGTTATACATTGTATTTGTTCTGTTCCTTGCCTACCTGGCAACCAATTACAAAAAAATAACATAAAAATGTTGTTACTGCTCACAGGAATAACTATGTTATCGTTTATGACAATGGTTACATAATTGAGGAAGTAAGGATATGACACAAAGTAGGAGCCATAAGCAGGAATTCTGTTAAGAAGCAAAGAATTGTTAGGAAGCAATAAGTTATGGAAGTCATGGGTCAAAAATAAACTAGAGTTCAAACTAGAGCTCAAGCTAAAAAAGAACAAGAAAGCCATAATCCTGCAGGTCAGCTGGCTAGAAAGGAACAGGAAAGCCATTATTAAGGTGGACAGAAATAAGGCAGCCAATGCCCTGCTGGTTGGTGTTTTGGCAGAAGCTGGACAGCACACTCTGGCAACAAGATGTTTGGCTTGAAAGGAAGAAGTAAGCTGCATGAGACACTGGGGTGAACATTGCATAATTCAGACCATGACTAAAGTACATGGTGTTAGTTTCTCCCTGTTCTTGAAACTGAGTTTGATAATGCTAACTGAAACATTACCTTTATACAAGGCCTAAACCTAATTCACACAGGTAAACCTGAAGTTTATGTTTAATTTTCATTGATTAAATGTGGATTACAGATGTAGTGATTCATAATATTAATCTGCTATGTATATTGTTGATCATTTATATTTTATTTTTAAATTGTTTGTTTATTTTATAATTATGATTGTGCCATCTGGTTTGTAGTTCCTGTGTTCACAAAAGAAATAGCATGATGCTCTAACTCAGCACCTATTTAAGATGTCTCTGCACAGTTTTAGACATCCAAACTATTGGATCAATAAAGACTTATTATTGCATTCTTTAAAACTTCTTTTGGTTTAGTGAATGCATCTATTTAGTTTTGGTTCTTCACTTTTGACTACTAATTTTGTCACTGTGTTTTTGTTTTTATCAATAGTTTGTTTTTCAATTTATTTTTACTGACTTGCAGAAGACAGTATGAGGAATGAAAATGACCAGGTGATATGTGAGTCAAAAACAAGTCATTGTCAAAATCAAAGGCAAGAACAGTCAAAAATTTTTAAAAATTCAAGGTCAGGAAGAAAAGCAAGGATTCATTAACGAGGAATTTTAAACTAAAGGCTTTTTAGATTCACAATTGAAGGCTATCAACTGCAAGTTTGGATATACTGGAACTGCTCAGGCTGACCCGGGCATTATTATTGATTTGATGACATCATATGCATAGTGTACACCAAGAAATTCTGAGTAAAATTACTGTCAGAGATGTAGTTGCTTTTTGAAGGAGTTTATTATACAAATAAAAATAAAGGAACACAGAGCACTTATGTTAACTGCTGATGCAACACAAAATTACATTAAACTGGTCTTTTAAAATTACCCCATAATTACCTATCTCAGTGTGTTTGACTGAAATATAATTCAAAACCAAAATCTAGGTGTCACAATTATTGACAATTGCCAAGTAAACAGCTGATACAAATATTCTAAAATAGTGACACACACCGAAACACAAAATGGCATAGCAGTAACGTTAACAAATTCTCCACTTTGTCAATATGCATTAATTACCACATTAAAAGTACATTTTAAATTTGAGTCTTAAAACCCTAAAAGAGTGATATAAATTTCAGGAACCCATAAAATATGTTGCATAAAAAATGTAAACATCACTGATCATTATGAACATAACCTGACTTTTAAACAGTTTTCTTTCTGGCTGCTTTATAGACAGTTCATTTCTTGGTTCATTTATTTCACTTTTTTTCCAAGCATGTATACTGTATATTCTCTCTAATGTTGTTGTGAATAGTTGACTCAAAATGGCAAAAAGGGGAAAGGCCTTCAAAAAAAACCACAAACCAGGCCAGAACCCTTACTGGCAGCCTAACCCCAACCCCCACAGATAGGCTTCAGCCAGCACAGACCCAAAATAGAGGAATGGCTTCAAAAATGTAAAAAATATTTTGCATGTTTAAAATGAACAAAAAATGTCCTCCAAGGAACAAGGTGAACTGTAAAACCTCTGGCTAGAGAAAAAGACAACCAATAATCTTTATAAATAAAGAATTTGATTTTATAAACTAAAAAGAAGATAAATAAGACAAACAGTCAGTCAGTCAGTCATTTTCCAACCTATCCTACCTATCCTATATCCTAAAACAGGGTCACAGAGGTCTGCTGGAGTCAATCCCAACCAGCACAGAGTGCAAGGCAGGAACAATCCCCGGCAGGGCACACACACACCCACACACCAAGCACACACTAGGGACAATTTAGGATTGCCAGTGCACCTAACCTGCATGTTTTTGGACTTTGGGAGGAAACTGGAGCACCAGGAAGAAACCCACACAGACACGGGGAGAACATGCAAACTCCAAGCAGGGAGTACCCAGGAAGTGAACCCAGGTCTCCGTACTGTGAGGTAGCAGTGCTACCACTGCGCCACCATGCCTAAGGCAAACAGGAAATGTACAAAATAATCCTAAAATGGGTATGCGTGAAAAACACTACCGAAGACAAACAAGTCCAGTTCATAGTCCAAGAATCAGAAACCAAAAACCAACTGAGAATCCACAATGAACTGGAAAATCGCCAATACAATACTTATAATATTGATATTTACTCTACCAACCTAAATGAACTTCTGAGGGATTCACTCTCAAGCCAAAAATATATTGGCTATGGTTGGTCCCTCATCAGTGACATAATAGTAGCCCTGCCTCTTGCATTTCCTCCCACAGATATAAAGGAATGCATATAGACTTATATACAGTAAACAATACACAATTACTAAATAAAAAAATGACAATATTAACAAATTTTACATAGAAAAAAACAAATATAATCATTTAAATATGGCAAAAGTAACAATAAAATGGAAATAAATGTAAACAAGGGAACAAAACCCTGCTGTAACATAGCAAAGTTATACACTACAATAGATAGGGGAGCATCTTAAAAAAATGTTGAATATTGTCACAGCATTAAGCCATTGAAAAAGACCAAAGCAAATGCAGACGAAGTAATCAAAGATGAAGCAAAAATAATGTAAAAAAATATAAAAAAGAAGCATATAAAAATTTGAAAGAATAACCCAAATGTGCTAAAGTAGTTTAAATAAAGGCAGATCCTGGCAGTTGACTGGACAGGAATAGGACAGCAGCTGCTCAACAGAAAACTGCCAGTTGAGCAAGGAAATAAACACAGCAGGGCAAAGGCTGGAAAACAGTTAAGCAAAAACCTAAACCCATAAAGATTTTACATGGCACTCCTGCCCAATCTAGAACCCTAGGTCTCTGATGTTCTTCCCCTACTCTGTTTTCTCAAAACGTTTTAAAAAGTGTTTTAGAAGAAGAAGATGCCTCCCATTTTCTTTCTAGTGAATGTGCAAGCTAATAATTGGCACTCATGTTGTAATGTATGCATGTTGAAGATATCCACATTATGTTAATGTATGCTTTTAGTAGTTGTAATGGTGCTGTCAGTGCCAAACCATCTGTGGTCTAGCGAACCACATCCTGTTTACAGAGGAATTGAAGCATTACGCACATCTGAATCTGTTCCTCGGAGAGTCACAGTCAGGGCGGCTGATGGAACAGTCCTTACAGATGACACTTCAGTTGTGACCCGCTGGACTGGCTACTTTGAGCAGTTGTACAAAGCTGATCCTCTGGCTAGGACGTTGGATATCTCTGGGTCCACGGTTCTTGAGGCTGATCCTCCGATTAGCTGTAAACCACCCAGTCTCACTGAGAATGCACAGGTGGTGAACCAGCAGAGGGGGAGAAAGGCTGCAGGGATCTGTGGTATCCAGGGTGAACTTCTCCAGGCTGGTGGTAAGGCTGTCCTTCTGGCATTGCAAGCAATCTTTGCTTCCATTTGGGAGAATGGCATCATCCCAACTGACTGAAAAACGAGACTTGTCGTCCCTATCTGGAAAAGGAAGGGTGATCTCCCGGATTGCAGCAACTACAGGGGGATAACACTGCTCTCAGTGCTGGGTAAGGTCCTTGCTAGGGTAGTCCTCAATAGGATCCGTGATCACTTGCTCACCAGCGACCGGAACAGTCTGGTTTTACGCCTAAGAAGTCTACAATCGACTGCATCCTGGCACTAAGGGTTCTCATGGAGCGCAAATGCGAATATCGGCAGAGTTTCTTTGTAGCCTTTGTCTATTTTCGCAAAGCATTCGACTCAGTTGATCGAGCTGCCCTGTGGGGCATCCTGAAGGTTCGCGGGATCCCCTCGAGGTTGCTGGATATCATGGCCGGCCTGTACACTAGTACTGTGAGTGCCGTGCAGAGTGGAGGCAAGACCACTATGATTTTCCCAGTTGATTCTGGGTTTCGTCAGGGGTGTGCTCTTACTCCTGCTCTGTTCAATGCTTGTACAGACTGGTTGTTGGGAAAGGTCGTGGTGTCTAGCGGCTGTGGGACATCTGTTGGTGAAGAAAGATTCACGGATCTTGACTTTGCTGATAATGCTGTGATCTGCGCGGAGTCAATGGAGGCTCTGATCGTGGTGCTCGAGTGACTGAGTGAGGAGGCTTGTGAGTGTCCTGGATAAAAACCAAGATCCAGGCCTTTAATGACCTCTTGGGGAAGCATTCAGCAGTGTGGAGAGAGTGTTGACCTTGTTGAGAGGTTTACTTACCTTGGCAGTGACATTCACGTCTCTGGTGACTCTTCCTATGAAGTCAGTAGACGGATTGGGAGAGCATGGGGGGTCATGAGGTCGCTGGAAAGGGGTGTGTGGCACTCCCAATATCAATGCAAAAGGAGGTCCAAGTTTTTAGAGTCCTGGTGCTTCCTGTCTTGCTATATGGTTGCGAGATATGGATGCTATCCAGAGACCTGAGACAAAGACTGGACTCCTTTGGTACTGTGTCTCTCCAGAAAATCCTTGGGTACCGTTGGTTTGACATAGCATATGTGGAAACATTACAGATACGAGAATTTTGATGTTCCCCCAAAAGGGTCACACAATGATAGCAAATGCTCCAGGCTGCACCAACCTTTACTCTGAGTTATATAAATTACCAGTCCAGATGACACATCACCTCACTAACTATAGTTATGGTGGTAAAGATACTTTGTTGTTTAACGCTCTGAAAAGGGACAATATGGTGACAGAGTGAAGTTGTGGCCCATTGGTTATTTGTCACTCGTGGCTTTTTTGGAGGCATACGAAGGATTCATAACCATGCCATGGGTTCAATCTGGCCTGACACCAAGGTAGTTGTCAGAAGCTACAGGAACGAAAAAAACACCAACCACTTACTTTAAACAAGCTGATGGCATCTACACGTATAGTGCAATCTGTGGTGGAAGATAGTAATAAGAAAGTTCACAGTATAACTTACTTGTGAGTTTAACAAGCAGCTGACATGGTGTGGTTGTAAACACATGCATACGTGGAGGACATGCACCAAGATATACAGTAGCTACACCAGAGCAGAGATTGATGAACAATGTATGACTCAACATTGTTTGTTATTGGTGAATCCTGAAAGATGTATTTGGGCATTGGTTAAGGGAAAAAGTTGTATAAAACTAGTCCAAACCCCCAGTGGTCGTCTATTGATCTGTCCTCAGGATACTATATACTTCGGAGCTGCTGATTAGCGGAACAGTAAAGAAAGGTCCTTAATTTTGTATATGTTAGTAGTGACAGATTTACTTCTAATTTTATATATATACTAGGGGGCTCTGCCCCCTGCTTGCTTCACTCGCCAACCCCCAATCGGGCACTACATGCTAGCCACTTCACAGCTCTGCTGCTTGTGTATGGGGAAGTGGATGTACAATTTTCAAAAATTATTATTTTCATAGCAATTGTTGCACATGCATGATAGACCTAACTATTTTACATTACAGTGAGTAATTAACCATAGTAAAAAACAGTAAAATGTAATAAATTGAAAGAAAATTATGTTTCATGTTGTGTTAGAGATATTTGTTGCATTATATGTTTTCATTCTGTTTGGCTTTGAAATTAACATGAAAATACTTTTTAAATTTACACTTTTACTGTAAATCTTCAGTAAAAACAATATTTGGAATTAACTTTTCATCAATATCGCTTTGAATTTTGTTTCCATGTTTGGAGTTACATCATGAAAATAAGACATATAACTGCCTGTGAGTGAATATTGTTTCTTCCTCTCTAATAAATAAACTGACTTTTTTGAATGTTTGTCCCTGTGATTTGTTAATTATCATAGCAAAAAGCTATTCTAATGGGAAACTATAAATGTTTTAATATAAATGGCATATCTAGATCTCCTTTGGTGTCTAATGTTATCCGCGGAAGATGTACTAAATTACCTTTCTTGTTGCCTGTTAAAATTTTACATGTCAGAAATGTTCGACCAATTTTGAATACAACAAATCTTATCCTATTGCATAGCCCATCACTCAAACATAAATTACACAATAACATTACGATACATCCTTCTTTCAACAGTAATTCGGCCAGTGGAAGACCAGACAGTGTTAATGGTTGTAGATATTCTACAGGGTATTTTGTAAGTTGATGTTTTCATCTTCTGCGCAATCACCACCAATTGTGTAAGCATAGTCTATTGATACACATTTAACCAATTTGCCGTGTAACTGATCGACAATTTTCACATTAATTTGTTTGACGTCATCGTTTCTCAGTGCTAGGATTGCCTATGTATTCATTTATTCTGTTGATAACCCTTCGGGATGATATTCTTCAATATGATTTGGACATAATAAATCTTCTAATATTGGGAACTTAAAGTGAGAAAAATGCAAAAACTTATAAGAGCTAAGGATGCAGGAATCATGTCTGACTAAATCATTCACACAAATGAAAGGTGAGAGGACCGTGGGCATGGTCCATTATCCATAAATGGTTGAGAGGAGAGGGGGACTTAAAAAAATCTCTTGGCAATAGTCTTGTCTCACGGGACTTGAAAAAAACTCTTGACAATAATCTTGTCTTGTCTCAAGATTTTCTTTTATAATAGAGAGATTATTTTTGGTGGAAGTAATCTGTGATTATGGGTTTTCATTTTTCTCCTTATTGTCTTTGTGCTTGTGTTTTTATTTACTTTTTGACTTTGATAATTTTCTGTCCACCTACATGAACTGTGTGAGTAGAAGGAAGAAGCAAAATCTTTACCCTTTATTATTTTTCTCATTACTTTTTGATTTTGAAACACTGTCATTAAACACATTATTATTGTCAACAGTGCCTGTGCTTTTTTCTCATTTTTGTCAATGTTCTTGCAGTGAACTATACAAACTTGCAAGACATTACTTTGTAAACAGTTTTGGCACATCTGGAATAAAAAGTTCAGACTTCTTAAAGAGAGGGACCACCACCCTGGTCAGCCAATCCTGAGGCACTGTCCCCGATGTCTATGCGATGCTGCAGAGGCGTGTCAACCAAGACAGTCCTACAACATCCAGAGCCTTGAGGAACTCCGGGCATATCTCATCCACTCCCGGGGCCCTGCCACCAAGGAGTTTTTTGACCACCAAAGTGACCTAAATCCCAAAGATGGGGGAGCTGACCTCCGAGTCCCCAGGCTCTGCTTCCTCATTGGAAGGCATATTAGTGGATTTGAGGAGGTCTTCAAAGTACTCCCCACACTGACCCACAACGTCTCGAGTCAAAGTCAGCAGCACACCATCCCCACCATATACAGTGTTGACACTGCACTACTTCCACCTCCTGAGACGCCGGATGGTGGACCAGAATCTCTTCGAAGCCATCCGAAAGTCGTTCTCCATGGCCTTCCCAAACTCCTCCCATGCCTGAGATTTTGCCTCAGCAACCACCAAAGCCGTATTCCGCTTGGCCTGCCGGAAGTTGGAGGGAGTTTACCCTCTCGTCCATCGGGATAAACCCCAATGAACATGCTCCAAGTTCGGGGGCAATAAGTATGCCCACACCCGCTCGTCACCTCTCACTGGGGGCAACTCCAGAGTGGTAGAGAGTCCAGCCCCTCTCAAGGAGTTTGGTTCCAGAGTCTAAGCTGTGTGTCGAGGTGAGCCCGACTATATCTAGCCGGAACCTCTCAACCTCACGTACTAGCTCAGGCTCTTTCCCCTTTAGAGAGGTGACATTCCACGTCTCAAGAGCCAGATCGGGCCGCCAAGGTCCCTGCCTTCCGCCACCACCCAACTCACATTGCACCCGACCTCCTTAGCCCCTCCTATAGGAGGGTGAGCCCATGGGAAGGGGAACCCACGTTGCCACTTCGGGCTGTGCCCGGCCGAGCCCCATGGGTGCAGGCCTGGCCACCAGGTGCTCGCCATCGAGCCCCACCTCCAGGCCTGGCTCCAGAGGGGGGCCCCGGTGACCCACGTCCGGGCAAGGGAAAACGGCGTCCAAAATTTTTATTCTTCATAGGAGGTTTGATGAACCACTCTTTGTCTCATCCCTCACCTAGGACCAGACTGCCTTGGGTGACCCTACCAGAGGCATAAAGCCCCAGACAACAGAGCTCCTAGGATCATTAGGACATACAAACCCCTCCACCATGATAAGGTGGCGGTTTGAGGAGGGGTCAGTATAATCCTTTCAAAGATAAACAGTTAATGCATTTATTAAAAAGATATTATGCCACAGAAATGCAACTACAAGATAACCCAAGAATAAAAGCTGATTCCAAAAGAGCTTTGAATTCATAGCCTTGGTTTAAATAAGTATTGATGCACCAATGCTTTCTTGGATGTCAGGGTGGATATCATTATTGTGATATGCCTGAAAGAATTATAATTTGCATTAAAAACACTTCAAATTTCAGGTACTTTAATATAGAAAAATGGCCATTGCATTAAAGTGAATTTATGTGGGACCTGATTCTTAGGGACATTAGTTCATCATGGTTTGTGTTGTATTGTCTGTGAAGCAGAAGCAGTCTGGCAGCAGGATGTTGAATATAGGCTTAACTTGTTTCTCAATTTAGCCTGCAGTTGCAGTTTGAACTGCATTTCATAAAAATATGTAAGAGCTATACATTTTTCAAAGAGGAGGTCAAAAACCACTACAAAAATGAAAATAGGTAAAGCAGAGGACCTAACTGGAGTAGTGTTGGAAAAAATGAAAGCAATGGAGAGTACTGGAGTTGAATGGTTGACAGAAGAGTGTGACATAATTGTGTGTGAACAGGGTATTCCTGAAGACTGGAAAAAGTGTGTTTAATATATTTCACAAAGAAAGGGGATCTCAAGTAATAATATTAATAATAATTTATTTTATTTACAGGTGTCTTTCAAGGCACACAAGGACACAGGGCACATTAAAAACAACAGTCACAACATAAAAATAAAATATTACAGTACAATAAAACCAGAATAAATACAATAATAAAATTGAATATAAATTTATCAGCTAAAATTATAAGACAGAATAAGCCATCTTACAAAGATGTGTTTTAAGATGAGATTTAAAGGTAGGAAGAGAGTCGATATTATGAATGTCTTGTGGGAGAGAGTTCCAGAGGTGAGGGGCTGTTCGGCTAAAAGCTCTAAACCCAATGGTAGTCAAGCGAGCAGGAGGTATAATAAGATTGATAGAGGAAAAAGATCTAAGGATACAAGAAGGAATGGAGATGTGAAGAAGTTCAGAAAGATAAGGAGGTGCCAGATTATGAAAGGTCTTGTAAGTAATAAGCAGAATCTTAAAATCAATGTGAGTTTTAATAGGGAGCCAGTGAAGCTGCTGAAGGACTAGAGTAATGTGTTTTATGGAAGGAGTTCTGGTAATAATACAAGCTGCAGCATTCTGAACTAATTGAATTTTGTAAAGGAGTTTGTGAGGAAGACCAGAAAGGATAGAATTACAATCTATACTTATAAAAGGCAAAGCCCTCACTGACTGACCACTGTCGGCCGCCATATTGAACTTTCCAACGTCACTAATTCTCCAACTTCCCGTGTACGTACTTATTTTGGTGGTATGACAACACTGTTGGCTGCCATATTGAACTTTCCAATGTCACTAATTCTCCAACTTCCTGTGTAGGCTTACTTACAAAAGTTAAGCAGGTTTCATTTCGAAATTCTACACGTAACGGTCATAACGGTTGACAACGTCCGCCATGTTGAACTTTCTTATTTATGGCCCCATCTTCATGAAAGGTGGCTTCCCTGCGCTAACCGAAACCAATGTACATACTTATATCGGTGGTATGACGCCACTGTTGGCCGCCATATTGAACTTTCCAACGTCACTAATTCTCCAACTTCCCGTGTAGGTAGAAGGCTGAAATTTGGCAGGCTCATTCCTTACAGCTTACTTTCAAAGGTTAAGCAGGTTTCATTTTGAAATTCTATGCATAACGGTCAAAGCAGGTTTCATTTCGAAATTCTATGCGTAACGGTCATAACGGTCGACAACATCTGCCATGTTGAACTTTCTTATTTATGGCCCGATCTTCATGAAATTTGGTAGGCGGCTTCCCTACGCTAAACGAAACCGATGTATGTACTTATTTCGGTGGTATGACACCACTGTTTGCTTCCATATTGAACTATCAAATGTCACTAATTCTCCAACTTCCTGTGTAGGTAGAAGGCTGAAATTTGGCAGTCTCATTCCTTACAGCTTACTTACAAAAGTTAAGCAGGTTTCATTTTGAAATTCTATGTGTAACGGTCATAACGGTCGAAAAAATTTCACCATGTTAAACTTTCTTATTTATGGCCCCATCTTCACGAAATTTGGTAGGCGGCTTCCCTGCGCTAACCAAAACCAATGTACGTACTTATTTCGGTGGTATGACGGCACTGTCGGCTGCCATATTGAACTTTCCAACAGTCTTTGTTACTTATGGGCCCATTTTCAAGACATTTGATACGCGGGTTCCCAACGCTAACTGAATCCTACTTACGTACATATATACGTCCATAGTCTGCAGGTCACCGTGTGAGGCAGCGTTGGGTCCCCTATCCCAACGCCTCCCATGTTGTTGGCTGCCTGCTTATATAAGGCTGTCCATCGCTCCGGTCTCTACATTCCCTTCCTTGCTTCGCCATGGGATTCACGTCTCCCTGCTGATAACTACAGCCTTTTTATTTAATCCACGGCTTCTCCGCTGTTTTATTGTTCATTTATTACGATTATAGTTATTGTGTAGGTGCTTTAGACATTGTTCAGGTACCCATTTCCTTTATCGTTCCAACTGTACCCCCATCAACATGTCTATCGAGGTGATCACCATCGATCAAAGAACTGTCACTTACCGAGTGGTTTCCATGCCCGGAGATGGCACCTGCCTTTTCCATTCTCTTTGTTACATATTGCACGGCCATATCAGGTTCACTCTTGATACCCGGAGGAACACTGTGTCTTATGTATTGAATGACTAGGACAGGTTCAAGGTGTGGACTGATGACGGTACAGGAGATAATTATACTACACAGGAGCACTATAAGAGTGAAATGCTTAAGCCCTTCACCTATGGTTCTGCATGTAAGTTGATGGCGGCCGCTGAATTGTTCGGTTGTCGCTTTCAAGTGTACCGAAATGGCCAAATATTTTACACCTTTCAATAACCGCCAATGCCTCTTAAACATCTTAGATTCACAGGTGACGATTTTAGTAGTGGACACTTTGATGTTTATGAATGTTTAAACTCTCAAAAGCTGGATGCGAAGTTATTGATGAAACCGGTTGTATGCTTACAACGCTTGACAGATGCCGAATGTCACTTCAACACAAGTCCTGCAAATACTGTTGTAATTGAAACAAACCATGAAACTCAAACTGATTATGACAGCAGCAATCTAAGCTGTGAGATTTGAGACAAGATTACTTTTAACATGGCTAACTGTACATTGAATGCTCAAAAATAGGCTCAGCGCACAGCTTGGTCATATTACAACCGGAGGGCTGAACTGACAATGTGGTATACAAAGAGATCCTTAACAAATAATTATTGGTATATTTTTCCTCAGTTTAAAAAGGTTTAATTTTCTTCTTAATAAAAGTTTTAAGACAGTACTTCGCCACTACGAAGCGCAGATATGTTACTAGTAATCAATACGAGATGTAACCAGAGTGCTGCTGGTATTATTACCATGTGCCTCGAATTTTAAGGTACTATCGAGAATAACACCTAAGCTCTTAACCTGGGAGGAAGAAGAGATAAGTATCAATAGTCAATGAAATATTATCACATTTATCCAAAACAGATTTAGTTCCTACCAGAAGAAAATCTGTTTTATCATGATTTAATTTAAGATAATTAGCAGACAGCTATCATTTAACCCAGCCACAGGGGATGCACAAACCAGTGTGTTTCTTTGTGCCCGTCCCAAGCATGGATAAATTAAGAGGGTTACGTCAGGAAGGGCATCCAGTGTAAAATTTTGCCAAATCAATATGAGGACAACAATACAAATTTCCATACCGGATAGGTCGAGCCCTGGGGTAACAACGATCGCCACCGGTACTTTTAGCCAACAGGGTGCTGGCAGATATTGGGCTAATGTTGGCCGAAGAAGAAGAAGGAGAAGAACAGGGGGGAGACATGCCGGAGGCAGGAGGAGAGGAGGAAAGTAAAGAGAGTGGAACTGAGGGTAGGAACTTTGAATGTTGGCAGTGTGACTGGTAAGGGGAGAAAGTTAGCAGATATGATGGAGAGAAGGAAGGTTGATATATTGTGCATGCAAGAGACTAAATGGAAGGGGAGTAAGGCCAGGTGGATTGGAGGTGGATTCAAATTGTTCTGTCATGGTGTGGATGGGAGGAAAAATGGGGTAGGAGTTATTCTGAAGGAACAGTATGTCAAGAGTGTTTTGGAGGTGAAAATAGTGTCAGGCAGAGGAATGATTTGTAAGCTGGAAATTGGAGGTGTGATGATGAATGTTGTTAGTGTATATGCACCGCAAGTTGGGTGTGCAATGGGTAAGAAAGAAGATTTTTGGAGTGAGCTGAATGAAGTGATGAACAGTGTACCCAAGGGACAGAAAGTGGTGATTGGAGTGGATTTCAATGGGCATGTTAGTGAAGGGAACAGTGGAGATGAGGAGGTGATGGGTAGGTATGGTGTCAAGGAGAGGAATGAAGAAGGTCAGAGGATAGTGGATTTTGCCAAAAGGATGGACATGGCTGTGGTGAATACATATTTTAAGAAGAGGGAGGAACATAGGGTTACGTACAAGAGTGGAGGAAGATGCACACAGGTAGATTACATCCTATGCAGAAAAGTTGATCTGAAGGAGATTGAAGACTGCAAAGTAGGGGCAGGGGAAAGTGTAGTTAAGCAGCATAGGAAAGTGGTCTGTAGGATGATATTGGAGATCAAGAAGAGGAAGAGAGTGAGGGCAGAGCCAAGGATTAAATGGTTGAAATTGAAAAAGGAAGACTGCAAGGATGAGTTTAGGGAGGAGGAGAGACAGGTACTGGGTGGCAGTGAAGAGTTACCAGACAGCTGGGAAACTACAGCAGATGTAGTAAGGGTGACAGCAAGAAGGGTGCTTGGCGTGACATCTGGAAAGAGGAAGGAGGAAAAGGAAACCTGGTGGTGGAATGATGAAATACAGGAGAATATACAGAGGAAGAGGATGGCAAAAAAGAAGTGGAATAGTCAGAGAGATGCAGAAAGTAGACAAGGGTACAAGGAGATAAGGCGCAAGGTGAAGAGAAAGGTGGCGAAGGCTAAAGAAAAGGTGTATGATGAGTTGTATGAGAGGTTGGACACTAAGGCCGGAGTTATACTTCACGCGACGCATGCTGCAGCGGACGCTCCTGCCACGCAAGCATTGTAGTGTTCATACTTGCGCGCGTACTTTACGTAAATCTGGAGGAATCCACCAGGTGGCAGTGCGAGATATTATCACGGTGAGAACATGTTCGGCTTCTCTGTGTTGTGAATTGCCTAGGACACCTATTAAATTCCGATGACACCTTACCGCAATATCTCTGAAAAGTATGTTTATTGATTACATCCATCAATACAGGGATGTGTCCATTCCAGCAAGCATTGGGCACGAGTGAGAAACAGTCCCTTGACGAGGCTTCAGCTCATCGCAAGGTGAATACAAGCACACACATACACTAGCGTCATTTTAGCGGCACCAAATCCACAAATCTGCATATCTTTGGAAGGAAACCGGAGCACAGTGTGGAATACAAGCAGGAAATACCAGCAACATAACTCCCTGCGACACAGCAGTGCTATCGCTCCACCACCGTGACACCCCCATGTGTGTAATTATTCCTCCATGTGTGTAATTATTAACAGTATTCATTATTTAAACAAAATTATATGTAAAATGTAACATACACACTTTAATGCATTTCATTATGAAAGTGATATCAAGTATAAATCTAAAGAATCTAAATGTGCAGAGAGTTGGAATATCATTCATTTAATTTGTTCTGTGTGGCGATCTGTTGCTGCTTTCCACTGCTGTCAGGTCCAAGAAGCTTGTAGCGATTAAAAACTGGGATGACCTTTACGATGGTCTGCTTTAATGATAAAGTAAACTACGAGGTTAAAGTGGACATTTCGAGATTAAAGCCGAAATTTCCACTTTAATCACAAAATAAACATTTTCAGCGTGTCCTTTATTTTTTTCTCAGTGGCTCAAATATAACGCTATATATTATGTTGCTGTTGTTAAGTTGCAAAAATAAAAAAATTAAAAAAGACGGCACAAAAGATGGTATGTGAGACTTTTAAAATGTATCGTGACATTACGTGTCAATATGCGACGCTTCATATAAAAGCACCACGAATGCATCTGTATGTCGGCATTTTGCTTCACCACATCAAAGCATTCATCCCGTAGGATCTGCATAGAGGCTTTCTGTCACCTGTAGATAGTAAACAGAGACATTGACGTCACATTCCAACTTTTAGCACACTGCGCCCCCCGACTTTTTGCTGGTACTGCAACTCGCACATGCGTCACGTTAATTTCTGAGGACCCACTCAGAGGACGCGTGAAATGAACGCTGGGAACGTGTGGCAGCCATGATGTGGGCGCATACGCGTTCTGAGCGTAAAGTATAAATCGGCATTTAGGAGGGAGAAAAGGACCTGTACCGATTGGCTAGACAGAGGGACAGCTGGGAAAGATGTGCAGCAGGTTAGAGTGATAAAGGATAAATATGGAAACAAACTCACAAGCGAGAAGGGTGTGTTGAGCAGATGGAAAGAGTACTTTGAAAGGCTGATGAATGAAGAGAATGAGAGAGAGAAGAGGTTGGATGATGTGGAGATAGTGAATCAGGAAGTGCAACGGATTAGCAAGGAGGAAGTAAGGACAGCTATGAATAGGATGAAAAATGGAAAGGCCGTTGGTCCAGATGACATACCTATGGAAGCATGGAGTTGTTTAGGAGAGATGGCAGTGGAGTTTTTTACCAGATTGTTTAATGAAATCTTGGAAAGCGAGAGGATGCCTGAGGAGTGGAAAAGAAGTGTACTGGTGCTGATATTTAAGAATAAGGGGGATGTGCAGGACTGCAGTAACTACAGGGGAATAAAACTGATGAGTCAAAGCATGAAGTTATGGGAAACAGTAGTGGAAGCTAGGTTAAGAGGTGAGGTGATGATTAGTGAGCAACAGTATGGTTTCATGCCAAGAAAGAGCACCACAGATGCAATGTTTGCTCTGAGGATGTTGATGGAGAAGTTTAGAAGGAGTTGTATTGCGTCTTTGTGGACCTGGAGAAAGCATATGACAGGGTGCGTCAAGAGGAGCTGTGGTATTGTATGAGGAAGTTGGGAGTGGCAGAGAAGTACGTAAGAGTTGTACAGGATATGTACGAGGGAAGTGTGACAGTGGTGAAGTCTGCGGTAGGAGCGATCAATGCATTCATCATGGAGGTGGGATTACATCAGGGATCAGCTCTGAGCCCTTTCTTATTTGCAATGATGATGAACAGGTTGACAGACAAGATTAGACAGGAGTCTCCATGGACTATGATGTTTGCTGATGACATTGTGATCTGTAGTGATAGTAGGGAGCAGGCTGGTGAGACCCTGCAGAGGTGAAGATATGCTCTAGAGAGGAGAGGAATGAAGGTCAGTAGGAACAAGACAGAATACATGTGTGTAAATGAGAGGGGGGTCAGTGGAATGGTGAGGATGCAGGAAGTAGAGTTGGCGAAGGTGGATGAGTTTAAATGCTTGGGATCAACAGTACAGAGTAATGGTAATTGTGGAAGAGAGGTGAAGAAGAGAGTGCTGGCAGGGTGGAATGGGTGGAGAAGAGTGTCAGGAGTGATTTGTGACAGACAGGTATCAGCAAGAGTGAAAGGGAAGGTCTATAGGACAGAAGTGAGACCAGCTATGTTATATGGGTTATATGGGAGACACAGCTGGAGGTAGCAGAGTTAAAGATGCTAAGATTTGCACTGGGTGTGACGAGGATGGATAGGTTTAGAAATGAGTACATTAAAGAGTCAGCTCAAGTTGGACAGTTGGGAGACAAAGTCAGAGAGGCGAGATTGCGTTGGTTTGGACATGTGCAGAGGAGAGATGCTGGGTATAATGGGAAAAGGATGCTAAGGATAGAGCTTCCAGGGAAGAGGAAAAGAGGAAGGCCTAAACAAAGGTTTATGGATGTGGTGAGAGAGAACATGCAGGTGATGGGTGTAATAGAACAAGATGCAGAGGACAGAAAGATATGGAAGAAGATGATCCGCTGTGGCAACCCCTAATGGGAGCAGCTGAAAGAAAAAGATTCAAAAGTGTCTGTTCTTCTGATTGTGATGCATCTTCTTTTGGAATCAAAAATACAATGCATTTTATTACTGCATCAATAACAAAATACTTTACAACAGATGGCGATTTGCAAACATTAATGCTGAATGCCCAACAGAGTGTAACTACAGGACACACAGAAACTGGTTTATATGATATATTGTCAGCTGTCCTTGAGTGGGAGGTATCTTCAGGGCTTACTATTTTACCTATAATTCCACTCAGAACTACAGGTTGGCACTGTCGCTTATGCTTTTCCCTTTTAATCTTCAGATCTGCAGCTTGTTGGGATGAGCAATGATGTCATCCTAACTGAAATTCCTACCTCTTCATCCCTGTATGCTTTATAGCAGTGGTCCTCAATCATGGTCCTGGAGGGCAGCAGTGGCTGCAGGTTTTTGCTCCAACCCAATTGCTTAATAAGAAGCATTTATTGCTTAAGTAACACGTCTACTTCACTTTAGTTGTCTCGGTCATTAAGATTTTGAACCCTTTTTCCTTATTTTAGTCTTAAGCAGCTGTATGCTTGGATTTTAATTGCTCCTAATTAGCAATAACATGCAAATGACAAAAGAGACCAGCTTTTCTCCATTTAGCATTTTACCATTTACAACTGTGTGTATTTATCATGCACTATTGGGTTTAATTAAATACTTGGAAGGAAAGTGAAGAGAAAAAAATGAAGGACTGAGAATTACTCATCCATTTTAGCCTTCAAAGCATTTGGATGATATCCTTAGAAAGGGGAAGAAAATCTAGGATATGAGAATTAGCTGACATAGCAGAGTTACAGCACTAACAAAGCCATGAATTAAAATTATTGGCAAACATTGCTTTCTAATTAAGTTAGAACAAAAACCTGCAGCCACTGCGGCCCTCCAGGACTGTGGCTGAGAACCCCTGCTTTATAGGAACCATCTGTCTTGGTTTTGTTCCCTATATATGGTCCCTGCTCTTTCCCTTTCAGTTGCACACCTAATGAACACCATACAGCAGAAACGCTGTGTCTCTGAGAGAAAAAAAAATATTTTGTGAAAGAAAACAGGGGGTGTCTTTTGTTGATAAAGAATGGTTGCCATTGAGCCAGTCTACATTTATACTTGTAAACAAACAGCAAGCATAATACGTGGATTTTTTTATTTAGAATCATCTAAATATCGTACATAATAAACTTTTTTTAGTAGTTTGTGTAAACATAGTATTTTATTAACCAGTCAAGTTTTAATACAATTTTATCAGCCAGTCACCTTTTTATTTCAGAAGTATGGCTATATTATTGTTTTCACTTTTGGCTACGTATAACATTCCAATACATCTTAGTAAAGTTTCTGTTTTAGAAGCTATTCCTTCTGAAGTATACATCTCCTTTCAGCAACTCACATCTATCCACTTTCATAACCTGCTTATCCAGGGCATTGGTGGAAGTTAGCTGAAGCCTTTCCCAGCATTCATTGGGTACCAGATAGGAACAGCACCTGGACAAGTCCTCAACCCATCACAGGGAGAACACACATATATTTTCCAAGAGACTAAATGAAAAAAATAGTGAGGAATATATTCTATCAGATCCTTCCAGGGGATAAAGAATGAACAGATTCTTGTGGCAGTGTAGTGACTGTTCCTTATGAAAAATACTAATTGGGATAACTTTGTTGAAAACAAAAATTTAAAAAAAAAAACACTGCTCTTCCCTACTGAAATATTTATTACCTAATAAGTACCATTAAAATTAATTATTGGTTATCACTCAACAAAAAGATGCAATACAATTTTAAAAAGACATTACAATCGACTGTTCTTTTTAAGAACTTTAACCTGAATCTGTTTTGCAGTTATTCTGGACATGTATCTTTTTAATAAAAATTTTTACTGAAATGCTGCATGTGTAGTCTTTCAAAGCACACTGTCTTGTGTTTTGCGGTAATACTTGTGACACTGGGCACAAATTATATCTTACATGTAAAATAATACATTTATAACTGTAAATGTAACAATTTCTAAATAAATGTTACTAAGAGATCAAGAGGTTTGGTAGATTAACTGCAACAACTACTAATCATAAATCTATAAATACGAGTCAGTATTTACTTTAAAATATCTGCATGTAAAAAATACCATACAAAATTGATTTATGTACGTTCGGCATCTACAATTCAGTTAAGCTTGCGTCCAAGTGAAAGCAGTTTTGTTAAAATTGAAGAAAGCTGAAGAAGGTATAGATGTAAATGGTAGACCAAAACACCACATATATATATATACATACATACATAAATACGTACATACATATATGTCTGTGGGAACAATAAAGTAAAATAAAATAAACTAACAACACCATTTCCCCGTTGAACACGCTTCTATTTCGTTATTAAACCGCAATTGTAAAATCTCGCGACGGCCGTTGAAACTCACGAGACGCGTGGCTTCATTGGAGGCGCTGTCATTACCCGATCTGCGTGCCTACCCGATTTGCGCGCGACAGGCGCAAAACCAGCCGTTTACTTCAGTTCCGGGTACTTTATTCCAGTCATATGACTTATTCAGAGCAGATCCCTGCACGTGATCTTATGGGGCTTGATTCCGCCCTTTTCGCTTTACTTCCTGGTTTCTGTTACTGCTGTAAATTGTGTTATAGCGAGTATTTCCCTACTCGTGTGACTGTATAATCAATGTGCAAGTGAGCAAATCGAGTCGAACATCAGAAGTTGCATGGAATCAGTGTAGAGAGCAAGAGCTTAGTCACACCTAACAGCCTCGCAAGTCATCGCTGCATCGTGCCGTTCTGAGTGGTTCGTCTATAGCGTCTGGAGCTGATTTCTGGAGGTAATTACTTTTACCTATATGCTGAATCCTTCTTTTTGGTTATTCGCATAACGCTAAGGCCTTTGTCAGTAGTACTGAAAAAAAGGCAATACTGGCTAATACTGGATAATTAAAATGTTATCAATTTCCATTTTTTCCCTCCAGATGGCAAGGAAGTGGTTGTATGTCATTAAAGATCCTCTTTGGTTTGAGTGCTACACCAGTTCACAATGATGGAATAAAGTGGCTATGCTTTTGTTGTTTTTCAGGGTGGCATTTTGGAATTAGTTGCCCATTTTCCTCTTGAGCATATGCTATTTGACAGTGTATTTGGTAAATAAAAATGATCACTATTTCGTTTCGTATTTGTTTCCCAACTTTTAAGCAGACATGACGTAATCCTGCTTTAATATTTAATTTCGCCATTATTTGTTAGTTTAATGAATGTTTAGTCTACACGAACAATGTAGATCAGCGGGTTTTTTTGTGATTCCAGTGGGGAATATACCACTGTCAACTTTAGAACAATACATGCTGCTGCTCTGAAAGGAGGGAAAATATCCATGTTCTTTCCCATGGAGATAAAAGCCTGGAACTAGACTGGATTTTTCCATTAATAAAGAATGCAAGTTAATAAAGCCTTAGTCTTTATAATGTTATTTTCATTGGATCATGTTAAAACTCTCGACTTGCTAGTGGTTTAGTGATAAAGTCCATTCATTTTCTGTACTTGATAATTTCAGTTCTGCGTTGCATGGAGTTGAATAGATCATTGGTGGACTAACACTCTCTCTTGTGTTTTTTTTTCTTTGCATCCTTATGTTTTAGGGATGAGGCATCAGCCCCTAACAATCAGTTGGTAAATTAATGTCCATAAAAGTATATGCATACAGGCTAGCAAAGCATTCTGCCGTGCTTCTCACTGGTCAGAAACTGCTTTAGTTACATATTTTTCTCCTTAAGTAGTTTTGGTCAAATGACAGTTATAAAAATTGTTATTTGAAAAGGCAAAAGCCCTGCAAACCTTATTGACAGGGACATCTGTTAATTTTTTGAAGTTTACTTTTTCAAACTTGGCATCCAAACATTAGTGCTGTCTTTTAGGCTGCATGTGTAACTCTGTGATTAAAATATTAGTTAACCATGTGTGATCCCAAGGTGCAATGGGATTTCATTTAACTTATAATCATATTGTTGTCAATGGTGTGCATGGTTCCACTGGCCCAAAGAATTATTGATCCTCTTGGTAAAGATAAAAATAAAAAATAGTAAAATATAAACGGCTCATATAATGAGCTATAAATTATAACCAAACAACACAGAAAAACACAGGCATTTATTTTAATAAAGCAGGCAAATGATCTTAAATACTTTTATCTATAATCGCATTTTTACTATAACTGTCGAATAGCATCAAAGTATGTGCAATAAACTGAGAAAGTCTTTACACAGCATGTAACCTGTGTATGAAAAATGGCAAAGAAGATGCTAACTTCACACCCACCACTGTTTCCATGGTTTTGAATGTATTTTTCTACTAATATTTCTTTTAAAATATTTTATTACATTCATTGCTGTATTTGTGACTATCATTTTCTTTTGACTTGTAAGTGCTTTCCCTTCCTTATGGTAACTGAGAGAAAGTGTTTCTCATATGTTATCTGTTTAATGTTCTTTTAAAATTAGGTGACCAAAATGGTATTCAAGAGTATTGTGTTACGCTTAAATAGGCCAGATTTCATTCTGTTTGATGAAAAAAAGTTAAGTAATTTTGACCCCAGTATTTTTCAAAGACACTGGAAACATATCTAGAAAAATATTCTGTTAATTTAAAAACATTTACTCTGATGATTATCAAAAATGTATGTGTTCACAATTTTTTTTACTTAACTCCTCCATAGAGTTGGAGATAGTTTTAGTGTACTTTTAATTTTTCAGCTTGGAATTAAATTTCATCTTTTTTAATTCTTATATGCATGTGTCTTTTTTTTTCTTCCTTCATGTAGATTATCAGGTTGATATCAGAGAGTTAGACACTCATTTGTCAGTATTTAATAGCCATGAATGTGAGATGTGCAAGTGTATGGCCACTGTTGTGTATGCTGTTTCTAAGCAAAGGTGGGCAGGCTGACATTTCAACCAAAAACTGCAAGCTATCTGGAGGTGATGGCACACCATCTGTGATGGAACAAAACCTGCTGGCTAAGTTGGAGCCATTGACAAAATTCAAGTGAGTATAAAGAAAATTTGCTTTATGTGTACATTAAATACTGTATTGTGGTTACGTTTCTGACTAATCTGTCTTAATATCATATTAATGACTGATATTTGTTGTTCTCTGTTTAGTTTTACAACACAAGAAAATGAAAATGAAAATCAAAAGTTCACTTACTGTTTTCGAGTCTGTGGTCAAGCAGGAAACATAACCAATGGAGGTCTGGTACAGCTTGATGGAAAAATGCAGGAGACTGTTGTGGGCCGCTACAATAGCACACAAGTCATCGGTGGCAGTGAGTCATTGTTGGGGAGGACCATATCACTGGCTTGTGGTTGAAAAGTTAATGGTCAACAAAAGAAAGTGTAGGGACAAAAATGTTATAAAGTACCATGTACACTGAAGTCAGTATGTTAACAACATTTACACTGTATGTATTGTCAAAAATTTAGTTTAGAAATGTTTCTTAAATGGTTGAATGAGACAAGAAGATAAGTATCATTTACAAGAGTAAAAAAAAGGCAAAAGTATAAATTGATAACTAGAAAGATGCAATATGTAGTGCTTTACTTACTTATGTTTCTTTTAGGTGACTGGATAATGCTAATTTATAATGAGGGGGACAAATATGATAATCACTGTAACAAGGAAAGTCGTAAAGCCATTGTAATGATTTCCTGTAATCGCAAGACAGTACAGGTAATGAAGAATTCATGTACACTTGTTAGTGTTTTCTTGTAATACTGACAAAACCCAGTTAAGCTTGCTTATGCATGCTGTTTTGATTACGATATGAATATTATCATTAAAGTATGCTTGCTGCATTCAAATAATGCATACACCATATAATTATATGTAACTAAATGTTTTAGTAGAAGGTATAAGTAAGCTTGCAATGAATGATCTAAAATGGTGAAAAGGTAAATAGTAAACTGCCAGAGTTTTAAATTTTAAAGTTTAGGTTAACAAAAAAAAAAAAAAATCAGATTACAAATGGGCCTTCTTCGAGGGAACAACTAATAGGTTACAACCTACAGATGTTCTGTAGCAATTAAAGTAAATTAAGCCTTGCAAGTTGAAGTAAACAACAGGTTTCCCAACTTCTGTGGGAACTTTCTCTCTCTTCAATATGAAATGAAAATATGAGATTAAAAATATTTCATGACCACCACTACAAAGTAGTGATCATGGGGTAAGTAATATATTTTTAAAAAAAAATCACTTTTGGGTGTGTTTTTTTCTTTTCTCTTTAATTAACAAAGAACGTGAAAGACAATTATTTCTGTAGCAGCCGTTT
This sequence comes from Polypterus senegalus, assembly GCF_016835505.1. Classification (NCBI taxonomy): domain Eukaryota; kingdom Metazoa; phylum Chordata; class Cladistia; order Polypteriformes; family Polypteridae; genus Polypterus; species Polypterus senegalus. The sequence goes on from NC_053162.1 coordinate 124,407,472, forward strand.
TCATGATATACACAGAAAATGCTGTGGCAACACCAAATATCTTGTACAGTTTATCAATATTTAATATAGAATTTATGTGGATACATTTTTAAAATTACATGTTTAGTTTAGAACTGCTAAGTTACATTTTGTATCTGACTATGTTTGAAATGGAGTTGTGATTCTCATTACTGGCAGCATTTTTTTCATTTTTCTTTTTCTTTCACCTTTACAGTCTGATTTCACTGTTGTTGTTGAAGAACGCAACCGTCCCAGCGATTGCTTTTATTTGTTTGAACTGGAGTCCAATGCAGTATGCCCTACAGAGGTTCACCAGCTGAGTGCTGGTTCCATCCTCCTGATAGTGTAAGAATAGGCATTTTAATAACAGGATTTGGGAGGTGAATTATTTGATTTGGATGCAAGTCATTGGCCAGTTGGAGAAAAAAAATAAAACAAAGATCGTAATCATTAGCATAAAATACTGATGCCATCCACACTTCAGAAAGTAACTTAGATTTTATACATGGAAAAAAATCTTTTTTAAACGGTTTCATAGTTTATTAAATTGTAACAAATTGAAGTACTGTATGTGTTTAAAGATTTGTTGAATTAAAATATTCAGAAACAAGCTAATGAAAAATTCACAGAACTTAAAGGTCTGTCCTTTGTATTAGAAATGTCACAGCCATCTCTGTTTGAAACATTCATAATGCAAAAATGAAATATTCTGACCTCTAATGTTGCTTTTTTAAGCACTTACTTGCCAAGGAGTTTGATAAAGCTGATGAATTACACACTGCATAATGTACTATTGACATCTTACTTAAATTTAACAGATGATAACGAGTGAACTTTGATATAAATAAAGTAAAATAAACAACGGCCATTGATTATGATATAAGTGAAATATAACTGAAATTCTAACAAATGTGGCATTTACATTGCTGTCTAGGATGATTATATGTTTGAATGTTTAGCTCCTGTTCAAAAGGCACATGTTAAAAATAAGCGAATATTGCTAAAATTGTATTATACCTGTTTTAGATGTGTTTACATTTGTGCAGATACACATTTATGTACAGCAGTATTTCCTTAATTTTCTTGTTTTTGTAGCTTCTCCTCCTGTCTAATTCTATACATAATTGGAGGCTTCCTATATCAGCGATTAGTTGTGGGGGCAAAGGGGATGGAACAGTTTCCAAACTATTCATTCTGGCAGGATCTGGGTAACCTAACAGCTGTAAGTAATCGGCTTAATTCTCAGGTTCTGAAGAACACAATTTTTTGTGTAGTTGGTTGGATCATTTAAGAGATTTTAAGACATTCTTTCTGTAATGTTTATGTTTTTCTTATTTAAACATCTCTATCAGGGCCATTTACATCACAACTTTTGAAATCTCCCTCCTAATATTCTAGTTAGTTAACAGGCCGGTAAAATCAAATGCGTTATGATTTTTCTGGAAAAGTTTGTTTGTAGCAGTTACCTATGTTTTATTGTCTCCATAAATTGGTGCAATATATGTTTTATCTTGTTTGGGGGTTTGGAGAGAATGCTTTGTTCATATAGTGTCTAAAGCATATTGGACTTGATTTCTACCATCTATCAGCCGACATAACCACACCTATGATACTGTTTGCAGTTGTGCATGTCATTTGGTCAAATATATTCTTATGCTTATTCAGCAATGATATATCTCAAAACAGGCTGTTGTTTTAAATATTACTGCACAAGACGTGGAACAGCGTGGGAATGTAAACTGTGTATACAACAGGGATGTCAAAACAACCTGTACTTTCGGTAACAGTTAATACCACCACTTAAAATACGTAACAGTACTAGTGTGTTTTCCCGCCCCCAGTATCGGTAGTACCGAATGACAGTCAGAAATGCACATAGGTGTGAATGCACCTAGACTGATTACTCCAGAGGGCAAAGTAATAAGAAGGGAAAACGTGATTAAGAATGACTCCTGGTGATGGTGAAACAGCACCACATCAACACATGTCAAAAAGAAAAATATAAGTCATGTCTGGAAATACTTTGTCTTCAAGACAGGAGAATTTCAGTGTGTGTGACTATGGGAATCAGGCCTGTTATTTTTAAAAAAGCCAAACCACAAAAGCAGGCTTTGTTTATTATGACATTTATCTAGTTACAGAGTGAATTCATAAATAGATTTCATGCATGCTTTGCAAGCGCAATGCTGTGATTGATCACATTTAGTTTTTTAATGTTTAAATTGTAGTTTTCATGATTCTTTAAGAAGAGATAAAATGATGGCATGATGGATAGCTTTTTAATGCTGTGTCCTTTACAGACCTTAAAAAGGAACAGAAGCTTTGTATTCAGCCAAACATGTCAATGGTTGTACATTAAAGCATCCATCCATTTTCTAATTGCTTTATATAGTTCGTGGTCGCAAGGGAAATGTTACATGCACCATGCACTGTTATGCCTATAGTACTGTGCTCCCTGGCAGTGCAAAAAGCTGTAGTGAGTAAAAGTTGAGGTAAGTTTCTAAACCAAGTGGCTAGTTGTCTTGCCTATACTGGCAATGAAATGAGCGACTCCATTTGCTGACATCAAAATAAAATGTATTTAGTTCTTCGAAGCAAAAAACACTGCAGTTATGCCAATAAGCATGATGGTAAAAACAACATACTTTATTGGATATGCAAACACTAAAATTTTGACATTAGTTTGGCTTTTGAAGCCAAACTAATGTGTATTTATATAATCCCCAAAATATAACAAATGTAGTGAAAGCACATATGTCATATATTTGAAAGCTGTGTTGGTGGGGGTAATGCAGTCTATCAGTTAAACTGCTGGCACAGTTAATATTCTATTTCTGGACTAATATAAAGGCTAAGCAATAACAAAAGTCTGATCGGTCATATAAGGTGCTTTGAAAACCGCACAACAAAGTGTGTTTTGCAGGGCTTCACCAACAATGGATTAATGTAAAGCTGACAAGTTTGAGTTTACACAGGAAATTAAAGTATGGCCAAATGTTAAAAAAATGTACATATAAAAAGGTGGGACAGTATTTTTCAGTTAATGTAGAGAAAATTTTGGGGAAAAAAATGTGAAATGTGCACTTGGTAAAATAAGTTAGCATATTTTGATATCATCTTTTATAAATCCTATGCTGAAATTGATGCTTTTATGGTTTCTGAAATTGTTAAATGTTAACATAATATGTATAAAAGGAAGAGTTCAGTAATTTATTGTGGATTATTGATATTAAATATTTAATGTCATTTTTACTTGGTAGAAAGATAAAATATGATAAAAAAAATTGTATATCTGTATTTGATATTTTAAATTTAGAATTAAATTTGGTGATACAAATTTCCTTTAAATATATCTTTTCTGAAATCTTCAGTATGTCTTTAATTCCCTGTAAGAATTGTTACCTTAAACTACAGTACTACAGTGCCTTAATCAAACTTGCTTGTAAATTTTCTCTTAATTAATTTTCTTGTGCTTCAAGGTCCTCAGTCGAGGTTACTTGTAGCTTTTAATATTGCATTTCTAATTTGTATTTCTTGTAGGATGGCTGTGACTTTATCTGCCGTTCTAGAACTCAGAATGCCCCTCCCACATATAGAGGAGTAGCATCTGAACCGCTGGGGGGTGAAGAAGTAGAGGAGAGGGATGACCACCTACTGCCTATGTGATTAAATGTACATTGTCATGGTGTGCAAAGAAAAACATGGATTACTCCCAGTGTTCTTCTTCTGAGCCTGTTGGAATCAGTATCCAAATAGCTAACAAATGGCCGGGAAATTGTTCGGTTGCCATTCATGCAACCTGCCTGTGATATTACCAAAAAAAAGAAAAAGTGCAAACCTCTTCCCTCTTACCCTCACATGGAATTAATTTCCTTGAAATTTTGTTTAACTGCTTTTCTTTGGGTCAGTTTAACAAAGATCAGTTATTTAATAACAGACAATGGCACATAATGCTCATTGAAGTTTTCTGAACAGAACATATAAGAAAAAAATAAAAGGGGTTCTTGTCTGAATTCAGACCAATAAAACCCCCAGGTTTACTTGTGTTAATCCTCACTAAACATCTGTACCCAGGACATAAAATATCTTTCCTGGATGGGAATTTGAATCATTTGGTTGTTGTGTATTGTGCTTTTTTTTTTCTTAAAAATAAATAATCCAATTATTGCTTTCCTCTAGTTTCTGGAAAAATGTTGTCTTTCAGCAGTCTTATCTATTGTAAATCATTATTCTCTTTTTCCACAATGCTTTGCTCTTCCAAAATATGTTGCAATAATTGAAAAGACCTTTTCTTTGTTTAGTAGGTTGACTGAGGTTTTCTGGTAATAATTGTGGTACAAGAATGTGATTACTCTGGCTTACTTTAAGAGAGCCAAGAAAATGTGTGCTGTATCTGGCAATTGCTTTGAAATGTAAAAAAAGTAAATCAGTAACTGGTCCTTTCTTTTATTTGAATCCTTAATATTTTATAAACAGGTCAATTTTTTTTTTATAAACCAAAGCAACCTGTGCACATGTGATGTGAAAATTATTTTTTTTTTAATCTTATTTTAATTTCATAGTGATCCAACAAAATTAAGAGCCAGATTTCTGGTTGACTGTAGATAGCTATAAAGCATTTTTTTCTTGTAATCTAAATTACCAGAAATATATGTTCATTTTTAAATATTTTGTGTATGTTTAAAGCAATATAATATAAAATGGGAGAAAGTGAGCTGTCTACTATGTCCACTGCTTTAAGAGTTTTTTCAATTTATGTTGTGTATATGTGGATAAATTGTAACTTCTATTTAAGTTTCAACTTTCAGGAAACTGAATGTACTTAGTGCTGCAGTACAAATCCAAGTGAGCTACTACTGAAGCCTTTTACCTTCAAGCTTAAGTTGTGTATGTATAGATATTTTATTAAAAAAATACTTTGTAAAAAAACTAGTCAGTCTTGCAGGACAAGTCTTCTATAGTACAATTACATGCCTCTTTTTTTTTGTTCTGGGGTTTTGCCATTTGTTCTTTAAAAATGCATTTGAATTTGTTTTACCAGTCGAAAAAGTAATAATAATAAATGAGAAAATACACTATTTTTTTTCTCAGTTTTATGTGAACTTTGAATAGTTGGTGTCAGCAGAAATTCAGACCTTCTCCAAATATGGTTCTAAACAAACTAGCCAAACTTCATAGTGCAGCCCAAGATTAAGAGATTCATGTTATCCCATAAAGGACTTCTGAACATTTTTCCAGTGAAACAAAGAATATGTTCATCTGTTATCAGGATCTTAGTTATGCAGAAGATAAGTTAATCTACCTCTGCTCTTGTATCATGAGAGCTTAGAATAACAAATTTATGTCAGAGGTGTTTGTACAAGCATAAAACTGCAATTACTTAATCTAGCAAAATCATCTCTCTCGGTATATACTAATGTTGCAGCTTGGTATTGTTGGTCTAATTCTCTTACATCTTGGAACTGATCAGACATATCATTAACTTCAACTAGTACTTGGCTATTTTTGTAGAAACCACAATTAGGATCAGGTATGGTTGTATTTACTTTAGGTAAGCAAATGGGCATGCTACTGTGCATAGCAGTGCTGTTCTGTTTCTTTGCTACTGTAAAGCCTGTGTGAGAAAGCAGACCACAACTTGATTGAAAAAGAAATGCCATGAGGAAAGTAAGTTCCCCTCATCACCATCCATCAGTCATCCAGTCACCAGTAAGACCAATGACTGAGTACCATTTACTAATCCCAGAGCCAAATGCTTCTTTGATCCTCCATGCCTAGGATTCAGAAAGAATCAGATTAGAGAAAGATCATTTCCAAGAAGCAACACAAATTAAAGAGACTTATAATTATACTGACTTATAACACGAAAAACTGTTGGGTTGGATTAATAGAGAGCACATTAAGATTGAAAACAATAGTGAGACATTATTTGTGATAAAAGGCAGACAGAGGGACAGAGCAAAATTGAGTAAAGTTTAAAAAATTTAGGGAGCAGAAGTTAGAAAAAGGATCAGGATAAACTTACTGCAAAATTGTTGAGAGGGTTAAGGTGTAAGTGACGGAATAAACTAACCAGAGTTAAACAGAAGCTGCATCAGTCTTAAAGGAGGCAAAGGGAAGAATGTGTTGGGGCAGCTCCAGATGGGTCTTAAAGTGTAGTCCTAATGATATAATTCCAAGTCTGGATGAGAAACTCCCATATAAGACCAATCTCGTACTTAATAATATACTTAATGAAAGGTTTTTTGCCCTTTCAAAGATATTGGAGAACATCTTTCATTTACATTATATTTTTTAAGGTCAAATTGACAAGAAACAAGTGAAAATAAATTGCTTTAATAAATCTGAAGGAACAGTGTATCAGTTAGGCTTAAATAAATTCTTTATGCAGCAAATGTCAGTACATTCAATGTATTTCCCTGAAAAAAAATGCATATAATATACTGTATATGCATACAATTTAGAAATTGTGGCATATTCTTACTATGTTTCCAGGGAGATGTAATATGGTACAGATTACCTTATAAATACTACAAGGTCAGAAGTTTGAAAGCTTTAGAGACTAAATTCACTGTAAACCGTTTTTGCATTGTTAAAAATAACTGAACATTAACTACATAAAAAGTGTAAGATTGTAATATAAATTAACTTAAATAGCTAAAATCAGTTAGTGTTATCAGCTGTCAAACCTTTTGACTTAATAAAGTGTCAATAATACCTGACAATTTGACCAAGAATTAACAGCTGAGTTTACTAAACTTTTTTTCACCCTAGCATGAGACTAACCTTCATATTTTCTTATTAAGAAAGGAGATTAAATGTTAACCATGCTTAGGGCCCTATGTGATGAAGAATGAAGTGTTTTTTTACTTGTGGCTTGTTCTTCCACCATCATTTTAATATATAACTGGAAAAGTGATTGAAGCATTAGCTTTCAAAACCTGAAGCTAAACCAAGTGATTCAATGACTTCTGAAAATTGCAATCTGTCACTCTTACTTGCAATAATAAACCTTTTTGTCTCTTTCATGGTTTCATGCTATTTAATCCTAAGCAGTTTACAATTCTAGTGTGTGTCTGTAGATGATGATGTTTACAGACATGGTCCTTGAAGACTGCAGTTGTTTTCACTACAATCAAGGCTACGTTCACATTAACAAAAAAGTCAATTATGATTTTTTTTGCTCAGATCGAATTTGTCTGTCTTGACAGTTCAAATTCATAAATACAAGTGGCTTCTGGTTAATGCTGCATTTCATTTACCACTGATGTCAGACCTTTAAATGATATCACACCCAAGTTGACTGCATTCCAGTCAAACATTCAGAAAACCAATTTGGAAAAGAAGGCAAAAAAAAAAAAAAGCCAGCTAACTAGCTTTTGATGTTTTTGCATCTATTATTGGCACTGTTGCACCAAGAGATGTGTGGGTAAGAGAAAGGAGCCAGCAATACTGGGAATGTGACTTGTCACAACTATGGCTCTCCTCCTTTGTCGTTTTGCCATGCTTCTGGAGCTGGCTGATTATGGCAGTGCTCCACTTGTGCATTTAGGCAAAAAAACCACATGCATTCCAATCTGTCCATTCTCATTCATGTTATATAGCCATAACTTGGATTTGTATCTGATTCAGGACTACGTAGGAAGGTGACTCAAATCTGATATGAAAAGATCATATTTTTGTGTCCACACAGCCCTAAAACTATCAGATATGTATCACAGTGAGGCAAAAACTGGATTTGAATCGCTTCAGCCTGTTAATGTGAACATACCCTATGTTTAGTTAATTATCTTATATATTAATGTCTATGCGTGGAAGTGTGTGTGTCTCTGTCTGTCTGGGCCGGAAGTGAGAGGTGGAGCTGCGGTAAGGGCTCCACCTCTGAGGAAACAGAAAACTCACTTAGCCACTAATAATAAGTTAGGCCAGCATGTCAGCAAAACGAAAGATCTGAAGAAAGACAGTCATTAGCCGCTAATATCGGCAAAAAGGTATCCCTTTCACTTTTCCTCCTGCCACTAATACAAAAGCGATGCTAGCACGCTGGCAGAACTAATCCTCCTAAGAGAGAGATGCCCAGAGTAGTTCCTTTCAATTACCTGACATATCTATATTTCAGGTTTTTTTTTTTTTCTGTTTCAATAGTTTCTAGGACCCCAGGCTTTTTACAGCACGGGCTTACATGGCTAGTGTGATATAAACCCTCCAAGTACATGAGCATGGACAGAAATCTGCTTTACTGTTCTTTTTTCAGAGTGGAAAACACACTGTCAATTATCAAGAGAAGTCTTCATAGTAAAGACTCGGAAACATACAATCTTTTTTTTTGTTTTTTTTTTTCTAAATGGAGACAATCACCCCATGCTACACTGAATTGGCCTGTTAGCTCACAATATCCAGTGTTTTCAGAATTTCTTGTTAGATATCATTTAGCTCTGCGATCTTAATATTATGGAGCTTTTTATTGCTGGAGTCATGTGGGTTGCCCTAACCCATTTGCATGCTTTGTGCAGATGTGGAAAAAGTTTGATTGTGTACCCTTGGTATTTTTGCAGAACTTGTTGTAAGGATATGGGTTTCCGGGACTGCTACATTGTGCCACTCAGGATATCTGATTTAAAAACATAAGGATTGCATTTCTGAAGTTTGCAGATGGCATTGGTGTCTGGTGTGACCTGGAATGATTTATACTGTAATTGTGATGAGGGCAAGATGAAACATTGCACCTCCAATTCTGAAATCGTGTTTCTCTCACAGAAACAAAATATCATATTCCAAGGGTGAGAAGCTGCTCGAAGTAGAGAAATCCAATTACCTTAGAGTCTTATTTATGAGGGAGGGTAGAGGCTATCTTGAAATTGACCAATGTGTCTGCCCAGTGACATCAGTTTTTCTAAAATGGTACCAGATGATGGTGCTGAAATAGGAGCAGTGTTTAAACTTGTCAGTCTTCATCCCCATCCTCACCCCTGATCATGAAGTCCGAGTAGTGACTGAAAATACATGCAGCCAAAATGCTCACTTGGGGTTTCTGTGCACCATGGCTAGGCTCATTCTCCTGTGCATGGTGAGGGGTCCAGCAATACAAGCTGGCCTCTGAGTGGAGGTACTACTTCTCTGGATTGACAGGAGGCTACAGAGGTAGTTTGAGCATATTATTATGTCACCTGGTCACTCTCCATGGGAGATTTACTAGGTTTAGTAAACTTGAAGAAGATTGTGTGATGATCCAAATTGGTTCCAGCTGCCATAACTTCTTTGAACCTGGAACAGCCGATAGACATGACTGGGCTGAGCCAGGCAAATGAGGACATAAACAGTAAGGTGCAAAAACTGAAAAGTTATTTTATTTTCAAACAAAGTGTCCAAAGTGCCACCTTTGTAGTAAATTATTTATAAAAACAGTGTGCGTAATGGTTAAAAGAGAGAAGGTGGGAGCATGCACAGATCCCAAATTAGGACCCAAGAGCAGCCATGTGATGGGTGACACCTTAGCACCACACTAGTTCAGATGGTGTGGAACAGTGTGAGGTTTTCATAGTGGCTGGAGTGCCAATCCTGCCACCGACCCCTAGCTTTTCCATGCAACAAGAAGGACCTTCTTGATGTAGGTTAACATCATACCCAGGATAAGGCAATTGCAGGTTAAGGGCCTTGTTCATGGGCCCAACGGAGTGGAATCACTTCTGGCATTTGAGGGATTAAAGCCGGCAACCTTCCGATTACCGGTGCAGATTCCTAGCCTCAGAGCCACCACTCTGCCTGAAGTGGTTAAAAACTCTATAATAAATGAGTAATAAAATTGAGTTAATAATCACTAGCAGGAGCTGCCCTTCCTTTTATATATATATATATATTACTGTTAACAAATAAAAGGAAACGCTCAATCATCACAGTCTTTTTAAGTTAATTAAGCTTCAGGGATATCAATCTATGTAGTTGGAAAGCATAAACAATTGTAAATCAACTTCACCTGCTTGGGTGCAAATGAAAATGACTGCAGATGCACTGAAGAGGCAACAGCAATACTACCCTCAAAAAGGGAATTGTTTTGTAGACGGTGGACACTGACAATTGCTCTGTCCTTATCCTTCCTGACTGATTCTTCAGCAGTTTTGCTATTGTCCTTGTCACTACTGGTAGCATGAGGTAATACCTGCAGCCAATTCAGATTGCATAGGTAGACCAGCTCCTATCTATCTATCTATCTACAGTCATATGAAAAAGTATGGGAACCCCTCTCAGCCTGCATAATAATTTACTTGCAATAAAAAAGATAACAGTGGTATGTCTTTCATTTCCTAGGAACTTCTGAGAACTGGGGTGTTTTCCAAACACTGATTTTTAGTGAAGCAGTATTTAGTTTTATGAAATTAAGTCAAATGTGAAAAAGTGACTGTGCAAAAATGTGGGTACCCTTGTAATTTTGCTGATTTGAATGCATGTAACTGCTCAGTACGGATTACTTGCAACACCAAATTGGTTGGATTAACTCATTAAGCCTTGAACTTCATAGACAGGTGTGTCCAATCATAATAAAAGGTATTTAAGGTGGTCAATTGCAAGTTGTGCTTCTGTTTGACTCTCCTCTGAATAGTGACAGCATGGGATCCTCAAAGCAACTCTCAAAAGATCTGAAAACAAAGATTGTTCGGTATCATGGTTTAGGAGAAGGGCTTTCACCTGTAAGGAATGTAATCAGGAGATGGAAGGCCACAGGCACAGCTGCTGATAAACCCAGGTCAGACAGGCCAAGAAAAATACAGGGGCGGCATATGCGCAGGATTGTGAGAATGGTTACAGACAACCCACAGATCACCTCCAAAGACCTGCAAGAACATCTTGCTGCAGATGGTGTATCTGTACATCATTCTACAATTCAGTGCAATTTGCACAAAGAACATCTGTATGGCAGGGTGATGAGAAAGAAGCCCTTTCTGCACTCGCATCACAAACAGAGTTGCTTGTTCTATGCAAATGCTCATTTAGACAAGCCAGATTCATTTTGGAACAAAGTGCTTTGAAATGATGAGACAAAAATTGAGTTATTTGGTCATAGCAAAAAGTGATTTGCATGGAAAATTAATGATATTAGAAATAACATAGTATATCCCTCCAACACTAAGGATCCTCCTAAACCCCAGCATCCTGTTATAAACAAATTAAACTCTTTCACTAGGATAGATTTACCTGATTTACAAAAAATAATCTCTCAATTAAAATCCTCCACCTGCATCCTTGATCCAATACCAACAAGATTTTTCAAAGAAGTATCAGGCGTGCTAATTGATAATGTTCTGGACATAGTAAATTCGTCATTAGATACGGGGGTCTTCCCAGACTGTCTTAAGACTGCTGTAGTTAAGCCCCTTCTTAAGAAACATAATCTTGACCCCTCGGCTCTTGAAAATTTTAGACCTATCTCTAACCTGCCTTTCTTAAGTAAAGTTCTGGAGAAGGCAGTCATTATGCAGTTAAATGACCACCTCAATAAACATGCTATCTATACTAATAAAAGGCAAAGCCCTCACATACTCACTCACTGACTCACTCACTCACTGACTCATCACTAATTCTCCAACTTCCCGTGTAGGTAGAAGGCTGAAATTTGGCAGGCTCATTCCTTACAGCTTACTTACAAAAGTTGGGCAGGTTTCATTTCGAAATTCTACGCCTAATGGTCATAACTGGAAGGTATTTTTCTCCATTAACTGTAATGGAGTTGAGCTGGAATGACGTGGGGGGGCGGAGTTTCATGTGACATCATCACGCCTCCCACGTAATCACGTGAACTGATTGTCAACGCAGTGCGTAGAAAACCAGGAAGACCTCCAAAAAGCGCTTAAGAAAACATGCATTATATAATTGAGAAGGCAGCGAAAAACAATAAGAAGCGAGCGAGTGACATATACTACCATATTCATGAGTGTTGCTGCCTCGGAAAGAAAGAAAGGTGTAAACCTAAACTTTAAATTAAGTTCATAGACAGGCTACGCTGGCGTTTCACATGCCCACAGATAATGCGGGATACAAGTTTAATGAGAGGACGCAGGATATAAACGAGAGTTTTGATCACTTTGTAACTAAGTTAAAATTGTAGGTGAAGGGGTGTGCTTATGCAAATTCCGAGACTGTGTTTGTGGGGATTGACAGTTAAGGCGGTGGGGAGTCACGTCATCATCTCCCTCCCATTCATCTAATTTCGGTCTGAGCTGAGCTCGCGCTAATGCCGTCTTCGAAGCAACTTGTCAGACTGCCACCAAATACTCACAGAAAAATCCACAAGTTAATACACACGCTATCTCTCGAGTTTCTCCACACTGAATCCTCCAGGCACTACTTACAAAAGGTCACATTGACAATCGTGTTACGTTATTTTTAAAATCTTTCCTTTTCTTAGCACAAGCACAGCTGAGAAGCTTCGATGCATGTGCTCCATAAGCGTTAAAAATAATGCATTTAATCACACTTTGCATTACAAGCAAAGGGAGCTTTTGTCAATGCATGATTTCCTGGTACACGATTACATTGATCAGCATCCCGATTCATTTTACCCTCGCACCACCTTAGTTTGAGAAGAAGTCTGAAAAATATGAGGTTAACACAGAAAAACATCACCAATTCAAGCTTTATGAATAATCGATTCGCCATCAATAATTGTTTTGGTAAAGCCATCCTCCTTCCATTTTATAATTTTTCCGCCAATAGCCATGATTAAATGAGCGGTAAATAAAGTAAGAGCAAAGCGAGGGTGACTTATTTAGGCAGGCATATATATGACAGCAACACTCATGACAATGTCAATCATGTTACGTTATTATTAAAATGTTTCCTTTTCTTTTCATTACTTCTTTAACACACTACTTCTCCGCTGAGGCGGGATTTTGCTATATATATATAATATATGAATGACCTCCAAAGAGCGCTGAGACTTTTGATATCATGAGCGTGTCTGCAAAACTGTGGTCTCCTGCCCAGCAAAAGTCGAGCAGCCAGCGCGCATAGCTGTGCCGGCCTTTGAGACACTGACTGCGCTTCTGCCTTAAGTCAAAGTGAGCACTTTTAATTTTTTTCATCCTCCCCCTGCGCTATAGCCCAGACAAGTGCAAACACGGGACCCCTTTTCTACACCACGGAAAAATAATATTAAGGCGATTCACACTTTCTTTTGCACGTATACGATTATGAGGTCATCACCTCGGATTATGAAGACACGCACACGAGTGGAGGACTGACAGTGCCATCACAGCTGATTAATGGCAGGGGCGGCTCACCAGTCTACACAAGACCCACGCGACTGTCCCCAAAAGGCGATCATAACGTCAGCGAACACATCTCTCTATACTATATAAAAGAAAAAGGCAACTTTCCTTTCTTTACACCTTTTATCCCAAACCAAAGCCTTTCTCTCTTAACAGTGCAGAGGACACAAAACTAATTTTCTTTAAATGCCGGTAAGGCACATTACCAGAGGCACAAATTTGAGCGTTCACATAGAAAATGTAATTTCTATACCACAGCCGTCGTGTAGCGCCTTTCAAAAGGGATCTACTACCGAGAGATGATCCATATATATTTTAGCTGCTGTTAGTTACTTACCTGTTGTGTTACACAGTCTTTAAAATGTAGTTTACCCACAACCACTCCAGTAGGGCTCAATGTACCTGTACTTCTTAAAACGTTAATGTTTTACTGTTTAATAACTTATAGACTATATTTTATTATTTTTCCCTTGCACTCAGTGACCAAAGCTATACACACACATATAGACACATACAAACAAGTATATATATGTGTATATATATGTATGTATGTGTGTATATATATATATATACACACACACACACCCCTATCTACATTATATATATATATATATATATATATATATTGTGAACGCTGGCCCGGACACACACAGACGGACAACATATTTTGCCCAACACACTGTTTATTTACACTTATTTACAATATGAAAGTCCAGTGCACACTCACACGACCCCAGTGCCTCTGCACCGATTTCCCCAAAGTCCAGGGCCCACAGTCCTTGTGCCTTCCTGGCCGCCTCCCGTCCTCTCTCTCCAGCTCAGTCCTGCTGCCTCCCGACATCCACCGCTGACTGAAGGGAGGCGGCCCCTTTTATGGGGAGCCGGATGGGCTCCAGCTGCTTCCCGGCACTTAACGGTGGCCACACCCTGTGTGGCGGAAGTGCGGCTGCGCACCCGGAAGCCGTCCGTGTCTCCCCAGTCGTCTTCCCCCCGGCACTTCCTGGTGTGGCGGAAGTGCGGGCTCCCGGAATAAACAGGCACTGGGCGCCGCCTGGCGGTGGCCACGGGTCCCTACAGGGCTGGGCTTCCAAGCCCTGTACCCGAGGCCCCCTGTTTAACCAGGACGGACGCCCCTCGGTCTGGAGGAGGCATCGCCCTCCTCCGGTCCTATAAGCGCCCCGCCGGGCTCCATCCCGCTGAGGGCCACACGGGATGAACCGGCATCGGGGCACCGCCTGGCGGTAACCACGGGCCCCTACAGGGTAGGGCTTCCATGCCCTCGACCCGTGGCTCCCAATAGAACCAGGACGGACGCCCCCTCGCAGTCTGGAGGAGGCACAAGCCCTCCTCACGTCCTCGGCCGGGGACCACAATATATATATATATATATATATATATATATATATACACACACACACACACATACATACATACATACACACATATATATAATTTGTGTGTGTGTATGTATGTATGTGTGTGTATATATGATGTAGATAGGTATGTATATATATATGTGTATATGTAGATATGTATATATAGATATGTAGATATGAAGATATGTATGTGTATATATATGTGTATATATATATATGTATGTATGTGTGTGTGTGTGTGTGTGTGTGTGTGTGTATATATATATATGACAGCAGCAATCCAAGCTTTGAGAAAACAGTAAAAAGGAGGCGTGTCAGACGTCGTGGTACATTTTCTGATGCAGCTACGAAAACAACTTCGTGACGCTGCCGCCAAATACACAAAACAATTACTTTGACAATCATGTTACATTATTTTTAAATGTTTCCTTTTCTTTTCATAACTTCTTAAACACATGACATCGCTGAAGCGGGTATTTTGCTATATATATATATATATCACAGCGACACTCATAACAGTGACAAAACAATTACATTGACAATCATGTTACGTTATTTTCAAAATGTTTCCTTTTCTTTCTCTTTCCTTCTTTAACACACTACTTCTCCGCTGCCAAGCGCGAGTATATATATACTGTATATATAGATAGATAGAGATATATATATAGATAGATATGAGAACAACATATATATATATATATACATATATATATATATATATATAGATACTGTAGATAGATAGATATATATATATATAGATAGATATGAGAACAACACTCATATCAATGACAAAACAATTACATTAATAATCATGTTACATTATTTTTAAAATTTTTCCTTTTCTTTTTCGTACCTTCTTTAACACACTACTTCTCCGCTGCGAAGCGCGGGTATTCTGCTAGTTCTTGATAAATTTCAGTCGGGTTTTAGAACAAATCACAGCACAGAAACTGCACTCGTTAAAGTAGTAAATGATTTGCGAGTGAATGCAGACAGAGGCCATTTATCTGTTCTCATCCTCTTAGATCTGAGTACTGCATTTGACACCATTGATCATAATATTCTTAGAAACCACCTTAGTCAATGGGTGGGCCTCTCTGGCAGTGTCTTAAATTGGTTTGAATCCTATCTGACAGGGAGAAAATTTTTTGTTAGTTGTGGGAATTACAACTCGAAGACACATGATATCCAATATGGTGTTCCACAAGGCTCTATCCTGGGTCCGCTGTTATTCTCAATCTACATGCTTCCATTAGGTCAGATTATCTCAGGGCACAACGTAAGCTTCCACAGCTATGCTGATGACACACAGCTGTACTTATCAATAGCACCTGATGACCCCGATTCTATTGATTCACTAACACAATGTCTGACTTGTATCTCAGAATGGATGAATAGTAACTTTCTCAAGTTAAATAAAGAGAAAACTGAAATCTTAGTGATTAGTAATAATGGATACAATGAGGCTATTAGAAATAAACTGGATACATTAGGATTAAAAGTCAAGACGGAGGTAAAAAGCTTATTATTATTAGCTAATTGTTGACTGTAATCTGAATTTTAAATCGCATATTAATCAGATCATTAGGACAGCATTTTTTCACTTAAGAAACATAAGTAAAGTTAGACCTCTTATATCACTGAAAGATGCTGAGAAATTAGTTCACGCGTTTGTTTTCAGTTGACTACTGAACGCACTCCTCTCAGGACTACCCAAAAAAGACATAAATCGTTTGCAACTAGTGCAGAATGCAGCTGCTAGAATCCTTACTAGGAAAAGAAAATCTGAATACATTTCTCCAGTTTTAATGTCACTACACTGGTTACCTGTGTCATTCAGGATTGACTTTAAAATTCTTCTTATAGTTTACAAAGCCTTAAATAATCTCGCCCCATCGTATATATCGGAATGTCTGACACCTTATATTCCAAATCCTAACCTCAGATCCTCAAATGAGTGTCTCCTTAGAATTTCAAGAACAAAACTTAAAAGAAGTGGTGAGGCGGCCTTCTGCTGCTATGCACCTAAAATCTGGAATAGCCTGCCAATAGGACTTCGCCAGGCTGATACAGTAGAGCAATTTAAAACACTGCTGAAAACATATTACTTTAACATGGCCTTTCTATAACTTCAATTTAACTTAATTTAACTTAACCCTGATAATCTATATGTTCAATTCATCATAATAACTATTCATGGTGGCTCTAAAATCCGTACTGACCCCTACTCTCTTTTCTGTTTCTTTTTCCGGTTTCTTTGTGGTGGTGGTCTGTGCCACCTCCACCTACTCAAGGCTTCATGATGCTCCAACAATGATGGATGGATTAAAAGGCAGAACTCTACGTAACCATCTTAATCAAGCCCTTCCGTGAGAACCCTAAATCCAAAGAGGACTGTTTCATTTATGTTAGGTAGAATGCCCAGAGGGGACTGGGCAGTCTCATGGTCTGGAATCCCTACAAATTTTATTTTTTTTCCAGCCGTTTTTTTTTTTTGTTTTTTTCTGTCCCCCCTGGCCATTGAACCTTACACTTATTCGATGTTAATTAATGTTGATTTATTTTGTTTTCTTATTGTGTCTTTTATTTTTCTATTCTTTATTATGTAAAGCACTTTGAGCTACTGTTTGTATGAAAATGTGCTATATAAATAAATGTTGTTGTTGTTGGTGGTGGAAGAAGAACACCACATTCCAAGAAAAATGCCTGCTACCTACTGTCAAATTTGGTGGAGGTTCCATCATGCTGTGTGGCTAGTTCAGGGACTTGGGGCTCTTGTTAAAATCGAGGGTCGGATGAATTCAACCCAATACCAACAAATTCTTAAGGATAATGTTCAAGCATCAGTCACAAAGTTGAAGTTATGCAGGGGTTGGATATTCCAACAAGACAATGACCCAAAACACAGTTCGAAATCTATAAAGCCATTCATGCAGAGCGAGAAGTACAATGTTCTGGAATGGCCATCACAGGTCCCTGACTTGAATATCATCGAAAATTTATGGGATGATTTGAAGCAGGCTGTATATGCTCAGCAGCAATCCAATTTAACTGAACTGGAGAGATTTTGTATGGTGGAATGGTCAAAAATACCTCCACCCAGAATCCAGACACTCATCAAAGGCTATAGGAGGCATCTAGAGGCTGTTATATTTGCAAAAGGAGGCTCAAGTATTGATGTAATATCTCTGTTGGGGTGCCCAAATTTATGCACTTGTCTAATTTTGTTATGATGCATATTGCATATTTTCTGTTAATACAATAAACTTAATGTCACTGCTGAAATACTACTGTTTCCATAAGGCATGTCATATATTAAAAGGAAATTGCTACTTTGGATTTTTATTTATCATTGGCTGAGCTTTCAAAGAATTAAGAGGGTTTCCCAAATGACTGTATCTATCTAATCATATCTTTAGCTTATTGTAGTTATATCCTTTGTGCTTTCAAAAATGAGATCAGTATAATTTATAACAGAAGGATTTGGGGTATTTTAATTTTAATTTTTTTTGGCATCCTAATTAACTGTCATTTTTTGTGAACATTTGGCTTAACTAAAAAAAAAATCTTCATACTGCTTTCTGGAAAGAAAGAGATCACAATTTAGACTGATCTCAGGCTATGCTATTACTGTATTACTTGCTCTAGCATAGCTGCTGTTTTGTGATGTGAAACTTGAGATACAGAACAAATGTGATTCTCAAAGTGAAAATGCATACGTACATCTCTAAGAATGCAAATGTCCCAAACAACTTTATATTTATTACATAACTGTCCATGTGATTAAATGCTTGGCAAAAATTGTTGTACATTCTATAATGTCTCAATAATATACCAGAGAAATATGGCACAACTGAAACATATGGGGATGCTGTTGCAAGGCTAGAATTAAATAAATTATGCTTCATTAAGCTGCACTTACAAAACATATTTGTTTTTTTTTTTTTCCAGGCACTCTAGATTACTGTCACATTCCAAATATATATACTGTATGTTATGTTAATTATCAACTCTAAATCAAGTGCTGAGGCCAATATAAATAAGTGCAATTTATGAAATGTGATATCTTTCCAACAGATCTAGAGAACTGAACCAGACACCCTGGTTCAGTGTTTTTTCAGTACAAACAGTAACTCTAAAGGAGTTTGAACGTGTTAATTCTACCCTTAGAATATCATGTGCAAGTGATGGATATTTGCTTTTTATCCATATGGAAATATTGAGAAAATTATATTTTTGTTTTTATAAACACTGCATTACAGTGTGCACAGTTGTCATCTTTTTCAGTCTCTTTGAGTTTCACCTATATACCTTCTCAACAAACAACAAAGTTCCCTTGTGGCTATAGTCACTTGTACCAGTCCAAACTTTGTCTACTGGCCAGTGCACTTGGAACTCCATTTTACAGAAATAGTAATTATTACAAGAAAACCATCAAAAAAGTGTTTATTAATGACATCTAACAGGCAAATATCAGATTTTCATGCAAACAGTGCCAACAGATAAAAGTGATATATTTGAACAAATGACACATGAAATTCACACACTGTATTTATTTTCATAATCTAAATCAGTTGTTCTCAACATTTAGTGTTCAGGCTCCTCTGTGGCCACAGATTTATGTCCCACCCCACGTCTTCTCTTAATCAGACTCCTACCTTAATTAAGCAAACCATTATTTCCCAGTTTCTATGTGTTAGATGGTTAAGAGTTAATTAATTTTCCTTTTAATTTGTTTAATGTTCTGGTTATTTAAGAATTATTTACTAATAAGCACAAAAGTGTGTAACAGTGAAGTTGCTACTCCTTTCAGAGTCAATTGTGCTGGTATCTACTCTACTCAATATTAATTGCCTGCATTCAGATAGCATTAAGAAAGCAAACTTCACAGATAGTGATTAAAAAAAGTAATAATTTAAAGATCCAAAAAATAAAAATATGTCTTAATTTCCTATAAGTGTAAATATTACACTACTGCACTTTCCTAAATGAGAAAAAAAGGTCAGGTGATAAATGAGATAAATTAAAGGTAACAATACATGACTGAAAAACCTGCAGCCACAGGGGACCTGACTGAACCATTGATCTAAATGAACAAAGATGCTAAATTGTCAAGTGAAAATGTATGTTCACCCCAAATATTTAAAATTAGAATCATTTGTTCAGATTAGGTGTCAATGATTAGAACCTGTTTAAGAAATATGCAGGTAAACCTGTCAGATTTAAATTGCAGATGTCTATGGTCTGGTGTTTCTTTTCGTAATTGATGTGTATGGTATCATCATTGCCAACATTAAAAGAGCTCTCCAAAGCCCCTTAGAAAGGAGGCTGTGGATGCCTGAGTCTGGAAAGGGATTTAAAGAGATGTCAAAATTATTCAACTGTAAGAAAAAAACATCTACAAGTAGCATAGATTTCAAATGACTGCTGATTTGTCAGCCCAGAAGAGGTGCCAGTTTGATACTTAATGAAGTCTCCTAGAACCCATGAATTTAATTGCTGGATCTGCAGGTAACTCTTGCAAAAGCTGGTGTTAAAGTGCATGCATCTACAGTCAGAAAGAGACTGAAAAAAGTTAATCTCCATGCAAGGTGTAACAGGAAAAAACCCTTGCTGTCCAAAAAGGACATTGAGCAAGACTACAGTTTTCCATTGAACATATTAATGAAGACAAGGGGCCCTCATTTACAAAACTGTGTGTGGATTCAAGCGTAAAAATATGTCTACAGAAAAAAAAACCAAAATAAAATCAGATTTATAAAAATAGGCCTATGCTCATTTCAACTCAATTTGCTATTCCTAAAATCACAATCTTCTTGTAAATATGCATATGTGAATGTGCTTTGAATGCCTCCCTGAAACATCCATATCTGCAGCATGCTAATCAACTTCATACATATGCAATTATGATGCTGCAGAACTTAATTGGCTACTAGTGCAGCTCCCTCCTCATGTGTCAAGACCCCAGTATAGAGTACAGTATCTGGCTTGCTCTATAACTGAGAATGCAAAATCATTCATGGCATTATAGAGCCTCTCTTCTGCATTCTGGGAGTCCAGGAAAGGCAAAAGGTAGAAGCACCTATGCAAGTAGTCTAAATGATTGCTCTTACAATGAATAGCACAGGCAATATAAAACATTGAGGGTTCAGACAGTTAACTTACCTACCAAAAAGCCAGCAACCACATATGGCACCATCACATATATTAAAGCTACCTTGCCTCACAATAAATGAATCACAGATTGACCCATGCCACTAAGACACGATGTTTACCAGTTACATCTTGGAAAACCTGAAGGAAAGAATTTTTTCATATGAAAACTGAATATAGCACCTCAAAGATCAGTTAATGGCTTCCAGAACAGCAGACGTGATTGAGTTTCCCTAAGAAACAACAACAGGATGCCAATATAAACTGGTGAAAAACCAAAAAAAAGTTCTTTCAGTGCAAATATGTAGCTTTGGCACTCTTAAAATACAGTCCATGCCTCATATTAATTGTTTTTGAGGTGTATTAAGTTTGTCCCGTCAACACACATGGTGATGTGAATTATTATGTGTGTGATTTGTCATTTATCTGGTTTGGCTGGATTTTCCTACTTGATCAAGGGTTTTGTCATTTCCCAATTTCTCCAAAATGCTGCGTACGCATGAGTCAGAGTTGCTGTAAATATATGCATGTTTCCCCCATCAAGTTTCTTATAAATCCCAAAATTTCCATGGTACGTTTTGTATGCACATTTCAAGCCTCTTTTTGTGCATACATAAGCTTTATAAATGAGACCCCAGACCCTCCAAAACAATGTACTCTGGACAGTTAAATCAAAGATAACAATTGTTATATAACAGTAGCAGTACACATGTTTACTGTAAACCAAAGATTGCATTTCAGGAGAACAACCTCATATCAACTGTAAAGCATGTTGATGGAAATGTTATGGTTTGCGGTTGCTTTGCTGCCTCAGGGCCTGAGTAGCTTACAGTCATTGAGTCAGCAACGTGGCTGTGAAGAATGTGAGGTTGAAGATGAACCTAAACTTTTCAACATGATAAAGACCCAAATCACACTAGGAAATCCGCCAAGGAATGGTTCAAAAAAAAAAAAGGAGGATTATGGATTGGCCTAGTCAAAGCCTTGATTGGAATCATATTGAAATGTTGTGGTGGGATTTGAAATGTGTAATACATGCAATAAACCCCAAAAAACATCTTACAATTGAAGGAGTTTTGCATGGAGAAAAGGTAAAAATGTAACTGAGTTGATTTCAGAAAATGGCGGGAGTTAAACAAAATGCCTGCAAAAAATAATTTCAGCTAAAAGGGGGCAATCACAGCTTTTGAGATCAAATGTGTACTTTTTCCCCAACAGACCAATAGATCTATTGATATTTTTGTTGAAAAAATTATTGAAAAAGCAAATTTCCCCTGTATTTTTATTCAAGCACTGGCTGTGCTACCCGTCTAAGACGGGTTCATATTCTATATAAGTAATCAACAGACCTCAGCGTTAACTGCTGTAGTGCATATTTGAATGCAGATGTCTCTGTTACATGCCATTTAGTAGAAGATTCGTAAAAGCAGTGTTAATGTTTGTGAAGCGACATCTACTGGAATGACAACCGCAATGCATTTCATTACTAAAAACGTGAGGCGCCGTCTTTTGGACTGACTGAGACACAACAACTGGACAGACACTCAATCCTTTTATTACGGTAGATATCCTTAGCTACAAGTATTGTTTGCTTTAAGTTCTAATGTTTCTTTTCTGTTCAAATACGTTAAAAAAAGTAAACAGTTCACATGAGGTATGATGTACTTACTTTTTCACGGGGCTGTAGCTATGAAAAGTTTAAAATATTTATACACCAAAATATAAATTGTAACAGACCTTTGTGCTACATAAAGTTATTCCTGCATTGATATTCATTTTGTTATTACAGTATTATTAATTTTAACAAATATGCTTACAGTAAAAATACATAAATGTTCAAGATATACACAAACGTTGTTCTGGGAGTCATTTTCACTATACAGTGTGCATGCTCTCTGTTTCGGTCACACCTGGGATCAATTCCCTAAACAGTAATAGAATACGTAAAACACAAACGATCCAGTGGTCCGTGATAAAGACGTTTTTTGAAGCTCAGCCACCTAAAGTCGCTATTGTTTAGAGGATAGTGCTCTGAGCTTACAGTGGCAGCCATGCCATGTAGCCTACGGTTAACACTGTCATCACCGTATTTGAAATGAATGTGTCCCAGGCTGATATGATAACTCGATCCTCAACACTGTAGGCACATACTTAAAGGTAAAGCTGAAGGTGAGCATCTTTAGCCCGGGCTATCAGAACAGTTCGTGTTTAGTTTTCGATTTTTGTTAATTTGCTTGGCAACTCAAAATTGGTGCGGAGTGTGTACATAACTGGCCACATGTCGAACAGGTTGTGACTGCAGTTGCCGAGGTAGGCGCCGTCCTTCCCAAACTGGACTAGTAGGGTTTAGATAGTGGCTGAATTAGAGTAACATTCTATAAGCGAACTCCATCTGTTCACCAGTTGATCTTTTTTTCTGCGTCAAGTGAAACATTTTTAACATTTTTGTTCGCAATAGATTCCCTCATCTGTAACTGAATTATACATCGTTTTCGAATTCAGTTTTTCAACAAGCGACGAGAACTCAGAACGCGGATGATAGCGGCTCACTGGTTACAGGTTGGCAAAATCTATAGTCGACTAAAAGATTATAACTTTTTTCACTGGTCTTAAGACAACTGACATCCAGATGTGAGGGGAGTGACGCGGGCCACGGTCGTCATTGACGCGACGGAAAAGACTATAGCAGACCGGAAGTGAGCTCGTGGACAAAAATTAGATGGAAAAAGAAGGAAAACTCTAAATAGATCATAGTTGTCGCACGTTTCTTCTCGTTACAGTTAAACAGTAGGCATAAGTAGATAAGGGAGGGCAAGAAGAATAGGCTGAAAAGCAAAAGAGGTAAGTAGGCAGTCATGCAAAGCGAGCTGAGAGTTAATATTTACAAAGTGATTTATCTCCCCTGTACAGTACCTGCAGACAGCACTCTTCAGAAACATCGCCCGTTTACCTAGTTTATCTCCAAACACAGAACAAACTCACGTCATATACTGCGTTGTTTTCAAAAGATTATTTTGATCAGTGTAATAGCGTTGATTGCTACAGTTTATTATTAAAGACTTTTCCGTTAATCGACATAAGCGTATTGCTCTACTTAGGGTACTGCATTATTGAACATTTTCGGTATATATATATATATATATATATATATATATATATATATATATATATATATATATACACTTTTTTCTTCCATTAATATAAATTACTGTTTTTGCCGTTTATAGGTAATTCTCTGCTACGGTATCTTATTAACGATTTGAGTTGCATTCTTATGGGATTTATAGAACGCTTCCTTATCATGTGCTTTGTGAAAGGTAATAAATAAAATACATTTTGCTACATTTTTAATGCATGCTTACAGCGGTTGTATGGAAGTGATGTTAATACAGTAAATAGCACAGCACGAGTACAGTGTTCTTTCCTTCAAAGACTGACAATTTGGGAAGGTATTTTTGAATTGATGTACAGTATTGTAGATTATTTACTGAACGTGTTTTTTTTCTCTCATTGCCTCGTCGGTGTAATAGATTAATCAACACGTTAACAATTATCTACAAAATCTTAACAACAATGTGCAACATTACGGGACAATTGTAGACGTGGAATATTTTTAGTATCCTTTTCTTGGACATTTTTGTTTCCCACGTTTCACCGCACTTCATCTTAATAGAGGCGCAGAGCATACATGTAAAGCTTAATCAATATATAATGTTCACGTGCCTTGTATTTGATACTCGGCTAAGTGTCGTTTCTTTCCATTCCCAGTTAATCACCCATCTAAGTGGTCCTGTATGTGACATCATTATGGAGACAGACAGCGAGCAGAGCTCCAACTCAACAAACGGCAATACATCATCAGGGGGAAATACCCGAACCCCACAGATTTCCCAGATGTCGCCATATGAGAGACAAGCTGTGCAGGTTAGTGGCCGCATTTAAGAGGTTTAAGTGAAATTTAATTTACTGTTTTCTGTAGTATACAATTATTGCTTTTTGAATGAATATGTGAGAGTGTTAGCTTAGAATTCTGAAAGATCAAGTATGTACAAGAAATTGGAAGAACATTCATTTTTAAAAGTAGAAAAGAGGCAGTAAATACAGTATATATTATGCATCTTGCAATGTCTTTATTTTATTAAATCAACACTCGTGTTCTTTCAGTATTTATAAAAATATTAGAAACAGACTGAATTAGTGTAAGATGCCCTTATTCAAGTTGTTCATAAGAAATTCAGTGATTTATGTAATGAAGTTTAAGGTCAAAATAAACAAGAATTAAAATATATATGTGAAAATGTGAAGTGTGGGCTTTAATTTAAATGTTTAATGCAAAATATTATCAGCTGTAAAATACATTTGTCATTTTCACCCTCAGGTAGAGGTCCATAGTGGATTAGATCCCTAGTAAAGGATCAATAATGACATATTTGCTATCACTGACCTTGAAATAAACTAAAACGATATCTCACCTGCCTATCTATGTGTCACTTTTATCCTTCTGGAAATGGCTCTTAAAGGGCTAGCACCACCCAAAAAGAATCAAATATCAAAAATGTTATATCAGCAAACTCAAAATAGCATAAAATAACAGTTCAAATGCCTATATTAATAATCCCAATTTTTTTGAAGCTTTGTGAAAAGAAGTAACTTTGATTCCTAATGGTTGGTGAACCACTGGGATTAGTTGATGTTGCATGCACAACTTCAGGCTCGACCTATTGCATAACTAGATATTAGAATGAATCGAATGGTATATCATAGGTGGGTTATTTGTCATAGCAGTGAGTCAGGTGCCAAACAAAAAAAAAAAAAAACAATGAATTGACTTCAAAATGTTCCTAAGTAATTCTTAAAAACACAAAAACTCGAGTCAGTTAATAAGTGTAGTTTAGGTTAAAGTTGGCATGGTGGAAGAGTTAACACTGCCATCTCAGGGCTTCCTGAGTTTTAATCTTGCACCTGGAAAATTTCTAAAATTCACACATTCCCATATCGCTGTTAGTTTGCCTCCCAAATTCCTGATTATGTGGTAGTTAAGCTGACTGGAAATTCTACAATGTAAATGACTGTGTGATTAGACCCTGGGATGGATTGTTGTGCCCTGTCCAGGCCTGTTTTCTGCCCTGCTCTCAATGTAGCCATAACAGCCCCAATCCATATTTTGATTAAGTGGGTTTGAAAATGTTATGTTGTTTAATTTAATGTACTTGATACTCATTAGCTGAAATTAAGTATCCATTTATATGTGTGTCTTTTTCAAGGCACAGCCTGAGAATACTTATTAGTGTTCACTGACCAAGGACAGCTTTAAAATCATTCCAAAGTTTATCCGATATAATATTTGCATCTTACATTTTTAGGCTCTTCAAGCACTACAGAGACAACCAAATGCAGCCCAGTATTTCCAGCAGCTAATGTTGCAGCAACAAATAAACACAGCCCAGCTACAAAGCTTTGCCGCAGTTCAGCAGGTATGGTTTCATTTATTGTATTTCATAAAGACTAATATTAAATATTTGACTAAAAGGAAACATTTTGATGGACAGTATTGACTATGGTGTACCTTTTTTGCTTAGTACTATTTGATTTAAATGTTATTGCATACATTAACTTAAGAGGTGCTTGTAAAAATGAATGCAAATTTGTATGTAACTTTTTTTTTTTTTTTTAAACCTCCTCTTAACTATATTATTCTGATGATTCACCCATCTGTGCATCTTCAAAACACAAGCACTTAAATGTCCTTATTCATGCCATTAATACTTTTGAGGTGACTTTATTCAGCCTGATGCACTTTATGCAAAAATATCCTGTGACCAAAAATTAAAAGTGACTTTTCTCAGATGTTGAAGTCAAGTAGCATGAACATTTACACCAAATATGATTCTGAATCCATAGGAAAAGATTATTTTATTTGTTCATAACAGGACTATATTGGGGAAATCTTAAACATGGGGTGAAACCTTTCTTGTTGGTGATATATTACTTTCTTCTATGAAGAAGGACAAATGTGAGAATGTGTCTTGGGGCACTTCCATCCAGTTACTGTCAACTGGCATTCGTGGAGTGGAACAAACTGTAGCTGATTTCCCTAAATGTTTCATACATTATGTATTAGAGGAAGAGAATAGCATTAACATTACAGATACATTCTGGAGAGATGGAAGCTATATGAATACAGTATTGCATTTTTGTAAAAGTAATACCACGTATCATGGTTTGATTGTCTTATTATACAGTAGAACTGCTCCTGACAACAGAAAGGACAAATGTTAATGGCACCCCATGCTTTGGTTTCAGTTTTGGGGTATTTTTTGAGAAAAAATTTTTGCAATGGGCAGTGTTATTGTTGACTGCCTGACACATTTTCCAGTGGTTCCTCTGTTATGGTAGTCTTCTGAGTATCCCACATTGTTCCTGTCCATATACCCAAAAGACATAGACAACCTAGCTTCTCAAAGACCAACTTTCTGGCAACACTTAAAGTCAGTGAGTTTTTTATACAACTGAGAAACAGGCATTCTTTTCTGTCCACTATGCACATTATTCTGAGAAGAAAAATAGGCACTGATAGGTTTCTTAAATTTTGTGTACATGTTTCTGGTTCGAGCTTTTCCTAGTCACTGGTAGGCAGTGAAGCCAACAATGATGTACGAGATGTCTGAGAGTATTTGCTCTGTTAATAGTTGTAAGATTAGTTATTTGCTGAATATGCACAGCAACTAATAGCTGCCAAAATAGTTTGAAAAAAGAAAGGAGATCTTGAATCAGGAGCAGTTCTTGCACATAATATTATGCTTTTCAGATTGCGACTGTAGTACATTGTTTGTCTTTCACCTGCTGTCCAAAAATTAATACAGCTACTGTTTCTCGCTGAAGATTCTAAAGTTGACAAAGTCACCAAAAAGCCATAACTTTGGTCCTTCCCCCTTTTGGGAAAAAAAAAAACAAAAAAAAAAAACAAACAAACAAAAAAAAAACTTACTGCACTGTGTTGGACGCCTCTACTACACAGTTCAGAGTCATGCAGCTTGCATTTTGCTCTGCATTATTGGGTTGTCCTTTCACAAATGAAAGCATTGCAATTTTAAATGGAATGTGCAGCTGTTTCAGTTTGCAATTCATGCCCAATATAACTTCTTACACAGCAGGGTGCTTTAAGGTTCACTATTGATGTAATATTTAAATCTATAGTGCTGTGTTTTGGTGGATAATGATCCCAGTTGGCATCTTAATTATATGTTTCAGGTTAATAAGCTGACCAGTATTGCATTATAATAATAACAGTAACACAGAATATTCCACAAAATTGCAGCAGAACGGCTGTATGACTCTTTTTGGCCTTGAATGTAAGAGCATTCTGCTGTTTCAGTTCATTATGACCATTTGAGAACCAACATAATGTAGTTTAATTGTCTGAATAAGCCATACCTTTGACTTCAGAAACATAAAAATCCATGGCTCAGTAGTGGAGTACTTGACTCACATTTCTGCTATGTAGGTTTTGGTATGTTTCACTGATGTTCTAATTTCTCATTGTCACACCTTCCATGTTGAGGAATTAAAAAAAGTAATTAAAATATCACTGGTGGCCATTCACAGTCTTTCTTCCAGTTTGTCAGCAGGTATGGATTAAGGATCATTGCTCCAATTGATCCTAATGAAAATTGGAATTGTGCTCACACATTCTGGCCGCATTTTATGATATGCAATACACACTAGCCAATAACAGTGCCATCCTAGCAGAGGAACTTAACAGTTTCTTTGCACGGTTTGACAAGGACAATAACCAGAGACTTGCAGCCTGTGGTCGTACACATACATGATGTGCGGCGGGCACTCGAAAACATCAATACAAGGAAGGCAGCAGGTCCTGATAATGTGCAGGGACGTGTGCTCCAGGCCAGTGTTGACCAATTAGCGGAGGTATTTACACACATATTCAACCTCTCTCTTTCCCCTCAGATGTAGTCCCCTTGTGCCTGAAATCCACAATCATTGTACCTGTTCCCAAAAAACCGAGGATAACCTGTCTTAATGACTATCGACCAGTCACTCTCACCCTTGTCATCGCAAAGTGCTTTGAACGACTGGTAATCACCCACATCAAAGCCTCCATCTCAGCTGATCTAGACCAACACCAGTTTGCCTATCGGGCAAACAGATCAACTGAGGACGCCATCTGTGTGGCTCTACATGCTGCCCTCTCGCACCTGGAAAAGCACAACACCTATGTTAGGATGCTCACCATTGACTACAGCTCTGCATTTAATACCATCATACCTAACCAGCTGATCAAAAAAACTCTGTGCACTAGGACTCCGTCCATATGCAACTGGTTACTGGATTTTCTCACTAACCGCCCCCAGCCTGTCAGGATAGGTAAACACACATCCTCCACCCTTACCCTGAGCACTGGGGTGCCGCAAGGATGTGTACGAAGTCCCTTTCTGTATGCACTCTTCACCCATGACTGCCAACCCATCCACCAATCAAACATTATTGTTAAATTTGTGGATGATACAACTGTCATTGGGCTTGTGAACAGACAACAATGAAGCTGCATATAGGGAAGAGGTTCAGAATCTGACAGCATGGTGCAACACCAACAACCTGGTCTTAAATACCAAAAAGACCAAAGAAGCTATTCTGGACTTTAGGACCACTAAAAAGACCAATCACAGTCCGATAACAATCAATGCAGATGCTGCGGAGACAGTTTACAGCTTTAAGTTTCTAGAAGTCACCATTTCAGAGGACCTGTCCTGGGCTGACAAGCTCAACACCTTTATTTTCTCAGGAAGCTAATGAGAGCTGACCTCCCCCAGAAGCTGCTGGTTAATTTCTATAGATGCACTATAAAGCGCATCTTAACTAATTGCATGATGGCCTGGTACAATAGCTGCTAAAAAAGCCCTGCAGTGGGTCGTTTCTTAGAAATCGCCTTAGTCAATGGGTGGGCCTCTCTGGCAGTGTCTTAAATTGGTTTGAATCCTACCTGGCAGGGAGAAAATTCTTTGTTAGTTGTGGTAATCACAACTCAAAGATGCATGATATTCTATATGGGGTTCCACAAGGCTCTATCCTGGGTCCGCTTCTTTTGTCAATCTATATGCTTCCCTTAGGTAGGATTATCTCAAGTTACAACATGAGCTACCACAGCTATGCTGATGACACACAGCTGTACTTATCAGTAGCACCTGATGACACCGACTCTCTCGAATCAATAACACAATGTCTTACTGGTATTTCTGAATGGATGAATAGTAATTTTCTCAAGTTAAATAAAGAGAAAACTGAAATTTTATTGATTAGCAAAAGCTGATTCAGTGAGGTTATCAGAAATAAATTTGACGCATTAGGATTAGAAGTTAAGATGGAAGTAAAAAACTTAGGGGTAACCGTTGGCTGTAACCTGAATTTTAAATCACATATTCATCAGACCACTAGGACAGCATTTTTTCACTTAAGAAATATAGCAAAAGTTAGACCTCTTATATCATTGAAAGATGCTGAGAAATTAATTCACGCTTTTGTTTTTAGTCGATTAGATTACTGTAATGCACTGCTCTCAGGACTATCCAAAAAAGACATAAATCATTTGCAACGAGTGCAGAATGCAGCTGCTAGAATCCTAACTAGGAAAAGAAAATCCGAACACATTTCTCCTGTTTTGATGTCGCTACACTGGTTACCTTTGTCTTTCAGAATTGACTTTAAAATTCTTCTTATAGTTTACAAAGCCTTAAATAATCTCACTCCATCTTATATATCGGAATGTCTGACGCCCTATATTCCAAATCGTAATCTTAGATCATCAAATGATCAAATCTCCTTACAATTCCAAAAGCTAAACTTAAAAGAAGTGGTGAGGCGGCCTTCTGTTGCTATGCACCTAAAATCTGGAATAGCCTGCCGATAGGAATTCGCCAGGCTAATACAGTGGAGCACTTTAAAACACTGCTTAAAACATATTACTTTAATATGGCCTTCTCCTAACTTCACTTTATCTTAATCCTTATACTCTGTATGTTCAATTCATCATAATAACTATTCATGGTGGCTCTAAAATCCGTACTGATCCCTACTCTCTCTTGTTTCTTTTTCCGGTTTCTCTGTGGTGGCGGCCTGCGCCACCACCAACCTACTCAAAGCACCATGATGCCCCAGCATTGATGGACTAAAAGCCAGAAGTCCATGTGATCATCATCATCAAGTCCTTCCGTGAAAACCATAAATACAAAGAGGACTGTTTCATTTATGTTAGGTAGATTGCCCAGAGGGGACTGGGCGGTCTCATGGCCTGGAATCCCTGCAGATTTTTTTTTTTCTCCGGCCGTCTGGAGTTTTTTTTGTTTTTTCTGTCCCCCCTGGCCATTGGACCTTACTCTTATTCTATGTTAATTAATGTTGACTTGTTTTATTTTCTTACTGTGTCTCTTATTTTTCTATTCTTCATTATGTAAAGCACTTTGAGCTACATTCTTTTGTATGAAAATGTGCTATATAAATAAATGTTGTTGTTGTAAAAACAGCAGAGGCCATTATTGGGACTGAACTGCCATCACTCGAACTCTTGTATAAGACTCGCTGTGTGAGAAGGGCCAAAAATATTCTCAAGGAAAAAACTCATCCTGGAAATTCTTTTTTTGAGCTCCTCCCATCAGGCAGACGTTTTAGGTCAATCCGTTTACGCACAAACAGACTAAAAAATAGCTTTTTCCCATCTGCCGTAAACTTTCTGAACTCTGAATCTCCTCATTCTGAGATCATTTTTAATTGAACATGTGCAATAAGCCATATTGGTAATGTGCAATATACTAATGTAATACAATATATAATATGTAATGTACTATTAATTAACAGGTGCAATAACAATTTATGCTGCTGTACTTTCAGCAATAATAATTTGCTGTGGTTACTTGATCACTTAACACTGTATACGCCATATTTGGAATTATTTGACTTTTCTTTAAATGCACCTTGGGGCTGTCACAAAAAGTAATTTCGTTGTGTTACACAATGACAATAAAGTGCTTCAACTTGAACATTTTAACTGTTCATGTATCTCAAGCAGAAAATGCTTACATGTTAACATAGAGGCAAAAAAGTCAAAGGTCATGCATTAGGTGGATTGTGACAATAAAAGAGATCCATCAGCATCTTTTTCCACCCTGCCTTTTTATCATTTTGTGACCTGAAGGAATTAATTCATTTTCTTATTTGTCTCTTAGGCTTCGTTGGCAGCCAGTCGGCAGACAACTTCTCCCACTGTAAGCACTCCACAGCCTACCACTACAGCTCAGGCTACTGTAAGTATATTTGGTGTAGTCCTTAAGTGATTCTGACATATAAAGTAAAGCATATTTGGTCAAATATGCCTTTCCAGATAAGTCAGCCTAATGGTCTGCATAGTATATGGGGACTAGTGTCTAGATTTATTATAAAAAATTACATCTGCTGTGTCGGTTGCATTTTTTTTTCCTGAAGTCAAAAAAATGATGTGGCATTTGTTGGACAGAAAATGTGAACTGTGTATTAGCACAGTTATTGTTTATATTACCTTGTCCATGTGAACAAAAGAATAACTGGATTAGTTGCTGTGTACATTCAGCAAATAACCAATTTTATTTTAATAAACATTCACGGAAATGAGACTATTGTTAGATTTTGATGAACTAATGCAGCTGCAAATTACCACTGTAGTAAGACTCGCTTTGTACTGAGACTTTTTTCACATTGTAACATGCATCTTGATAATGCATATTATGTTAAATATGTGATGGAAGAAATATACTGTAACTCGTTCTGAATTAAAACATTTAGTCACATCTCCCACACTCCCATTTATGAAGTTAAATTATCAAATGTATGTACTTTTTGTATATTTTTACAAAAATAGTTTTATACCCTTAATTTGGAGCAATCCATAATGTAATTAACAGCATAAATATAAAATGAGTTTTGTACTTGAAAATTTCATTGGTGTTTATAACAAAGTGTTGCTACTATTCAAATAATGAGCAATCATTTGTAAATTTTCACTTTCAGACACTTGTTGGTTATATTCTTTCACCATCCTCTGTTTTTTTTTTAAAGTTCAAACATAATTCCGCTTGTCTTTTAACAAACAGCTTTATAGTTGACAGTATAACCAGTTTTATAGACAATGAAAGCAGCAGCAGACCCTTACAGCTCACTTTCAACCTGTTCATTGCAATGGAATTCAGATGTACTCATCTTGTTCAATATTACTACCATCTTTGCTTCTCTGTCTTTGACCCTGAAGATTTTGCTCAGTTATGTCCTGTTAAATTAATCTGGTGTGTAGAGAGGAACCCACAAGATGAAGTGCATTGAGGAATTTCTGTTAGAGATGTTATTATGACAGGCCCTTATAGTCTTTATTTTCCAAAAATGTCAATATGCTGTATTTTACCTATATTGTTTTACAATCAAAAGGGATCATTTGAAGTAACAACAAAATGCAGTAGTTATTCATAATTTCAAGTTAGGGAACTTAATCTGAGCTTCTTTTATTGCAGCTTTAAAGAAAGGAATTTATTCAGTTTCTTTTAGACTTTTTAAGGCTTGTTAGGAGATGAACGATCATGAAAATCCAGAATGTAGAATTTGTTGATCCCAAGAACTCTTTTGTTTTAATAATGCTTATAGAAACTGTATGTATAATTAAAAAAAGCTGAATCACAGCAGGCTAGTAACAGCTGAAGACGTCACATAAAGACATGCAGGTTAGGTGGATTGGCGATTCTAAATTGGCCCTAGTGTGTGGTTGTGTTTGTGTGTGTCCTGCGGTGGGTTGGCACCCTGCCTGGGATTGGTTCCTGCCTTGTGCCCTGTGTTGGCTGGGATTGGCTGCAGCAGACTCCCGTGACCCTGTGTTCTGATTCAGCAGGTTGAAAAATGGATGGGTGGATTTTCAGGATAACATTTATTTATGTTTCCATACATTGTGAAAGCATTTTGTGTTTTGCGGCAAGCAGAGAGCATCATAATGTATAATATTAACCAAAGGAAAGTCAGATTGTCTTAGCTTAGGAAGAAAGGATGCTTTTTCTACATACAGTGTGTTTTTTATTTTCTTTTTCTTA
The DNA here is from genome assembly GCF_016835505.1 of Polypterus senegalus. Classification (NCBI taxonomy): domain Eukaryota; kingdom Metazoa; phylum Chordata; class Cladistia; order Polypteriformes; family Polypteridae; genus Polypterus; species Polypterus senegalus. Next base: position 124,441,378 of record NC_053162.1, read on the forward strand.
AAGCACATACAGAGTAGTACATCATATCTGAAAATTATATGTTACCCTTATTCTTAATATTGGTCCTTGATATTCATATTAATCAACATGGATATTAATATATTAGTATTAGTCTGAGTGTTTAAGTTGGAAGCGTTTCCTAAAACCGCAGTTCCTTGCAATTTAATACAGAATTACAGTTTTTTTTAAATCATGTAATCAATGGATTTCATTAAAAAAATTTCATTGTGTTATCCTGCACATCTAGATGAAAATATTCAGAAAGACATTTTTTTCATAAACGTGACTCAATGTATGCTCTTTCACATACATTAAAAGTGAAAGCATGAACGGGAATCCCTTGCTAATATCAATTCCATTCCGGTTTACTCAGCTACGTACTTTTATCTAAATCAGTAAAGCATGAAGAAGAATATCATCCATCTGACTGAAGATTAATATAAATCCCTGCTTCCGTCTCATTTCCAAAGTCGCTTCACTTTTGAAGAAACTATCTTAACTATAAACATGCATAGCTTATTCTTTTAGTGATCACAAGGTAATAAAGTTTGCATTGTTTATTGGTATTGTGAAGAATAATAACAGATATAAGATATAGTGCTTGCTGCCTGTAAATTTGCCTAGGTGACAGTAGTGACCCATTAAACTTAAAATAATATGAATTCTATCCTACCAGAAAGTAGGCCAATAATGTTTATACTACACTAGGGGGCTTTTCCCCCTGCTCGCTTCGCGAAACCACCTCCACCCCGGGGCGCGCCACGCGCCAGCCACTTCGCGTCTCTGCCACTCGCTTTGTGAACGTACACTTTGGAGAAGCGGACGGATCACCTGCTTGCTTACTGCTCCTCCTACTGTGCTGCATGTTCTGCTTCTCATGCTGCACGTCGATCATTTCAAAGCCTGTACAGCAGCTGTCCTCATTTCGCTCGCTTACCCACCCCCATCCTTTTTTGCCTTTTCTCCAATGCTTTCGTGTCTCTTTTTGACGCGCTGCTTTTTCTTCTTCGCTTAGTCATTCACGTGCCATCCAGAACGTATAACATTTTTAAGAGCTGGGAGCATATGAAGTGTGTCTGCCAAAAGCATTCCAACAACTGTGAGGTCAGATGTCTGTGAACTTTTTTAAAATGTTTGTAAGTTTTTTTTTTTTGTTTTTTTTCCAGCGGGAAAAAAAAAGGAAAAAAAAAATGTTTGTAAGTAGGGCATGACATGCAAAAGTCACCATCTTACGGATCTTGCTTCCTAAGTTTGTAATGTCTAGTCCCAAGTGTCTCTCCGAGATGATCACGTCTTGACCCAAGATTTTTTAAATGATAGATATGATTTTTGTTCTGAAACCTTTACATTTGTTATTTATATGCATTTCACCTCACAACAGATGATTGTCTTTTGTTGAAATAGAAAGTGTTTAATATATACATTTTTTCCATTAAAATGTAAAATGAAAATTTAATAATTTTGCTTCTTAAAGGAAAAACTTCAGAGGCCTCATGCATAACACTGTGCGTAGAATTCACACTAAAATATGGTGTACAGACAAAAGTGGAAATGTTGGTACGCACAAAAAATTCCAGATGCATAAATCTGTGCGTACGCCAACTTTCACATTCTTCCGCTGCATAAATCCTGATCAGCATGAAAAGTAACGCATATGCATGCTCCTCCCAGAATTACGCCACTTTGAATATGCAAATCAATATAAATAGCCCTTAAGCTCAGCGTTCTGTGAAAAGGCAATGGCAAAAGCACAGGGGAAAATAGAAGAATTTCAGCGAATACCAAATGAAGGCAAGGAAAATCGTACTATTGGTTGGTTTAAACAGTGGTATAAACAACAAAAGGAAGTTGATCGAGTGACATAGAGTGTCGGAGAAACTCGAAAGCTCAAGTACACAAAGTCACACAGTGCCCGAAATAAAAAAGAAGTTGTCAGATATCAAAGTCACGGTGAAAAGGTGAGTTGTAGCCCACCATCTGAGCGTCATATGAAAGCTTATTAGGGTACAGAGAAAAGAAAAAAATAGAGACACAGTGGGGGGGGGGAAAGCTCGAAAAGTCAACTTTAATCTCGAAATTTCCACTTTAATCACGTAGTTTATTTTGTCATAAAGTAGAATATCATAAACTGTATCTTAAAATCGTTTAATTTACTAGTTTCTCAAATCCCATCGTAACAAAAGTAGCACGTTAAATGCTTTGTTTTGTATGTGTTCTTCTATGTGCTCTTTGTGTGTGAAACACTATGTGCTTCTTAAAATGTCTTTCTCTTCCTCCGACAGGACACAGAATCCTTTACATTTGTGATATTACAGTTCTCTGAATAATGTAAATACTGAGATGTATACTTGATATCATGTTAGTAGTCATATCATATCAATTAAAGATTGTTCCTGCCTCATGTAAGATGCTTTCTGCGCCGTGCGCGACCTTCAATGAAATAATTTATCGCAGCAGTACTGTCTCTTTCAAACATACTAACCCCTAATTCCTGACTTCTTTTTCTTTCTCCAGGTACCCAATCTCCACACAATCAGCTCAGTAATAGACATTAAGCCATCTCTAAGCTTAGATCTCCGATTCTTAAAAAACCTGTAAGGAACATTGAAATATCTTCGTAGTACATGTTTAATTATTCTATCCATCTATCCTTCCAGTGTCGCGCCAGCACCAGCAAGAATACAGCATGAGGGAGGAACAATCCCTGAACAGGGCGCCAGCTCCTTGCTAGCGCTGCGACACTGTATCCTCACATGTTTAATTATTAAAAATATAGATTATTTAAATGATGTTAACATTTTATCTGTATAATATAATAAACATATTTTTGCTGCATTTCATCTTAAAAATGGTAACGTCATCATATGTAAATATGCTGTTTATAAAGTGGTGCAGGTTATGCAATATTATAACTGTATCTCAAGTTTACAGTGAGGTAATTGTACTTATAAATACAAACAGTTCTACAAGGAGCAATTGATGAACTGATTGATTGCATTTATAGTTCTTGGGATGAAACTGTTTCTGTACCACGAGGTCAGTACAGGAAAGGCTCTGAAGCTTTTGTCATATAAGAGCAGTTCAAATAGGCAGCATGGCTGAGGCAGCGTGTGCTAAATGCTGTATACCAATAATTATTTTTCCGATCAGCTGCTGTGATTCCACGCTCAGATACAGTGATATAAATACTGTGAGTGGCGCAGTGAGAGTAATATGGAAAAAGATGATCCGCTGTGGCAACCCCTAACGGGAGCAGCTGAAAGAAAAAGAAGGTGTAGAGAGAGTAACAACGCTAAAGCAGCTATTGTATTTAGAATAGTTTGACCATTCTGTGGACCATTATATTGTTACAAGTTAATTACAATGAGATGCATTAAACTAATAAACAATATGCGGTTAATTTCAGTCTATATGGTAAAGCTGCGTCAGGGATGTGGATCAAAAAAAGAAAGGGGACCCACACTGGAACAAAAGCACTGCTTTGACGCTGGGTGCCGCCAGTTTGCAAAGCTGAGCGGAGAACTTGCATACGCCAGGGTTTGAGCTAGCGTGAAAATGTGCGTGGCATTACGCCAAGTTTAGGTTTTATACATCGCGATTTGAGCGTGGAAATGGGAATACACAACATTTTTGTGCATATGCACCATTTATATATGAGGTCCATAGTGTGTAGCTGCAAGGTCAAATTTTACAAGGAAAGCAGATTCACATCTTCAAAAAATAAGAAGTAATTTATGTTTTGTAAATGTACTATGCCCACATGATGTGCAGTTGTTTGTACTGTTCCCTTAGAACTCCAGGCAATCATGTCTGGCTTGTCTCTGACTCCCTTTTAACAATCTGGCCATGGTTTTACAATTAACTGATGGATAGATATTGTTGAGTTTCATTTATGTTAATTAGTTTCTGCTTTTGTTTTTGATGTATTTAACAAATCTCTATCCTTCAATGTGATAGTTCTTTATTAGTAAGTGGTATAATCTGTTCTTATATTTTGCCTTGAGAGTTGTGAGTTGTGCATTGTATATTTGAGGTGGCAATGATAGATTGGCCATCTAGCTCGGTGAAGAGGATTACTGCTTTAGGTGTTGTATTTACCCCATTTTCTGACACCCGTTGTATACCCAACCTACCTGGAAGGGGGTCTCTCTCTCTCTCTCTGAAATTCCCTTTCCAAGATTTTTTTGTAGTTTATTCTTGTCTTCTTAACATGGTACAATGCCCTACTACTACTTGTCTTCTTAAAGAGTCAAGACTGGGTCGGCTGTCAAAAACAGGGCCTGTTAGAGCCCTTTGAAGCATTGCTTGTGTGATTTTGTGGTATATGAGAAATAAATTGTTACTAGCCAACTGGCGGTGTAGTATATGCTGCATAATTATTTATTGATGGGTGAACACTTCCTGAAAGACACCGTTGGACAAATGGGGTGGGTCTGAGGATACGACTGTGAGTGAATGAAAAGATGGAACTCTGGAGAGAGCAACATACAATTGTCCGTGACTGAAAACTGGTTTGAGCAGATACAGGCATGTCTTTTTTGAAAGTTTGTCCCTGTGCCTTATTAATTGTCATTGCAAAGGTCAATCTGACAGGAAATTGTCTGCATGTAAAAGTAAAAGGCAAATTTGAATCTGATGGAGTCAGGGAAATCTGGGGAATAAGGACAGTTTGTGAGGTAGCAGCTGCGATAGTTTTATGCTCTGTCGTGCGTATCCCATGACGCGGGAGGAGGGTTAGAGTTGGCGGGCGGGTCTCTGTCATGCGTATCCCATGGTCTTAGAGTTGGTGGGTGGGACACTGAGTTGGCGGGCATGGCTGTGTCGTGCGTACCCCATGGTGTCTGTCGTGCGTACCCCATGGTGTCTGTCGTGCGTACCCTATGGTCTCTGTCGTGCGTACCCCATGGTCTCTGTCGTGCGTACCCCATGGTCTCTGTCGTGTGTACCCCATGGTCGGGCAACTTAGTCAATTATATATATAGATTGTTGTTATTAGTTTAGAAACCTAGCACAGTCACAGTGTATCTGGAGTTTGCTCTAACCTCTCACACATGCATGTTTCATTGATGGGTTATTCAAAAATGACCTAGTATGAGTTTATTTTGTCTATGTACGAGTCTGCCCAAATATAGGCTGGCGGTCTGTACAGGTTTGATTACTGCATTGGACCTTATTCTTTTTGTATGGTATGCAGCTCCTTTTATACCATGCATTAATAACATAAGTTTTTAGTGTAAGCATATTTTCAGTTCCACAAGCAGGGACATTCATGGAGTGTTGAAATGTAATGATCACTGAATTATAATGTATGTTACGCATTTGCATTGACTTCAGTAAAGTTGCCTTTATTTTTTTATTTGTCTGTTTTATTTTATTTTTGTATGTGCTATATCTGAGGTCTGTTTTGAAAGTATCAAATTCAGTGTTATTGGTAAATATATAATCATACAGTTAGTGTAGCATACTGGATAAGAAAGTGGCGCACAAGGCTGCCAGATTAAGCTCTCCACCCCAGGCCAAGGTGGTATATAAAATAAAGGTTGTTTAATTTTGAGTTAATAAATCAAAATGTATATTTTGTTAAATTGTTATGGAAAAAAATGTATCTTTATCTACACAGGTAAACTTAACTACATCTGCAGGTGGAGGAGCTTTGTTGGCTCCTCGGGCTCCAGGGTCTACTTCCTCCACTCAAGCTAGTACCCTTAATCAATCAGTTCTCTTGGGTAACACAGGAGCTGGTCAGGGACAGATGTACTTAAGGGTGAGTATAATTTGTTGACTGATCTTCTAAAGTATGAAAAATAACTTTAAAATATACTCATATTCTGGGTGAACAGTTTTGTAAATTCTTTCCCCCAGTGTATTTAAGTGTTACATAGTGTTGTTACATTGTTCAGGAAAGTCAGGTATTGTATAAGAAACATTTCTAATTTAACAATGAGTTTTCAAAGGAAAAATATTACTGGAAATGTTTTTATTTGAAGATATAACCATTGATTTTCCATTGATAATACTACTGTGACTGTGGGCATTGTAGTATGTAATTTGTATTCTAGAAAGTTGATTCTGTTCATCAGGACATAATTTCTTTCCAATACGTTTCATCACTTATGCAAGTGTATTCCTCAGTCTCAGTTGACTGCAGGTTTCTCCAACCTTTTAAACACTACCTTGGCTTAATGACTAAACTAGCACCATTGACTAACAATGGGCCGTGTGATCAGTGATGTGCAAATTGATATGCAATGTTCCATTGATCAATGGCCATAAGTACCATTCACAGAGAGCTGGGGAATGGCAGCAATCACCGCATTGTAAGATGGTGAAAAATGTACCCTTAGCGCTCATTTATACTTCACGCTCAGAACGCGTACGCGCCCGCGTCATGGCTGCCACGCATTCCCAGTGTTCATTTCACGCGTCCTCTGAGCAGGTCCTCAGAAATTAGCGTGACGCATGTGTGAGTTGCAGTACCAGCAAAAAGTCGGGGGGGCACAATGTGCTAAAAGTCGGAATGTGACGTCAATGTCTCTGTTTACTATCTACATGTGACAGAAAGCCTCTATGCAGATCCTACGGGATGAATGCTTCGATGTGGTGAAGCAAAATGCCGACATACAGATGCATTCATGGTGCTTTTATATTCAAGCGTCGCATATTCCCGATCGTAATGACACGATACATTTTAAAAGTCTCACATACCATCTATTGTGCTGTCTTTTTATTTATTTATTTATTTTTTTTTTGCAACTTAACAACAGTAACATAATGTATAGCGCTGTATTTGAGCCACTGAGAAAAAAATAAAGGACATGGTGAAAACGTGTATTTTGTGATTCAAGTGGAAATTTCGGCTTTAATCTCGAAATGTCCACTTTAACCTCATAGTTTACTTTATCATTAATGCAGACCATCATAAACGTCATCCCAGTTTTTAATCGCTGCGAGCTTCTTGGACCTGACAGCAGTGGCAAGCAGCAATAGATCGCCACACAGAACACATGACATGTATGATATTCCAACTTTCAGGACATTTAGAATCTTTAGATTTGTACTTGATACCACTTTCATGACGAAATGCATTAAAGTGTGTATGTTACATTTTACATATAATTTAATTTAAATAATGAATACTGTTAATAATTACACACGTGGGGGGAATAATTACACTCATGGGGGTGTCATGGTGGTGGAGTGATAGCACTGCTGTCTCGCAGGGAGTTATGTTGTTGGTATTTCCTGCTTGTATTCCACACTGTGCTCCGGTTTCCTTCCAAAGATATGCAGATTTGTGGATTTGGTGCCGCTAAAATGACGCTAGTGTATGCAAGTGCTTGTATTCACCTTGCGATGAGCTGAGGCCTCATCCAGGGATTTTTTCTCACTTGTGCCCAATGCTTGCTGGAATGGACGCATCCCTGGATTGATGGATTTAATCAATAAACATAATTTTCAGAGATATTGCGGTAAGGTGTCATCAGAATTTAATGAGTGTTCCAGGCAATTCACAACACAGAGAAGCCGGACATGTTCTCACCGTGATAGTATCTCACACTGCCATCTGGTGGATTACTTCAGATTTACGTAAAGTACGCACACAAGTATAAACACTAAAATGCTTGCGTAGCAGGAGCGTCCGCTGCAGCATGCGTCGTGTCGCGTGAAATATAACTCCGGCCTTAGGCCCCCTCCTCAGTTCAGAGATGGTTGTTCCTTTTTCACGTAAATGGCCTGTTTGACTCCTCGCACAAACCAGCGTTCCTCCCTGTCCAGGATGTGCACATCTTCTTCACTGAAAGAGTGACTACTGTCCTGTAGATGTAAATAGACTCTGGAGTCCTGGCCTGACGAGGTAACTCTTCTGTGTTGTGCCATCCGCTTCGCCAGTGGTTGTTTGATTTCCCCGATGTATGATTCACGGCAATCCTCTTGGCACTTAACTGTGTACACTATATTAATCTGTCTGTGACGGGTGAACCAATTTTTGCCGTATTGTGTTTTGGGTGTTGAAAGCCACGAGACCTGGTGTTTTGGGAAAAAATGCATCTCAGCTGTTCCGATACTCCTGACACATAAGGTACCACCAAAAGTTTTCACTTAGGCAGTGGTTGTCCTTCCTCTCCCCTGGATCGCTTTGAGCATTCTTTAGGTGTCTTCCCTGCTTTGACAAAAGTCCAGCTGGGATAACCACATTTGCTCAGGGCCTTTTTGATATGATGTTCTTCTGCTTCTCTGGCCGCTGTGGGTATGCTGTTTGCTGTGTGTTGTAGAGTCCTGAGGACACTTATTTTGTGCTCTAGCAGATGGTGAGAGTCAAACCTTAAATACTGATCCATATGCCTTGGTTTACATTACACATCAACTTTTAAATGTCCCCCATTGCTGATAGAAATTTCACAGTCTAAGAAAGCTAGCCTGTCACGTTTCATGTCCTCACTGATGAACTGGATGTGTTTGTCCACTGAGTTGATGCGGTCTGCAAATTGTGGTACCTCCTGAGTTTTGATTTTCACCTAGGTGTTGTCCACATACCTGAACCAATGGCTCAGTGGTGTTCCCGGGTAGGATAATAGCACCCTCTTTTCCACTTCTTCCATATACAGATTGCCCACAATAGATGAAACTGAGGAACCCATGGTGCCCCCATGTTTCTGATCACACGGCCCATTGTTAGTCTATGGTGCTAGTTCGATCATTACGCCAAGGTACTATTTATAAGGCTGGAGAAACCTGCAGTCAACTGAGACTGAGGAAGTCACTTGGATGAGTGATGCAAAAACGTATTCGGGGGAGAATTATGTCCAGATGAACAGAATCAAATTTCTAGAATTTCCTTACCTGGATTATTGAGCATGCTTCGAGACATATGTAATTTGTATGTTTTGTATGAAGTTTGATGGCGGAATATTTTGAGGTAGACAAGATCACAGTTTTCTTCACAAGGTATCTGTACATTCAATTCATACTTTTAAATTTTATTTGCTGTAAGCAATTCCCTTAGTGAGCAGCACAATGTAAAAAAACAACAGAAAATGTATCATAAGAGCACTTAAGATTGTGTTTGTGCTTTTATGCAGTCAGTGTTCCTTTAGAAGTTATTATTATTATTACTGTAATTATGTCTGAATTAACTCTTCCATCTACTGGCAGATTGATCAACATGCTTGAAAAGGTTTAAGCTCATAATATAATGTGTGTGTTTATGTTTAAAGGAAAGATCTATAGTAGAACTGCAGTATTCATTATTATGATATAAATTGATATTGACTTCTGGCAGAAGCATGTTGCTTATAAATTATAATAATCTATGGGCTATTTCATTAAGTGGAAGAATTTATACATTTGCAGTTGTATAAATTTACACCTTATGATCAAAATTGTAACAGAAGTGATTTTTAATACAATAGAATTTGTAAATGTTGTAAGTGCATTAAACTGATGTATACTAGCACAGTGGGTAAAGTTTACGTTTTCTTGCTTTCTATAATAGCCACTTAAAGGCAATCACCAGAAATGTGCTGAAATTGTTTTTGGCACCTTAGAACATAGCTCCTTGCTTTTTTTTTCCCGGCCTCATTCTGTTATTAGCTCATACAAGTCCAGTGTATGGCCGCAGGAAAGGCAAAAAAAGTAAGTGCTGTACATTTTGCTCTCATAAATAGGGTCTGGCATAAGTAGGCTCTGGATTATTTCCTGCCTTGTGTTGATACAGTCAGGATAAGCCACAGACCCCAGGACTTCAGGCAAATGGGTATGAAGAATATATGGTAATTGAACGCAGCTGCTAAATTCTTTGTTTTACAACCAATAACCCCTTTCATACATTTAGAGTATACCTGGAATTTGCAGGTAGAGGTTAACCTTGCAAAATCTCATGAAAGCCACATGTGAGATTTGATACTGTCGAGTACAATTAACCAGTAGTAAGAGACTTTGGCAATAATGGTTAATATCCAATACTAATGTAATAATTTTAAAAAAGTGTGATTTAATTGTTTTGTTAGGTTAATTATTTACAGAAATCTGTGAAAACTACATGGATTCTGAAATGAAAAGATACTTTCCATCTCAGCCAAGGAAATTGTTAAGAATAGCTAATACTGTATGTGCCATCTACTTCACTATTGTTTTTTTTTTTACAAACAAAAGATCAGTGTGCTAATGTGGCATCTACAACAATAACAATTCTGCAGCACCTTTATAGGTCTGCATAGGTCTATTTTGTATTTGACATCTCCACTGTTTTTTTTTTGCCTGAGATTTTATTCTAGTGTCTCAGTAGTATTTTTGTAATTCAGGTACATTGTGCAGAAACAATAAAGTAAAATATCAAACAAAATGCAGTATTGGCCATTGCAGATCATCAGTGTATTGTCTTTTAGGCAAAACCAAATACACCTTTGATACTAATATTTGAGAACTACTTGTGCTCTTTATAATCCCTTGCTTTAGACTACCACACATTAATGCCATAAAATTTTACAGTTTTTTTGTGAGAAATAGGCTGTCCAGAGCTGTCTTTACTGCTGTCTTTAACTACTGAAAGGAACTGGTTATTTGATGCAGTTTGTTGTACTGTGCAAATGTGTATGGTTTCTGTCAAAAATAATTTATACTAATAATTGTGATAGTGATTATGTGTTTAGGGCTTTCCTGTTTTCAGTGTGTTGTGCAAAGTCTCTACATTAAGCAGAACGATATACCCATAGATGCTGTTTCAGATTGGGTATATCAAAATGTGTATGTTATTGTTCCTCATCAACTACCCTGTTCTTTGTGTAGATTATACATAGGAAACCTTTATTATAGTAGTATTATAGTAATAATGCAAATTTTCATTGATTTTAGTAATTTACTATAATTAGTTTACATGTTCATTGTTTTTAGTAATTTACTATAATGATGATTGTTTAGTGCACTTTACCTGCATTTTAATTCTATAGAATCATCAGTAATTTTCTACTTATAAGCCAGTCATGTTTTAAAAGCAAAATTGTTTGAGTTTAGTTAATGCCTAATTGGTTGATGATTCTACCTTTCTTATAGAATACACCATCCCAATGAGTGGTATGAAAAGGTGGATATTAAAAGCAAGTGTGTTTCTTTGCAGTTTTGATGATGTACAGTATTATACCTGAAATGTAAATATTTTTTGTCTTCATGTACAAGGTTAATCGCTCTCTCCGAGCCCCTATCTCCAGTCAGCTCATTTTTATGCCTGGGGGTGCTGCTGCAGTGGCCACAGTTCAGCAACAGCAGCAGCAACAACAGCAGCAACATCAGCAACAGCAACAGCAGCAGCAGCAAGAGGCTTCAACCACTGTTACAAGTGCCCAGTCTGACACCGACCAGGTGACTAATAGATTTCTATTAGTCAATTTCTAATAGATTTAGAGTAAGGTAATAGTAAGTGATAGAAGGACTATTTGCTCATAAGTGACTATGGATTAAATAAAAGCATTAGTTTTTCCTCCCTGAAATAATTTCATTTTGTTTTTAATTTAAAAGGTCCAGAATCTAGCCATGCGATGTCAGCCAAGTCCAGCAGTAGTATCAGTTTCAGCAGCTCCTGGAGCTGTCCAGAGACCCTCTGCAAGTGCTGTTGGTGTTTCAATGACAACTATCTCAAAGTCTGAGTGTCCTGTGACCGTTACACAGCAAAGTGACAAGAAGACGGGTGCAGATGGTGACAGTGGGTCAGCTGTTCAGGCAAGCATGGGAATTAATTTGACCCGAGCTACTAACTCTCAGGCCACTTTGATCACGCCAGGTAACACAATTTTTCTGACGATATATGCCAACTTTTCTTACATTATAGAATTTAAGCTACATGTATCTGAGAAGATTAGCTGCTAGTGGTTACAGAAATATTAAGAGATGGAAGTTGTAAGCTGTTTTAAAATAGGAAAAACAGTTATTCAAATTTTTTTTTGCAAATCTGTTTTTTTCTCTTCATAATATGAATAAGTGAATGGCAAGTTGAAGCAGTGGATAGCGTTCTCACCATTTGATTCCTGGTGGTTGACTTACGTATGGAGTTTATGTGGTGACTGGCTACTCTGATTTGGATTGGTGTGTTTGAGTGTGCACTGCAGTGTACTTCCATCCTGTCTAATTTGATGCCTGCTGCTACCAGGAAACGCCTTAGTAACATGTAACATATAAGTAGACTGGGAACTTAGATGCAAGAAATATTATTAAAATGGAATACAGTATAAATATATAATCGCAAAATCGGAAGCACAGAAATTGAACAGCAGGTCCAGCTGTTTGAGTAAATGCCCTGTGTAGGGGGAGTAATATTAAAGCTGTATGTGTAGCATATTTTGCTAACGGTATGTCCAAGTTGTAATGGTGAGTTGAAATGTGTGTTTTGGGCATTAAATGTTAAATAGTTCTTGAGTCTGTAATCTGCTGTTTATATTTTAAAAATGAATGATTATATGCAGTATCTTGTTAAACACCTATTTATCACAATAGGAATAGACAGTAGGTTAGGTTGTTGGGTCTTATTATTTTGTATAATATTTCATTGCAGCTTTTTTTTTTCTTTTTTTTTATATAAAAAAAACAGGTTCTTATTCAATACTACAGCCACAGTTTCATGTTCATCAGAAGCAGCTAAACTTGAATCAACAAACAGCCACAACACCACAGGTCCTGATGCAGTCCCATCAACAGGGAGCCACACAAATGCAAGGCCAGGTTTCACAACAGCAAACAACGACTCTTCCTTCTCAGCAACAAATCCAGAGTCACCAGCCTCCTGCTTCCCAAAGTCCTAGTTCTCAAATAAGTACATCCCAATCATTACACACAGGTACCACTCAAACAAATCAACTTCTTTTACATAATGCCCAAACTTATCAGCAGAGTCGGTTAGCAACAAGTTCTGCTCAGATTCTACACCCTTCTGTGACAGTTGGCCTTCCCCAGACCTCAGGGGCTCAGACCCTAGTGGTTCAGCCTTTGCAGCCTCCACATAGCCAAATTGCACCTTCAGGTGGCATTAGCCCAGTTCCTATCCAGCCCAAAATCGCTCCTACTACAACTACTACAGTAAGCCAGAAGGTGCAGCCTGCTTTGAAGCAGCCCCCTATATTACCAGCGCCACCTGCTCCACATGTACCAGTCCAGCTTGTTGGAGCCAGACAGTCAGGACAGACAAGTGCTCAGGCAATAGGCATTCAGCAAGTTGTTTCTACCACAACAACATTATCTTCTCCATCATCTTCCAGTAACAATAGCATTGTAGGTACTGCAACCTTTGCACCATCAGGAATAGGAATTATGAACTCTGTGTGTCATGAAACCCAAGTCCAGCAGCAACAGATTCAGGAGACAAACACCCAACAGCAAACTACGGGTTTGGCAACATGCCCTCTACAAGTATCTATTACACAACAACAACAGCAGCAGCAGGGTGAAGATGTTAATTCTTCTGGTAGCAGTGTGCAACAACCAAAGCGTCAGTCTACTGGAATGGTTTCTCAAAGCGGAGTATATGTTCAGCCACTACAATTACAGGTAAGCTTTTGTCATATGATGAAAATTTTTGTATTATACTGTTCACATACTGTATGCAGTAGTTAGTAATGGGTTTTGGTGAATATTGAGAAATATATTACTTTTGTGTCCTGAGCTAGCCTTATTTTAAGGAAGGAATATATTCCGAGGCACAGGATTTAATGAAATCTTGCTACACAATCCTTCTCTTTGCAAGCTAAAGTGTCAGAAATTTGTTTTTGCCTGTTCCTAGCAAATTGAACAGTATCTGCATTCATCAATACCTTAATATCTTAATGTATATTTATTATACCTATATTATTTTTCAGCCAAATTGGGCACTTTGCAAGAGACTTGTGGCTAAGGTGCCCAGTGGGGGCTGGGCAGTCTCGTGGCTTCAGAACCCTTGCAGATTTTGTTTTTTCCTCCAGCCCTCTGGAGATTTTTTTTGTTTTTTCTGTCCTCCCTGGCCAACGGACCTTATTTTATTCTTTGTTATGTAGTATTGCCTAATCTTTTTATATTTTTCTTTTTTATTTCTTCTTGTTTTAAAGCACTTTGAGCGACATCATTTGTATGAAACATGCTATATAAATAAATGTTGTTGTAAGCTGTTCTTTTCAGAAACATGATGATTGACTACTGCTGGTTTTGTCTGTGAAGCTGCCAGATTTCTTTATATGGGCTGAAATGGGCAGTAATAGCATATCCCATTTCCATGTTGTGCTTCTCCGATACATCATAGTCCAATATTAGCTCTATGAGGTGTTTATTGCTTGCAAAACCTCAGCAGAATTGGGGAAATTTCAACTCCCTGCCTCTTCCTGTATATTGTCATTATTCTTGTCTTCTTCTGAACTTGATTTTATCAGCTACTAAAACTTTTCCTCATCATTATTCCATTATAACCTTCAATCGGCTTCTTTATTTCATCTGTAATGATATTAAATTCTTAATTGCCCTCTTGCCTTGCATCCTGAGCTATGTTTTTGCTGCATTATCTACTGTCAAAAAGTTCCTAACATCAGGAATGCAGTCATTCTATAAGGTGCACCGTCATACTTGATAGTTTCTAGATTACATCCATTGCCTCTTGTATGCATGATATGGATTAGGCAGTGGTGAAAGATTTTTAGTAGAGCCAGGAAAATAAACACCCGTGCATCCAGTCAAATAACTTCAGAGCCATTAATGCCATTAGTGCTGGTGAAAGGAAAAACATTTCAGTAATAGTGTAAAACCATCTTCCCGAAATTGATGAGGAGTCTACTTGTCGAGTATGTTTTTCTTCCAGGTTTCACCTCACTGTTGGAATAAATAATTTATGGAGCAAATCCATAAATGCAACAGGTGTCACCCTAGCCTTTTTATTTTACTGCTATGACAAGGGAAATAGTTTCTTGTTGCTTTCATTTCAGTGCATGTGGATTGGCAGATTTCTACAGTGAACTAGACCTAACAGTATACTCAGCCACACTGTAGCAGCACAGCAGAGTTGCATAATCTTGACCATTTTTTCTAGAAAAATGTTATCAGCGCTTAAAACTTCCACTTTCCAGAAATGATTCATTTAAATTTTACTTTAAAAACCTTGGCAGATTCTACACTACCAGTTGCAGATTCACTAGTAGTCTTCCCATTTTTTAGTCTGTAGTGGTTTTGGAAGCTGGCAGACCATCGTGATGTTGAAATAGTTTTCATAAGCTGCTTCCTTTGCTTTGGTAGGAGGCTTGAGCTTAGGCTAAAAGCTAAGAGCAGCATTTTTCTTTCAACCATAAATTTAATGCCTTTTCAGTCTTAACTAATATTTTTATCATGTATTTGAGTGGTGATTTTAGTAGTTGATGGTTCTGTTAATATCATAGTTTTATAGATTTGTGATTTATTATTTATTTTTCGTATATTGGATTCAAACCAAAGTTAGAACAATGTTGTTTTTTTGGGTTTAAAAAAAAAACTTGTAGAAGTAGACTTGTGATATACACCATGGTTTTTGAATATGCAGAGCAGTAGCACACACATGACTGCTTGCAAAGAAAGTCTTCACTTGGGAGGAGACATGATGAGTGAGGCAGTGTGACGATGTGGGTTCGGCTCCACGCTCCCATCTGCTATTTGGAAGCCCTTGAACCCAACACCGTCGGTAATGTCACCGATGAGCTAGTCAGTGAAGGCAACAATTGAGGAAGGGGATGGTAAAAAGTGAAAAAGTGTTTTTATTTAAATCAGTCAAACAAAAACAGTGTTCAAATAAATAGTACTGTGCAGTTCCAAGTTCAAATAAATAATCCAATAAAACATGTGGAGGTTAAAAACAATAGAAAAAACTCCTTTAAAATCAGA
Source organism: Polypterus senegalus (assembly GCF_016835505.1). Classification (NCBI taxonomy): domain Eukaryota; kingdom Metazoa; phylum Chordata; class Cladistia; order Polypteriformes; family Polypteridae; genus Polypterus; species Polypterus senegalus. The sequence goes on from NC_053162.1 coordinate 124,457,230, forward strand.
GGTTAAAATGTTCCTCAGGAAGCAGTCTTTAAAAACAACAACAAGCCCAGTGCTCATCTATGCTGGCGTCTCACCTGCTTCTCCCATACGGGCCCATGCAACAGGCGAGACGATCCCTGCAGCTGCCCTTTTCAACACTCACACACAGGTCTGGAGAACTCCCGATCCTGGCTTCGGTCTGGCACTCATCCCAGGCCTGAGACTTGGACTCCTTGGTCTCCAGGACGCCCACACCAAGGACTGTAACACCAAGCCTCGCGACTCCCGCTGCCTTTCCGGCCTTCTGCGGCCAGTCGCCTTTCCCTGGTCACTCCCGCTACCTGCTCGCTCAGCGGGAGCGCCTTCCAACTCCAACACCTGGGTGTCGGCCTAACACCCAGCTTCCTCGCAGATGACCACGAGCGCTGGTTCGCTCGCTCACCACACACTCCATGTGTCTCTCACACCGAACTGCTTCCTCTCTCGCTCCCTGTAACCTCCGTCCTTTTCATTTCATTTTTTTTCTGATCTTTTTCTTCCTGATCGACTCGCGCTTCTTTTAAACAGCGAGGGGCCATAGCAGCTGCAGCACATTAGCCACGGGAACAATCAAAGATGTGGGCAGTTCCTCACCTGTGCACTAGGTGAGAAATGCCCACACCGCAGATCACCCCATGGCTTGCTATGGCCACTTTGCCTCCTCATGAAGTCGCCTCGAGTGCTATGATTATTTATTTAAAAAGAAACGGCTTTTACTAAGCGAGCTGTGGACCCATAACACCACAGGCAGAGCAACAACATTGCAAAAGTACCTTTCATTCTTTTTAGTGTCATACAAAATTGGTATTTCATCTTGTATTGCACCAATTTTAATTTATACAATCTTTTTGATTTTTTATGTTTTACCGCAAGCCAGCATAAATTTGAATTTGCATAAGATAAGGTACTGTTTTAAAATGGAAAAAAAATGTTTAAACTGCTTTTGCTCCATAAGATAAATGGATTTATTTTCAAACTGTCTAATAGAGTAAGATACCAGTTGGATCTCCCAAAAGAAAAGCTGAATCTGATGAAATATGTGAGAAGAAAAGTGATTCCCCTCCAGTTCTTCAGCCTGTAACTGTAGGATCCTTCCACAAACCTGTGGCACTTGCAGAAAAACAACCAACATCTGGTAAGCAATGTGTCTGCTAAGTTTCTTCTGTTTATTGACCATTTTGGAATTCTGTCCATCTCTTTACACTCTGATTTTCTGCCAGATATTAGTTCAGTTGATCCATCACCAACTGGGGCTTCTTTGAGAAGTGTAATGTCTGGCCTAGCTCTCTCCTCTGGAAGTCGCAACAGCAATGATGCCAAGCCCCCACAAGCTATTGTAAAGCCACAAGTGCTAACCCACGTTATTGAAGGCTTTGTTATTCAAGAGGGTGCTGAGCCTTTCCCAGTAAGTACTATTATATTGTATGTAGTCATATTTCTGTTTGTATCAAAGTGTAATAATTTACAAAAAATGTATGTTTTTGTTACTCATAATTTTTTTTAAACTTTGAAATAATAAAAGAGAGAAAGTAAAGTATTTCAAGCAAGCTGTAAAAAAAGTGTATAAGTCTTTTAAACGGATGCAAGAATTGCATTTCCAGTGGCAACATTTTGTAACATTTCTGTTCTGCAGGCAGGAAATGTGGCATATTGGTTAAGGCTTTGGACATCAAACCCTGTGATTATGGGTTCAAATCCTGCTACTGACACTGTGTGACCATAAGCAAGCCACTTCACATGCCTATGCTACAAATGAAAAAACAAAAACAATTTAAACAATTGCAGCTCAGTTGTTGTAAGTTGCCTTGGATAAAGGTGTCGGCCAAACAAGAAATAACAAAAACTGAAGAGCAGACAGAAGAATGTTCTTTATAATATATGATCATATATTACCTGAAATAATTGTCACTGAAGCATGCAGTTTATTCTTTAGAGGTATTTGTAGAATTTACTGGAGAGTTAAAGTTTATCCATATCATTTCCCCAAAATCCTCCCCGCTGACTCCTCCCTGTGTTGTGTTAACCAAAAAAAAATCCAATGTATACCTTAACTCTCTCAGAGTAATTTTCATTTATTCATCTGTAATCAGTCCAAATAGACTCTTTTTTATGTTTTAACTTTGTTCAGCATTGCCTATTAGCAGGCATAAATTGCTGACAAAATGAACAGAGTAATACTCTTATGTTTAAAAATAAATAATAATCTGCGGGTTTACCATTATTAATTGCAGTATTCTCTGAAATTGATTTAGATTACGTCATATTCAGTAGGTGGTGTTAAAGACGCAACTTATCAGATTTTAAAAGCTAGTGTTTGTTGATTTGGCTTTGGTACAGCAGGAACACTTGATGCCTAGAAAGTCGGGCCATTTTCTCAGTGTTCTATGACTGGCTATTCAAAGTGATATAACCAAAGCAGCATACATGTTTGCTACAAATATGACATCCTTTTTATTAGCTATAATGCTGAAAAATTGCTAGCAGCTAATAGAGTCAAGTATCACTGATAAACATGGTTTATTATTTACATATTTATGTAACATTTGCTTTTAACACGCTTGCCTGTCATGTTTGTTCCGCAGGTTGCTGGTTCTGTGAAAGACAGGCAGGATGGTTTATCCAGTAATCCTTCTCAGACCTCTTCTTCCTATCTGGAAAACTGTCAACAAGCAGTTGGTAAGTACTGTTACATTAATTATATGTATATGGTTCATGTCAGGTCAGGATGGGGAGCTGCACTGGTACAGCGTGTTGCCCCACCCACCACACAACAAAACAACTCTGGAACCTGGTTGGTAACCCTGTCAGACAGACACGCGGTCCAGTCCCGAGCCCTGGAAATGAAAATCTATCCGCCACAGCCAGATGTTATGTGGACATTCCCTTGGCCTGATACAGCTGCTCAGGTCCTCAACAATAAGGATCCTGTGAGCCGGATCTCTCTTGGTGAATCGCCGCAGTGCCGTAACTGACGCTCCCTTACAATGCAGATAATGTGCCTCATTAGGGACTCGGTGAGCAACCGCTCATTTGACACAAAGTCAAACCAACGGTTCCCAAAGATTGTCCAAAGAAACACAGTACCAAAGGAGTCCAGTCTTCATCTCAGGTTACTGGGTAGCATCCATGTCCCACAACCATATAGTGAAGCAGGAAGCACCAGGCCTCTAAAGACTTGGAGCGCCAGACACCCCTTTCCAGGGACCTCATGACCCCCGACCCCCCTTGCTCTCCCAATCGGTACACTGAGTTCATAGGAAGAGTCACCGGGGAAATGAATGTCGCTGCCGAGGTAAGGCATTCTCTCTGCAGACAGACACATTGCTGATGGCTCTGCCCAAGAGGTCATTAAAGGCCTGGATCTTGGTTTTTATCCAGGACACTTGCAAGCTCAGGCATTCTTTCTTCTTGCTCAGTCTCTCAAGAACCCCAATCAGAGCCTCTATAGACTCCACGAAGACCACATCACTTCACTAACATGTGTGTGAAAGCATGTGTCATATATTTGAAAGGTGTGCTGGCAGTTGTGATGCGGACTACCAGTTACACTGCAAATTCAATTAATATTCTAATTCTGGATGTGATTTAATTGCTTTAAAAAATTTTTTATGTTTTCTACACAGTCCCTAAATAGGAATAGAGGCATTGCATTTATTTTTTGAATTCATTGAGCACGTCCATAGATGTCCATTTTCTATCTGGTTTATACAATTAAAGATCACAGGGGAAACCTTGCATGCATCTAATATTATGCATGTGGGACTGTAGGAGGAAACTGGAGTGCTAACGGCAGTTGTACAATATAAATATCAAGGTTAGTTGTAGACAGAGTGACTATTTGGCTTGTCTACACCAGTGATGAAATGAGCTGCCCCATCTGTTTATACCAAAGTAAAATGTATTTACTGATTGGAGGCATAAAGCATCTCTGAGACATGCCTGTAAATAGGACAGACCAAAGAGTTAACTTCTGTAGGAATTTTGATTATTAATAATCAATAAGATGGCCAACTAGGAGGATGCCATAATATTGTGGGATTAATAAAATAATTCAGTAAGGCACTTACTTTATTTACCTTATTTTTTTTCTGTTGTAGGCTGTTGTAGGAGGCAGGCACACTCGCTTTAAGTAACAGAACAATACAATTTACTCATTCATTTTTTTCCTCAGAATTCTACACACAACACCCCATAATGACAACGTGAAAAAAGTTTACTTGAGGTTTTTGCAAATTTATTAAAAATAAAAAAATTGAGACCGCACATGTACATAAGTATTCATAGCCTTTGCTCAATACTTTGTCGATGCACCTTTGGCAGCAATTACAGCCTCAAGTCTTTTTGAATATGATGCCACAAGCTTGGCACACCTATCCTTGGCCAGTTTCGCCCATTCCTCTTTGCAGCACCTCTCAAGCTCCATCAGGTTGGATGGGAAGCGTCGGTGCACAGCCATTTTAAGATCTCTCCAGAGATGATCAATCAGATTCAAGTCTGGGCTGTGGCTGGGCAACTCAAGGAATTTAACAGAATTGTCCTGAAGCCACTCCTTTGATATCTTGGCTTTGTGGTTAGGGTTGTTGTCCTGCTGAAAGATGAAACGTCGCCCCAGTCTGAGGTGAAGAGCACTCTGAAGCAGGTTTTCATCCAGGATGTTTCTGTACATTGCTGCAGTCATCTTTCTCTTTATCCTGACTAGTCTTCCAGTTCCTGCCACTGAAAAACATCCCCACAGCATGATGCTGCCACCACCATGCTTCACTGTAGGGAGGGTATTGGCCTGGTGATGAGCAGTGCCTGGTTTCCTCCAAATGTGACACCTGGCATTCACACCAAAGAGTTCAATCTTTGTCTCATCAGACCAGAGAATTTTGTTTCTCATGGTCTGAGAGTCCTTCAGGTGCCTTTTGGCAAATTCCAGGCAGGCTGCCATGTGCCTTTTAATAAGGAGTGGCTTCCGTCTGGCCACTCTACCATACAGGCCTGATTGGTGGATTGCTGCAGAGATGGTTGTCCTTCTGGAAGGTTCTCCTCTCTCCACAAAGGACCTCTGAAACTCTGACAGAGTGACCATCGGGTTCTTGGTCACTTCCCTGACTAACGCCCTTCTCCCCCGATCGCTCAGTTTAGATGGCCGGCCAACTCTAGGAAGAGTCCTGGTGGCTTCGAACTTCTTCCACTTATGAATGATGGAGGCCACTGTGCTCATTGGGACCTTCAAAACAGCAGAAATTTTTCTGTAACCTTCCCCAGATTTGTGCCTCGAGACAATCCTGTCTCGGAGGTCTACAGACAATTCCTTTGACTTCATGCTTGGTTTGTGCTCTGACATGAACTGTCAACTGTGGGATCTTATATAGACAGCTGTGTGTCATTCCAAAATATGTCTAATTAACTGAATTTACCACAGTTGGACTCCAATTAAGCTGCAGAAACATCTCAAGGATGATCAGGGGAAACAGGATGCACCTGAGCTCAATTTTGAGCTTCATGACAAAGGCTGTGAATACTTATGTACATGTGCTTTCTCAATTTTTTTATTTTTAATAAATTAGCAAAAATCTCAACTTTTTTCACATTGTCATTATGGGGTGTTGTGTGTAGAATTCTAAGGAAAAAAATTAATTCATTTTGGAATAAGGCTGTAACATAACAAAATGTGGAAAAAGTGATGCGCTGTGAATACTTTCCGGATACTTTCTGTATATGTGTATGTGTATATATATATATATATATATATATATATATACACACTCACCTAAAGGATTATTAGGAACACCATACTAATACTGTGTTTGACCCCCTTTCACCTTCAGAACTGCCTTAATTCTACGTGGCATTGATTCAACAAGGTGCTGAAAGCATTCTTTAGAAATGTTGGCCCATATTGATAGGATAGCATCTTGCAGTTGATGGAGATTTGTGGGATGCATATCCAGGACACGAAGCTCCCGTTCCACCACATCCCAAAGATGCTCTATTGGTTGAGATCTGGTGACTGTGGGGGCCATTTTAGTACAGTGAACTCATTGTCATGTTCAAGAAACCAATTTGAAATGATTCGAGCTTTGTGACATGGTGCATTATCTTCCTGGAAGTAGCCATCAGAGGGTGAGTACATGGTGGTCATGAAGGGATGGACATGGTCAGAAACAATGCTCAGGTAGCCTGTGGCATTTAAACGATGCCCAATTGGACTTGAATCAGTTGGCCCATTCTCCTCTGACCTCTAGCATCAACAAGGCATTTTTGCCCCCACAGGACTCCCGCATACTGGATGTTTTTCCCTTTTCACACCATTCTTTGTAAACCCTAGAAATGGTTTTGCGTGAAAATCCCAGTAACTGAGCAGATTGTGAAATACTCAGACCGGCCCATCTGGCACCAACAACCATGCCACGCTCAAAATTGCTTAAATCACCTTTCTGACATTCCCATTCTGACATTCAGTTTGGAGTTCAGGAGATTGTCATGACCAGGACCACACCCCTAAATGCATTGAAGCAACTGCCATGTGATTGGTTGATTAGATAATTGCATTAATGAGAAATTGAATAGGTGTTCCTAATAATCCTTTAGGTGAGTGTATGTATATGTGTGTATATATATATATATATATATATATATATATATATATATATATATATATATATATATACACACATATACATACACACACACACACACACACACACACAGTGGAACCTCAGTTTGCGAGCATAATTCATTCTGGAAACGTGCTCGCAGTCCAAAGCACCCATATATCAAAGTGAATTTCCTCTTAAGAAATAATGGGAACTCAGATGATTTGTTCCACAACCCATAACTATTCATATAAAAATGATTAATACAAAATATGTATATATATAATTCACTAAGGCAAGACAACCATGGAAAGCACGCCGGAAGGGGCGTGGATTCACTGAGCCGCCGACAAGTAACACACCTATGGCGCACGCAGGAAGGAGCCACGCCCACCAACTCCTGGCAGCTTCGAGCCACCTTGACTGTTCATAGAGGCAAGTTTCTCACAGAGGTGAATCACCATATGCAGCGTGTAAAACGGTTTGCGAGGGGTATCCCATGGGATCCTTAAAACAATCCTTTCCAACTGGGGTTAAAACACAATGAAATAAGCAGTCTTTAAAAACCAAGTTTTCAGTTACGACGCACGACCGCGTGCACCATAGCAAACTGTTTTACACGCTACATATAGCGATTCGCATCCGCGACAAACATGCGTCTTCTTCACTCACGGACAATTATATGTTGATCTCTCCAGAGGTCCATCTTTTCATTCACTTTCTGTTGTATCCTCAAACCAATCCCTCCCTTTTTAGACAACTGTGTCTTTCCAGAAGTGTTCAACCATCAATAAATAATTATGCTGCGTTTGTTATGCCGCGGCTTCACTATTGTGTTGTATTTTGCTCTCTCCAGAGTTCCATCTTTTCATTCACTTACTGTTGTATTCTCACCAACCCATTTTAGACAACCGTGTCTTTCCAGAAGTGTTTAGCATTCAATTAATAATTATGCATGAGATTGAGCATGTGTCTACCAGGCGCAAAGAGGCGTGGGTAAGCCGTTGAACCCCATTCGGGCTGCAAACCGTGGAATTCCCACTAAGTGCGACTCATACGTTCCCACTGGTTGCGCCCCTACCCTTTGTGCACACCCACCTCGCGACTATCGTGGTCGGTGTCTTGGTGGATTATATATAGAAAAGCAGCCAAAACCGCACAGAGCAATGAAACGTCTACGGCCTGCATGGCAGATTTCCAAGACACAAACCACTGTTAAGCAAAAAGAACATTAGGGCTCGTCTCAATTTTGCTAAGAAACATCTCAATGATTGCCAAGACTTTTGGGAAAATACCATGTGGACTGATGAGACAAAAGTTGAACTTTTTGGAAGGCAAATGTCCTGTTACATCTGGCGTAAAAGGCACGGCATTTCAGAAAAAGAACATCATACCAACAGTAAAATATGGTGGTGATAGTGTGATGGTCTGGGGTTGTTTTGCTGCTTCAGGACCTGGAAGGCTTGCTGTGATAGATGGAACCATGAATTCTACTGTCTACCAAAAAATCCTGAAGGAGAATGTCCGGCCATCTGTTCGTCAACTCAAGCTGAAGCGATCTTGGGAGCTGCAACAGGACAATGACCCAAAACACACCAGCAAATCCACCTCTGAATTGCTGAAGAAAAACAAAATGAAGACTTTGGAGTGGCCTAATCAAAGTCCTGACCTGAATCCAATTGAGATGCTATGGCATGACCTTAAAAAGGCGGTTCATGCTAGAAAACCCTCAAATAAAGCTGAATTACAACAATTCTGCAAAGATGAGTGGGCCAAAATTCCTCCAGAGTGCTGTAAAAGAGTAATTGCAAGTTATCGCAAATGCATGATTGCAGTTATTGCTGCTAAGGGTGGCCCAACCAGTTATTAGGTTCAGGGGGCAATTACTTTTTCACACAGGGCCATGTAGGTTTGGATTTTTTTTTCTCCCTAAATAATAAATTATATATATACAGTAATCCCTCCTCGATCGCGGGGGTTGCGTTCCAGACCCAGCCCCCAAACGATAGGTGAAAATCCGCAAAGTAGAAACCATATGTTTGTATGGTTATTTTTATATACTTTAAGCCCTTATAAACTCTCCCACACTGTTTATAAATATTCCCCGCAGAGTTATACAGCATAATCCCTTTGTATTCTCTTAGATATTAGGTAAGATTCACTGAAATTATACATATAAACACACTGTTTATATACAGTAAAACCTAAATATTATTTTAAAGATATCGAGTGTCTCCGATATCACGTATGTTACAGCCATTACGATAGACAGGCCACCAGCAATAAATACGTACAATTCAAGAAAAATAGTATACAGTAAATGTGTGTACAGTGACACTAAACGTACGTACATGTACTAAGTACTGTAAGTAGAAAATTAATTATGGTTACTCACCAACAATGTTACGATGTCCGATAACGATGAGTTTAATTTTACTGCACAACAAAGGACAGCGTTACAGCCCTTCTAAAGGAGCCACTTAAGGCGATTGTGTAGCACTGCCGTTGTTCTTCTTCTGGCAGTCTTCAATCCAAATACCTAAAGCAGATTCCATCCAGACTACTGCCTTATTACATCCACTTACAACTCGTTTTGCACCCTGGTTAAAAGAACACTGCGGACGTAGATCTTATATTCCTTTCCTACTTTTTAAATAAAAAGAATCATAGCCTCATTGATGCTGTAATGGTGTCCTACAGCAGTGTAGCTTTTCCCTTCCTTCAATAAATGCAAAACGTTTACCTTTTTGGCAATCGTTAACATCTTCTGTTGGCGCATGGACACGGCCCCTGAAGCAGTAGCAGGAGCAGATCGTTTTGGAGCCATAATGAAGGGCTTGACTATGCACAAAGATAAACACAAAAGAGCACAAAAGTCAACTCTTTACACAGCGAAACAGGTTGATGCTGAATGAGCGAGACAAGACTTCCTGGTTAACACTGCATTCAGCGCACAGGAACTTAACTGCGTGCTCTGATTGGTTAGCTTCTCAGTCAGGAGAAATTGAACTGCGTGCTCTGATTGGTTAGCTTCTTACTCATCCACCAATAGCGTCCCTTGTATGAAATCAACTGGGCAAACCAACTGAGGAAGCATGTACTGGAAGTAAAAAGAGACATTGTCTGCAGAAGCAGCGAAAAATCCGCGATATATATTTAGTTATGCTTACATATAAAATCCGTGATAGAGTGAAGCCGCGAAAGTCGATGCGCGATATAGTGAGGGATTACTGTATATATAAGACTGGACATAGTCTAGGCAAACAAACCTGTATAGGCTGGCTGTTTACTGGTATTTACAGTTCTACTTTATCTTGGCACAGGTAAATTTATTTATGATACCAAGTCTTGGATGGTGATGTCCAATGTTGTGTAGAGTTGTTGCTTTGTTGTTACTTCCTCATGTGTTGGAGTGCACTCTTTCGTTTTGCTGCATGATCCTTGTTAGTGCTGCGCTGTTGTTTCTTCAGCTTGCTTTCTGTTGTTAAGCCCCTTGCTGTCCCATCTGCATCTTAGGGAAAAGCAATACTTTTTCTGGCACAAGAGTATAGATGCTGAAGTTCCCTTTTTGAAGTGATGGTTGCTTCTCAGCCTTCAGGCTACTGGCACACAGCTTTAGTTTGACAGACTGCATCTCAGCTTCTGGTCTACAAAATTAAAGAGTTTGTTGAATTTGGTTCAGAGATGAGATTCAGATGTTTTTAGTCATTTAGAGACCCCCCACCCTTTCTGAGAGAATCCCAGTAAATGTGCCCTGAAAGAATCCCCAGGGAATTCAGTGATTGTCCAGTGAATATTTCACAGAGAGATTCTTCTTCCACCTCGGGAGATGGGGTGCATGCTTTTTTTAAAGAAAGGTTGAACCTTCTCCTGATAGGATCGAAGTCACTTGCAATTACAATATTAGTATCTTCTAATAGGTGTTTTTTGTCTGCCCATCTTTGTTGTCATGCCTTGAGTTATAGGTAGGTCTTTGTCCTTGTCTATTTTGCGTCTTCTGGCTCAAGAGGTCTGCATAGGAGCCTTTGAAGAAATGTCAGGTCACCTCCGATTTACTCCTTTTGTTATCAGATGAAGTCCAGTCAAATCCCGGTACAATCTGAAGTTCAGTCACTTAGTTTGGAATGCAAATGCGGGATTTGTGCAGCTGTATGCCTGCACCCCTGTTATATGTGCTTTCTTAGTAGGTCTGGTATACCACAAAAACATACCAGAATGGGCAATATGTAATTTGTCCTACACTTCACTGCAGAATGCAAATCAACAAAATTAATATTTGTTTCATTCATTTGGTTTTTAAAACCAGTCTAGTGTTCATCAGTATAACACCAAAATGTGATGAACAAGATGAAAGCACATATGTCTTATATTTGGAAGATACTTTGACCAATGTAATGTAGTCTTCAATCACACTGCAGGTAATGTCAGTTTGGCTGATATTTTAATTCTTGATTTGTACACATGTGAAGAAATAAAGTCTAACTACTCTCATAAGACACCTGGAAACCAGCAAAACAAAAGCTGTTTTGCATGAGTTTTGAAATAAAGGATTAATGTTAAACTGAAAAGTATGATTTCACACATGGACAGATTTGGAATAATTAAGGCAAATACTAGAATTTTGTCACATTTAACAATTGAATCAATGTGACTCTTCCATTGAATATTAGCTTTTATTAGGCTTGTTAAGCAGTTAATAATGCAAATATAAATCTTACAATAGCATATCTTACCAACCTAACAGTGTGATTCTCTGATGAACCATATTTTAAAAGCATGTTGTTGGAAAAACAGATGTAAAAAGTCTTTTTTAAATGCAAATATCCTGAATTGCCTTAGCATTTGCTGGTCAACAATACAGATGTAATAATGTTTGAACTTTTATTGTTGGCATTGATTTAAAGTAGTTCTTTTAGAAAGAAAATGTCATAGAATAAATTAAGAATGTGCATGTGGTAAGATAAATTGGGTACTCCATGATGATGTCATGATTTATGAACCCTTTGCTGAAAGCTTTCCAGGATTAAAAAAAAAATCCCCTTTTGTTTTTACACTGGGGAAATCCCCATGTCCATCACACATTTAAATTCAAGTCTTGCATTTTGATATTTCTGAATACCAATACTAGTTTACTTATATTATACTTCGATAACTACTTGATGGATATGACACTATTTTAAGCTGCTGCTGTTTATTAGTACAGTAATCCCTCCTCGATCGCGGGGGTTGCGTTCCAGACCCCCCCGCGATAGGTTAAAATCCGCAAAGTAGAAACCATATGTTTCTATGGTTATTTTTATATATTTTAAGCCCTTATAAACTCTCCCACACTGTTTATAAATATTCCCCACAGAGTTATACAGCATAATCCCTTTGTATTCTCTTAGATATTAGGTAAGATTCATTGAAATTATGTATATAAACACACTGTTTATATACAGTAAAACCTAAATATTATTTTAAAGATATTGAGTGTCTCCGATATCACATGTTACAGCCATTGCGATAGACATGCCACCAGCAATAAATACGTACAATGCAACAAAAATAGTATACAGTAAATGTCGATTTTTGTGAATTTTCATTGGTATTGAATACAAAATATTTGGTCTTGTGACATCCCTAGTATAAATGTATACAATGAGCACTACATTTGTTTGATTCAGCGTGTTGGTGTGGCAGAATATTTGTAGAGTAATATGTTTTATTTTTTGTCTTACAGATACAGATGGGAAACTGCCCATGCTGAAGTGTGAATATTGTGGAAATTTTGAGCCTGCTCACCAGTTCAGAGGTTCCAAACGATTTTGCTCCATGACATGTGCAAAAAGGTTTGTATTATACTTTACAAAAGCAAGGAAAATCAAATCAATCTGTTAAAAATTACATACAACAATTTAAAAACATTTTGTGCCAAGACTATTAAGAAAATTTGTCTATACAAATGCATATTAAGCTAATTTAGACTATAAATAACAGTGTGTTTTACTTCACCTCTGTTGCAGTTTTTTAAGGTTTTTTTTTAAAGTCAGTTAAAATAGTAGGGTTCCTGAATTTTGATTATCCTTATACTGCTGATTTCAAAATCATTTTAAACAAAATATAAAAGAATTAGTGATTTTTCTAAAAAAAAAAGTTCTTAAGAGTGCCCTGAAAAAAATATATATTTTAGCTACTTTCTTTCTGATACTCTGGATTTATATTCCATCCTCCTGTGAATTTGTAATGATAAAAGTATAGATGTAATACAAAAAAAATGTTTGCTTACTTTTAAACATACGTAACTTGCTCAGGATCTAGAAGACATCCTAATTTGTTTAAGAATTGCCATAAAATAAATGAGATATGGCAGAAACAAAATCCCTCGTAGCTTTTAAGAAAAGAAAAAAAAACAAACAAACAAAAAAAGAATGTTTGAAAGACATTCAAATTAAATGAGATAATAAGTAAATGAAATTCTATATAAAGACCTAGCTATTTATTTATTTCACCAGTGGACAGCATGGTGGCACAGCAGCTACATCTGCTGCTTCACAATTCTATTGACCATATAACATCATCAGCTCATGCTACATGTTTCAGTAAATCCCTAATTCAGAAAAGGTAACCTGGCACAATTATCATTTATGTGCTGAATTTTTAACTACCCTTGTAATTAAAGAGAGTATTTATCCCAAGACTGTGCTCTTGGGGCTGTTTTTTTAATATCACTTCATTCTGAATCTGATTCTTCAGTCATATTCAGCTGTCCTCTGTACTAAAACTATTTGTGTAAACTCTTTGGTTTTATGATGCATGTCTGTAGATTGGCCCCCATGCAAGTGAATGGGTTGATTCCTTCCTTTTTCATGCAGCTGAAAAAGTATAGTTCATCTCAGTGTAACTTTATTTAAATGGGTTTGAAAATCTATTGATAAGCTGCTTTTTTTCTTTTAACAAAATTTTTGAATCTAATGCACCAACACTACCAGCTTGGAGTCTTTTATACAGAAGGGAAGAAGTGTAAATGTTTTTAAGGCACTCTGGTATGAGGAATGGATGGAGGGTTCCCTAGCCAGGGACTCAGAATTTTAGCTTGTGTTGTTATCTGTCTTGTAAAAAATGCGTATTTTTCAGTGCTGAAAATTGCATTTTTTGTTATCAGTGTAAAGTACAGAATTCTTTTACTTGGAATTCATAAGAGGTGACATTTCAGTAATTTAATAATATATGGGTTGCATTTTTTATCTTAAACTTGCAGTCAGTGTTCTGAGCTAAACAGTAATGAAGAATGTAATTTTCAATTATGCTGAGTTAAACATAGGAACATACTGTAATAGTTTTTACTTGTTATTTACATTTCTGTCATTGTTTTATTATTATTATTTTTTTTTGGGGTGTGGAATAATTGCTGTTTTCAGATACAACGTAAGCTGTAGTCATCAGTTCCGACCAAAGAGAAGGAAGATGAAAGGAGGCCTTGTGGAAGGGAGTGGGACTCGCATAAGACGGCGGGGTCCAAGAAGAAGTAGCAGTGAGATTGCTCGAGCCAAAATTCAGGGCAGACATCTTAACATTAAGGTATAAAGTATTTGATTTCCTTTTTGTTATGCTTATTAAAAGTGTTGGGCAGAGTACTCTAAAAAAAAATATTTATGAATGAAAATTTAATGAATACTGAATATTACCCTCCTGTATTCAGATTTGTATTCTGAGTGAATACTCAAAATGTGTAATTTACTCTGAATACTTGATGAAAACTTCATGAATACTTTTCAAGAACTTTTTGAATACTTTCAGAAAATGATATATAGCCGAGTTCATAAAGTATAACAAGTTAAACATACTTAAATTAAATTGAGACCTGATAATGCACTTTTATTTCACAAAAAAAACAGAAACTCTGTTTTTACTATTCATCAAAAACAAGGGAAACCAACTTTTTCATGAAACTTTTATTAATAAAATGTGAGTATTTGGAAAAAAAAATAATGACTGTAGCTCAGAGTGTGTTCAGCATGAAGGTTTATCAAAATGTTGTGTCCTTTCCTGAACGAGCAATTGACATTGAAGCGTAATTCCTTTGCCAAATTCTGTAAAGAGAAACGTAATTAGATCACAATTGGACATTCGAGTCCAACAGTGGAGTGTTTGCATGAATGTTACCTTTCTTCATTTGAGGGTTTAATGTATCTGAGCAACCTTCTTAAACGTGACATGTTCAGACTTAACATACTGTGGCTTTGAGCTCACATTGATGCAAATCATGGACATTTTTTCTTTTTGGACAGTTTTTTTGTATACCATATTGAAAATGCCACACACAAATAAATAACCATAATCAAATAGGAATTCCACATGTTTATAGCAAGAGCAATCAAATTTAAACAAATTTGGCTTGCTGGTGGAACAAGCAGCCCAACTTTATCCTTTCTTTGGAGTCCCTCCACTCTAAATGCCTCTAAGGACTCCCCTATTCAGCAGCTACCTATACTTGTTATGCTTATTAATGTGATTTCCATTCAGGGTTTTTTGATATCATTAATATTGCAAAAACTGGAATACAGTGCTTTCTTGAGGGCATATAACATTTCAAGTAAAATAATGTCACCAAGGGTACATTTTTAATACAACAATTTACCACACAAAGTTTACACTGATTAACTGTTTTATGCATTCTTTCTTTCACTAATATTCCTCTACGTCATCTACCTTTCCTTGGCAGCTATCACTCTTCTTGTATGCATTGACACCATCATGTGTTGATCTGTTGGCATGAAGGTTGTCCCCTCTGTTTTTCAGACTTGTAGCCATTGGTTCATCAACTGTTCAGTGATTGACTCATAAGGGATTTCACATTTTGCCTTGAGTGCATGTTAATTCAATATCAGCAGCGAGTTGCAAACCATTTCACAATTCTTGTGCATCTATAGCACTTCTGTTGAAAACATCAAATAATTGCGTTACATCTCCTGGTTAAAGCACAAACAAATATATATCAACAACAAACATAATTAGAAAACTGGGAAAAGAGAACAAGATTTGTGAAAGAAACTGCCAGAATCAACAGTGTGTCATAAACCATTTTGTGTCTACAGCGCTGCTGCTTTCACTACAAGAGGGAGAGAGAGAGCAAGCGTTAGCCTTGCTTAAAGAAAACATTTAGAACCAAATCTCCAAATTGCTTGAACATTCAATTAACCAGTTACACACACAACACAAGTAGCAAACAAGTGAGTGGTGAACAATGCTCAAACAACAAGTGCAGGAGAGAGACTGAGGATCTGTGAAATGCTGGGACGCTACAGCGGGGTTTGACATTGCCTTCATTTGCTTACATTCAGAATACTGCTCGGCATGTGACATATTCAAGTTTTGCTTTTTGAAACTTTCAGAATTTTTTTTTTATATTTTCGATCTGTGGATACGGAGATGTAGTTTAAAGTAACTATTCTTGTGTACATCTTTAAAAAAAGTACTGCAAGCTGAATCCAGAACACTTGCTTTTTTTGCATTTTGAATATGTTAATGCTGTTACTTTTTTTTGGTACAGTCCATCCTCGCTTTATGGGTAGGTCCGAATACCACTGAATTGTTATCTGATAAAGCTCAAATTCATCTTTTGTTTTTCAGACTCGTTCTGATTCTAGTCGAGGTTCAGATGACAACTCTAGCTTTGAGGATGAATCTGTATCTATAAGCCCTGCTCCTTCCTGCTCTAGACCTCACAGTGAACAGCAGACATCTTCATCAGCTGGAGCTCGTGACACCACAAGTGGTGGCTCAGGTCCTCTAAATTCAGAACTGCCTATGGACAGTGATCCCCGTTTTCTTTCTGGAAACCCTGCTCATTGGAGTGTAGAAGAAGTTTGTGAATTCATCTCATCTCTGCAAGGTGAGTCAGCATTAATTTAAAGGGTACCATTTCTGAAAAAGTGTTAAAAAAATAATAAAAAAATAGAAGAATTTTGCTATAGCAGTTCATTAACTAGCATTTACTGCTAGTTTTATATAACATAAGGAATTAGTACTCATGAAAAATTATAGGATTAACAAAAATAGAAGTAGAAAAATAAAACTTTTGACTTATATGGAGAAAGTATTGTTTTCATGGAAAAAAACATTTTGGTTTTCAATGGAAGACATTAAATGATATCCCAAGAACATGTTTTGAACATTTTTTTAAAGGGGTTTTTGTGTTTCTGTGTCTGTAGTAAACATTGTTACTTGAGGGAAAAATGACAGATTGTTAATGAAACTTTAAGGATAACTTTGCACTTGCTAATCTTAAAACTGATTAGGTTTTGGGTGAAATCCCATCTGTTAAGCTTTCAATATTTTTAATGTCAATTGTGTCAAGGCTAAATGTTTTGTTTTAATAAAGAATTCTGTACACTGGTAAATATTTTATTGGTAAAATTTTACACGTCATATAATACTGTCATAGAGTAAAAGCAACATTCTCAAAATCTTCATCTTTACCTTATTTGAGCCGAAGAACATAGTCAGCCTTTGGATACTGTTTTGAAATGGAGTTAATCTCAGTATTAAAGTAAAGGAAAAATTGCATCTGTAAGAATGAAATAACTTTGTGTTTTATAATTTTTTTTAGAGTTTACACAACCATTCTGAGATTTCAGGGAGAAGGAAGCCAATAGTGAATGAGAACCAACAGATTAACTTTGTCTTAGCCAAAGAAGCTAACAGCAAATATTTGAACATACTCATGCATTTGCATGGAAATGTTTGGAACCCCCTGGCAAAATTACACATTTTGTTAATATTTAAAGTAAGAAACAAAAAAATAATAAATGCAACTTTTGCAGTAAATAAACTAAAAGGTTGAATTTTTAAGAAAATGTTAATGTTTAGTTAGGATTGAAAAAAATTTAAAAAAAAAAAAAAAAGTAAATGTGGCATTTGTAAATGTTTGGGCACACTTTTGGTTTTAAGGCTTCAGAACTCAGTAGATTGTTATTCTGGTCTGGCTAAGGTTGTTGGGTGTTAGTGTAGCCAATTATTTTCAGGTGATGACAATTCCATAACCTAATAAATTGTTTGATTCTTGAAACATTGTTCAACATTCAACAGTCAGGATAAAGACTACAAATTATAAACTAATCGATGCCTACAGATGATTATAAAAAGATACCAAATGACTTCCAGCTAGCAATTCCCACTGGCCAAAACATCATTAGAAAATTACAGTTATGGGGTACTGTGAAGGTCAAGATAAAATCTGGAAGATCAAGACAGGTGATAGATATATTTTGAAGGCAATGAAAAACTCCCATATAACTGTAAGGGACCTGCAGGCCCTTGCAGCTGATAAAGGAGTAGTGATGCACTGCTTTGGTGTGCAGCATTACTTGCACAGATATAGCCTTCATGGAAGAACCATCAGAAGAAAACGTTAGCAGTGATTTCATCACCAAAAACAATATCTAAAGTATGCCAAATAACATCTGAGTATGAAAGAGGCACTTTGATAGATATTAAGTGTGCTGTGCATACAGGATAGCCGAAGAATATCTTCTATCTAGAAGTGACCTGCAAGGAAAAATGGAGAAAAAACTTTTTTTTTTTTTGCAGACTACTGAGTCTTTGAATTCTTGATTTGGAAATGTTTGCAGGCTGTGATTTTTGCCAAAGTGAGTGTTACTGAATACTGACAGGGAAGGGTGCCCAAATTTTTTCAAAGGCCACATGTCCTCCCTTTTTTAACATTTTTAATTCATAAATAAATTGTAACTGTACATTAACATTTTAATTAAAATTTTAGTTTAATGTGTTTGCTGTTAAAATTGTGTTCACAGTTTTTTACTTTAAAGGTAAAAAAAATTTAAATTTGGTCAGGGTTGTCCAAGATTTTGCAATACTTGTTACTGCATTAAAGTATTTAATTTTTTCATTTTTTAATAAATATAAAAAATTTTAAATTACACATGAAGCTGACATTGTTAAGCATTCTGAAACATGGAATGGGTAAAGACAAAACAAGTAAAGCTCACAAAAAACACTTGTAATCACTATACCATTGATCAAAGGTATGCTACAGTATTGCAAATCAGACATAACATCCATCCATTCATTATCCAACGCACTACATCCCAACTACAGGTTCACGGGGGTCTGCTGGAGCCAAACCCAGGCCACCACAGGGCACACACACTAGGGACAATTTAGAATTGCCACTGTGCCACCCTCAGACATAACAAAATGTAAAAAATATGTTTTTTTGTTAAAAAAAAAAATAAGACTAAAATTAAAACAACTTCCTTTTTCAAAAATGACATCAACTAATATTTAGTAGTTTGTTTGCTTATTAAATGCATTTTATCTTAAATTAACAAGTATTATTGAATTCTTTCTATTATAATTTTATGTTTTTAGTAGTTTTTAACTTGACTGTTGTCACACTTTCTGTATCTATTTGCAGCTCTTTTTCAAGTTGGCAATTAATACTGTTCATCAAATTTACAGTGGGATGCAAAAGTTTGGGCAACCTTGTTAATAGTCATTATTTTCCTGTATAAATCGTTGGTTGTTACGATAAAAAATGTCAGTTAAATATATCATATAGGAGACACACACAGTGATATTTGAAAAGTGAAATGAAGTTTATTGGATTTACAGAAAGTGTGCAATAATTGTTCAAACAAAATCAGGCAGGTGCATAAATTTGGGCACCGTTGTCATTTTATTGATTCCAAAACTTCTAGAAGTAATTATTGGAACTCAAATTGGCTTGGTAAGCTCAGTGACCCCTGACCTACATACACAGGTGAATCCTATAATGAGAAAGAGTATTTAAGGGGGTCAATTGTAAGTTTCCCTCCTCCTTTAATTTTCTCTGAAGAGTAGCAACATGGGGGTCACAAAACAACTCTCAAATGACCTGAAGACAAAGACTGTTCACCATCATGGTTTAGGGGAAGGATACAGAAAGCTGTCCCAGAGATTTAAGCTGTCTGTTTCCACAGTTAGGAACATATTGAGGAAATGGAAGACCACAGGCTCAGTTCAAGTTAAGGCTCAAGTGGCAGACCAAGAAAGATTTCAGATAGACAGAAGCGACGAATGGTGAGAACAGTCAGAGTCAACCCACAGACCAGCACCAAAGACCTACAACATCATCTTGCAGCAGATGGAGTCACTGTGCATCGTTCAACCATTCGGTGCACTTTACACAAGGAGATGCTGTATGCGAGAGTGATGCAGAGGAAGCCTTTTCTCTGCCCACAGCACAAACAGAGCTGCTTGAGGTATGCTCAAGCACATTTGGACAAGCCAGCTTCATTTTGGAATAAGGTGCTGTGGACTGATGAAACTAAAATTGAGTTATTTGGGCATAACAAGGGGCGTTATGGAGGAAAAAGAACACAGCATTCCAAGAAAAACACCTGCTACCTACAGTAAAATATGGTGGTGGTTCCATCATGCTGTGGGGCTGTGTGGCCAGTGCAGGGACTGGGAATCTTGTCAAAGTTGAGGGACGCATGGATTCCACTCAGTATCAGCAGATTCTGGAGACCATTGTCCAGGAATCAGT
Source organism: Polypterus senegalus (assembly GCF_016835505.1). NCBI lineage: Eukaryota > Metazoa > Chordata > Cladistia > Polypteriformes > Polypteridae > Polypterus > Polypterus senegalus. Next base: position 124,477,363 of record NC_053162.1, read on the forward strand.
GACAAAGCTGAAGCTGCGCCGGGGCTGGATCTTTCAACAAGACAACGACCCGAAACACTGCTCAAAATCCACTAAGGCATTCATGCAGAGGAACAAGTACAACGTTCTGGAATGGCCATCTCAGTCCCCAGACCTGAATATAATTGAAAATCTGTGGAGTGAGTTAAAGAGAGCTGTCCATGCTCGGAAGCCATCAAACCTGAATGAACTAGAGATGTTTTGTAAAGAGGAATGGTCCAAAATACCTTCAACCACAATCCAGACTCTCATTGGAACCTACAGGAAGCGTTTAGAGGCTGTAATTTCTGCAAAAGGCGGATCTACTAAATATTGATTTCATTTCTTTTTTGTGGTGCCCAAATTTATGCACCTGCCTGATTTTGTTTGAACAATTATTGCACACTTTCTGTAAATCCAATAAACTTAATTTCACTTCTCAAATATCACTGTGTGTGTCTCCTATATGATATATTTAACTGACATTTTTTATCGTAACAACCAACGATTTATACAGGAAAATAATGACTATTAACAAGGTTGCCCAAACTTTTGCATCCCACTGTAAATATAACAATCAAATGTAATACCTTTTTTATTCTAAAATGATACTGAAAAAAACTCGACATACTAAGATTTTTTTTTTTACTTTACACATAGGAGCAAAAAAGCACTGATTATGACTGTTGAATGCTTAATTACAGATTCACAGGTACATAATAGCAACAATATAAACATAACCAGTCTCCATTTGTAAAGTTGCAATTTCGAAGCATGGACCACTAAACTGTAATTGTTATGAAGTCTTGGCCTATGAAATTCAGCTTATAAAATTTGGCTTTAAAAGTCAAGGAAGGCTTAGAAAACTCTTAAGTAGACCTTGCCTTGAAACTCAAAAGACAGCCTTACAGCTTACACACTCAAAAGTGTCAGGCTTATAATTCTCAAAAACAGAGAGGGGAACTTTAAAAACCGTTGCTCACAAACAAAAACTTGTCCTTTTTACTTATAATAATGTTTATTCAGAAAGTAAGTAAATAGTATCAGAAATGGTTAAATGACTACAAAATAATGCATTTGAAAAGCAAATCAAAAGGAAACACAATTCAACACAAAAGACAAAAATCATGAGCTGAGAGTAGGGCAAAGTAATACTAAAAGAAAGGAAGCAACAAATAGAACTTAAAATGCAAAGCATATGAGAATGTGAAATGAACGACATGAGCAAGGGCACAGGATTAAGTGAGACATCTTAGGTCTTGTACAGGAAGAGGGCAGTCATAGCTCAAAATGTACAAACTAAGGAATATAGTAACTAACAGAAGATGACAAAACAAAATTTATTGTAGAAGAAAATACTAGTTAAAGTACAATACAACACAACATGTAATACATAAAAAAATAATGATCAAAAACAAATAAACACAAAAGATGCTAAAGACAGAAACTGAGCTTTGGTCAAATTATGACAATGATTCTCAAACAAGAGAGTAAAAGCAACATATAAAAGAATTTTAAGAACAGAGCCAACCTCCAAAAGATGTATTTTAAAAGAACCAGTTAGATGTTAATTAATGGTTAATAACTAATATGGTTGAATAAGGTCATTATTGTAATGTGTAGAGTGCAACTAAATTCTTACCTGCATGTGCTAATCTACATACAACATGTTTCACTCTGTGTTGCCATGATTATTGAGCATAACAACCTTACCTTGAAAGTCAGGTTTTCCTTAACTGAAAATTTTAGGACACAGATTACATTATGGAGACATTAAGTTTCTTCCAAATGCTGTTGACCCTAACATCTAAAGTAACTTCTCTAAAACTGGGGGTACTATCTCCTATAAAGAGAAGGGGACTGGACAACATGATCCAGTAAGATCACAGGGAGAGAGAATTCATCCAAGTGTAATAACCAGAATTGAACGGCGCACTGGTAAGCAAGATTAAGTGGCAGTTACAAGCCACAGTGTTTATTCTCTGCAGTACCACTAGGCAGTGCATAACTTTGTAGCTTGCCAAACATTAAATACAACATTTAGGGTACTAATCTTTTTTTCCTTTTCATGTTTTTTCGTTGCTGAATATTTATTGTTGAACCATGGTACTAGTAGATTATTTTTACGCAATACAAAAACTTGCCACACTAATTTTATTGTTACAGATGTGCCTAATATTGTGAGTGAGTACCATTCCTATGGACATCTGTAACCCAAATTTATACATATGTTGGAAAACAATCAGTAAACATACTTGTTTTACAGAAAAATGTTTCAGATTGTTAATGAAATGGTAGTGATGCAATATTACTGTTTAATCACAAAACACAAATAATTTAAACTTACTTTTACTAAACTGAACAGTGGTATATACATAGAGTGTCTTGACTTTATACTTGAACATCCTATAGTTTTTGATAATGATACAGTATCTCGGAGAGTTTAAAGGCATAATGATGACACAAAAATCCACCACTAACTGATGATTTTAAGACTTTTGCTCTCTCTGTTAAGGGACCGCTCAGAGTGCCATTTCCCTTCCCCAGTGGCTACACTCTCTGAGGCAGTACTGCAGCAGGTTCTGCCCCTAACTTACATAAACAGTTGTACACACTGCTGGTTTCTTTTGGTGATATGTGATTGAAAATGGAGAAAAATTACATGCTAAAGTATACTGTACTTTATCATTGGTAATGGCTTATGCATTATCCACATCAAAGCCAGTTTGCTTCATTCATAAAGGAAAAATAAAACAAGGTTGTACACGAATTATTAAAATGAAGTTGATAATGAAAGATTTTTAGGTTTTATGCTCATATCTGCGCAATTGCCTTAGGTCGTGGTGGCTGTAACCTGAAACCTGTCAGTATTTTAAAATGTGGCCATACAAGGGCAAGCTTATATTTTATGCAGAAATTCTCCATTAATTAATTCATCATTTTCTGACATACATTCCAAGAGATACACATCTTATACTCCTGATTGATTATTTAATCTATACTAGGGGGCTTCGCCCCCTGCTCAATTTGTTCGCCGACCCCCTTTTTTGTTTCTCCGAATACACACTTTTATGATTTATTTTCAAATTATGATTTATTTCATTAGTTTCACTTTTATTTCAGAACTTCTGTAAAAACAATATTTGGAATCTTTCAAGTCCCAATGTGCTGAATCTTTTTAATGAGGTCAGTGAGACGTGTTTAATGACTTTGTACCATAATTCAGGATAGGTTTCTCTGTTTGGAATTTCAGCACAGACAAAACGATCTTCATCATCATCAGTTAATATTTTTTTTTGCAAAGTAACCAATAAATGCATATGAGGTAAACTCCATTTTTGAAATTCTCTTGACTTAAACTTCAAAGCCTTACAATATTTACATACTTCTAACATATCACCTATGACCATATATTCGATCTCTATTCACCTTTTCATTATTTATCGGAGTAAAAATTTCTCTTTCTTTGCGGAAATGCGATGTTTACTTTGTTTTGACACTGTCGTTTTTTTCTGCTTTCATATTCTGTATCTTGCTCTGCATGTGTTTCACACCCACGTTTTTTTTGAGTCTTTTGAATTCCAGTTTTCATTATCTCTAACCTGCTCTGCATGTGTTTGGCCCCTTTGTTTTTTAACCTCTTTATGACGTTTTACTTTATTTCTACTCTGTCTTTTAATTCTGACCTCGCTTTATCCTGCTTTTTTTCAATGACACCTGGTCCATGGTGATTATTTTCCCTTTTTCGAGTAATAATTTCTATTTGTTTGCGCTACTGCGATCTTTACTTTCTTTTTTTTTTATACTTTATAATTTTCATACTTTCATATTCTTTAACTTTCTCCACATGTGTATCGCGCCAACATTTTTTTGTTTCGAACCTTTCGAATTCCACTGCTTTCAAAATCTCTAACCTGCTCTACATTTGCATAGCGCCAACGTCCGCATTGGACATACTTTTTTTCAATTCCACTTGTTCCAGGTTGATAATTACTTTCCTTATTTTCTGAATTTGCACCTAGATTATTCTTTTTCTTTTTTGTCTCTCCAACGCTTTTGAGTCTCTTTTCTCCATGCTGCTTTCTTCTTCTCTTAGTTTTATTTATAATGTATTGTCCTTATACGCTTTATATGCACTGAGAGCCCTGGATCTGTGTGTGCTCAAAGCCAAAACACGACTGAGTGTGTTGCTGCCCGTTCTCTTATTTGATATTGGTTGTAAGTAGGGTGTGTCTTGCAAGAATCTCAAGTTCTACGTCATCGCAAGACGGTCCTGGTTCAATCTCTTGGCATGTCTTGTCTTGTCTTGGCTCTTGTCTCATGTTTAAGGTTCCCGCGAGACACTTCGTGGCCAATCTCTTTAGTCTCGTGGATCTTTTAAGTGTCTTCCGTGATCTTCACGTGAAGATCACGTCTTGTCGCCCTAGTGTTTCTCTCCAGGATTTTTTTTTTAATAGAGATACTAAAAATTATATGATTAACTAAAATAATTACCATATTTAATTAATTATTAAACCTTTTCTTTGGAATAGTTTTCCTTGATGCTTTGGGTGATATACTGAAATTCATTATCAAATATTGAATGCAACAAAATGAGCTTTAAGCTTTTAATGTATAATTCAAAATGTATGTTTATCCATAAGTTGTTTGGTACTATAAACATTAACTCAAAGCTAACAAACAAAAGTGTATATATAGTATTAAAAATTTTCTGGAATCATTGACTTATTGTGAATTCATTTTATTCTTTTAGGCTGTCAGGAGGTGGCAGATGAGTTCCTGGCCCAGGAAATTGATGGCCAAGCCCTATTGTTGTTAAAGGAGGAACATCTTATGAGTGCTATGAACATCAAGCTGGGACCGGCTCTTAAAATCTGTGCACGTATTAACATGCTAAAGGATGGTTAGCCGTGTGGTTAATCATTAGCATGTGAGAATGAGAATGAATAAAAGAAAGACTGTCTATATTCTTGCATTTGTGAGTTAGAACAAAAGAAGTTAATGCATTCTGCAGAACTCTATATGAAGAAAGCAGTCAGTACAGACTAATGTTCTCCATGTCTGTGTGCATATGTGCTTGGGACTAAAGAAGTAATATTTCAGAACAACATTAACTATGTGTAAGAGAGCAAGTGGTCGCTATGGACTGATGATGGTAGTGCATGTATATTTGTTTTTGTATGTGTTAAAGGGAAAGTGGAAAAAGAAGCCCTAAGTATTCAGTACAAAACAAAAGGACCATAAGAAACAATGGTCTAAAAACAGTATAATGAGACTGTATGTAAGGTGAAGGGTCAGTTAAAACATTATCTGACTGCTCATTAGTATTATTCATCATGTGTGTTTTATATAACAAAAAAAAGTCTTTTAGACCATTACACATACATTACAGTTTGTAAAAGTGAGAGAATGCATACAGTAGATTGTACCAGAGTATGTATGTGCACTAGACCCTCAATAACTATCAGACTTTTACTGTATAGCTGTTGTTTCTGTTTCACCAGATATTTCAGTAGTCATGTTTCATTCCAAATCATGCTGTTTCTTGTAATAAGATCCAAGTACTTTCTTAGGAACCTGTTGCGTTTTTATGGATTCACAATTAATTGCAACTGGAAGATTTAGGAAATAGGTTAGTAACAGTTTCTCTTTTCAGTTTGCCACAACATTTTTATTTTTTTGTTTCATGCATTCTCAGGTGAAACAGTTCTTACTAAAAGAGACACTACACATATTTGCTGGGACAATTAAAAATGTATATTCTACAAAGCAGGCTAAGGTAATAAATTTGCAACTAATTCTAAGAATAACAAGGTTTGCCAAGTATAAAAGGGGTTTGGTTCCATATATGTATGTATTCCTTGGTGACTACTTCAAAAAGGAATGCCTTAGCATACCATTGTATCAACTGTTATTGTATCCTGGCAGGCAATAGTGAACTACAGTAATATATCTAGCCCCATGTTTAATGATTTAACATAATTATCTAAACTAGTTAATGAGATTAGCATCAAAATATACAAAGTAGTAGGGAATGCCAAGCTAATTAACACATAGTAACAAAGTTGCATGCTAATTCCCTGTTAATTCACAGTTCTCAGCTTACCTGACACTGTATATTACATTTATGTAATTAGAGGAAGAACAAGTTAAATCTAAACTGAAACTTTCTCAGCTGGGAATTGAACCTGGGAGGCAAATTACTGTAAGGCAGAGATATTCTCTTCTTCTAAAGTGACACCCCATTTAAAATATTTGTATTATTCAAATAGTGACATTTATTTCTTGAATGTTAAGATAACGGAAGATTAGTTGCACTATTTGTTATATTGTAGGTTCAAAGCTTCTGATAGGTATTGAGGTTCTATTGTTAGTAATACAGTATATCAGAAATTATATGAAAAATTAATCTTATCAGATTTTTGCTGTGATGGTTAGTTTTAATCAAAATGGCTAGCAGTTGGTTTCTACTGCTGTTTAAAGTATTTGTTAAAGAACAAAATTAAATATTCATTTTCTCTGCATTTCCCAGTGGGCAGAACTATAAACAAAAACTGTTGCTTTGAACAGAATGGAAGGTGGTTTTTTGACCACGTCAGTATAAAAACCTGTTATCTCTCTGCAGGTGGTAGCTATAGATGAGAATGCAATTTTCTTTTGAATTTATAGGATGTGCCTTCACCATTCCCAGTGATTATGTACCTAAGTGTGCAATATATATAAATGTTCTTGAACTCTAGCTATTACTCATGAACTTGGAAAGGAGAATGGTATGTTCCGAAGGATTGCTTCCAGTACATTGATTGTATTTCTCCTGTGCTATCTTTCAAGTTTTTTTTTTTATGGTTTAATAGCACTCATTTTTTGCATTGTTGGAGAACCTTACTGTATTTTCTCAAGCTCGGTAGAGGCCAAATGTTTGAGGACCACAAACAGTAAAGTGTATTTTAAAAATGGCATGAAAGCTGCATTGTGTGTTTTTGTTGTGCCTGCTCTCGGTATTACTTGAATGAATAGACTCTGGACATTTTACTCTCTGCATCTTAATTTATGGTGCAGACTACAAATTATATAACTGTACTTGTGCATTCTCCCCACTTACTATAAACAATGATCTTTTGATCAATCATGATGGGTTTCTTGTTGAAGCAAAGATAAAATAAGTACAGAAAATGCTTCTATAATAAAAAAAAGTCATTGCTCAATTAAAAAGGGAATGATCTATGTAATAGAATACTACAGTAAGAATAACAACATTTGTTTATATAGCACATTTTCATACAAATAATGTAGCTCAAAGTGATTTACATGATGAAGAAAAGAGAAATAAAAGACAAAGTAAGGATTAGAATAAGACAACACTAATTAACATAGAATAAGAGTAAGGTCCGACGGCCAGGAAGGACAGAAAAAAAAAAAACTCCACACAGCTGGAGAGAAAAAATAAAATCTCCAGGCCACGGGACCGCCCACTCTGGGCATTCTACCTAACATAAATGAAACAGTCCTCTTTGTATTTAGGGTTCTCTTGGAAGGACTTGATGATGATGGTCATGTAGACTTCTGGCTTTTAATCCATCAGTGTAGGACATCACGGTGCTTTAATCAGGTGGTGGTGGTGCAGATCGCCACCACAGAAAACCGAGAAAAGAAACAGAAGAGAGAGTAGGGGTCAGTATGAATTTTAGAGCCACCATGAATAGTTATTATAATGAATTGAATATACAGATATACAGAGTATCAGGATTAAATGAAGGTGAAGTTGTCAGAAAGCCGTGTTAAAGTAATGTGTTTTCAGCAGTTTTTTAAAGGGCTCCCCCTTATCAGCCTGGCGAATTCCTATTGGCAGGCTATTCCAAATTTTAGGTGCATAACAGCAGAAGGCTGCCTCACCACTTCTTTTAAGTTTTGCTCTTGGAATTCTAAGCAGACACTCATTTGAGGATCTAAGGTTACGATTTGGAATATGAAGTGTCAGACATTCCGATATATGAGATGGAGGGAGATTATTTAAGGCTTTGTAAACCATAAGTATTTTAAAGTCAATTCTGAAAGACACAGGTAACCAGTATAGTGACATCAAAACTGGAGAGATGTGCTCGGATTTTCTTTTCCTAGTTAGGATTCTAGCAGCTGCATTCTTTACTAGTTGTAAATGATTTATGTCTTTTTTGGGGTAGTCCTAAGAGGAGTGCGTTACAGTAATCTAGTCGACTGAAAACAAAAGCGTGAACTAATTTCTCAGCACCTTTAAATGATATAAGAGGTCTAACTTTCGCTATTGTTTCTTAAGTGATGGAATGCTGTCCTAGTGGTCTGATTAATATGCAATTTAAAATTTAGGTTACAGTCAACAGTTACCCCTAAGTTCTTTACCTCCATCTTGACTTTCAATCCTAATGCATCAAGTTTATTTCTAATAATCTCATTGTCTCCATTATTTTAAATCAGTACAATTTCTGATTTCTCTTTATTTAGCTTGAAAAAATTACTATTCATCCAATTAGAAACACAAGTAAGACATTGTGTTAGTGAATTAACAGCATCTGGGTCATCAGGTGCTATTGATAAATACAGCTGTGTGTCATCAGCATAGCTGTGGTAACTCACGTTGTGCCTCGAGTTGATCTGACCTAACGGAAGCATGTAGATTGAGAAGAGCAGCGAACCCAGGATAGAGCCTTGTGGAACACCATATAGGATATTGTGTGTCTTTGAGTTGTAATTACCACAACTAACAAAGAATTTTCCACCTGCCAGGTAGTATTCAAACCAATTTAAGACACTGCCAGAGAGGCCCACCCATTGACTAAGGCGATTTCTAAGAATGTTGTGATCAATGGTGTCAAATGCGGTACTCAGATCTAAGAGGATGAGAACAGATAAATGGCCTCTGTCTGCATTTACCCGCAAGTCGTTTACTACTTTAATAAACATGCAAACAGAACTTGCTCAAATAAAAAGGTGTGTAAAACTGTGAAAACCGACATGACATAAGTGAACTTTAATCAGTAGTTGGACTTTAAATTACATTATTTTGAAATTCAAAATGCAAGAAGTACATTTTCAAATCAATGTTGAACAGTTTATTTGAACATTTCTATGAACAATCCTCCACTTGCTTCTGTGTTCACTCTAGAATAAGATATGTGTTAGACTTTTTCCAAATTTTGCACTTCTTTAGACGGCAATTCCATGTAAAGCATTTCACAAGTTGCTTGGTTTAGAAGATTCATGGTGGAAGATTACAAAAATGATTGCATTCAGTATATGCACTAAAGCAGGAGCAACAAAATGTTTATTTTATGTTTATGAGACACCAGAGGGCACTATAACGTCAAAGTGCTTTATTTTTAAATGATGTGCTGACATCTTTATGGAGGAAAAGTTTATGAAAACATTTATATTTAAATTCAGGATAAACATGTATACTACAATATATGTTAAGCATTTATTATCTTTATTTTTTAATATGGACATTAAGCTATCCTCTTTTTCTGTTGCTACTGAAGAGGGACTTGTTAAATCATACAGTGCATTTTTTTTTTTTTGCAACTTGTTTGGTCTAAGGTACAGCATGAGTATTGTCTGCAGTATTGTTATTATTATCATCTTTGTTATTGCTGTTGTTAAAAGTTGCCCACTCTATTTTACTCCCTCACATGTTATAAATGTGCTTGATTAACATTTTATTTGAAGGCTGTAGCTATCACTTAGCCCATAGTTCTGCTCTGCTACATGATGTAACAGGATGTCCTCATGTTTCAGGATTATGCAGATCAGGCTCAGCTCTTTCCTGGATTGACCTCCTTTATGAAGGAGTTCATTCCTTCAGTAATTTAATTTATTATATTTCATTACTTTGAATGCTAATACCAGTGAACTGATATGTACAGCTCAAATGAATTGATTGTACTTGCCATTATGGATCTTGTTTTTCTGCTTTGTATGTATAAGGGCTTTGGACTCTTTTGATAATCCCCTCAACTATAAACCACACACATGAGACGTTCTTGAAGCTTTTTATTGGCATTTTTGCATTATGTCAGAAGTTTTCTCTTAGTCTCAGATGTGTAAATAATGTGGGTCTCTCTTATGGTCTTCTGGCACAGATCAAAAATGTAGGCGATCAGGGTCGTGACACAAGTCAAATTTCTTTACCTTATTAACCCCATGGTTGGCCCAATTATTTCGCTTTCCTGTGGTTTTTAAGGATCCTGCTGCTTACCTAACAAAGCCCTTAAATTCCACACTCCAGAGCACTGCATTTAATGCAGTTTACCCTGTTTATACTTTTGTGAAAATCCTGTAAAATCTGCCTTCAATGAAAGCTTTTGCCTCAGTGGTCCAAGGTCGGTAAACGTTTCTGCTATTCCTGGTGCTGTCTTTGTGTGCCTTCTTGTAATGCTGTTTTGTAATATAGAAACTTCTCTGTTTCCTGCTAATGGTGAACTTGTCATCTTTGTTATGTGACACTTTTTTTTTATTTATTTACCTGTTGATTTTTGTTCATTACTCCCTTCTGCATTATTTCTTTTAACATTTACTGGCATCCCTAAACCACAGCACTTATACTACCAATTTTTGTTAAGGCTGCAGCACATGTTTCTTCTGGGGGCCATGACAATCCAAACACCATTTGTTCGATCTCTACATTTTCTGTTAATGTATTTGTTATGAGTATTTGTGCCCAGCAGTAAAGATTGTATAACTTAGCCCGGAACTGCTTTCATCAGACATGAAAATATTAGTAATATTTGTTAAATACAATAGAAAAGATGTAATTTTATTAAAGAAATGATATATATTTTGACTCTGCTAGCTTCTAGTAACTAGAACTCACGTAAGGCAATGTGGCACCATCACCTTTGCTCACTTTCCGTGCTGTTAACCCGTAACCATATCCACAGTATAAGTTTTACATCCATAGCTAATATTCTGCCCCACCCCAACCTGGGCCACGGCATGTTTGCAGCTGGTGCAAATCAAAGCAGGGTTCCATCCTTCGTCTGGACCTTTATGCTTCTACTGCAGTTCAGTTCACGAAAATTACTTGCATGTTGGATTGTGATTTGTGTGTGTGTCTACATCCATAAACAGGTTTACTGTAAAATTCGACTGAAGAAAGGGTATAAAAGTGTTACTTTTAGTAAGACGTGTAGTTTTGTCTGCTCCTCTTCTTAGTTCAGGTTACAGCCTGGGGCCTGGGAGGAACCACGTCTCCTATTCAACAAGAAGTTAATATCATGTAACTTGCACTTCACATCTGGCACAACAGCTCGGAAGAAAATGCAGTTTTTTTCATTCCGCCGACCCCGATCGGATGTTTGCCTTGCTGCTCTACAATTGCTTGAAATGTCACCTGTAGCCAGAGGATATTTCTCTCTCTGTCTCTCTCTCCCACTTTCCTGGCTATTATATTTTGATTCCTTAAGAAACTCCTATTTTCTAGTCTGTACTCCCTAGTGCAATGGCAGACTTCCCTTTTGTGTCTGAGATGTTCTCTTTTCCGCACACGGTTGAACCGTGAGTGACGGCTTACGAAAAGTACGGTTGATTGAAGAGACTAGACAGACCTCGGCTGCTTCAGCAAACACACGGTTAAGCTGCCGAGTGACTGCATGGGGGAGGGGACAGACGAAAGAAGGAGGGCAGACAGAGAGGGAAGAGTGGCTTCCCAGGCTGACTGTCACCATCCTGCTTTGACAGTGCACGGCTGCCTGCCTGCCTCTGTGCAGGATTCTCCTTCGACAGTGCTGCAGCGATCCGGCCAGAGAGGACAAAGACATTTTAAGAAACTTTGCTGCAAGCTTTCCCATTCACAGCACACGTTTCTGGATTCATTCATTCGCTCACACTTCCTTACCGCCCCTAGTCACTTTCTCCGTTTTCCTCGCTCTTCACTTTTAACTCTGTGCATCACTCTTTCTCCAATTCACTGCGCCTTGTTCCCTTTCTCATGCTCTCACACCCCTCTATGATTTATCCTTCCCTCTGTGGCCGGTTACACAGCGATGCGTTGCCATTCGTTTCTTGTATGGAATACTCTGACGGTGATCCAATGGACCCTGGAAGCTGTGGACGGTAAGTGGCTTTCTGCAACTCCGACAGACACCTGCTGCGGTGTGGTGCATAGCAGACAGACAGACAGGACTGCCTGGCCGTGATGGTTTCGTGGTGTTCAGTTTGGGGAAAAACAAAAAAACAAGTGGTTAGCAGGCAATGGCAGAATGAAAATAGATAATTATGAGGATTGTAGTCAAAGAGGTAGCCGGCAGCTGTCTGAATGTGTTGAGTTTCCAGCCAGCTGTCAGTCCAAGAGATTAAATATGGAGGAGGGGTATAAATCACAACCTGGGTAAAAATAAAAGAAAGAGAGAGAGAGATGAAATAGTCCTGGGAAAGACGTGTCTAAAATCCTTGGAAAATATCCGATAAACTTGATTTATTGAAGGATCTGCTCATTTCTTATACTGGGGTGTCCATTTGTTGCGTAGACCTGTCATCTCCTTGGTGGACATGTCAAAAAGTTGCTAGGTGGGAATGTACATTAATTCTGTGCTTTCCAAATGGTCTGAAGCCTTTTTCTTGTGTGCCTATTGTTTGGTGTCCTGACTCACTGGTGGCCAGTAGCAAAGTTACACAATTGGAGTCTGTTCTGTCTTCTTTATTTTAAAATTTCTAGGATAGCTCAGGGATACAACAGTTCACACTGCTACCTTATAGCTCCTGTATTCAATTGTCAGCTCAGTCATTGTCTGTGTGGAGTTTTCATGTTCTCATGGTGTTTATGTGACACTATGGGATATTTTTTTTTTTTTTCTTACATCTCAAATTGTAATAGAAGTAAAATAACTGGATGGAGATAATGCTGAGTGACACAGTGGTGCAATGGGCAGTGTGTCCACCTCACAGTATTTAAGTGAAACTTGATTCTGGGACGAAGCACCATCTGTCTACGGTTTGCATGCTGTCTTGGTGATCAGATTTGTCATTTTATAAATTAATTTCTGGACGTGCTTATTCCAGTACAGAATCATCTGGAGTGTATTTCAGCAGTATGTGAAAGGTAGTCCATCAGAAGCCATAGTTACTGCTCAGCCTAATCTGCAAGTGTTTGTGATGGGTATGGAAGTCAAAAAAGCCTGATAAAATGCAGACAGGAAATATAAAGTTCATTCTGACAATGGCCAACCTGAAAATCCAACAAGGGTCTCCAGTGCAGTGGAAAAAAAAAAGTTTTTTTATGTAAAACTGATTTTAGTTATTTATTTATTTATTTATTTAGAGGCATTCTCCCAAGGATTTCATTTTGTGCCACTCTAAACTGTCCCAAGTGTGAGTTAATGGGTGTGTGACCTCTGATGGACTGTCTTTCCATTCCATGTTGGTTCTTGTCTTGTACCCTGTGATCTAGCAGCAGAAGAAGTGCATTTGAGACATGAACAAATGAGTTTGATGGCTGAACTATCTCAAGTTTTCTGTTCTGGTTTTAACATTTATTGCTTCAGTATTATTTAAAATAATGTTTTCATAGCCATTGTTTTATTTTTTTTTTTTTTTATTTGTATGGAAATATACTTTTCCACAGATATATTTTTGTATTTATTTTATTAGCCATTTGGTTCTTTCTTTTTGCAGATATTTTTTCCAAGATGATTGGAAAAATGATATGAATGGGCACTAGCCTGAAATACTGAAATTGCATGATGTAAGGTTGGCCTGTGCTCTACAACATACCTGCAAAAAAGTAGCAAAGATAGTAAAGAATATGATTTAAATTGCAAAGTAAAGAATTTAAAAAAATATGTAAACCATTAAAATTACAAAACCAGAAAATTTTTACTAGGATTTCTTTTTAAATGCACTTTGGGAATTCAAACCTGATTAGCCATAGTTTCCATTTTTATGAAGACAGGTTTTTAAATTACACAGAGTAGGGCAAATGATTCATATTATCATATCATTCCTACATTTGCAAACCTGCACTCTTCTGCAATCAACCATTGCAAAGCACACTCACTTGGAGCTGCCTGTCATTCTAAGAGCATGTGAACTGTGCAAAAAAAATCTGGAGTCCCTGGAGGACACCTAAAGAAACTCAGGGAGAAAATAGAAACCCTGCACTGAAAGCACTCAAGGCTAGAATTGGGCTGGCACATCTACAACATGAAGTTGCAGCTTAGCTCTCTTCCTGAACATCTGTGCGTCCTTGTAATAGAAATGTTTGTCCAGATCAAGTTTGTGGAGAGCTGAGGTCTACATTGGGTACAATGCAAGAATCAACTCTGGATGACCACACTCACTTGTACCTCAATGCTCACTTATATAGGGCCATGTTCAGTATGCAATTAACCTAAAATTCACATCTCTGGGATATGACAGGAAAAGTAAATGTAAAGAGAACATTCAAGTGGCATTCATTTCTTACAGAAATTAGAAAAAAATGTACTCAGAATGTTCCCTAGCCTGAAATGTAGCTGGCACATTATTAGTTTGAGTAGAAAAAAAACAATGCCCCGCACCATTAAAACATATAATATCCATCCATGCATCTTCCAAACCTGCTTTATCCTAAGCAGGGTTGTGGAGAAGCTGGAGTCTATCCCAGCAAGCATAGGGCACAAGGCAGGAACAGTCCCTGGACAAGGCACTAGTCCAAACATATAATATGATATAATATTTCGGTTAATATAGTGGCATAATGGTGATGCAGCCTCTGGGAGATCAATTCTGATCTTGGCAGTTGTGTGGAATTTGTACATTTCCACAATTTTTGTGTAGAATGTCTCTAGGAATTCCAGTTTCCTCTTGCAGCACATAAGCATGTGGGATGAATAAAGATCTTCTAGGAATGATTAAGTGTGCCATGCAGTGGACTCTCCTCCTTTTAGGTGTTGGTTTATGTTGTGCACCCAATGTTCCTCAGATAGGATACAGTTTTCTTCAACCTTCTAGTGTAAAATGTGGTTTGTATATTAGTCTTTTTTAATCCATTCTGGGCTCGTTGAGAACTGCGGCTTATCTCGCTAACATTCAGTAAAAGGGAGGAAACAATTGTGGATATACACACAGGTTTACACGCAAACAGGTCCAGTTTAAAAATGTTAAAACCCATGTTTTTGGGATGTGGGGTGTAAACCAATGTACCTACAGAAATATCATCAGGCACTGAAAGAACAAGTACATTTTGCACAGGTATGGGCTAAACATGGGATTTGAATCCAGGATTTTAAGTGTAGTTCTAACCTGTGTACCATCATGCCATCCCGATTATGTAATATAATACAAGACAAGACAAGTCAGCATAGAGGTACATTGGTTAGTATGTCTTCCTCAAAGTTCAATAGCCTCATATTTGAATTCTATCAAGTTTACTGTCTTTGTAGAGTTTCCTTTTCTCACATTTTTGTGTGTGTGTTGCTCTTACTATATATCCCAAAGATGTCTTCGGTTGCAGTCATCCCAAATTAGTAAGCATGGGAGTATGCATGAGTTTACCTGTCATTCCATACAGAATTTGTTTTTGTCTTGTGTTTGAAGCTGCTAGAATAGAGCAGAGAGAGATAATATCTCAAAAACTCTAGATATAAAAATAATGTATTTATCACTGGTTCTTTTCAGGGTTAAGGCAAGTCAGGCCCTATCACAGCAGAATCAGGCTTGTGGCAGCAATCAAACCTGGAATAGGGTGCCAGTCAATTGCAGAGCAATAGGTTAGAGTAGCTATATTTAATATATCAATTTTTTTATTTCATATGTCTTTAACCTTTACATAACACTTCTGAGATTCAGTCATACCAACAGTCAACTCTCCAACTCTGTGGAGAAAATAATATGTAGTTTTCCTGTGATGTAGCGTGTCCTCATACATTCAAGAAAACACAGGATATTGGGACTTTCTTCAGAGCATTAAAAATTCCTTTCTGGAGCTACCGTTTCCTGAGAAGAGCAGACAGAGAATGAGCATGTTCCCATAGCTTAGTGGCAACATACTACAATAACAAGCAAAAACAACTCCTAAACTTGCTTAACAATGCAATAAAAGGTTGCAACACCTGACTTTTTGGCTGTTGCACTTCTTGCTACCTATTTCAATGAAAAACCTGTACTGTTTTTCACCCCTTTTCAATCACAGTACATCCTTATAAAAATTCTTCTGACTCTGGAGGCTGTGAATTTCACTTCACAACGGCGCCGTGTTTTTGCCTACTTGCCCTGATTCTGTAAACCAGTGGGACTTCGATGGCTCCAGGAGGGCTCCAAAGTCTGCAGATTTCCATTCTTCTCACGCTTCCTTATTGAGTAATTAGCTCATTATCATATTCAATTAACCTCATTTACCAAGTCTTCCCAGTAAGGGCTCCATTGGCCGTTACTGGGGAACAAAACCTGTTGCCAGTGAAACTCTGCAGGGGTCAGTTTGAATGCTTAGACCCTCTTCAGTCATAAGAGGGCTCATTAATCCTTACTTTGCATTTTACTCCATAAAGGTTATACTTTGGTTACACAACTTCACTATCAATTAGAAGATCGTCAATAAGTTATTAATGCCCCCATAAAATTTTAAATTGCCATATCTGACATGAATGATGAGATAAGATTTAGACACACAACTTTCTTAGCTGCATTGGACTACCATCCTTCCCAGGTTTAGTACGCCTATTGTAGCCATTAGTTCCATAATAACCTTTGATTCCCCACAGCTTTAAACTGAATGGATAGAATGTTAATAGATGTGTGGCAAAATGATTGGAAGGTTAAGTTAACAAAATTAAGGACAATTAGGGAAGGAGGATTAGCTGGCTGGGGCTACTCTCATAATTGTACACGGCTTTAGTATTCCTGAACCTTTCATCAATAACATTTGTCTGTTAGTGTAGCAGGTACAGTCTGCTATGTGGCAGTCTACTGAGGCGGCGACCTTTCTCCAAACTTTTTAAATTAATAAGAAAGGTTGGTTCTGCCCCACGAGTCAGTCTGGATTCTCTGGAGGCATTGAGAGAAAAATGAACATTTAATAAACTACTAACCCTCTGCATACCATTCTGACTAAACAGAAAGCCTTCAGCAAAGAGCCGATATAAGAGCACTGCTACAGGTCATTGCTGCCAGTGGTCATTACTTTCTGTATGCCACCAGATGTTGCTGGTCTTTTATTTTCTTAATGGTTACGGAGTTGTTGCATGCACTTTAAATTGACCTATACTAGGTTTGGTTAAGTTTAAGTCTATCTCAAATCTGCAGTACCCCCCAGAAATATTGGTAAAGATAAGCAAATAAGTCTGTAGAAAAAATATTTTTTATTGTCCATTACATCAATTTTACACTCAGATTATGAGGGAAATCTAACCTTTCACTGAGGTAAAGTATGCATATTTGCAGCTGGAGATCCACAGAGGGAGAAAAATGGATCACATATCACAAAGTAGTTTTTATTCCTGAGCTTTCAACCCCTGCTAGGGGTCTTCATCAGAGGATAATGCTTAGACATACAAGAATCAAAGGCAATATATAGGAAAAATTACGTGGTGGGGGGAGGTGGCTGAGTCAGTGTGATCAGGAGGTGGGGTATTGGGTGTAAAGTTTTATTTATTATGAACATGTTCTTCTTAAGTTTGCATATGCTGGATTTATGTCCAAGTGTCTGTAGATGGCGTTCTCATTTGATAGCCAAGATTTGGCTAGCTCTCTGGCACTTTTAGTACTGTCCCTAAATTTTACTTGTACATAATTTTTGCTATACATTGCCTTTGATTCTTGTATGTCTAAGCATTATCCTTTGATAAAGGCCCCTAGCAGTGGTTGAAAGCTCAGGAATAAAAACTACTTCATGATACGTGATTCATTTTGCTCCCTTTGTTGATCTCCAGCTGCAAATATATCTATCTATCTATCTATCTATCTATCTATCTATCTATCTATCTATCTATCTATCTATCTATCTATATATATATATATATATATATATATATATATATATATATATATATATATATATATATATATAATATTTTACTATTAAAAGCACACAAGGGTCTTTAAGTGGTGATCCAATAACAAAGATCAGACTACTTTTGCCAGACATGAACAAAGATAAGAACAGAGTATGTACAAATGAAATGAAAAAAAGGTTGTTGATCATCATAAATAAGGCAATGGCTATTTAATACATAAAAAGTAAAACAGCTGCATGCCTGAAATTGCCCATTGTCTCTGTTAGAGAAAATAAGTGTACGGTTTCAGTTGTTGGAGCTGTGGTGAGCCTGCCTAAAGGAAGCTGTGAGCCTATTTTGACTAAATACACAGTTAGGAGGACGGTATGCAAGGCAAACTTTTCTGCAAGGACCATTCCTGGGCAAACATAGCAGTTGATTACATCCAGGCACTTTTGGCAGTCTTGCCAGAAGAAGACCTCTGTTGACATCAGGCATAAAAAGTAAGTGGCTGGAGTTTTCTGAGCATTACTGTAATTCTGATTGGAACTGGGTTCTATGGTAAGATAAAATAAAAATAGGGCTGGCTATAATATAGCAAACACTAGAGGTGGGTTTAGCATAGAATCCAGGAAATGCAGAAAATAAAAAATCACTGTGAAGCACGATGGTGGACCTTCGGTGTTGTGGGGCTATTGTTCTTCCAAAGGCCATAGGAGTCTTGTTAGCATACTGTATACGGCATCATGGACATCATCAAGTATCAGGAGATTTTGGATTAATCATCTGGCTGGCTCTGCCAGGATGATAAGACTGAGTCATGGATGAATCTTTGATTAGGAGAATCTTCTAAGCCTACATCAAATTCCATAACATGATGGATTACTGATCACAGAAATTTTTAGTGGCCATCCCAGTTTACTGACTGAAAACGTCTGGGGTGAGCTAAGGGGAGTTTATTCAAAGTTCTGTATTGACTTTGTAGGGAGGGATTGTCACAGCTTCCTTTATATGTGTTCTCTCATACAGTATTATAAGAAAAGACAGAACTACCATCATGGCATAAGAAGGTTGAACAATGTACTAGATAGAGGGGTGCCAATAATTATGATATGTGTGTTTTGAGAAAAAATATTTTATTGTAAGGAGAAATCCAGACAATGTAAGAATTGTTGTGGTCAACCCCATATAAATGAAAAATGATTTTAAAGAAAACGCATGTAATATGCAAAATTAGTCTTCCATTCAGATCAAGTTGACTGCTCAAGATGGTGGCTCTTCTGGTTAATAGGCATTCTGGGAGGAGGAGGCAGGTCAAGGTGGATGGACTCCGAAAGTGACATCACAGATGGAAAGCTGTCAATCTTCCTTTTTGCAGAGGAAGAAAAAGAAAGGCTGTTAGTACATACTGCCATCTCCTCTCCTTGCTTGGAAGAGAATTACCATCACCCAAGCCTTTAAGATGCTTCTTTAAGTGTATGTGCGTCAGTTTATACTGTATGTATATATATATATGTATATATATGTATATGTATATATATGTATATGTATATATATGTATGTATATATATATATATATATATATATGTATATGTATATGTATATATATATGTGTGTGTGTGTGTGTGTGCAGATGTTTGCCGACTGATCGACCACCCACAAGCGTTATCTGGTAGGTGACTACCCAGATAATCAGATTGTGCTTCAGACCTATCGATATAATAATCTGATCTACACCCTGTCAAGTAAGCAAACCAGCTGTCGTGGTGCAATACCAGAGGCTTCACTTCAGGTGCTGATGTCTGAGGTTTGATCTTTGATCCCTGCAAGGAGAATCAAAGGTGCATGCACCTGACGAGTCCCAGTTTGGGTGAAAAATCTGTCATCTATCTATCTATCTATCTATCTATCTATCTATCTATCTATCTATCTATCTATCTATCTATCTATCTATCTATCTATCTATCTATCTATCTATCATTTAAAGCAGCACCTTTAACAAGGAGTCTGTAATCTGGATTAGAGCCTTTCATCCACTTGGTCTATTGTGGACATTACAAAGCTGCATCATTGGGTATAAGGTCTAAGCCAACTCTGGATGGGATGCCAGTTTTCACACAGCACTCTGTCACTCACATGTACCTCTGTAAAATCTCTAACTCTTGTTATCTGCATGTTTTTGGAATGTGATAGAGAGAAAGAATGCACAGAAAATACTTACACTAACAAGATATGAACTTGCACACTCCACACAAACAGACCAGGAGGGAGTTTAAAACCATCTGCCTGGGCTTTTGTGAACCCTCATTAGCCACTGCACTATTGTACTATCTAACAAGATTTTGAGCTAATTACACAATATTTCAAACAAAATATTGGAAGAAATTTGATATCCTGGCATCTAGTCAGCATATTAAACTACACGCCATACTGTAGGAGTTGCTTGGCATAAGAACTGAGCAGAACAGAGTCTGCATGAGTGGTGAACATGCAAACGAGTCCCTATTTCATAGAAGACTTTGAACTGAACTCTTGTTTACTTTATAAAACACTTTTTGATGATGTTCTCTGTGGTGGCTGTTATATATCTATCTGTCTTAAATGCTAAGGGTGGTGTCCATGTCTCATGTGATTACTTGCAATCTACTGGGGTTAGAATCATAATCGTGGTCTTACTTGGATGTTTATGATGTGATACCTTCTAGTGAAGCAAAAACTACGGGTAGCGCCAACCTTGGTGAAGTTATTGGAGTTTGCGTCTTTCTTACAGCAAAATGATGAAAAAGGTGACACACAGAAAGAAAACGAAGACCGGAGACATCAGCCAAGTGTGATGTAAATTGCAGAACCTGATTACATGATAGGAGGAAGAAGAGTGACAACTGTGGCACCCACTGACCATCAAGCATGTACAGCACAACAACCTGCTCATACTCGTGAACTACTGGTGATAGAGCATTGCTCTTGGTCTTAATTGAAAACATATGACCTGTGTGGCCCCTCTGGGGCATAACTGACAACCAAACTCTTGACATAACTGTACCACACCAGTCCTAGATATAAAAGTACTTATTTTTTATTTATTAAGAGTACCTTCTCACATTTTCTTCACAAACCACCAGTACAATTATTTTTCTTTTCCTTAGTTTCCTGCCTTTTCTTTCTGCTGTGCTCATTTCAGGCAAATGTTGCCATTTTCCTCTCCCAACTCTAACTCTCTGGGGAAGGTGAAGTAACCTTTTTTTCAACCCAGACTTGGGAGCAAATAATCAAGACTGCCACATGGAAAACACTTCTGGGTCAGGTGAAACCTCTCTCTGATTGGTGAGCCTGACCCCAGCAGTGCCTGCTAATGGCATCCCAGAACCCCAACAAGGCTGCACATCAGAACTTTAACTCCCATGCTGTCCTGCAGGTGTCCAAACAGGAGCCATACCACCCTGTGTGTTGGGGGGACACATTGCCTTAGGATGCAGTCTCTCTCTCTTTGTTCTTTGGCTATGACATTATCCTGACTCAGAAAGGTATTGTTAACCAACCCATAAGGAATGCCTGTCTATCCAGAACCATTGATCACACAGGCCTCCTGGCCATGTAAGCAGACATCCACCTCAGGCCAGATACAAACCAACCTATGTTGTCCATGACACCTGACACATTCTGGAAAGTAAATCAATCTCATCTTGTGATAGCCACAAAAAAGTGAAGTAAACGATAAAGTGACATGGCAGAAAGAAAGTCACAGCCATAGGTTTATTTTAATAAAAGCTTGATCCTTGCAAGCTCTTTTATTAATAATCTTCTAGGACACACCATATATATCTTTCGAATTCATAATCAAGTATATTATTGATCATCAGCCATAACAAAAAACTCTGTAATTAGAAAAAGGAAAAAGAGGATCAGTGACATACAGTATGTAAAGCTGTGTTCTTCATGATGAAAATAAAACACTGTTTTGCCGGAATGGAAGAGTTCCGATTGCTCTGTATGAATCACCTTTATTTGATGACCAGAGGTCATTGTATTTCCTAATCCTAAATAGAATTAAAATGCCTACTGTTGTCTAGATTTTGCATTATAGGTTTGCTTTGTGGGTGGTTTGGAGTCAGAGAGGAACAATGATCGTTAGGTTTTGTGCTAGTGAGGATTCAGGCAGACACATAACTATGGTCATCTCTGCTGATATTTTATTCAAGGAGACAGCATAATCACAAACGTTCGACAAGTAATAGTTATCTCCATTGTGCTGTCAAATGCATGCATGGCCTAAATTTGTAATATGAAGAATGCTATGTAAGTTCAAGGGGTGAACATACACAGTACACTCTAGCTCCATCTACGCAAAGCACTCAATTATTCAATTTAAAATCTTCTATCGAGTGCATTTATCTCTGTAACAACTATCGAAAATGTTTCCAGGGCAAGATTCAACCTGTGAATGTTGCAATGTAGCTCCAGTCTCACTGGGACACATGTTTTAGGCATGTACCAAATTAACATCATTTTTGACAAAAATCTTTGAATGTCCATCAGAAAGCCTTGGTGTCACAATCACTCCTAATCCAGATGGGCTTTAGGTGGAGAAGGACAAATTATTAATAATTAATAATTGCCTCACTACACCACACCTGTTTTAAGTCAGTGGGTATCTGATGTCCTATATTATTTGAAATTGGAAAAGGATCAAATTCTCACTCAGAGGATCTGTTCAAAACTTTTTTAAATATGGAAGGATCTAATCAATAACATTTTAGAATAATCTTCTATATTGTGGAAAAGGATACTCTTCTTTCCTTGATGCTTCAAGGATATGCTTTGTTGGATGGCTCTCCTCTCTTTTTTAGGTGGGGGTTGAATCTTGGCTTTGTTAAGTTTGATTTGATTGTATGGATTGTTATCTGCTCTTAATAAAAATTAATAAAATAAAAAAAATTCAAGGAATGAAATTTTAAAATGTCAATTTAATGAATAATGATAAAAGAATGAGGCTTATTACTTATTTTGTTTATTCCTAAGAATTATTAGTAGTCTCTAACATTTCCCTTTGCAATCTCCTGATCAAAAAAAGCCTTTTCTCAGGAGATGTGTAAGGCTAGGTTTTTGGTGTGCCTAAGCAGCACATAAGTGGGTATTCAGTTCTATAGTAAGGATGGCAGAATTTATGCAAGTTTAAGGTGTGAGCTTTGGCTCTATCCAATTTGGAAACTAACCTTCAAAACAAAATGTTGTAAGATAAAGGAAGAGAATTTCCCAGTATGAACAATCGAAAATTGTCTTTCATAATAAATAATAACCAAAGGCATCTTACAGGTAAAGTACAAACAAAGTTTTTCTGCATATTTAAGTATTGGTTGAAGTGCAATTAATAAGTCCCAGGAATGGCTAACATGTGTTGCTCCAGTGGCTGTACACTTTATGTAAGAGTACAAAAGATCTATCAATGCTACCAAGTATTTGGTTGTTCCTCAGTTTGTTTTTAGTGTGAGTAAAAGAAAGCTGTGCATAAGTTCTATATACTAAGCAATAAGTCAGCACATTGTTTTTCCAGTTTCACTGTAATTGAAACACCAGAGATTACACAGTAGGTGCACGCTGACCAAGCACTTCTTCGCATTACCGGATAGAAGACCTTGTTCTATTTGTATTTTCATTAACAGAATGAATGCTTAAGGAAGCATTTGCTCAAATGACACCAACTTATATATAGTATGTATATTTAGCCATGTGGTGATTACTATGGTGCTATCCTTTTTTAATTTTTGTTTTGACCCTGTTTTACACTGCTGACAATACCCACTTCATTTTTTATTAAAGATGAAGTTTCAAAGTCATGGTGAGCACTTCAAGGTGCCCTTACTATAGTGATCTTGCATTTCGTGTAAGGTGCAGTGTAACTTATACTTCATTTTGTGTGACTATATCAAAGATAGTCTTAAAATTTCTAGAATTGTTTTTCTCTTACAAAGGGAAAATTGACATGGTGCTATGACTAGTCAGTATGCCAACCATTGTGGACACCCAGAGGGACTCCAGCTGCCCCAACCCCAACACAGACAGGCAGAGACACGATTTCCCACACAACACACGTTTATTTACAAGTAGGAAGCGCTCTTGTCTCGCTCTCCACAGCAGCACAATACAAAGCTGTATCAAATACACAGTGCCTTTTCCTTCTCTCCTCCTTCACAGCAAACTTTGTCCCTCTTTCTCCCAACTCTGGTTCCCCAAATGGAATGAGGTAGTTCCATTTAAGCAGGTACTGGGAGTGTTCCAGGTGGCTCATTAATCCGACCTGGAATCACTTCCAATGTAGGACTCTGCAGCTCCCCCTGGCGGCCCCCATGAAACACAATAGGGCTGTGCCAAACGCCAACTCCAAGTATGCCATAGCCGACATCCCCAGGGAGGTAGTGCCTTGCAGATTCTCTCCTCCCCACCCGGAAACTTCAGTCTTATTGGCTGAAAAATCTTTGAACACAGTTTACAGCACTGACCAACATCAGGAGACAAATTAAGATTCATTTAAATGATTTTCACCGGTTAATTAGCACATGCAAGTAAGAATTTCATAATGACTACTATAAACAATAACATCCTTTCCTGTCCTGAGAAAACTGCCATTGTTTAGTCCAAACTGGAGATCATGGAGAATGAATCAATGGATACAACTGATCTGTAGCATCTCTAGCTAACATGTTTCTAACTGTTAACTGTCCTAGGTGATGGAGGTTTAGAGTTTTTTGTAATGGTGCTGCTAATATCACCCAGGAACAATTACAATTTACCTTTTCAAGTAAATAATACTTTTGTTTATGCTTCCTCTCAAGTCCCTCTTACATTTCCATTCTTGGGCCAGTTCTCTTTTTAATGCATGCTGCCTTTAGGCTTGATTGTCAGGAAGTATGGCTTCTCATTTCATTGCAATGATGATGAGACTCAAATCTATCTGCCACTGAAATGAAAGCAGAGCGAGACCATACAGTCTCTCCGTGCATGTTGTACAATATAGGGCACCATATTGTCTCCAGAACAGCCTGTATTATTTAAGGCATGGGTGTAACAATGCTAAAAATATTCATTAAGGATATTGATCCATTTTCACTTGACAGCATCATACAGTTCCAGCAGATTTTTTTTTTTTACCTCAATTCAAAGGTGTATGATTGCAGCAAGGGTGGCATGGTGGTGCAGTGGTAGCGCTGCTGCCTCACAGTTAGGAGACCTGGGTTCGCTTCCCAGGTCCTCCCTGCGTGGAGTTTGCATGTTCTCCCCGTGTCTGCGTGGGTTTCCTCCGGGCGCTCTGGTTTCCTCCCACAGTCCAAAGACATGGTGGATTGGTGATTCTAAATTGGCCCTAGTGTGTTTGTGTGTGTCCTGTGGTGGGCTGGCACCCTGCCCAGGATTGGTTCCTGCCTTGTGCCCTGTGTTGGCTGGGATTGGCTCCATCAGACCCCCGTAACCCTGTGTTCGGATTCAGTGGGTTGAAAAATGGATGGATGGATGGATGGATGATTGCAGCAAGATCTGGGACTGTGCATCCCTTTGTAGTAATGAAGTCCATGTCAAGTCATGTCCATCAAACCAGCTTGGAATATCTGCTGAAAGTATTTGAAAAAAGGTGTGATTGTGGGCATAAATGGATGGATATGATCAGCAGTAATACTTAGATGTGCTGTGGCATTCAAAGGACATTCAGTTTGTATTAAGGGGGCTAACGTGTGTCAAAATATCACTTTCCCTACCACAACCAGCAGGATGAACCACTAGATTCATGCTGTTCAGACCAGATTTTGACCATTCCATTTGAAGGTCACAGAAGATACCAAACAACATTCATGCAGTCTTCAGTTTTGTTATCATGGGTGCTATTTGGCCTGCTGTCTTTTATAGGAGTAAAAAGTGGTAAGGTCTTCTGTTGCTATAGCCCATCCAGTTCAAGGTTTTGCAGCCATAGATGCCCTTCTGCACACTACCTTTTGTGTCTATGCCTGTAGCTTGTGTAGCATGAACTAGTCTGGCCATTGTCCATTGACTCCTTACACCTTAGATTTTAGTGTAGTTTTTTATCCTTTGTGCCAGGAGTGGTATATCTTGTGTTCAGCCAGAACCAGACAAGCATATATTACTTGTCTTTTCAGATCCCACCGTTAGTGGCACATATTTAATTAAAATTTTTGAAACCTGTCTAAGGAGTAGTCAGTGGATCAGAACCTTTGTATATGGAGGCACTCTTGAGATCCTATGCTCTTTCTCACCCACATTGGTTGGCTGTTAAATAGCATGGCATCAGATCTCAGTCCAGACTGTTTTCATATTTAGCACCCAATTTGTAGAATGAGCTACCCATTTCCTTCTGAATTGCTGACTCTTTCAATGTGTTTAAGACGTGTTTGAAGACTCTCTTGTTCTGTGAATATCTGTCTAATTGATCATCGCTTTGATATCTTCTTGCAACTAAGGCATGATTAAGTAGTTTTATGTTCTTTTTGGGTTAGAGGTCTTCACTTGTAATTAAGAATTTTGTAACCATGTGCTATAACACTTGTCCCTAAAAAGTCTTGCAGAGCGATGTTTACTTGATTATGGTCACCTCTTTTGTAAGTCACTTTGGATAAAAGCCTCTGCTAAGCTAATACATGTAAAAATCCCAGGAGGGAAACAGTTTTTGAGATGCTGGAACACACATATTTGGCACCAACAATCATGCAATAATTATATGTCATCTAACATTTTCTTGGGCAGCAACTAAACCTCTTGACCATGTCTGCACACTATATGCATTGAAGTTTAACCACATCATTGGTTGCTTGGAGGAGCGGGTGTACCTAATAAAGTGGCCCACTGGCTTTGTTTCATTTTCATTAATTGCATTTACGTTTTCATTGTTACTTTGAGAACAAAAGCAAGTGAGAATTCAACTACTGGTTACTTACAGTAAATGAAGCATAAACCTGGACATGGCATTCAGCTGCCATTGCTGCACTCACAGAGCTCTCCCTCGGTAAGTTAAGATTGCAGATCCTGCCTGGAAGACCGTGTCTCCAAATGTTAACATGCGTTGCGCTTTCACCTGTCAGACAAATTACTTTATCTTTCTGTTTGTCAACTTATCAATGTGGCGTGATCTCGAGCATTCAAAAGAAAATGCTGGCCGTGTCTGTAGTCATTAGATCCTCATTTTCACTGTGTTTGTAGAATTGCCAAGTAGCTGCTGTTTACCTTCACTGTTTGTAAGCTGTGAACAATTCTTAAGCTAATTATCGATAGTGATAATGCTTACGATAGATGTTGCATTTTAAGATCATTTAATCTATCAGCAATGTTAATGATATACATGCAGCATGCTGGCTTTCTGATTACCAGTATGAGTCTGTGACTTGCATTTTAGTGTTGCCAGTCCTGGCTCCATTATGCTGATGCCTCTGAATGAATTATAAGGTTATTTTGTGCATGTTTTCACTTTTTCTGTGCCAGCTGATATTCTGAGTTATTGTGGTTAGTGTGTCAGCATTCTCAACTGCTCCATCCATAATGCCAGCAAACTTTGTCCAGCACTAATTAATCTTTGGCAGTGGTTTTATAAAGCAGTAGAAATCAGTACAGTTTCTCAACTCCAGGATTCTGAGTTTAATTTTACTGGCTTTGTATGCTTTGCAAGTTCTCTTGGTGTTTGTACATGTTTTCTCCACAAACTCAAGTTTTCTTCCATATTTCATTGATGTGCAGACTAAGCTGATTGTGGTGATATGAATGGCCATGGTGTGTGTTAGTGTCTTTTTATTAACAGGCTGGCTACTCAAAGCTGGGGATTTTTTTTCCCCTGATGTTAGATCTTTAGGCTCAGATATTCTGCAGACCTCTAATTGGAAAAAGTGGGTTTTGAAAATGATAGTCTATAATTGACAGAATGTTATTAAGATAAAGTGAATTAAATTTAAGTCAATTCATGACACATGCTGCCTTAAGCTAAATGATCAAAGTGTCCATTTAAATTCCTGAAGCGCATTCTGATCATTCAGTCTTAAGATAGCTACAAGCACGTGATCACTAATAATATTTTAAAAGTGATTAAAGTGATTACTGCTGTTCTGCTGCCTTAAATCTCTAGTGCCTTTAGTTGTAACCTGCACAAGGCTGCTTTCTTTTCATAATCTCCCCATGGCTTTGTGGGTTATCTTTTGGTTGCCCAGATTTTCCTTCCACTTCCCAGACTTTTCTATTAATTAAAATTGATCTATTTATTTCAGTCCATTCTAGTTTATCATGGCTTTGGAGAGGGGCAACTGTGTGTATTGCATTTTGGTCAAACATGACAATCACAATTTCACCTACCACTACTACTACAGTGTATGGGCCTTGAGTTAATTGGCAACTCTAAGCATTCCTTGATATGAACATTATTATCCTGTAATGGAATGCTGCCCCATCTAGAGTTTCTTGAGCAAGCCCTGGGTACCTGCAATACTCAAGTGGGTAAATGGCCTATGAAGTGTGTGGATGGACAGATCTGTGTTTAGGGTGTGGGAGGAATTGGAGAACCTGAATACATATAATCACTAATTTCTGTTCACTGAAAACATATGCAGTAATAACTTCATAAGGGCATTCCATCATTTCATACATCCTTCCACAGTTTTATAAACCTGTTTGATCCAATTGTCAGGATCATGATGTACTAGGACCTTTTTGATAGCACCAGGCTACAAGTTCATTGCATGGTAAACTCACTCAGACCAGATGCCAATCACCCTAACATACATTCAACACTAGCAAGTAACATAATGTAAAAATGAAATTCATAATCCTAAAACAATGTAGAGCAATTGAAATGATCAGCAGTATAAGGCCAGAACTAAGAATCTTCTTTTGAGAGCAGCAATAGCTCTAGAGAAAAGCGTGCCTTTAGCCTCAGTTTAAAGATCAGAAGTAATGAAGCTTCACAGACGGACATGCTAAGATCTGCAGAAAGGTGATGTCATGAGAACTGAGTGGAGAGATAGAGAGGGGTGTGCTGGAACAAAGCTAGCAAAGGGAAGCGTCAATGCTATCTGTCTATCTATCATATACTGACTTTTCTATCTATCTATCTATCTATCTATCTATCTATCTATCTATCTATCTATCTATCTATCTATCTATCTATCTATCTGCCTGCCTACCCTCTTGTCCATTTTCCTTCTTGTATAGTATCTTTCATCTCTATGTCTGTCTAGACTGGACATACCTCTCTGTACAGTGCTGCAGCTTCTACAAACATTTCATCCAGTTTCTCAGTTAGTTTGTGAGATTGACTCTGGAGTTAACAGAACTACTGACATAATCAAAGTTCTTCTTTTCTTATTTCTGCATTGACTCCTCCTGTTATTAAATGTGCTAAAGTAATATATAGTATTACTATAAAAGGGCTTAGTGTAGTCATGCTCTAACTTGCTTTTTATGCTTTTTCCTTGTAATCGCTTCTGAAAAACAGCTGCAGGATTAAAAATAAAAAAAAAAAACCTTCAGTGTGGATGACAATATACAGTACAATAGAAGATCTTCATTAAAATACATTCCTATTTTCATCCCATTCTGTTTTTTCAGCACTGGCATCTTTTTTTCAAAACTGTTCAGACAAGACATACTCTTGCTTTGGGTAGATTTTATTGAATGATAAAGAATAAAAAATTGAGTAGGCTTGATATTTACAGTTATGAAATGTAATAAGCTCGTTATTTAATACAGTGCTGAATGAAAACATTTGGGCAGTGTTTGTATAGGACTTGTGCCACTGACTCCTAGAGATAAAATAATTCTTGACACATAGTCAAAGAGAAGGCAACATCAGTTTTTTAAATTAAACTGTAAGTTCACTTTTAATGTATTGTGATGTCAGTTTGAGCTAAGAGTTTAGTTTAAATCATAAACCAGTTTCTTGCAGCTTATCTAAACCTAAAAATATATTATTTAAAAAAAAATATTTATCTATTTATCATGCTTGCTATGTGGGCACACATAAACACGTTTTGCATTCTACACCTATGTGTAAGTATTTTTCATTTTACCCTTTACACAAAGAGCTGCATAAAGCCACAAGTTTACATAAGGGTGCGGTCTCCAGGATGACTCCTTTTACAAGTTGTTACATGCTTTTGTAAATTTGAAGATGCAACTACTCATTCGTTTAATCGCTATCTATGTATTATATAGTGTCTTTCATAGTCAGACATTTTAAATCTTGTCAGTATTCATGTGAAATGTTTTGATTCAAAATGAATCCTGCTGTGTGATGTAAGAATGTTTTTTTATACTAAACAGAACAGATCAACTCCCTTGAATGAAGGAAAAGACAGACAATGATAGGTAAAGGAGATTAATCTATAACAGGAATGTGCATTCATATGCAAAGAAAATAAGTGGGTCTTAGTCTGGATTCAGTTGTGTAATCTCCAACTTTATGTCATGGACGCAATGGGCTATAGGTCAGTGGCTACTAAAACTGTTTCTTAATTATTCTTGCTTTTTTCTGCAAATCTTTCATATTTATGACATTGAAGAACTCTGCTCAGTCATGCAGGGGACAGTAAACTGTAAGGCTGGTTGTTCAGTTACTGCTTCTGACTCTCTGATGCTGAGCAAGTCACATTATCAGGTTGTGATTATCTTGTAAACAAATGAACTCTTCGCCTGCTTTTGTAAAGCTCCTTGGGATGGTGTTCACTATAGACGGGTGCTTTATAGAATGAGAGATGTTTGTTATCATTGTAGTCTTGTAATTTCAATTTCAGTGTATTTAGTAATAATGACTATGATTACAGACTATTTATCAGTACATAAATGTCTCTGCTTTAGATGAAATTGCTAATAAGAAGATTATGTACTGTACTTTTATCAGTCAGAAAGTAGCCACTGCTTTCATGATTGGCTACTATTGTCATCATAGCTCTTTATCACCAGGTTTCAAAACACCTGCGCTGACTGAGTTGCCTAGAATACAGTAGATGGACAGATGGTTAAACTTGTGTCCAGAATAATAGAATAATGAGAAGACAGAGGATGTCATTTGTTGAACCAGATTACAGTAAGAATGATAACACATTGGAGTTTCTGATTTCAAAGATATAAAGCAAAACGCCCAAATTAAATATTATTAAAGACTAGGGGGCTCTGCCCACTGCTCGCTTCGTTCGGCAACCCCCGGGTGGGCGCTATGCGCTAAGCCACTTCGTGGCTCTGCCGCTCGCGTACAGGGAAGCAGATGTACAATTTAAACAGATTGTTATTTTCATGGGAATTTTTACATATGCATAATAGAGCTAACTATTTTACATTACAGTGAGAAATTAACCATAGTAAAAAACAGTAAATGTAATAAATTGAAAGAAAATTATGTTTCATGTTGCGTAAGAGGTATTTGTTGCTTTATATGTTTTCATTTGGTTTGGCTTTGAAATTAACATGCAAATAATTTTTAAACTTACACTTTTACTGTAAACCTTCAGTAAAAACAATATTTGAAATTAACATTTCATCAATATCGCAATGAATTTTGATTTTTGGAGTTACTTCATGACAACGCAACATATAACTGGCCGTGAGTGAATATCATTTCTTTCTCACTAATAAATAAACTGACTTTTTTGAATTGTCAATTGTTAATTGTCATAGCAAAAGCTATTCAAACGGGAAACTGTAAATGTTTTAATACAAATCGCATATATTAAAATTTTATATATTAGAACTGTTCAACCAATTTTAAATACTACTAATCTTGTCCTATTGCACTGCCCATCACTCATACATAAATTATGCAATAATATTACGATACATCCTTCTTTCAACAGTTATTTGGCTGGTGGAAGACCAGACGGTGTTAATGGTTGTAGATATTCTATGGGATATTGTAAGTTGATGTTTTCATCTTCCACACCATCACCACCAACTGTTTCAACATAGTCTATTGATATGCATTTAACCAAAATGCCATATAACTGAATTTTCACATTTATTCATTTGACTTCATCGTTTCTCAGTGCTAGGATTGCCTGTGTGCTCATTTCTTCTGTTGGTAAGAAATCCCTTCGGAATTAAATTCTTCAATAAAATTTGGACATGCTAAGTCTTCTTTTATTGGGAATTTAAAGTGAGGAAAATATATACATTTATAAGAGCTTTTACCTGGCCTTTAACCAGAAGTGGTTGAGAGGAGGGTGTGACCCCCTCTACCAGCTTGAAAAAATCTCTTGGCAAGTGTCTCGTCTCATCTCAAGATTTTCTTTTCTAATAGAGAGAAATCTCTTTTGGTCAGGGGAGCGGGCTTTCGTGTGTGGGAAGCAATGCAATGTAACTAACTAACAAGCATTGCAAGATACAAAGTTTCATCATCATTCTGGGCAGCACGCCCAATTTGTACTTCTGATTAGACTTGGCGAAGGAAGTGTTGGTTATAATGTGACATTCTCCCACAAATCAAAACAGGATCTTACAATATGATCATGTCGTCTGTATTCATAGTGACTGCTTGTCACTCTTCAATAGCCTGATCCTATGTTTTTGTCCTTCTACCATTCTTAAATGATGTTGCATGAACTTTAAAGTTTTTTTAGTAGTATTCTGGCCCAAGCCATTCTTTGTAGTGTGGAAAGACTGAAGGAACATGAACAACAGTCTTGTTCTTGAATTAAGATTCTTGTAAGTAGAGAAAGTAAAAATATTTATCTATATTGTCTTCATTAAAAAGCCAGTGTGGGGTGGCAGTTGTTAACACTGGACTCTCAATGCTCCAGTGACTTGTGGTAAGTATTTATCCTTGTGTGGATTTTAGATGTTCTTCCTGTGTCTGCTTGGTGCAATTCTGCAATTCTGTAATTCTGGTTCCTATTTAAGTGGCATGGTGGTGCAGTACTAGTGCTGTTCATTTCCTATGTCTTCTCTGTATAGAATTTGTATATTCTGTCCCCGCCGTTCTGGGTTTCTCTGGGTACTCCAGTTTCTTCCTTCAGTCCAAAGACATGCAGGTTAGGTGGGCTGGTGATGTTAAATTGCTCCTAACGTGTGTGTCCATGTGTTTTACCTGTGATAGACCAATACTACAATATATCCAGGGATTGTTTCTGTTTTGCATCCTATGCTTGTTGAAATAGGCTCCAGTTTCACCATGACCTTGTTCAGGTTTAAAAAATAGATGGATGGATGGTTCCCTAGAAGTGGTAACAATAAATATGTGTGGATGTTGTCGTCCTGCATTAGAATGTTCTTCTATCCAGTATTGGTTTCTTCTTCATGTTCTGTGCTGATGGAATAGAATTCACGACCCTGTATTGGAAAAAGTGGATTCAAATATAAGCAGATGTACACTGAACCTGTAAACTGAGTCAATCAATAGTTATCTTATGTACTGCAGTATCAGGATGCAAACAAGAGAACAATATCAACACTATATACAGCACTATATACAGTATATCACAAATGACATTATAATTTATAATACAAGGTCATTCAATAAGTGTTTATTATGACAATGTGTTTCTTATGAATATCAATTTATATTATAATACAACATAATTTAAGAAAAGTGCCAATACAGCATACATAAGTGAACTGACAGGAATAGTGAAGTATCAATCGAAAAAACTGTTGAATCAGTACAGTACATGCTGAAGAGTCAGTTAGCAAATTGAGAAATTAGATTGTTATTTTTGACTCATTATTGTGCTTTAAAGAGAACACCATAACTAGTCATCAGTGAAACAGCCACGTTTTG
Source organism: Polypterus senegalus (assembly GCF_016835505.1). Classification (NCBI taxonomy): domain Eukaryota; kingdom Metazoa; phylum Chordata; class Cladistia; order Polypteriformes; family Polypteridae; genus Polypterus; species Polypterus senegalus. Next base: position 124,511,041 of record NC_053162.1, read on the forward strand.
ACTCACTTAAAATTTTGTGAAACTGACACTAAAATTTGTTTTGATGGCAATCTTGCTATTGTGGAACAGAATATTCACTGACGTTTATGGGGGTAAAATACAAGACATATTGTATCCAAAAGATTTATTTACATTTCCATGTTTTTTTTTTTTTTGCTGCTACATGACACAGGTGATCATCTGCACTCCAATAAAGCCAATTCTGTTTATGCCTCTCATCTACAGTATCTATCTATCTATCTATCTATCTATCTATCTATCTATCTATCTATCTATCTATCTATCTATCTATCTATCTATCTATCTATCTATCTTCATCACTGCAGAGGTGCAGTGCATTTAAAAAAAATGTGATATGCTGCATATTTCCATTTGAAGACACACCAAAACTCCCCATTGTGAATATTAATGTGTTTTCTCCACTGGAAAACTCACCATACAGAAAGTTGCTAATATTCTAAAAAGGTCAAAAGTGAGCATTGAACATTATAGGGCAAAAACAGTTTTAGAATACAACAGAACAAAATTATATATTGAGTGCTAGACCAAAAGATCTATAAAACTAGGTTAGGAAGAATTGTCTAGAGATAGTCATGAAATACTTTGATGAACACTGAAAGGAGGACACAGTGATAATTTCCACAAGCAAATAGTAGCTGTATTCTGATGAATTTAAATTATTGTATTTTGTGATAACAACAAAAAAAATCTAGGTTGAAACAGACAAAGTCGACATAGCCTAGCCTGTTATGGCCTAAGCCATAACAATAGCAACAGGATTCTGAAACTCATTTAACTGAAGACTGGCCTCAGAAACTGTTGGAAATCAAAAATAAGATGGATGTTTTTAGTTGATGTAATTTAGCTTGTAGCACTATAGAGTCTATCCAGTTTTATTCCTGAATTGATTGTTTTCCAGATTCCCTTGCTTGTTTTCTTCAACCTTATTCTTTGTGCTGTTTTTTTCATATCTGAGGTCATTACAGTGAGAATGTGTCTCTTATTTCCATTGCATTCTATTTCCAAGCATTTCCTTATTAGACCTAGTTTTTGGTTATTGGTCCTACTCTCCTTCTTTACCCTTTCTGCTTCATCTCTAGTATTTTTAGCACACTGATTTTGTCCAGTTGTCTCTGTACTTTCCAACCAACTTAAGTCTTCTCTCCATTATCTTTTACCATATCCTTTTTACCTTTAAGCTTCCCCTAAAGTATTTATTTTCTAATCAATATACTTTATTTACTCCACACATCCATCAAAACATTTCATCTTCTGAGCTCCAATTCTTTTATTTTTCGTTCATATTTTTTTCTCATTTTTCTGCAGTATAGAATATTTTTAGTCTGACTAGTGTTGTCCTTTTTATGTTTTGTTGTCAGCTCTCTTTTTTGTCACAGAGTATTCTGCAACCCTTTCTCCACTGCTTCCATCCCACTTTGATTGTGTGTCTTATTTTCACATCTAGTCCAACACACTTTTAAATAATTGATCCTAAGTACCGAATGAACTCCACTTCTTCTAACATATTTGTGTTCAGATTCACTTTTCGATTCTTACGCTCTCCACTATAGTTGCAGAACATAAATTTAGTATTTAATCTACTTATCTTCATCTCATGCCCCTCTAGTGCATGTCTGTACTTCTCAAATTTCATTTCCAGCTCTCTGGTTCAACTTTCTCATACCTCAAAATCATTTCAGAAGCATTACCCTCTTTCCTTCTCTAGCTCTACCAGATTTGTTTGACTGACAGTCTATTATAGACGTTTTCAAAGTCAATAAAGCCATTGCTAGATTATTTACTTGCTCTCTGTTTTTCTCAATTAGGGTGTGCAATGAAAATATTTGTTTCTGTTCCTTGACTGAAGCCAGACTAATTTCTCCAAATCACCACTTGTTTTAATCTCTTTTCAATTATATTTTCCCATATCTTTGTACAAGTTATTAGATTCTACATCTGTAGTTTTTGTAATTTAGTGTGTCTCCCTATTGCTTCTATGTTAGTATTACCTAGCTTAGCTGTGTTATCAATCTATGGACATATTTTCAGTTCTCAACATGATATTAAATGTTTTAATTCGCACCTGCACCCCTGCTACATGTCTACTGATATTTCTACAGTTACTTTCTCATTCTTTAGGCTTTGTATCACTGTTTTGACCTAAGTTGGTGTGATCAGTTCTACATGTGATTCTAGGGGTTTCCACTGTTTTTTGGGTTTCTGAGATATTCTCTGATTTAGTAACTATTTAACACATTCTCTCCATCTTTCTTTGTTTCTTTCCTACCCTGTCCATTTAGTATCTTTAATTATTTTTAAATTTCTGTATTTTTGTCATTACCAGTCTGTTGCATTCTTTATCTGCTGTTTCTCCTTATACCTTACATTTCTTCTTTTTTTTACTTATATGGCATTTTTTCCACTCTTCATTCCACCACTGGTTGTCTTTTCTTCCCATTTTCCTTTTGTGAAGCCCTTCCACATTTAGCCTCCTACACATTCCTTATCATTTTTATCAATTTACTCTACCTACCCTTCAAATCTCTAATGTCCATTTCTCTTTTTCAGCCAATCTATTTTCCTTTTTCCTTCTAGCATCTGTTCTGATTCTTAGCTTTTTTTGTGTCCATGATATGATCTTTCAAGGGCTTTTTCTCTGACCTTTCTTAGTGTTCAACATTTTTAGGTCTGCTATTAATAGTCTATGTGATGTTACTCTTTACAAATTCTTCTATAGGGTTTTACAGGTCTTAACTCTACTTTTGACTTCCTTTGCATCATATACTCATTTTGTATTTTTTTTTCCAGTTTCCAAATTGAGGGTTTAAAATCTTTATCTAATGATTCCTTTCATACTCCAGGATTTTTTATAGCTCTCTTCATTTGTCTCTCCACATCCCATATGCACTTCTTTCCGGCCTTACTCCTGTCTCCAACGTGACCATTCATGTCTCCTGTCAAAATAACTTTTTTTTTTTTTCTTTTATGTCCCCCATCATTATTTCTTACTTTACCCAAAACTCTTCTACTCTTCACTACATTCCACTTGGGGTGTATAAGAGCTAATTATTTGTCAAGTGTTCTGCCCTTGATATACAAATATCCCTTCTCCATTTTTTTTAGTATCACAGCCATGGTAGAACAATTTGTGCCCCATACATTATATAGCTCTTTTCATTTTTGTACTTAAAGTCTCTCGTAAACACAATATGCTAATTTTTCTTTTATCCATAATTTCAACTTGTTCTTGACTTTTTCCTCCCTGACTTCCAATATTCAGTGTTTCTTCTCTTAAACACATCATGTTCTTCTCTTCAATCCTACTATTAAGGACTCATTACTTTAGTCATCTCTGCCCATGAAGTGGCAGCCCATTTTCCAAGAGGTTTGGGTGGCACCTGGCATGTCTTCTTTGGTCAAACCTCATACTTATTATCTCCATAATTATGGAAGAGTATTAGAGCCACAGAAAAAAAGAACAGGAACACAGTGAAGAAAAAAAGTCTATTTAATGATTAAAAGTTATCATGAAATAGACCTTTTTTTCACTGTGTCCCTAATTTTTTTCTCTGTGACTCTAATACTCTTCCATACCATAATAAAACTTTGATGCCACTAACAAAATTTTTTGAAGGGGTTTAGCTTCAATATACTCTTGTAATATTCTAATTTCTAATAAATAAGAAAATCTAAAAATGAATACAAATAAAAAATGATGAAAGGTAAAGAAAGACACAAATATGTTGGTCCATTTAATTGCTTTAAATATCTAAGCATGTGGTTGAGCTAGAGATCCATCCATCCATCCATTATCCAACCCACTATATCCTAACTCCAGGGTCACGGGGGTCTGCTGGAGCCAATCCTAGCTAACACAGGGCACAAGGCAGGACACAAACCCCGGGCAGGGCGCCAGCCTACCGCATGAGCTAGAGATGGACTGTGTTATTTCTTGTTTAACTACATCAGAATAATTTTCCTTAGCAAATGTATTAATGCAGTGCACTATATAGTCATATAATGTAAACCATTCCACACATTCTCCTTTTCCTATACATAGAGACTGTGAGGCCAATGAGTGTACAAAGTAAAATGAACTCCTTATTTATATACTAGGCCTCTGTAATTACTGCAGTCTCGTGAAACACTAAAGGTACAAATCTGCCGTACTAAGTGTGTACTATAGTAATCCCAGTGGTTTTTGCTTTGCTGGCTTGGAGTATCCGTTTAAATATAAAACGCAATCATGTGAACATTTTTTGTTTAAAGTAAAAAGAAAAACAGCTAAAAAGTCATTCCCAGGTGGACAATAAAAAGACAGTTAGATGCACCGCTTTTCAGCTGCTGGGTCTTCATCGCGTGAGATTCCAGCTTAGGGAATATGCCTAGTTACAGTATATCTTTACTTTCATGCATCTACATTGACCTGTTTTTGGAAAATACGGCAAAGTGCTGTTAGTTTCAGAATATTGCAGTTGAGCCTTTACCTTAAATTGAGCTAACAGAGTGAAAAAGTGGTCAAGTTCATGTTTATTGTCTTGTAGACACAATAACATAGGAATATCTCTCTCAAAGTCTCTTGATACTGTTTTATAATAATGACAATATTTAAATAAAACACCAGACAACATACACAAGAAGCACGCATCAGGTATAATTATTGTAAACTGAAGTAAATAATTAGTACCTTTAGCTCCTTACAGTAATTTATGCTTTAATTGGTTATGCCTACATATACTGTACATGATTTTTGCTGTATTTACTATTTTAGACGTAGATTTAGCTTGTATTTAATCCAAAAAAGCATTTTTAGCTTGTTCTCGGAGTGCAGGTGCATTTGTGTTTTTATGCTAGCATTAGGCCATGAGGTGATAGATTCTATTTTCCTGTGAAAAAGTATGTCCTGCATAATAAATCCATGCAGTTGTCAGTAGAAGTGGTTGTTGAGTGGTCTTATAACCTGAGGGTAAAGCTGTCTCTGAATCTAGCTGCTTGAGTGCTAATGGTCATGTACCATTTTCCAGAATGGAAAAGGTAGGAAAGTGATAGTACAGGATGCCTGAAACCTTTAATAATAATGTCCTGGATAGAAATGAACTTTGTGCCAGTAATTTTCTGAGCTGACTTCATTATCTTCTGTTGTGTGCGGTAGCCCTGAGCTGTGCTGTTCCTTAAATAGACAGTGCAATATAGCCACAGTATATATATATTTTTTCTTTCTACCTTTGTAGATATATTCATAATTGTGTTGGTGCTGCTTCAGCTACAGAAAGTAATTAATAAGGTTACTAGTTTCTGTCCTTTTCTTAGGTTTACACTCACTGTTTCTTCCACACATTTACCATATATCCTTCTTTCTATCAGCTTTCCATGACAAAAACCTCTGTTCATTCCAAGCCAGCTAACTCACACAGTTAATTTCTCATCAGCTAATTCCATCCCTGGCATACTAATAACTCTCCACCACTTTCACAGTTCTTTGGACTCAGCCACCTCTGCAGTGATGAGGGTGACTTCTGTAATGAAGCTTTTAGAATGAGGAGTTTTTTCATTGATGGAGGATACCCTTCTCAAGTTGTGGACAGGGCCCTTATTCAAGCCAGGAGTAGACCTTGTAAAATCCACTCTAAGAAGAATCCCAATAATGAAACCCACATCCCACTGGTCCTACCATTCCACCCTAATGATAACACTTTATTTTTCCCACAGATCATGAAACAAAATCCCCCATTTTGCAGACAATTCTTGCACAGAAGTATTTTTTCCTAACCCTCCCTTGGTCTCCTCCTGTTAAGCACCTAACCTACAGAAACTTATTGGCTTTCACAATGGTGAGCCACATTCAAGTTGAGTTGTAATAGGAGCTGCTGTTTCATTTGCAAATAAGTCATCAACCATACCCGTATATCTGGTTCCTTTTAGTAAATTTAATATTAAACAATGGGTCTCTTACCAGTCTAATAATCCAGCTACAGTATATACTTAGGTGAAACAGGGAGATGGCTAGCAGACTGTTTCAGAAAGCATGTTCAAGTAGCTAATCACAAAGACTTTACAAAACATATTGTACAACACTTCACATCCCTTGATTATGGCCACACTGGTCTCTCTGTTTGTGGTCTGTCACAAGGCTTTAAAGACTCTTTTTAAGAAAAAAGAGTGGAAGCTAAGTTCTTTCTCACACTGGGATCACACATTTCTCCAGATCCTTAAAACAGTTAAGTTTTTAATCACTCCCTTCATTTTCACTAATGGAGGCTTTTTCACACCCACTCTCACCTTTTCTCCTTTCGTCTCTGTTGACTTTGTTCCCATTTTTACCCTTCCTATATGTGTTGCTTGCTTTTTTCTTTTCAGTTGCACAGCTAATGAAAGCTATACAGCCAAAATGTTGTGTCTATCAGCGTGGAAATAATATTTAATCTTTTTTCATATACATATCTCAATTAACCCAGTATATGCTATATAAGTCAGTCAACCAAATGCAGCTGCAGCTGCAGTTGCAGTTGTGGTCAAACAAATGCAGTATTTGCCTTTCCAACAATCAAATTTGATGCCTATCACTACTGATTTGGTGTCATAGGGTGGCAAAGCCAATTTCAGCAGTGTCAGGCATAATCAAGCCTGTTAATCCAGCACAGGGGACTTGCTTACTTGCTTACACTGGAGGACTACAGACTTACCCATTTACAGAAAATGCACAGCTTTGGTAAGTGGGAAGAAAACTGGAAAAAATTCATACAATGACAAGGAGGACCTAACAAAAGAGTTACCAGGCCATGGTTCAAAACCAGGATTCTAGCACTGTAAGGCAAGATGACTAACCACTGTCATTAACACCTATCTTATTCTGTATTATAGTTTAGGAGAATAAAGTAATGGTAGGGCTCTCTTGGTGGCAGAGAGGCCTGTTTTAGAGTGTTGTGTTCATACAGATTTTTCTACCATATGTGTAAATCCATTTCCAGACTAGAAAAAATCATGAATCTTGTCAGTGCTTTATAAATTAATGGGAGGTTTATATCCATGTCTTTTTATAATACAAATAAAATGTGAACATGTATCAGTTTATGGGAATCAATCATTGGAAAGCCTTTATAAGAAACAGCAGCTCGGACCTCAACAGCAGATGTGTTAGAGAGGCACTTCTGCATTTGTTACTAAGTGTTGTTACACCTGACTGTCTCTGCTAAAGCCGGAAAAATAAGGAAACTAGGGGAGCATGGAAATTCTATACAGATTTTCATCAGGCAAGTAAAATGAACTTTGGTTGCTAAAGCTATGAAGTAGAACCTCAACAGTGTGCTACAATACCATACCCATCTCAAAAATAGTATTGCCAAATTAGAAACCATGGTTAAATGTAAAGAAAGAAATTAAAACATACCTGTAAAATTTGTGATATTTCATGAATGTGTTCATTTCTTAGCCCATCAAACAGTTTAATAGCTACCAAAGTAAAGACAAATCAATTAAATTTAGAATTTTATTTCCATTTCAGGAAACCACATATTGTACTTTGTTGGCAGTGTTGAAAGGATGTGTTACACCAGTTTCTTTCAAATAATGTACAACTAGCATACATGGACGGGTGACACTTAGGTACTTTTCATATATACATATTATTATGATTTCAGCAGTACACAAAAGGCAATGCCATGAGGCCTCTAGAACTGACTTGAAAGCAGGCTGGTATCATCACCAGGCTTTCCTGAAAATGCAACTCTTAAGTCAGCCTAAGCTCTCATTTTATAGGCTGGGTACAGCTTATACAAATGGGGTCCTGGTTTCAAAATATTATTGAAAGTCCCAAAATAATATAAATACAGTCATATGAAAAAGGTTGGGAACCCCTCTTAATTCTTTGGATTTTTGTTTATCATTGGCTGAGCTTTCAAAGTAGCAACTTCCTTTTAATATATGACATGCCTTATGGAAACAGTAGTATTTCAGCAGTGACATTAAGTTTATTGGATTAACAGAAAATATGCAATATGCATTATAACAAAATTAGACATGTGCATAAATTTGGGCACCCCAACAGAGATATTACATCAATACTTAGTTGAGCCTCCTTTTGCAAATATAACAGCCTCTAGATGCCTCCTATAGCTTTTGACGAGTGTCTGGATTCTGGATGGAGGTATTTTTGACCATTCTTCCATACAAAATCTTTCTAGTTCAGTTAAATTTGATGGCTTCCAAGCATGGACAGCCTGCTTCAAATCATCCCATAGATTTTTCATGATATTCAAGTCAGGGGACTGTGACAGTCATTCGAGAACATAGTACTTCTCCCTTTGTATGAATGCCTTTGTAGATTTCGAACTGTGTTTTGGGTTATTGTCTTGTTGTAATATCCAACCCCTACGTAACTTTATCCTGAAGAATTTGTTGATATTGGGTTGAATTCATCCGACCCTCGACTTTAACAAGGGTCCCAGTCCCTGAACAAACCACACAGCTCCACAGTATGATGGAACCTCCACCAGATTTGACAGTAGGTAGCAGGTGTTTTTCTTGGAATGCGGTGTTCTTCTTCCGCCATGCAAAGCGCCTTTTGTTCTGACCAAATAACTCAATTTTTGTCTCATCAGTCCAAAGCAGTTTGTTCTAAAATGAATCTGGCTTGTCTAAATGAGCATCTGCATACAAAAAGCGACTCTGTTTGTGGCATGAGTGCAGAAAGGGCTTCTTTCTCATCACCCTGCCATACAGAAGTTCTTTATGCAAGTTGTGCTTAATTGTAGAACAATGTACAGATACACCATCTGCAGCAAGATGTTCTTGCAGGTGTTTGGAGGTGATCTGTGGATTGTCTGTAATCATTCTCACAATCCTGCGCATATGCCACTCCTGTATTTTTCTTGGCTTGCCAGACCTGAGTATAATAGCAACTGTGCCTGTGGCCTTCCATTTCCTGTTTACATTCCTTACAGTTGAAACTGACAGTTTAAACCTCTGAGATAGCTTCTTGTAGCCTTCCCCTAAACCATGACACTGAACAATCTTTGTTTTCAGATCTTTTGAGAGTTGCTTTGAGGATCCCATGCTGTCACTCTTCAGAGGAGAGTCAAAGGGAAGCCCAACTTGCAATTGACCACCTTAAATACCTTTTCTCATGATTGGATACACATGGCTATGAAGTTCAAGGCTTAATAAGCTAATCCAACCAATTGGATCAGTATTGAGCAGTTATATGCATTCAAATCAGCAAAATTACAAAGGTGCCCAAATTTTTGCACAGCCAGTTTTTCACATTTGATTTAATTTCATACAACTAAATACTGCTTCACTAAAAATCAGAAAACACCCCAGTACTCAGATGTTCCCAGGAAATGAAAGACATAACACTGTTAATTTTTGTTGAATGTAGACTAAATTAAGACTGAGAGGGGTTCCCAAAATTTTTCATATGACTATATGTTTCACAAGGGGGAGAACCATAAAACTGCAGCTTGCAGAGACAAGTCCCACAAAGAGTCTTTATACATAATGGATTTATTCACTAGAATGAAGAAAAATTACATAGCAGAAAAGGAACCAAAAAGAGTTGCCTATAAGGCCATTCAAATCAAACAAGTCTGAAAACAAACTTCACAAGAGTAATAATCCTAAACAGCACATCTCAATAATTGGAAAAAAAAAAACAGATTAAACCTAAAGAAAATGCAATGCTCACAGAACCACCAATATTTGAACAAACCAAGCATTTGAATAAACTGCTTTCTTCTTCTTCTTCTTTTTCATCTTTTTCTCCTCCTCTTTTATTGGCAGTTTTTATGCTTTGTGGTATTAACCGCCTGAACAATTTTCAGTAGCCTTTATAGGGCTATGGGCAGTCTCTTTTAACTATAATAGACAGATAGTCCCATCTCTTGGGAAACCACCCCTAATATTACACAATTATGCAAAACATGAATTGAACAATATTATTATTAGAACACATGTGAAAAATGTGAAGAATGACTTTGTTGAAAGTTTCTTATTTGTTATTGCATGCTGCATCCACCTTATTAATTTCAACTTTTTTCACAAATTTTATCCCTGGAAATCTCCAAATCTAATATTGACATTTTTAAAGTTTATAGTGGGTGGTATGATGTTTCATTGGATATTCTGTGTTCTGGGTTCAAATTGCATGCCCTGTGAAGGCTGTTTATCTGCATGAGCTTCCCTTCAGGTATTCTGGTTTCCTTCCTCATGCCCAAAGACCTGCACATTATATTAATATGCAATACCAAACTGAGCATGTGTGAGTATGGGTGTGTGAATGGACCCTATGATAGACTGTATATGTCTTGTGCCCAGTGTGGCTGGAATAGGGTGACCCTGAATTTGATTTGATTGGTTTTAGATTATTATTATTATTAGGAGGTTTGCCCCCTGCTCGCTTCACTCGCCCACCCCTCCAGCCTGTGCTACGCACCAGCCACTTTGTGCCTCTGTCGCTTGCGTTGTAAAGAGGGGGGCTAAACGCAACCCCAAGGAGATGCGGTTGCTCCTCTGAAACCCCCTCTTAAACGGTGATACAATAGGAAACAAATGCAGTTTTTTTTACCTCCTCTTTGTTCGATCAGCTGCTGGCTTGCTGCTGCTGCCATGCTGCATCATCTGCATCTTACGTGGTGCTTTGAACATTTAAAAGCCTGTGCAGCAGATGTCCTACTCTTTGTCTTTTATTTCCGGCCCTGGGTGTGGTTAAATCTCTTGGCACAAAGTCTCGTCTTGCGGGATGTGATTTCTTGATATTTTTTTGTTTATAATTTAAAAATGGAATAAGAACCTAAAAATCTAACAACATCATAAATTCTGAAAAGAATGATACCAAACATATATATGTCGGTTTTAAAATAAGCCTGATTTAAAGCATGACAAAAAAGTGACATAAAAATGTCACATAAAATCACTGAACAAAATCGTTGCACTTTTAGGCTTAGATATTATATATTTTTAGAGTAGATTATTATTATTATTATTAAAACATAATTATATCCACAATTCAGTTACATTGGCATCATTGTCTCATTTTAAATTCCATACTTTTTATAGTTCTGCATAAAATTTACAAGATAAGAATTAGAGAGAGATAAAAGGATTCCTTTGTTGGTCAGAGGGTGACTCCATTCATGAATGACATTGCCAAATGTTATTCAGTATCTGGGGTGATTCCTGTTTAGTTATTCTTGTTTTTTCCATTCCAAGCACATGCCATAGTCAGTTTGAAAAAGAACGCAGAAATTAATTCTTACTTTGACAAACATTGAGTAGCAAGCTTGGAAAGTAATAAAGTATGCAGTTTTAGTCTGTGCATCAATCATTCCATGCAACTGCATTATGAAGAGAGGCAAAAGTGGTGGACCCATTAAAGTCGAGGAGTAATCTAGGAGCAAATCAAAAAATGTAGCTGTAGGACAGTGTGACTTGCCTTCTCCTTAATTGTTATGATTTTCAGCAATTTTATCTCATTACATCTTTGTTTTTTTTTTTCTTTCTTATTTTTTTACAGGTATTGTGTTTTCCTCCCAAATTGCAAAAATGTATATGTTGGGTTATTTCAGTAGGTCCAGTATTTGTGTGTATGGGTGTGCAATGGACTGATCTACAATTGGATAGGGGAGGCTGGATAAGGTGGGTTGGATGCCCTACAGAATCCTGTAAGACACTCTAAATTCAGCTCCTTTCAAAGTCTGTTTTGTATCATCATATGCTTTCTGCATTAAGTACAAGGAATTTGTCCATATTTGTTTGTGCTATAAATCACCTGAATTGACTTCTCATGTGTATATTGTACATTTATTCATTCACTGGAATGGCAGTGGGTTTACATATTCATAAAAAAAACTAAGCAAATGTTTTTATCAGAATGTTTGTGCATTAAACAAAACTGCTATATAATGTGTTAAATGTTTAACAGTGGAAATCATTTAAATTACATTCATGTTCCCTTAGTATTAATAGACTGATCACAAATCATTGTCATTGTAGGACAGTTAAATATAATTCTTCCCTTGTTTCATAAATGTTTGCCTGCCTCTCATCCTTTTTGCTCACTTAGTCTTTATCTTTAGCCTTCCCACCTCCCATCTTCTGGATGTGACAGCTAAGCCTTGTTAACGAGACAGGCATCTCATTCAGCTGGCTGTCCTAGATTGGCAAGCAAGAGCAGCTTATTGACCCGAAAGCAATATGGGGGGCCAGAGTTGCATAGAAATAGGCATTGATGGCTAAAGGGTCAGCAGAGTTGAGATAAAGAGAGGGCAAAGAGAAAGCAAAGAATTAGATCAGACATTTGGGAGATGAAGTTTTTCAGAAATCAGAGATAATAGAAAGAAAAGTAAGTCGCACATCAAGCGACAAGAGAAAATAGGTTTACAGGGAATAAGAGAGAGGGAGAGTGAGAGAGATATGAATGGTGATTCATTGTAAAGATGTATTCAAATTATCCAGCAAATCCGTTTAGTAATGGAGCAGCAAATTCTCGTTACAATGTCCGATGTTAGCAAACATATTTTAATAGCTGGTTAGGTAGACTCCAGTGTGGCAAAGTCATGCGATAAACTCACGTGATAAGCTACGACAATTGTAAGGACCTCCTTCTCATTATTTCCTTGTACTATAGTAGAGTTTCTCTCAGTGGTAATGACACTCGTCTCTCACCTTGTACATCATCTATCATTGATAGCTCCTTTCAGGGGAGTAAAGAGCAGGCTTTGTCACTTTATGAAAGATGAAATATTCAGATGTATTTCTGCCACTTAGCTTTGTCCAAGGTAATGTTCTATCTAAACATGCAGGAGAGGCTTTCACTTGCCATTACAATCAATTATTGATTTCCTCACAAATGCGTTGCCCACGATGTGGGCAGAGTGGTTTGAGTGCCACACGGCACTGAGGACAAAAATTTCTGGAGGAAAGTGACAGAAAAGCAAGAGGTGTTCTTCTTTCATGTCAGTTTTTTTCTACTGCTTTTAACATAATCTTTCTTTCTTTCTTTCTTTCTTTCTTTCTTTCTTTCTTTCTTTCTTTCTTTCTTTCTTATTGAATACAGCATGATTTTTTTTAAGGATTTGTTTCAGTACAATGTTTCAGATGACATTTATCAGATTTCTGGCTAGTGAGGTTAGGCAGGACTTTGCCTAGACATGTGTGTTGCATTCTGGAGTGACTGATCCCACAGAAAGAAAAATTATTGCCATCCCTTGGAATATTTTGTCTGTTTGTATAAAAGCCTATGTGGAACTATTGAGAAAGCCAGGAATATGTTAAAAGTCATGCCATGCCATTATCTAACCTCCTTAATCCAGATTGGGGTCAGGGGGGTACTGGAGCCAATCCCAGTGAGTATAGGACACAAGGCAGAAACAAACATTGGGCAGAGTGCCAGTCCATTGCAGGGCGAGATGTTGGAAGTCTGATTTCTAACCAAGAAACATTTCAGAGTGTCATTAGCAAAACTGAATTAGGAGAAAAGTTATGTATTGGAGTTTGGATGATGGAGTGAACTACCTTCGATTCTCCCATTGATCTTCTTGGGAAGAGAAGAAAGATTTTGAAATGAAGCCTGAAAATTAAAAACTGAAGAGTGCAGACAATGGCAAGAAGTGACCTGAAGTGGTGGCATTGATTTATACCTTCCTCTGGTTGGTTTTATTACTGTGATATGGCGTGTCTGTAGGCTCCTAGGAGACTACTGTTTACATCCATGCATTTGACTATTAATGTTTTCAGCCATCGTATTCCATTTTCAGTTACATTGAGATTTAAAGTCTTTCCTGGTATGTGTTCACTGCTGCAACATCAATAGGCAAGCCTATTAGGACATATCACAACATTGACCTACAATTAGGCAGTGTTACTGCATTTGTGCAAGCGATGTAAGTCTCTCATTTCCTCAAAAATTAGTTCGCTTTTATGTTCATACCTCAGTTGGGTTGCAAGTATAATAGATGGAATTTGATTTCAGGTTGTGAATGAGCTATGGTGAGTGCTGAATACAAGACTGAAGATTAAGGCTGGATTAGAGTGAGAGCAATATCCCAGAAGCCAAAAATTATTGTACAGTAGTTGCAAGTGCAAGGGGCCATGTTCAAAGTAGATAGAAATGGCCACAGTCAAGGCTAAGGATCAACACATTCTCACTTGAAGTACATTTTTTTTTGGAAATCCAGAAGATAGTTTAGCCAATATGAACTTTTTATTATAATAGAAGAAGGAAGGCAGAAATGTATTAACGTTGTACTTTTTCTGGAAGTATGTCTTATTTAAACAGCTTTATGGTTTAGCATTAATATACATGGGCCGATTTACATTAGGCTTCCAGTAACTACTTGGATAGTCTGTTATTTCAACCACTTTTCTTTTGTAAGAGCTTTCATTTTGGAGTAGGCAAGAGAACAGTCATGAATATAGGATTTGTTATTAATCTCTAGGACGAAACTAAAATCAAAGCCAGAAAACTAAACACAAGTCAAAGCAGAAATCCTTTCCCTAATAAATTTTTTTAAAACTTGGTGTTCAATTGTTAATTTCTTACAATGTCTTTTCTTAGATTAGCTATAGTTTAGATGCTTTGCTATGTGTGTCCTCTTCTTTCAAAGTGCAATCATGCTGATGTTATGTGCCGCACAGGTGTATTTCACTTGCCAGTGTGCTATTTTCATAGCCACAAATTGGCTGCAACTATTAACAAGAAAAATTTAAAAAGCAAGAAATGAGATATAGTAACATATCCAAACAAAATGGACACAATAAATATCAAATACTAATGAGATTCTGACAATGATTGAGTCAAGTCAGATAACTTTTATTGTCACATCATTTAATGCAAATGTACAGGTGAGTGAAAAATATGTGTGCAAGGTTCATTATAGTACAGTAATGTTAATTTGAGTGCAAATTTACACAGTAGAGTATACACATAATAAGTACATTTAAATATCAATTTATCAATCATAAACCATGCAAAAAAAGTAAATACATAAGTAAATACTTATATATACCTAAAAGTTGTATGCTATACAATGCATATTAACAACACAAAATACTTGTGGTGCATTTTAGAGATGAAGAATCAGCCACATAGATGTAGGCGAAGGGTTGATAATTGTTAGTAACACTCACTATGCAGAGTCCAGCATCAATAACAGCTTAATGAACCCAATAATGTGAACAGTTCATGACTCTGATGACTGGTGTCTTTGATGACTTTCTTGGCTTTCCTTACACACTGTCTAAAATATACAGTATGTCTTGTAAGTCAGGAACGTCACCTCCAAAATCTGCTCAGCAGAATACCTTACCCTCTGCAAGGCTTTGTAATTAAGGGTAGTGCAATTCCCATACCTGGCGATGATGCATCTAGTTTGGATGCTTTCAGTGATGCAGGAGTAAAATGAACTGAAGGTGCCAAGGCTCATGCCAGACCGCCTCAGGCACCTGAGATAAAAAAGGTGTTGTTGAGTCTACTTCACCACTTTTTGTCAGTGTAAGTTCTTCAGTGATATGTACATTGAGGATCTGAAAACTGCTCAATCTCTCCACAGTAGTCCCATTGATGGCGATAAGGTAGTGTAGGCCTTGTTGTTTTCTGAACTTAACTATTCTCTCTTTGGTCTTGGTTATATCGAGGGAGAAGAAATTTTCCTGGCATCAGTGTGTCATGGCTCTGTATTTAGCCTCGGTACTGTCAGAAAGAAGACCCACCACTATTGTGCCAACAGCAAAATTCATAATGGTGTTAGGAGGAGGCAACATAGTACATATCCCTGGGGGATTTCTATGTTGAGAGTGAGCATTAAGGGAGCAATGCCACTGAGTCTGACCACCTGGTGCTGATCTGACAAGACGTTCAGGATCTAGCTGCACAAAGAATCATTCACACCCAAAGTTCTGAACTTGCTCTCAAGCTTAGAGGAATTACAGAGTTAAATTCTGAGCAGTAATCTACAAACAGCATTCTCACATATATGTCTCTTTTGTCCAGGTGGGAGAGGATGATGTGTTATGTCACTATAATAAAAATAATAGCATAAAGGAAATAAAACACTTCTTAACTGTAAATTGGCAGGCTAATTTTAAACACCAACCACATTAGTTCTACTCAAGACTGGCAAGATATGACCAATCAGATTTCCTGTGATTATAAAGATAACACCAGAGTGAACACATGCTCTTAGCTGGATAGCTTGTGAAAATGCAGCCCTCAGACATAAAATGACCAGCTCAGCACCTATAGCTAGAAGCATGTTTAAAAGATTTTTTTAAAATTATTTCATAGCAGTCAGTGAAACTGTTAGTGACATTGTTGATTGGTTTAGATGTGCAATTATAGAGTTTGTGATTTGTATTTTTTTGTTTAGATTTGCAATTTTAGAGATTGTAATTTGATGGGGTTTTTTTTTTCATTCCCTCATGTGATGAGCTTATTTGCTGTCATTGTTAGTTTGATGTGCTAAGGCATTGTACTAATAAGCCTGTATGAAGAGTGTGGCTTAGCAGTACCTTCTTTTCATTCTGTGCATTTGAATTGTTAACTTTGGTCAAAGATACAGTATGGGTATGCATTCTAACACCAGTATTATAGCACAAAATTAGAAATCATGAAAAAAATGTAATTACACATGACTTAATTAAAGAAATCCAATCAGCTACCAAAACCATCTCCTTTTTCCATTTTTTCAACTCTTTGGTTCAACTAATCCATTAGTTCATGTTTTTCAAAATGAAACTAAAAGATTTTTCATTGAAATGTCTAGAGTTCTTTAAAAACCAGTAATGTAGTGTATAAGGCACACATAAGGCAAACAACGTCATTTTGCCATAGATGGTCTGTGTTTGTAGATGAATCAAGGAAAGGAGGTCTAAACTGCAGGAGGTGAACAATTTTTTGCAGGAGTTATGGAATAATGGAGAGCATACAACACAAGCAGAACAGGAAAATTGTATTTAATTGAAAACCATATTAATTTTTTTGCGTACAATCTTCCCATTTTGAAGTGTTCACCTGTTAATTTTTTGCAGTATTAGGTCTCACTGGATGGAGATTATGGTCTGATTATATGTAGTGGATATACAACAATTTCACATCCCTGCCAAAATCACAGGCTTTGTGTAGTAAAAAAATGAAAACAAGATAACTCCTGTCAGAACATATTCCACTTTGACTAGAAAATTGCAATTTATACAAAGAAGGTGAAAACAAGTCAGAAACTGTTTAGTGTAAAAAGGAAATAAAAGCAATCCTACAAAAATCTGGTTACGTTAGTGTGAACACTCCCCAAACTAATACTTATTTGAAGCACCATTTGATTTTATTATAATTCTCAGTGTTTCTAGGTAAAAGTCTATCAGTTTGGCACATCCAGACTCACTTTTTGTCTACTTCTCTTTGCAAAAAATTTCCAGATCTGTCAAATTACAAAGACATCTCCTGGGCACAGCTCTCTTCAGGTCACCCCACAGATTTTCAATTGCATTAAGGTCTAAACTCTGGCTGGGCCATCGTAGAACATTGATCTTCCTTTGATGAAGCCACTGCTTTGTTGATTTTGATGTGTGCTTTGAGTCATTGTCGTGCTGAAAATTGAAGTTCCTCTTTAGATTAAGCTTCCTAGCAGATACTGGAAGGTTTTGTGCAAAAATATACTGATACTTTAAGCTATTCATATTTCGATCCATCTTGACTAAAGCCCCAGTTCCAGCTGAAGAAAAACAGCCTTGAAGCATGATGGTGCCTCCACCGTGCTTTACTGTGGATATGGCGTTCTATTGATGATGTGCTGTTATTTTTGCACCAAACATACCTTTTCAATTTTTGGCCAAAAAGTTCAACCTTGGTCTCCTCAGACCATTATACATTTTTCCACATGGGTATAGCAGACTGAATATAGCTTTTTGCAAAGTTTAGCTTGGCTTGGATGTTTTTCTTTGTAAGAAAAAGACTTTCGCCTTGCTACCTTAACCCACAAACAGACATATGAAAAATACTTATGACTGTTGTCACTTGTAGGGAACAATCAGTACTTGTCAGGAAATTGTGCAGCTCCTTAAATGTTGCTGTAGGCCTCTTGGTGGCCTCCCTGACCAGCCTTCTCCTTGTCTTCTCATCAACCTTGGAAGGATGTCCTAATTTTGGTAGAGTCACCGTTGAGCCCTATTTTCTCCACTTGTTGATGACTGTCTTCACTGTGCCTCAAGGGATGTTTAATGAATACTTCTTTGTACCCCTGCCCTGATTGATCCCTTTTAGTGATGAGGCCCCGTTGATTTTTTAAAAGCTCTTTGTGGACCATGGCATTTGGAGAATGTTGGAGCATGGTGAACAAAGAGGATATAAGAATAATCATATAGGAGCAGGAAAACTTTATCTGAGCTCAATCAGAGCCACTTTATGATTGATGTCAGGTGTTTACTAACTACTATTTGAGATGAGACTACTTGTGATTGGTTGATTCTGAATGCAGCCACATTTTTGATTATTAAAGGGTGTGCACACACATGCAACAAGGTTATTATATGATTTTTTTCCCTCTTTTTCACTAAACAATTTCTGATTTGTTTTCACCTTGTTTGTATAGAGTGTAATTTTACAATAAACATGGAATAAGTTCTGACTAGTTTTATCTTGGTTTCATTTTTTTATTATACAAAATCTGTGATTTTGGAAGGGGTGTGTACACATTTTATATCCACTGGTAGGCTGCGTCTTCCACCACATGTGCAGTTTTATTGCCATATGCTTCTGGAAGCATAGTAAAAGTTTTGTAAATGATCTAACAGAGGTTTACCCAAAATTTTATGTTTATCTTCTGCTAACCAGGAGTAATCTTCATAATTTTGTGGCACAAAAAGTCTCCTTCTCATACATTGTGCGCGATGTGTCTTCTTTGAAATCCAACAGCAACAACAGACTTTTTTCTACTAAATGTCAGGGGGAGGGATATAACAGCTGGTTAAGAATTCCTAGCATCCCTACTAAAAAAACCTTAGGGCCACTATTATTGTCACATTTACCATTTTTTTATTTACCACTTTAGGGTGGTGTATTTCTAAATCATTGTATAACTATTACATTTTCTGGGATTTGAGTCCAATTTTGATTATATTTTTCTGTTTCATTTTTGTTTTAATATTATTTAAATTAATTTGTTTTTATTTATGAGGATGTGACATATGACATATGAGGCCATGAGGTTGCTGGAAAGGAGTGTGTGGCGCTCCCGATATCTATGCAAAAGGACGAAGGTCCAAGTCTTTAGAGTCCTGGTGCTTTCTGTCTTGTTAAATGGTTGTGAGGCATGGACGCTATCCAGTGACCACAGATGAAGACTGGACTCCTTTGGTACTTGGGTACCATTGGTTTGACTTTGTGTCGAATGAGCGGTTGCTCATGGAGTCCCAAATGAGACACATTACCTGCATTGTTAGGGCACTACAGCCATGTGGCGCATTTCCCTGAGGGTGATCTGGTTTGTAAGATCCCCATTGTTGGGGGCCCAAGTGGCTGGACCAGGCCAAGAGGTCGCCCACGTAACACCTGGCTGTGGCAGATAGAGGGTCATTTCCAGAGGGTGGGACTGGACCGTGTGTCTGCCTGTGGGGTTGTAAACTGGGATCCTGAGTTGTTTTGTTGTGTAGTGGGTGCAGCAAAGCACTGTACCAGTGCATGCTCCCCAACTTGACTTGGCTTGACATATGATTGTCAGCAATAAGATGGTATAAAGGTGACAGATAATTTCTGTGACACTTAACACTCTGTTTTTCTACATTCATTTTCTTGGTGTTCAATTCTTTGGCAACACTATTTTGACTTTTTGATTTAGGGTTTTGTTATAGTTTGACAAAACAATTGGCTCAATTTCCTAGTTTAAGAGCTTAATATGTATCCTGGCATATCTTCTTGTCCTCAATTCAAATTATTTCTGGTAAAAAGGAAAACCTGAATCTTTAGGGGGAGACAAGACTTTGAGAATCCATTTGTATGTTGGAGAGAGTGTAAGGGAAAGTTCCTTACAGAACCTATGTGTGAATACAGGACCAGAATTACAGTGCCACATCTAGACCCATTAAGGTCAGATTGGAAGACAGGTAATGATCCCTGCACTCTTAAAAATAAAAGTGCCAAAGTGGTTCTTCAGAGTGATGCCATAGAGCAGGGATATTCAAAATGCTCATCTTCTTCATTTTCTAACCATTATAAAGTTCTTGTCTTATGTTTAACTAATAATGTTGTAAACTGGGCTTTCTTTCTTTCTTTCTTTCGTTCTTTCTTTCATTTACATTTTAAAATCTTTCATGTCAGCACAAATAGGCCAGACTGCATGCCTGCCAGGAATTCCTTCTCAGATAGTTGAGGTTAACTGGGAGTCTTCCAGTCACCTCAAAGTCAGCTGCATCGCATTATGTGATTACTGAGATCCCATTCAGGACCTGTGGTCTTGCTGCGGATGCTTTATGTTATCCAACCAGTCTCTAAACTTCAACTTATTTCCCCCCGTCCTGTAGCCATGCTGAGCGGGGGTGCTGCATGTCAGTGCAGAACAGGACCACATGGAAGCTCACATGTACTAACTTGACATCAGGCGAGAGTGGGCGGTGAGATGACACATGAGCAGTTGGGTAAATGTTTTATAAATTTTGCAGATCATTCACTTAATCCAAGGATGTCTCCAATTTGAAACAGCATTAAAAAAAGCCAACATGTCTTTGGCTAGCTAGAAATTAAACTAAGCTGTCAGAAAAAACTTTTAAATTGAGTATAGAGTAGGGATGGGCAGGATTTCTAACTTCTGACATGAGTCACCTCAGTAAAGTTCATTTTAAGCATTTAAAAATGATATATGAGTATATATATATGAGTCTTAAAAAAATCAGTAGTGCAAAAATATTTGGTTTTCTTTAGCAAGAAGCACAGCACAATAGTGTACATGGAACTGAGAGACGGCCTGACTTTAAAGTTCTCAGGGGAGGTCTAGTGTTATTACTTCAGCAAAATTTCAGTTCACCACTTTTTAAAAATGAACTCCCTATCTTGAGTAGGATAATGAGGATTTATTTTATTTCTTGCCGGAATGCAGCGTAGAGATGTGATGAATTATTCCACTCTAACCCATTTTGTTGAGTTTGCAACCAAAAATTATACACAAGCTCATGGCATTGTGGTTTTTCAAGGCTCCTTCCTTATTTGGGCAAATGGCACATTTCTTGCTTGGACTGAACCAATGGAAAGAGAGATTCAGGGTAGAAAAATATAAAAAGAAAAAGAACAAAATGGGGAAAAGGGTGGGGATTGAATAGATGAAGAGGGAGAGATGAGGTGAGAAATTAAAATGACTAAAACAGCAACCACAAGAGCTTTATCTACATGCCATTATTTGTCTGATTTATGTGTTAATTCTGTTATTTTTATTTTTGTTGAACCTGTGGCAATAATTTGTTGTGCATTTGTACCATACAATTAAAAGACAGGAGGTGAAGTAGTGGACACTGAAAAGGTACACAAGAACAAAGAAATCTGGCAAAATATGCAAAGCTTATTATTAATTAGAAAACTGTTAGATTAACTGGAGACTTTAAATTGGCCCAGTGTGACTGAGTGTGGGTGTGGATCAGTGTAAGCCATCAAGAGTGGCATCCAGTCTGGCATTAGCTTCTTTCTTGTGTGTAATACTGCCAAGACTGTGACCTTGAATTAAAATAAACAAACATGAAAAGTATGGTGCTGCCCAGTTATAATAAACAGTAGATAAAAAGGTAATGAAGGAAAGGGATACAAAAATCTCTCCCACATAAGCAGGAAAAATAAGTACATTTGGAGAGCATGCAAACTTGTTAAAGATAGTTCTCAGACCAGTAAGCTGAACCTGAGTTCTTGGAGCTATGAGCAAATATAATGTACCTCTGTGTATGCCAGTGTTAAATCTTTGCCCCCAGGCTCAGCTGCTATATATAAATCCCAGTGGCCCAGACAAAACGAAAAAGGATGTTTATTCACAAAAACAAATCCACAGAATAGGACAGAAAGAGCATAAATAAAAACTCAATATGACAAAATCAACAAAAACCCGGGCCAGCTTCAGGTGCCGGTCTGGAGATCATTTCTGATGTCAAGAATAGCACTCAGAGTTCAAGGGGGTATTTTTTTAGAAGTTCTGTTGGCTCCAGCAGTCCTTGCATTACTGACTACCACATTTCAGGTAAAAAAACCCAGTGACATCTGTCTGTAGTATTTCGAAGGGTGCCATGTCTCAGCTTGGTGAACCCTAGATCCCTTCAAAACTGTTCGTATTTCTTCTTCCATTATTAATCCAGACCTGGAACCATTACTTCTGGAGATCCTTCCATTATTAACATCCCAGTCAGAACCTGTTAAAATCAACCTTCCATCTAGGATGCTGCCCAGTACATTGTAATCATCACCTTGACCATGTCTAACTACTTTACACACATATATAGCTATATAGTGACCATATGGAGGTTGCTAAACCAACAAGACAAGATTCCAAGAATTTAGTCTTTAATATTTAATCTAACAATGCTGGATGTTTTTATTTAAATAATGTATTGTTTTGGTTTAAACATGACTTATAAATGAGTAGTCTTATATCTTCTCCTAGAGTACATGAAGTGTAGATTTTGGACCTACCTTTAAAGATCCTTCTTTAGGATTTTGTAACCAGTAGATTTGGGTCCTTACAGACTCTTCAGTACTGTATTTTGGCTTTTGGTAGTTCTTCAGAGGCATATCCCACATAGTGTCTTACTTGTTCTTTCTTGAGAAGAAAGAGAGAAGAAAAAGACATCTGGAATTCTTAAATTGGTTTTACATTTGTGTCTAAAAGCTCCAGCAGTGACCTTATATATCAATCCTGTGTCCATTTTATGTTCCTATTCCAGCAGTTACTCCAGCATGCACCCCTACCTTAAATAATTTTCACCTTATTTCGCAGTCTTACGTAAGTAAAGTTGTCTCAGATTTGAAAGTCTCTGCATATCCATTAGATGCTATTCCTCCTTGGGTCTTAAAAGAGTTATTTAATAGCATAGGCCCTTCTATTCTGTCAATTATAAATAGTTCTTTTACTCCTGGACAAGTACCAGCATTTTTGAAATATGCAGTTGTGTAGCCTGTCTGCAAAAATTCCGGTCTTGACCCTACCAATCCGAATAACTATAGGCCAATTTTGAAACTTCTGTTCCTTTCTAAGAAACTAGAAAAAAGTTGTTTTTCAGCAACTTCACTCTTTTTTAAATTAAAATATTTTTGATATTTTTCGGTCTGGTGTCTGGGTGAAGCATACTACTTATCAAAGTCACAAAGACCTGTTACTGTCAGTAGATTCTAAAGACTGTGCAGTATTAATACTGTATTGTTAGATCTCAGTGCTGCTTTTGACACTGTAGATCACCACATTCTTCTACAGCTCCTGGAAAACTGGGCCAGCATTTTAGGCTCCACTGTCAAATGGTTCACTTCCATTTTGGAAATAAGAACTTTTTCAGTTTCTTTTAATGGATTAATGGTCATTATTTGACTGTGACCCCCTCATCTATGGTGTACCACAAGGATCATTGCTTAGCTGTATTTTATTTTCATTGTATATGTTACACCTAAGCCACATTATAAAAAAGCATTTAAAAATGCTACCACTGTTATGCTGATGATACACATTTGTAACCCCCTTTGAGATCTGGCAGCC
The DNA here is from genome assembly GCF_016835505.1 of Polypterus senegalus. Classification (NCBI taxonomy): domain Eukaryota; kingdom Metazoa; phylum Chordata; class Cladistia; order Polypteriformes; family Polypteridae; genus Polypterus; species Polypterus senegalus. Next base: position 124,534,740 of record NC_053162.1, read on the forward strand.
TTGATGCCGCTTCCACTGGCTAAATAACATTAAGCATTGGATGGCAGGAAATTTTTTTAAATGAATGAGAGCAAGATGGAAATTTTAATTTTTGGATCTTCAGATCTTGTTAATAACATAACCTGCAACCTAGGGTCACTTCCCGGTTATGTTAAACCCTATGTGAAAATTGTGGGTATCTTATCTGATGTTTTCTTTTGGAGATTTTGAGGCATTAATCCATGCTTTTATTTCTTCTCATCTGGATTATTGTAATGGACTGTATTTTGGTGTATGTCAAACTACTCTGTCTTGTCTTCTCGTCATATCTGTTAAAAATACAAAGAAATCATGCGATGTTAGGATGGTAACCTGTGGAATTTAGAGTCTATTTTTAAATGTTACTGTTAGTTTTTAAAGTTTTGAACAGGTTAGCTCCACCTTGACCTCATACACCCCTACTGTCCTCATAGAGCTCTGAGGTCAGCCAATAAGCTGTTGCTTTCTGTCCTAAACAGTTGGTTTAAGGCGTAAAAGTGACTGTGCTTTCTCTGTGGCTAGGCCCAAATTGTGGAACAGTCTTCGTCTTCATGTTTGATCAGCCGCCACCATTGAACGCTTTAAATCCAGGCAAAAAAATAAGTTGTGTACTCAGGCTTTTTAGATGTTTTAGAGTTGTTTTTATATTACCCATGTGTTGTTGTATGTTTTAATTATTAATATTCATTTATTGATTTTATTTTAATGCTATAAAGCAATTTGATCAACCACTAGTTGTTTTTAAACTGTGCTATATAAATAAATAAACAAACTGAACCATATAGTGGTGGGTCTTGGGTAGTCAGAGGCTATTCAAACAGTAGCCAGTCCAAAGCAGGAACCAGGCATGAATGGGACGTCAAGTGTATGATAGGGCACCATTACATAAACACCTACATTCACTCACACACACTCTACAACACACAAATCTTTATGGCATTGGAAGGAAAACAGAATATGTGGAGAAAGCCTACATGGACACAAGGCAAAAATGCAAACTGAGGCACAATTTAAGGCAGGTTCTTCGATATATGATGAAGGTACCTCTAACCACTACAATGCAGTACTGCATATACAGTATATAATTTATACAGTATGTTAAGTATGTTCATATCTTTTGTATTTATGAATTTATAGTATATAGGGTATACTATATTGTACATTCATATATTCAACATAAATCTGGATGAGTAAAATTATTACGATACTAAATGTAAAGCAGATTTTGTTCAACTTCAGGAAAAAAAATAACCATGTAATCAATGAATCCTCTCCATCTGTTTCTCATAGACAAAGTATTTTTAAACAAGCACCAGAGACCTGGACAGTGTCTTGTTTTGCGTGTCAGTGATGCCTGATGAAGCCCATCTGAACACCACAGGTTCAGAGATAAAGTTCTACATGTCTTGGTTTTGCTAGGAACCGAACCAGACCTCCACTTTTAGCTTGGTGTGTGTGTGCTAGAAACCAGAATAAAGTTACTGGGGAGATGGAACACAGTGAGCTAAAAGAGCAAGATGCTGGATCTGACCTGGTAGAGAAGTGCAGAAGAAGGAAAGTCATCTCCCTCCATAGGTTTGAGGGAGCAAGGGGTCAGCAAATATAGGATATTGTGTAACATTGAGTGTAAGAGATAGGACAAACCTTCACTTTTCAATAGCTTGTCTCTCACAAATTTTAAAAATTGTTGCCCTCATAGAGCTCCAATCCACTCAGCACTGTTGTCTCCTTCAGCTCTTTTGTGTCACTCTGATGTACTTTAAGATGAATGTTACAGGGCAAGTGCGTAAGGAAGCAGGCAAGCAGACAGGCATAGATTAGAGTGCGTGTGTGTGTGCGTGGTGGGGGTGTGTAAAATGTCCTCACAGCCTCCCTTCCTCCTCCCCTTAAGGCAGAAGAGTCTAGGACACTGATTTACAGTGACAGTTTGAGCTAGTGAGGCAAGAACGAAAACAAGGGCACTCTCCTCGGAGACCAGTGACAAAGAGCAAGCGATGAACAGAGTAGAGCCTGGAAATGAGAAAGAGTAAGTGACAGGAAAAAGGTTTAAAGAAAGGAAGAAAATGGAGATGCAATGAGAGAGCAGAATGATGAGGAGAGCGGGGTAAAGTGAAAAAACGTATTTGGGTCTTAGATTGTTCCATAAAAATGTCTCTTCTGGAATAGCATAAAAACTGAAGCGGTTTATGATAAAGGAGTAAGGTCTTTTTTTCCCTTTCGTCATGCAGCCATTATAAACTCAGCTTATTCTCCAATTGGAGTCCTCTTCCCTCTTCACCGTTGTACACAAGCTAAATCAACTCACTGGCAGATATACATTAATACCATAATTCCAGAATAACTAACCCTTCATATAAATCTGCAGGGATTTGAGGAGCAGATTTGAGAGCAGCTGGATTATCACAAGAGAGTGGAAGAGATTAAAGCAGATCAGTGAGATTCCCATTCATTAGTCTCAGAAGCTGATCATTTCTAGAGAAAAAAAATGTAAACATTAAATAGACTTACCAGTCAGGCAGCCACTGTAGGCACATTTATATTTCTGTCTTCCCCATGTTCCAAAGATTGCTTCATTTACATTGTTTTTCTATTTTTTTTTAAATTGAGCATAAACACTGGGTACACATAGAAGGTTGTGAGGTTGATGACTCATTTTGCTTCATACCAAAACAGGAGCTACTGCTGGACAAGTTCTTTTACTAATATGAATGGCCTGAGCCTAGTTTTGTTAGTCAGTTAATCAGTCATTCATTTTCCAATAAAGAGTCAGTAATACATTGTTTTAGATGATGCCTTTAAATGAATGCGACATCACAAGACCACAAGACTATAGCAAAGAAACAAATATGCAGTCAATATAACAAAACAAAATAGAAAATCTACATAAAAATAAACAGTGAATCACCAGGCAAACCTAAGGAGGAGCTTTGGTGAACCCTTGGCAAATTAATCGGAAATTTCAACCGATCCAAATATCAATTATTTCTGAGTGTCCTTTTTGCAGCTTACCATCTCTTCTTGAAGCAGTGTTGCAGCGGGCTGTGAAATTAGTTCAATATGGTCTTAACACTGGCTTTCAATTGAGCTGTGTGGCAGAAACACCACAGGCTGAAATGGACTCAGCATTTGAAAACTGCATTTTAAACCAAGAAGGCTTGATCATTAAAATCTGAATTAGCTTTAATCAGAGATGTGAGTTGCAGTGAATGGATAAAGTTCAGATAAGCAGTTGAATATACAAACTCTTCTGGCTTTTTGTTTTTGATTTAAAAAAAATCTCCTTGACCTCAAAAAATAATGTTTTACTTTGTATTAGAGGTTTTAGAGGTTTAAGTAATCTTGTGGTCATATTAATTTTGTTGCTTGATATGTTTTGACTAATATTGAAAACAATTAGCGTTCTCCTGCAACACCATTTTGTTTTTCATATGAGCTCTGCCATTTTGACAGAGTTGCTGTTAAGCAGAAAAGTGTAGGATGTGACTTTTACAGTCTTGACCTGGAAATATTATGTCATACACTTCATGGCTGCCCTTGATTGATTTCTCCTCACTTTTTATTTATGGCCTACTTTTTGACTACAATTTTTGATTTTGGCTCTGGTTACATTTTTATATCTCTCTTTATATATAAAATTCAACGTCTGTCTGTCTGTCTGAATGTCTGTCTGCTTTTCACAAGAGAACTACTTAATGGATTTAGATCAGGTTTTTTTCTATCATTTGCTTGAACATTTCAATTGATTTTACAACTTCTCTCAAGAAGAACTAAGAATCATAGTTCACTTGTGGGAGTGATATATTGGTGCTAATCCAAGACAGAGGCTACAGGCTAAGGGGAGGGGGAAGCGTGACATCCGGAGTGGGGAGCTGGGCAGGGCCCTCCTCACTGTCCTGGTTCACTACTATGTGGGCGGAGCCGCGAGGCCAGCTAATATATCTATACTGTATACATTTTAATAAAACACAGACACGTTCACAAAGGTTTGGGGTTTTAAGCCCCGTATACTGCAACAAATAAATCTTGGTCCAATAATATTCATCAAATCATAAGACAAAAATGGAAGGGGTGGACGGACAATATAAAGAGGCGGACCGGAAATTAAACGTGATGGATGCTGGGAAGTCATGGTGGCGTATGGGAGTTAGATGTCATCAGTGGGGGACCAGAGGGAAGAAAGGAACCCAGAAGTGCTGTTCTTTGTTTTGTCCGGGCCGGTTTATGGCGGCGGCGTTTCGTCTTGTCTATGGGAAAAAAGAGAGAGAGTTTAGTACACTTTCTTCGTCCCCTGGCAGGGCTTGTCGTGGTGCGCGTCGTGTCCTTAAGCTGCTCCCGAAGTGCTCGTGCATGACATGACCCCCCCTTCAGCCCAAACCCATCGGGTCAGGCGGACCGAGAGGTCATGGACCCGGGAGAGAGCATAAGCATTGGCCTGGAGGCCACCCTGGCGATAAGTGACAGTAAACTTGTAGGGCTGCAAGTCCAAAAACCACCTAGTGACCCGGGGGTTCGAGTCCCGATGCAAAGCCATCCACCGGAGGGCGGCATAGTCCGTCACCAGGGTGAACTCCCAACCCAATAGGTATTACTGCAGATACGTTACCGCCCACTTGATGGCCAGGGCTTCCTGCTCAACCGCTGCATATTTTGTCTCCCGGTCCAGCAGTTTCCGGCTTAGGTATATGACGGGGTGCTCGACACCATCGATGCTCTGGCTCAACACGGCACCTAGACCTGTGTCCGAAGCATCGGTCTGGAGGAGAAAAGGACAAGAAAAATCAGGTGTTCTCAAAACTGGTGCTGAGGTGAGGGCCATTTTTAAATCAGTGAATGCTCGTTCCATCTCACTATTCCACAACACACAAAAGGGGTCCACTTCTTTGTCAAATCCGTCAAAGGTGTCACCCTCTCAGAAAAACGAGGTACAAACCGGCGATAATAACTTGCCAAGCCTAAGAAGGTTTGCACCTGTTTCTTGACCATCGGACGGGGCCATTCCAGGATGTCTTTGATTTTGGAACACTGTGGCATCACCAGTCCCCCCCCACTAGGTAGCCCAAATACCTGGTCTCGTTCAAGCCAAAGAAACACTTCCGGGGGTTGATACGGAGGCCAGCTCTCACTAGCGTCAGGAGAACGGTGTAAACCTGCAATACATGTTCCTCCCAGGTGCCGGAAAAAATGACCACGTCATCGAGGTAGGTGGCACAATAGGACTGGTGGGGCCGTAACACTTTGTCTACCAGACGCTGGAAGGTCACAGGCGCCCCATGCAGCCCAAATGGGAGGACCTTGTATTGCCAGAGTCCGCTAGGGGTACTGAAAGCTGTTTTTTCTCTTGTGGATGCCGTTAAGGGAATTTGCCAGTACCCTTTGGTCATGTCAAGAGTAGTCAGATAACGAGCCGTCCCCAGCCTTTCGAGAAGTTCATCTACTCGGGGCATAGGGTTGGCGTAAAACTTGGAGACCTGATTGAGGCATCTAAAGTCATACAGAATCTCCAGGAGCCGTCCAGCTTATTTATGAGGACGATCGGACTGGACCAGGGGCTATGGCTTTCTTCAATAACGTCCAAGTCCAACATTCGCTGTACCTTTAGCTCCACCTCCGCACGTTTCGCCTCTGGGAGGCGATAGGGTCGTTCCCTGACTTCCACTCCCGGGTCTGTCACAATGTCGTGCTGAATCAGCGCGGTCCGCCCTGGTGCTTCACTGACCACTTCCGGGATCACATCAATGAGCTCCTCTCGTTGGTGGGGACTCAAATTAGGGCCGATGTTAAGGTGGTCTTTTTCCGAGAAAAGGGAGAGGGCCGGCCCAGAGAGGGGTGGCTCCTCCCTGTCCCTCCAGGGCTTTAAAAGGTTTACATGGTAGACCCTCTCACTCGGACAATGATTTGGCTGGAGCACCAGTCTATTAGCCCTTTTCTCTCTTTAACCTCGTATGGACCCTGCCAATGGGCCAACAGTTTAGAGTGTGAAGTGGGCACGAGCACCATTGCTCGGTCCTCTGGCTGAAACTCGCGTAGGGATGAGTTTCTGTTGTAATTGCGGGCCTGCGGTGCTGGAGCCTTAGACATGTGTTCCTTTAGGAGGGGTCGAATTTTCTCTAGCCTATCGCATAACTGCGCAATATGTTCTAGGATATTGGTGGAGGGAAGTGCCTCCCCTTCCCAGCCCTCTTTTAGTGCATCCAGAATACCCCAGGGTTGGCGTCCATAGAGGAGTTCAAAGGGGAAAAACCCGGTGGAGGCTTGGGGCACCTCCCGGTAAAAGCACCAGGGGTAAAAGTTGGTCCCAGTTCCGACCGTCCGTGCTGAGTACCTTGCGGAGCATCTGTTTCAGGGTCTGATTAAAACATTCCACCACCCCATCAGTCTGGGGGTGGTATACAGACTTCCTGAGATGCTTAATGCGGAGCAACTTGGCTACCTCCCTGAACGTATCCGAAGTAAAGGGCATACCTTGGTCCGTAAGGACTTCTTTACGTATGCCCACCTGGGAAAAGAGGGCTACTAATTCCCGTGTGATGTTTTTCGAATTGGCAGCTCGCAGGGGAACTGCTTCTGGGTATCGAGTTGTGTAGTCTACCATTACTAATATATATTTGTGGCCTCGTGTCGAAGGTTCCAGGGGTCCTACCAGATCGACACCGATCCTTTCAAATGGCACATCAATGAGGCGAATTGGGATGAGAGGAGCATGGTCCCTCCTGGGAATCTGGCACAACTGACAGACCGGGCAGGACTGGCAGAAGCGTCGGACCTCCTCATTGATCCCGGGCCAATAGAACCGGAGTTTCACCCTCTCCAGTGTTTTCTCGGCCCTGAGGTGGGCACCTAAGAGGTGAGCATGTGCTAGTTCACACACTTGCTGCCGGTAGGTCCGTGGGACTAGCAACAATTTCGCACCTCACCTTTGTGTTCCGCAACTCCATAAAGCAATTCGTTATCCAATACAAAGTGAGGTCCCAGTGGTGTGAAATCACCTAACAATATGTTATTCACGGATTCTATCGCATTCCGGTCAAACTTCAGGGAATCATCATTCCACTGTTCTCTCTTAAAGGACTCTGGCTTGAAAAGAAACTCCACGCTGGAGAGGGGGTCGGGAGAAACATCGCCTTGACATGGTACCACATCTGGTTGCACTTCCGGATCGAGGTCCAGTGGTGAAAAAGGTTCCCCTGGGTCCCCCACGTCATCAACAGTCGCCGAGGTGCACGGCGTGGGAGCAGCTAAGAGGGGCCCATGTCCTTCCATAATTAGAGCCAGCCTGGCTTTAGGAGTAGTAACAGTTCTACCGCGTTTACTTTCTGACCAGTCTTGTCCCAGTATAACCGGGAAGGGGTGGTTCGGGCAACACTGCAACAAATATCTTTCTGGGTTCCCCTTCCCAGGTTATGTAGCATCTGGCGGACCTGTAAGACCTGGTCTTCTCATGTATACACATGACCCTCAAGTTCGTAGCAGTTCACTGTCGCAATCGAACATAACGGTGAGCAACAATGGTAATGTTACTCCTGGAGTCGAACAGTGCCACCACCGAGTGCCCATTAACTAACACCACTCCCGTATTTTTGACTGCCAGAGGATTAGACAGAGCACAATACCTCTCACCCCTGAGGGCTCCTGATTCAGGGGACAGGAGCTGACGATGTGCCCCACCTCACCACACTTGAAACAGCGCGGGGTGGTGGGGAGCCTGTCGCGCGGCTTAGCCAGAGCCTCTAGACCACGGCGGGATTCCTCTGGCATGGCTACTCATCCCTGTCGGACCCCGCAAGCCGGCTTCTCCAACTCCCCGAGTCAGTTCACCATCAACTGTCGCCCGAGTACCTCTAGAAGACCATCCCTGTTCTTAAATGGGTGTCTCTGAACCTGCTGGATGAGGTAATCCGGCATGGCGTAAATAAAGGCCTCGCAGACCACCAGCTCGACTACCTGTCGAGCCTGGTTAACGTCTGGCCATAGTCAGTGTCCGATCTTCCCCCAGAACTCAAAGGCTTGGACCCTAGGCGGGCCGCTGGGGTCGAATTTCCAGTGCCGCCATTCCCTCGCCTGCTGGTCGGAGGTTACGCCGTAGCATTTATAGATTTCGACCTTCAAGAGGTTGTACTGGGCGGCTTCCTCCTCAGGAAGGTCGTGATAGGCCCACTGCGCCGGGCCCTTCAGGTATGGGGCCAAAATAGCGGCCCACTCCGCGCGCAGCCACTGATTTCGGGTGGCCGTCCTCTTAAAGATGGAGAGGTACGACTCAATGTCATCCACCTCCGAGAGTGGAATAATAGGAGGTGGCGGCAGTTGCGTGGGATCCGGCTTTACCATCTCCGCTGCGGCTTTTCGCCTCCTCGCGTCCGCGTGTTCTTCCTTTGTGGCAGTGTGATCCACCTTGAGGGCCTGGAGTTCGCTGGCCAAAGTGTTCAGGATGGTGTTTAAGTCTTGCCCTTCAATCATCTTATCGGGTTATCCTCAACCCTGCCGACTACGCCACTATAATAAAACACAGACACGTTCACAAAGGTTTGGGGTTTTGAGCCCCATATACTGCAACAAATAAATCTTGGTCCAATAATATTCATCAAATCATAAGACAAAAATGAAAGGGGTGGAAGGACAATATAAAGAGGCGGACCGGAAATTAAATGTGATGGATGCTGGGAAGTCGTGGTGGCGTATGGGAGTTAGATGTCATCAGTGGGGGACCAGAGGGAAGAAAGGAACCCGGAAGTACTGTTCTTTGTTTTGTCCCGGCCAGTTTATGGCAGCGGTGTTTCGTCTTGTCTATGGGAAAAGAGAGAGAGAGAGGTTAGTACGCTGCCTTCATCCCCTGGCAGGACTTGTTGCGGTACGCGTCTGGTCCTTAAGCTGCTCCCGAAGCGCTTGTGCGTGACAACAAATATAAAATCCAACATCTGTCTGTATGTCTGTTCGCTTTTCATGAGTTTTTCACATTTTTTTTCTATAATTTAACTGAACATTCTGGTTGATTTTGTGACTTCTCTCATTGTGTTAAGTAGCATAGTTTGCTTGCTGTACCGATTTATATGTTCGAATCCAAGAAAGATGCAGTGAGCTGATGGGAGGGGGGCGGGGCACTCCTCAATCACATGCCAGCCTCCGTTCGAGTCGGTCTACCTCTCGCCACATATTGGAGCGTACCTTCTCTCCGCTTAGCTAGCGATACTGGTTTGTTCAACAGACATTGTTATCGACAGATTGTTAAGGAGTAATGTTAGACATTTTTGAGAGAGAGATCAAAGCTACGTGTGTTTTAGAGTGCATCTGATGATTGCTAGAGATATCACGGCGACGTGCTTTTCTCTCCATGCAGGGAACGTCCTCCCATCAGACCTGAACATGATCAGTGCTAAAATGGATTGATTTTCAAAGTTTGTCCTGTTTCACTACCATGTGGGCACAGCTAGTATATATACAATATATTTATTTATTTATATATATATATATATATATATATATATATATATATATATATATATATATATATATATATATATATATATATATATATATATATATATATATATATATATATATATATATATATATATATTTGCTTACCTTAACTTTGCTGCACTATTTTGTTTGCAACCCGGGTTCTCTTCCCAGGTCCTCCCTGCATGGAGTTTGCATGTTCTCCCCGTGTCTGCGTGGGTTTCCTCCGGGTACTCTGGTTTCCTCCCACAGTCCAAGGACATGCAGGTTAGGTGAATTGGCAATTCTAAATTGTCCCTAGTGTGTGCTTGGTGTGTGGGTCATCATCAAGGGTCTGCCCTCAGCCCTCTAAAGACTGAGGAAATGTACAATCCCTTTCAAATCATTGAATGCACTTGTTGGTGTTGGAGTGTTCTTATGATTATTACTATGCGTTTGTGAATTTACTGGATTTTTGTGACTTCAATGCTCCGTTATTGAAGTTTTTCTGTATTTACTAGGTGCCTTAGCCCCTGCTCGCTTTGCTCGCCAACCCCCTTCCATATACCACCCTACCAAACCCCACCCCAGCGCCGTTGTGAAGAGGAGGGCTGAATGCACCCTAAGGAGATGCGGTCGCTCCTCCAAAACCCCTCTTTAATGATGATGCATTGGGAATCAAATAACAGTTGTTTTTTAACCTCCTCTTTGCTCTATCAGCTGATGGCTTGCTGCTGCTCCCGTGCCATGTGATCTGCATTTTGTGCAGTGCTTCATACGTTTTAAAGTCATTGCCTTGTCTCTCTTCTCCCCCAGACATCCTCAAACATTATTTGATCTCTTTTTGCTGTTCCGTTATTTCATGGAGTAATATTTTCCATTTGTTTGTGCTAATGCGATCTTTACTCTCAGTTTTTTTAAGACTTTTAAATTTTCCTACTTCCATTATCTCTAATCTGCTCTGCATGTGTATCACGGGACTTGCATCCAAAGGTTGTAAGTATGATATTACTTGCCCGTCTCGCGGGATGTGAAAGTGTCTCTTTGTCTCTTTTCATAAGATCACATCTTGTCGCAGGAAAAATGTCTTGTCCCAAGTTTTTTTTTATAATAGAGAGATGTTTTTGGGACTTGTTTGCCTTGGATTGCCTTTATTGTGTTACGGTTGCTACTTTAGGGCCTTTTGAACTCTTCAGCACTTCTTGTGCTATAGAGCATTTTTGAAAATAAATATTTTATTTTGTAAAGATTCTTGTCTGCCCTGTATGTTTTACAAGCCGAAGATTAAGGGATCCTTCCTTCTGTGGGTCTTTTTGCAGCATTTTTTGGGACTTTGTGATAAGGAAATTCCTTACCAAATGACAGAGATATTGTAATGGTTATAAAGGGGTTAATCTCCTTTGCCTTGTTCATGCTGTATTGTGGGCAGCACAGTGGTTTGGTGACTGGCACTAATGAATATAGATTTTTCATGTTCTCTCTGAGTCTGTACAGGTTTTACCCCATCATCCTGATGACCTGCTATTTAGGTGATTCCAGGTTGTGCAAGAGTATGCGTGTTAGTGGGAGTTGTTTCAATTGTTGTCAGAATAAGTCCCTTCTTTCCACAAGCTTACAATTGAATTTCCTGCTTTAGAAAATGACATATCATTGTGACAGAGTGCAACAGTTTAATATTATCGAGGCATTTTTGTTGCCATTGAACAAAATGCAAAACTGGTGAAATGTATATTAATTGTGAATTAAAAAGAGATAATAATCATCTCCATACTGTTTTCCAAGGGTTCAGGTTAAATGCATATATTGACAAAGTGTCCAACAGCTGGCTAGTAGAGCCACTGATGCACAATGATGACAAAGAAACATTCAAAGAAATACTTGCATAGAACTGATTGAAAGCATGGAAACAAGTTTCTAAGGTACTGAAAATCTTTCAAAAACAGGAAAGTCTGTTATAAATTGATTCAGTGTACTTCAGGCTATGAGAGATGGGCATTAGATACAGGACCCCTGTATTACACCATTTCTTGGGAAACAAGAGAAGAGGGGCAAAACAAAACTTTTGGTAATAAAGTTCAAAACAATATATGTAGACGACACTGAGCTCATAATGCAGTCCAATTGCTATGGTTTTCTTTTTGAATAGAAAGAGTGCATCCGAGTATTTTTCTGAGAAAAGCTTGAGGATAGATGTTGACACATGTAATCAAAGTCTCTTTCAACATTCTAAAATTGTCAAACCAGTGTTTTGCATCAAAACCCCATCATTGCTACCAGTCCTTGATCCTCTCTTATGTGTGCTGGTTTCTACAAATGCCTACAAAAGTATTAGTTGCACCCAAAGCAACAGCTATGATTTTTTTAATTCTATTTCTTTTCCATGCTATCAAAAGCAAATTTAGGAATGTTCTACAACAAACTAAGCATGTAATTATGCAGCAGCTAGCATTTTGTTAGTGTTTATGGTGGGCTCTTAAGTTTCATCTTCCTTGTGAATTTCAATCCATCAATCCATCCATTTCCCAACCCGCTGAATCCGAACACAGGGTCACTGTTGTCTGCTGGAGCCAATCTCAGCCAACACAGGGTGCAAGGAAGGAACCAATCCCAGGCAGGGCGCCAACCCACCGCACATACACACCCACAGCACACACTAAGGACAACTTAGAATCGCCAATCCACCTAACCTGCATGTCTTTGGACTGTGGGAGGAAACCCACACAGACACAGGGAGAACATGCAAACTCTGCGCAGGGAGGACCCAGGAAGCGAACCCGGGTCTCCTAAATGCGAGGCAGCAGCGCTACCACTGCACCATCCTTGTGAATTTGTTTGAATTAATTTAGCACATGCAAGGGAAAGTCACAATAGACAACCAGACACCCCTATTAGATTTTGATCACTTGTAAGATTAATTTGAATAGTCTAGCAAAGCAATCAGATATGAGCCAAATAACATAATTGACTCACCTTTAGCTGCAGTCTGAACTTAGACTTAGTAGCCTGTGGTTGTGCATAAACCCATATGCATCTGGAGCACACTTTTTTAATAATAATTTCTACATCTGTTGGGTGTCATTAACATGTGCTGAATTGTTTTGTTGGGCATTAAAAATTAAATTATTAAGTATTATATCATAATATGTTAACGCTCACAATGAAAGGTGCCATATGAAATAATAACTGCTTGACTGAGAAGCTTTTGTATCTCTTCATTTTGACTAAACATTACGCAGTGAGTCAGTAAGGATTAGCAGGATTGGAAAATAATGAATGGATGAATAAATCTTTTATGGCACTTAAAAAGAAAGGTTAGTCATGTATTTTCATATCTTTACAAAATGATTCAGTACTGAAAAAAAGACAAACAGAAAATGACTAATTCGATAAATATCCAACTTCTGTTTTGACCTATGTAAAAACGGGTGTGGTGCTTTCTCTTTCCTTTAAAACACTACTCTAATGGAGTCTATATTTCTTTCCCCAAGTTTTTTCTCCTAATTTAAAGCTAAATATGTCTATCCATCCATTTTCCTAACCTGCACATCCAGGGCTTGGTTGTGGGGCAGCTAGAGCCTATTCCAGCAAACATTGGCTGCAAGACAGGAACAACAACTGGACAGGGTAACAGTCCATTGCAGATAATCTTCTCTTGTGAAATGTAGAAACAAATTAATAATCTAAACCAACCTGGAGTTTTGCTGTTGAAAAGCATCTCTTTGTTAGGGCGATTGATGTTCCTTTGTTTTTTCCAAAGGAATACCTATATAAATAATTGTATGGTAGTGCAAATGCAGTAAAATGCCTCATAATATAACATCACATCAAAATTGTTTAATCCAGATAAAGGTTTCCGGATCCCAATGCCAGTCTCAGCAGCACAGGGTACAAGGAAGGTAACGATAATTGTTTGGCTGGCAAACCTTTCGATTGTGTGAATGTAACGTTTTCATTGAGCATTCATATTAGTTGCACAGAGTTTTCTACCTGCTGCTCACAATGGTTCATGACTGGCTGAGGTGGTAATTTTTTAACAGGAATTGGAGAACAGGGTTGATGAAGGTCAAAGTAAAGCGCTGAGTGGCCATGTCAGGATCCCAGTAATGTGTGCTCATTTTTAAAATTTTACTTACATTATTTTCTGTTGTTTCTAGTAATAATCTTGCCCAGGAGCATTTTGCTTCTTTTTAGTTGAGTGTTAGATGATTTACTGAAGAAAAATCAAAGGGATTGACTGGGCCTCATCCAACTTTTGCCATGTCTCACTACACAGAGTGGAGCCAAATCAAAATTCCATGCGGTGTCTTCCATATCCCAGCAGCCACCAGAGGCATCACTAGCTTTAGCACTTAATAGGGGCTTAGCCTTTTCTCTGATAATCGTTAGTCCAACATACAGTATATGGGGGGAGATTGCAAATTGAAAAGTTGTGCTGGGGTTGTTCCCAGTGGCGTTTTCACACCCTCATTCATACATATCAGAGCACAGAATGAGATGAAGAGGGTGTGAGCCTTCAAAGATAAGGGGCTAGTAGGCTATGTTCATTGAACAAGTTTGGGGGGGATGGGCTTGTAAAAGGTCAGGGTCTAATGTCCCAGAAGCCCCAATCTAATGATGTCACTGACAGCCACCTGTTTTTTTGTCCTCTCCTTAGTTAGACTATTTTAAACAGATACCCTGAACCACACAATGAAGAAAAAAAAAAGATGGTGGTCTGAAAGAACAAGCAAAACATCACTAAAAAAAACCTTAATTATTTGGGAGATGATAAGGTTTAGTTTGCTAAAGATGAGGTTAACATTTCTTAAAATCCCGACCATTTTAACCTCAAGTAGACTTTCTTTGAAAATGCCTGTAACAGGGTAATTTTTATTAAAAAGATTGCAAGCAAGAAAGGGACACACATTCCATCATACAAATTGTATTAGTAACTACTCATTGACTTTTGTATAACCTTACTGTGAAATTTTCAGCGTTGATCACTTTCTTATATTTGATTCTGTTATGTTTGCTACACATCAGCCTTCCACTAAGAAGTTCGTCTTAGTTTCTGTGTAAATTGTGATTCCTCTTAGATTCCATCTGTTGTGTTTACTGCTGAGCTGGAAAAGGTCTTTTGAATTAACTTTCTTTATTCCCCTAGGACTTGTAACACCTGAATTAGTCTGCCAAGTTGAGTTATCTGTTGAAGAATGAGTTAGCCTGCCAGAAAAAGGAAGCTGTTTTGTACATGGATGCATTTGATTGTACTTTTTCTGCACAGTTTGCCTTACTGCTGTGAGCAAGTTTGTGGCTCAGAACTCCAAAGGCAGTCTCATGAATACACATGCAGAATGTCAGTATAAGCTGTTCATTTTGTGGGCTGCATACACTTCACTTACCGTAAGGTTTTTTTAGTGTAGCTGAGCACTGGTCAAGGTAGGCTTTGATTTCATCTAATGTTAAGATCATTTCTGTGGGGGAGCAGGGGTATTGCCCTCACCAAGATTACTCAGCGCTAAAGATTAAGACTATTTAAATCTGTATCGAGAAGACATTTACTTGAATATTTATTATATTTCAAATTAAACAAAAGTAGATATGGCCTCAAGATAAAATTAGACTTTGGTAGAGTTAGGATCTCTTGCATAGATCATTTGGGGGATAATCTGATACCCTAAAGCCAACCCTGATTGTGTCATTCGATTGGGTTCACCCATGCGCCCTCTGGTGTACTAGAATGCCAACTATTATATTCAAGGACTTGTTATGAAATTTCAAGGCTTTCAGATTTCAATAAAAAGCTCAAAACTAGGCCTCAAGGCTTATTGAAGGCCTAGAAACAAAGTAAACCTGCCCCCAAACTTGAGAAGCAGACTCTGAAGCCAAAAAAAGCCAACCTTTTCCTTTTTACAGAAAGGAGAACTGTTATAATCCACAGGCCCAAAATGACAAATACATAATTCCTTTATAATTAAACACTTTTAACAAAAACAAAGAGAAAAGTATAGTGCCCATTAAGTGAAATGGGTGAGAAAAAAATTGACGGTTAAAAAAATAAATGTTTCAATGAGAGGACCAAAAAAGTTGAGGGGAAAAAGTGTTTTTTTTTATGTGAGCAAACAAATGGTGGGGAGGAAATCAATCTAACACACTATTGCATTCTCTCACAAAAGTACTCTGGAATAGTGATGAGGGGCATGTAGTCTGAAGAGGAACCCATGTTGACAGAAGTTGACTGAAGCACGGCACATTAACACTATCATCATATGCTGTGAGAATGATCAAGACTATGACATTGACACTGATGTATATTCACGGTCATTCCAAATATACATTCAAACAATCTTCTGGTTGGACCAGAGCTGGGCTTTGAAGCAGGACTAGATGTTGGTGATTCACAATCTCAGTCTCAGTCATTCTTGCAGCCCACCATGAAGTAACAAGTAGACCAAAACACTACAAGTTCATTCTATCAAAAAATATATTTTTCACCATTATTTTTCTCCCCACTCACATCACTTGAATGAGCTAGGCAAGCTAAAAGCTAATTAAACAAGTTAGAGCGAAAAAGTTCACAAGCCATTGAGATCAAAAACAAGAACACTTACTGTTCAAAAGCTGGAATCCAAAGACAACTTGATAAAACATGAGTAAATTTCAGTGCCCCAGTGAGGAAGTGAAACCACTCTGTCCAATATAAAGGCTGTGTACAGTCCCTCACTTCTCATTTTGGAGTGATTTTTTAAGATGAGGTGGATTTGATTTGTAGCTATATAAATTAGTCTGATAAGTAAGGAGAAAAGTAGCTTTACATAGCTGAATTATTAAGAGATGTGCTGAAGTTTATATATGACTTGTAATTCCTATTTGTATGTTATTACAATGTTATTGAAAATTGATTTAGCATTTAATAAATTAGGGGACTCTTCCCCCTGCTTGCTTCGCTCACCAACCCCTGGGTGGGAGCTACATGCTAACTACTTTGCGGCTCTGCTGCTCGTGTATGGGGAAGAGGATGTACAATTTAAACAGATTGTTATTTTGATGGGAATTGTTGCATATGCATAATAGGCCTAACTATTTTACATTACAGTGAGTAATTAACCATAGTAAAAATAGTGAAATGTAATAAATCAAAAATTATGTATGTTTCATGTTGCGTTAGAGGTATTCGTTGCGTTTTATGTTTTCATTCTGTTTGGCTTTGAAATTAACATGCAAATACTTTTTTTTTATTTTATTGATTTTTTGTAATCATTCCATACAGATATATCAATTTGTACAAAAAATAGGATTGAAAAAAATCAACCCAACCCCCAACCCTGAGGAAAACAGCATGGCCAACTGAGTACAACTTAAAGCTGGTCAAAATACATAAATTGATGAGTTTAATAGGGGGATAAAAAAAAGGAAAATGGGAAGAGAATTTATTTATCAGTACTTAAAGAGCCTATTCTAAAATATTATTGATTAGATCCTGCCAGGTTTTGAAAAAGTTCTTCACAGATCCTCTATCTGAGAATTTAATATTTTCCAATTTCAAATAGTATTAAACATCAGTTACCCACTGGCTTAAAAAAGGAGAGTTAGGATCGTTCCAGTTTAGCAAAATAAGTCTGCCTGCCAATAGTGTAGTGAAGGCAATCACAGTTTGTTTGTCCTTCTCCACTTTGAGCCCATCTGGGAGAACACCAAACAGAGCTGTTAATGGGTTAGGAGGTATTGGGACACCAAGTCCGTCTGAAAGGCATTTAAAAATTATGTCCAGAATGATGTTAATTTGGTGCAAGCGCAAAACATGTGACTCAGTGAGGCTGGGACTTGATTGCAGTGTTCACAGGTTGGACCTTGCCCTGGAAACATTTTGGACAGTTTTAAGCGAGACAGATGTGCTCGATATATAATTGAAGTTGAACAATTGTGTGCTTTGTGCATATGGAGCTCGAGTGAATTCTCTGCATTGCTACCTTCGACTCCTTTTCTGATATGTTGAGTGATAGATCTTTTTCCCATTGTCCTCTTAGATCTTTGAAAGGGAGAGACTGTAAAATAATTTTATATATTGCAGAAATGCTGTCTGAGTCCAGCATGGAGGAAGGTGCGAGATGTGGAAAATTGAACAGGTTCTAACAAGTTTCTAATTTGAAGATAGTGAAAGAAATGTGTTGCTGGAAAGTTCAATTTGGAATGTAATTGTTGAGGATTCAAAGATGTTGTCTATGTACAGATGTCTAAGCAATTTAATTTAATCCCAAATGTTTTCCAGTTATTAAAACTTGTATATGTTTGCGAGGGTTGAAAAAGGTGGTTCTCATGCAGAGGTGTCACAGATAAAAGATTTTCCATCTTGAAATGCTTTCTACATTGGTTTCATATTCTGAGTGATGCAAATACTTTTTAAACTTACACTTTTATTGCAAAACTTAAAAAAAAAACAATATTTGGAATAAATTTTTTGTCAATATTGCATTGAATTTTGATTCTGTGTTTGGAATTACATTATGACAATGCAACGTATAACTGCTTGTGAGTGAATATCGTTTGTTTCTCTCTTATAAATAAACCAACTTTTTCGAATGTTTGTCCCTGTGATTTGTTAACTGTCATAGCAAAAGCTATTCTAATGGGAAACTGTAAACATTTTAATACGAATGACATATGAAAATCTCCTTTGGTGTCTAATGTTATCTACGGAAGATGTGCTACATTACCTTTTTTATCTCCTGTTAAAATTTTACATGTCAGAATTGTTCGACCAATTTTGAATACAACTAATTTTGTCCTATTGCATAGCCCATCACTCATACATAAATTACACAATAACATTACGATACATCCTTCTTTCAACAGTAATTTGGCCGGTGGAAGACCGGACAGTGTTAATGGTTGCAGATATTCTATGGGCTATTGTAAGTTGATGTTTTCATCTTCTACACCATCACCACCAACTGTTTCAGCATAGTCTATTGATATGCATTTAACCAATTTGCCATGTAACCGATCAACAATTTTCGCATTAATTCGATTGACTTCATCGTTTCTCTGTGCTAGGATTGCCTGTGTACTCATTTCTTCTGTTGATAACCCTTTGGGATGAAATTCGTCAATAAGATTTGGACATAATAAGTCTTCTTTTATTAGGAACTTAAAGAGAGGAAAACGTAAAATATTATAAGAGCTGAGAGCGTTGGAACTGTGTCTGACAAAAGCATTCACACGAATGAGAATGGTGAGAGGACCATGGGCGTGGGCCATTAACCATAAATGGTTGAGGGGAGGACAGGACTTGAAAAAATCTCTTGGCAATAGTCTTGTCTCGTCTCAAGATTTTCTTTTATAAAAGAGAGATATTTTCAGAGATCTCTTTTTGCATATTTGAATACAGTGGTACCTTGAGATACAAGTTTAATTTGTTTCATGACTGAGCTCGTAAGTAAAAATGCTTGTATCTCAAATCAATTTTCCCCATTGAAATTAATTGAAATGACATTAATTCATGCCAGCACCCAAAAAAACACCCCAATTTTTTTTGTTAAATGTTTTCAACATAAGAAAAATGTATTTATAATGAACAAATATTGTAGAAAAACAAAATAAAACCTAATACATAAAAGAGAATCTAAAGAAATAAACAGATGTTGGCTGAGCCGATTAGCGTATTGTAATGTTTTTTTCTTTCACTTCACTTTTGCTTAGCTTAATTGTCTTCTTCACTAGGTTTTTTTATTTTGCCATGCTTTCGTCACTTTCATTCTCAGGGCGTTTCAATAGAAACCAGTCCAAGGAGCTTTGTTTAGTCCTCCCCTTTAGAATGTTTCTGAAATGTGTTAGGCAAGTGTCATTAAATAACCTTGCTACACGACCAATTGCAACTTTTTCAGGGTGTTTCTTTTCAATAAAGTCAAGTATTAGGCAAGTGTAATTCAATAGCACCACTGCATGACCAGTTGCAACTTTTCAGGGTGTTTCTTTTCTTTAAAGTTCGAAACTTTTTCCCACATTGCCAACACTTCCTTTATCTCACTTGAAGAGAATACCTCCTCCGCCTCTGGCTTCTCTGCGATACCGATCTCCTGCAGAACCTCCGTATGTTGCCGCATCTGTAGTTCCGTCAACTCCTCTGTTGTCAGTGCCTCGGAATGTGCGGCCACAAGCTCTTTGATGGCTCGTATTTCGAATTTTGGCTCGTAACTCAAGGCAAAAAATTGACCTAGTGATGGCTCGTATCTCAAAAAACTCGTATGTTGGGGCACTCATATCTCATGGTGCCACTTGTATGTTGAATGTCAAGGAACAATTTGGTGTCATCTTGTTTCTGCCAAGTTCCTAGGGTTATTTATATTATCACTTTAGTATTTTTGCTTACCACAACACCACTTTGAGACACCTGTTGTCAAGATGCAACTCCTGGTTGCTGAATGATGTGGTCACTGAAATCTTGTCATGTGACATCACCAGTGCAATGCTTTTTAAGCCAACATCCCATATCTGTCTTCATCTGTGATTGTGGATATCAAAAGAATGTTGTGCGATACTGGGTTTCTGGTCTTGAAATTTAAAAATTACTTTTTGGACTTTAATTTCATCAGTGTTTTGGATTTGGAAACAGTTAATTTAGAATTCCTGGTTGGTGACTTTGTTTTGATTTTTGATTAACACCTCGTCTCTTGGTGCTGTCATATTCCAAACTGCTCAGTTTGCATTGGCAACACAGTACGGTTTGTTTAGCATAATGAGCAATGACTTTTCTTTACCAGATGGTCATGATTTAAGCAATTGTGAGAAGGGGACTAATTATATGTAACTCAAAACAATGTACATTTTATGTTACAGGTTTACATTTACAAGTTTTTGCTGATATACAGTTTGAATGCAGTTTGCTTTCCTCCAGTATTTTTGTAAGGGCTTTGATTTCTTCTTTCATTCCAAGAACATTCATGTTATGTCAGTTGGTGATTTTAACTGATGACTCGTGCATCTCCACATGAATATGTCTACCCAGTGTTGGACTCTTCTCGCCACCTGGGATGGTTCCTTGCTTTGAGTACAGTCTTATAAGTATTGGTTTTAGCTCCTTGAGGCTCAGAAATAAAAAACGCAGGCTCGAAAAATAGATGGATGGAAAGATTTAATTTAAAAATATCAGGTACATGGCAGAAAACTATAAAGTAAGTAGTTATATGCTACTTGCACTTGCATATATATTCATTAATTGGCTCTACCTGTCTGCAACCCCTTAATGAAGCAAAGTGAATTTAGATAATGGACGGATAGGTAGTATTGTCTGGTGATTTAGAGTTTAGCTTTTAAGTCAGACACTGAACCATTAGTAAAGATGTTGTTAGTTATGAAATCTCTAGATTCTGCTTTAGGTGAGACTTTAGTCTAGGGCTATTCAATTACAATTTCAGTTGGGCCAGACTTTCAAACCAAGAAATTTAGCTGGGACAGATATTTTCAGCAGCTGCTAAGCAACAGATAAAGACACATTTTAAAGCAACACCAATGAATGAATTGAACAACGAGTAATATTTATTCAGTTTCCCTTTTACATTTGGTCACATCTATCACAGGCACATGAAAAAGTACATAAAAAACAATAAAAAGACCATATCTGAAAAGAATCTGAGGTAGCAGAAATACTTTTTTCCACTTTTGAAATAAAAAAAACAAAACATTTTGGTTATATCTGACCTAGGCATACCTCAAAGTGCATAAAAACAAAATTGTGTACAGTATTGACATTAACATTTGTTTCCCTTTTGAAATAAAATAAATTTTGCAATAAAATAAATATTTTGCTAACATCTGACCCATACACATCTCAAAATACGTAAAATCAAAAAAGGTGCACAGTATTAGCAATAACATTTCTTTCCCTTTTGAGATAAAATAAATATTTTGGTCATATAATAATAATTATTTACATAACGCTTTTCTCACAAATCAAAGCACTTTGCACTCCACCCAGAGAAGACCTGGGACATGAACTCATGATTTCTTTACTGTGAGGCAGCTTCTCTACAGTTGCAGCACTGCTTATATATAACTCCTTCACATCATAAAGTGCATTTAACAAAATAAAGAACTATCAATGCTATCAAAGTTACCAGTGTACAAACATATAACAAGTGATAACGGTAACTAACACACATGAATGCAACGTTTACTGAACAATGAGGGAACATAGGTTCATTTTAAATCACCACATGTGTGCTTAGGCATGGCTTTGTTACACATCCCACATTATGTTGATACTGTGACGTGTCCGGCTACTGCATAGGCTGTGGGGGTGGAGAATTGGGGGAAAGCACTTTGTGAGGGCTCAGGGCACCTCCCTAGTGAGAGCTGAGTGACAGGATCAGGACACCGTTTATAGAGCGGCATGGCAAATAAAAAGCCAGTTGGCATTTTGAAGATTCCCCCTGAGAAGCGTGTGTCTTATTTGACAGGTCGTCACAGTATCATAGACTACTACCACCATTTCTAGGCTCAAAGCAACGTGCTGCATTGTGGGTTGAATGTTGCTATGCTATATGGAGTGTTGCCTTCATGGTCTGTACTACTATACGGAATTATGTAGGAATTTCTGAAGATTCACAAAATGTGTTTTTCTCAATTTTTCTTTGTGTTTCTGGCGGGAGCACAGGCTGGGCCACATGTGGTTCCTGGGCCACCATTTCAATAGGCTGGCTTTAGTCTATAACATTTTAAGGTCATCTTAATGCAGAAGTGGGCCTTAACGATTTTGTTGGAACCAACAAACTACTTAAAAAGGAGTATTAAATATTTCAGAAACTCTGATATTCTCTGTTTTTGTTTAAGACAGGTATGTGATTTATTTTATAGTAATTATGATTTTGTATTCTTTTGTAGTAATGTTGCTGGACACAACGGATTCAACCACTGAACTGGGCTGGAGAGTATATCCAGATACAGGGGTGAGTGTTACTCAAATCTAACAGCCAGGGGTAATGAAACTTAGTTTTACAGTTGGTTCTTATAGTTTTGTCTATCAATCATTAAACAATGACCATTAAAATTACAGGCTCAGGAAACTTGAGGTAACAAGTTTATCCCCTTTCTTTAGCCAGCCTCTCTTTTAGAAGCATAAGAGATGTTGAAAGAGTGTTGAAAGATATTTAAAAAATCACCAGATTATTATTAGAAAAAGACATATTCTGCCTAGTTAGAAAATCCTTTGTTTAGATTCCTATTTGTATAATTTTAACATTAATAGCCCCTAAATAATCAGTTTTCTCATTTAACAGTCTCACCCCCACAGTCTCCAACAATTTTCTCAACAAATGTCTCCTTCTGAATGCCCCATCTGTTCAATATCAGAAAAAAAATCACCACCATACTGTGCTAATTGAGATTTTTACTGTTTGCTCTTGATCTCCGGCTTTGCTTCAAAAGAAGCCATAATGCAATAATAACAAACCAAAGGTCTTGTTCCAGTAAATTATTACAATTATATTTTGTCATGATGAAATAGTGTTCCACAGTTCTAGAGTCCTGAGTTTAAATTGCAGTCACACAGGAATATGTATGTTCTTTTCTTGTTAAAATGTGTGACCCTTATTTGAAAGATATGCATAGCAGATGAATTGGTGAGTTAAACTGACTCAGTGTGAGTGTTCTCTACAGTGCACTAATTCCCTATCCAGGCTAAACCCCACCCCTTGTACCTGATGCAACTTCTATAGGTTTTCGTTCCCCAACTTCCAATAAATAAACAAATGGCTGTTTTATAAGGAACATTTTTGTTTACATGTTGAATGCCTATATTCAAAAATTATATACTTAATATATACAAAATATTTTCCTTATATTCCTATTTTTAGCATCCTGATTTTGAATGCAATGATTTACAGTCTTGGTTCGTTTAGCAGGACCTGCAGATAAGAAAGTAATCTACCTGCTATATATAAAAAAAACAAAACACTAACGTCTGTATGCCCAATCCCACTCACTGAGCAATCTGATTTGTTAGTTTGGCTTTGGTGTGATTAGTCAGTTTGGTCTTGTTGATGCAACAAAAGAGAAAGTGTGAGTGTGAGACACACAAAGAGGAAAAACAGCATTGGAGGCATGTGGAGAGTCACCTTTAAAGACCTTGAAAGTATAAAAGCAGACAGTTTGTGAGAAAGTTGCCTCAAAAATAATGACAAGAGTCTGAGAAGCATAGGCTTTACATGAACATACTCGAGAGATAGAGCACTGGTGAAGAAACGTTCACACAAATATGAACACTGAGGAAAGTAGCTGGAAGTGCACATAGGGAAAGAGATAGCAAATATTTTTAAATTATTCTATTTCCTTGTCTTTGGCAGGTAGAATGGCTGGTAAAACATAAAGCATAAAACAAACATACAGAAACAGCTAAACAATTTTCAAATTTATTATATATCATTTTCTAATTAATTTACCTTTCATCCATCCATTGTTTGAAACTGCTTTAATTAGCTGCAGCTTTGCACCATCAAAAACACAGCAGCAGTCCTGTCCATTTCATTGCACACTTATGTCCACACTCACACTTATTAACAAGTGACATATTTAGATTCACAATCAACCTAACCTGGTTGTCTTTAGCATGCTGAAGGAAAGTTGAGAACTGAAAGACCATGCAGAAGGAACATGCAAATGCCACAAAGACAATGAACTCATGTCACCGGTGTTGTGAGGCTTTGTGACACTAAGCTGTGCCCATTTAATTCTTATTTCCTTAAAAATCAAAGCATTTTCCTTCTAAACTTGAGGAATAAATTAATTTAATGTACCTCCAATCAGACTATTGTTCCAGGGCACAACTGCCTTCATGTAAAAATCTAATGTGAACCATTCTAGCTAAATATCTAAATTCATTTTTTAAGCAGCCAATGTACACAATGGATAACTTCAGCTTATGGTACTTATCAGAAAAAGATATACATTGATTTTAATGAATATATAGGTACATTTCAGTAGAAGTCAAAACATTCATGCCTGTATAACTTTGAAAAACATGAACTGGTCCAGATGTAGATGCTACAGTGTCTAAAGAGGATCAATGTAAAAACTTCAACATCTTTAGTAATGGATCAGTCTAGAAGCAGTAATTAAAAACACTAGAGTCTTTTGTTATCTTTACAGTCTTGTCTCCCAATGCACCCAGGTCCAGCTGTTCTTTCCTCATCATGTAGAGTGGCCCATCATTCAGTGTTCATTTGTAATATTTTCTGTTACCAAATAAGTAATGTTGTGGTGGGTGTAGGACATCCATCCAGTTTAGTCTATAAAAGAAAACACGCACAGAGAAAGGTGAGGTTCACAAAACACCTTACAATTGATTCCATTCTGGACCTTATGTGGTGCATCTGACTTAACCCAAATAATCTCTTGATATTTTGTTAATATTAAAAAATAAAATTCTCTATATGCTCAATTGACTTTCAATTTGATAAATATTGCATAGAAAGTTATATAATAGTAAAGTCACATAACAAATGACCATGATTTGTAGTTCTAGACAGTTAACACATACTGATAGTAGCAGCTGGAACTAATTTAGTTACTAATACATTGACAAAGTATTAAGGTCAACCAGAAGACCTGATGGACCTTAGCTTCCTGATTGTGCTTTAGACAAAGAAACAAAGTGTATAAAGAGAATAGTTTAGAAAGATGCTATAGTGTCAAGATGGGATAAATGAATAGGTACATAAGCATAGAAAGAGATAGAAAATCAGGTAGATATACAGTACATTCTTAAAAATAATGTTTCTGGGTTGTTTGGTTCTTCGTTGAACTCTTGCTTGACTAAGCACCATTTCATTTCATTCATGGGTTCTTCACATATGAAGTTGGTTCTTTGTGTTTTGTGAAACTTCCTAAGACTTACAAAAAACCCTAAATCTTTAATGTTTGTTAGGCTGACTAGAAGGACACTAACAGGTTATGAAAACCTGCACTTGGCCTGTGTTATTGGACATATGCAGCAAGAGACCTTTTAAAAGGAGGGCTGATTAACATTTCACAAATCTATTACCATCTAGTCATAATTATTTACTACATGGAACCCTTTACAGACCTAAATACGAGGTGTTGCAGAAAAGTAATGAGACTGATTTTTTATTTACCAAAGTTTTTATTTTTTTCAAACATCAATGTTATCCCCTTCAAAGTAGTTCCCTTGGGCAGCTACACACCGATGGAGACGTTGTTCCCACTGTTGGTAGCAGCGCTGGAAGTCTTCAACCGGTATGGTCTTCAGCATGTCCGTTACACTCTTTTGGATCTTTTCTAAAGTCCCGAAATGACGTCCTTTGAGGACATTTTTCAGTTTAGGAAAAGGAAAAAGTCACACGGACTGAGGTCAGGTGAATAAGAGGGCTGGGGAACCACAGGAATGCCTTTTGAGGTCAAAAATTCTGTTATGGAGAGGGCAGTGTGACATGGGGCGTTGTAATGATGGAGTATCCATTTGTCCGCAATGTCTGGTCTCACGCAAATTACCCTTTTTCTGAGCCTTTCAAGGACGTCTTTATAAAAAACTTGGTTGACAGTTTGTCCTGGAGGAACAAATTCTTTGTGGACGATTCCCCTTTTGTCAAAAAAACAAATCAGCATTGATTTGATCTTTGATTTGCTCATTCGAGCTTTCTTTGGTCGAGGAGAGTTTGCAGTGTGCCACTCCTAAATTTGCCTCTTGGTCTCAGGATCGTATTCAAAAATCCATGATTCATCACCTGTGATCACATGACTAAAGAAATCTTGCTCATTAGCGATTCTGTCAAGAAGATCAAGACACTTGTTTTTTCGATTGTCCTTCTGCTCAATTGTGAGGTTTTTCGGCACCATTTTGGCACAGACCTTTCGCATGTGCAAATGTTCAGTCAAAATTTGATGAATGGTAAATCTGTTCAAATTTAATTGTTCACTCAACATTCTTAATGTTAAACGACGGTCTGATCTCACAAGAGTGTTCACACGTTCGATGTTTTCATTGGTTTTCGAAGTTGAAGGCCTCCCTGAACGGTGTTCATCTTCAACGTGTTTTCTGCCTTCCAAAAATGATTTGCGCCAGCGAAAAACTTGAGCTCAGGATAAAGAATGTTCCCCATAGACCTGTTTTAACTTTTCAAACTCACACTTGCCGATTCTCCAAGCTTAACACAAAATTTAATGGCACAACGTTGCTCCAAGTTCCGCTGTTCGATTTTGCGTGACGCACAACCAAAAACACAACTTCGCTAATAGCAGTCACAAAAATCATGTAGTTAACGGAAGGAGTTGAAACTCGCACTGAGTTATGGGAGGGTACTGATACACGTGCTCTATCAAGGACAACAGCGCAGCGTTGCCAGATCGCTTGCAGTGTTGCCAGGCTCATTACTTTTCTGCCACACCTCGTAAATGAAGGTTCTTTCTAGAACCTTCATGTGGTTGAGTCTTTTGGGAACCAAAACTGGTTCCCCTATGGCATCACTCGGAATGACCCCTCTGCACCTTTATTTTTAAGAGTGTAGCTGACTGGTGACATGGAAAGACAGACAGAAGGTTGCTGTGGTAGTAGATACTGATATCCATCTGAACAATACAATATCCCTGTAATTGTGTTCTGCTGAAACTTTTACAGGCTTAATAAGTTAATGATTTCAACACACACCTGCTCCTTTTAAATTATTTAATATACAGTTTAAATGAGATTCTCTTCTTTTTCATTACATTAAGAACAGTCATGGATGAGTCATTTTTAGAGAACCTTGCATTGTTAGTGGAGGGTATTCTGTCACATTTGTGATGTTTTTTCCTCTTCTGAATTATTATATTTATTTATGTTTTCAAAATAAGAACTTCAATAATCCCAGTTAATAAGAGCTAGTGATAATCTTCCAAAATGATAGACATATTTGTCTAATATGTTTTGTTGCTGACTATAAATAGTCTTTCCCTTTTTCAGACCACAAGGAATGATCAAAAACTTTGAACCTGAAAGAGATGTTCAGTGATTGTAATTTTGTAAGTGGCCAAAGATTAGCACCTGCTTAAAAAAAATGTGTGAATTACAAGCTTCCATATATGTCATATTGGATATGTTTCTTGTTTCAGTTCAAATAAGTGCCAAGACTCAAGTATCACACAATCGTTAAATTTATATCCTTCAATAACAAAACACCTTCTGAAATTTATTCTGTACTAAGACCAGTATCCTTCAAATGCCACAGTCAAGAAATGGGCTGTAGAATTCTGTTATAGCAGGATGTCTATCAAAGATGGCCAAATGTCTGTCTAGTGTTCAACAACATCAAAAGAAGAAAGTGTTGCAATTGCTGAGTGAACTGTTATATATGTCCACTGTGTTATTATTGAATTACAGGATTCGATTATGCAGCCATGTGCTGTAGGTCTGTTTTTTTGTGAGATGAGCTTGATTGCTTTGTTCTGAGAAGTGTAAAAGAAAAGAAGAAGACAATAAAAAAGGTCTTTAGTGTGTTGCACTTACCAGCTGTCAGTGTCTCTCTCTTAGACATAAAATGAACTATAATAGGGAACCAAGGAATGACAGCATTTGAGATTGCATTAGGTCTGTAATAGGGATCAGGAGATGAAATCAGAACCAAAATGTAGAAAGAATCAAAAGCTTGTAAGTAAATGATACAATACATTAACCAAACCAAACTAAACTACTTGCAAAGGCATGCAGCTATGGGGTTTCTGCTTTTGGCTCCGGCCTGCTTTGAGAGAGCGCAGTTTCTTAGGTATGGGCAGGAGCAATGTCTGCCATCAATCCATAGGTGAGCTCTAATGTTCAGGGCAATTTACAGAGGCTTTATAATTTCTTACAGTTCAAGGTTTCCAAAATAAGATCATTCAGTTTCCAAACATGGATACAATCTTTGCTGGCATAGCTTAAATATAAATAGCACACCATAACTATTGACCATAAACTGACCATCATACCACGAGATACACCTACTCTGTTCTAATATCCAGCTTGAGTTGTCTCCACTTGTCTGTTGCCATATCCCTGTCAGGTTGCTTACGTGGCAGTAGTGATTCTCCCTGACAGCTGGTCTGTGTGGCTTCAGCTGTATTTATTTATGGCCTTAGTTACCCGTTTTAAATAAAATAATGTGTATGGAATAAACCTAACAGTTCACAGTGGCACTCTTCAGACATTTGACTACATGTTTTCAGAGGTCAAACACGGAAAAGCAGTGAGGAAAGCTGTCAAATATCTCCATTTTACTT
This sequence comes from Polypterus senegalus, assembly GCF_016835505.1. Classification (NCBI taxonomy): domain Eukaryota; kingdom Metazoa; phylum Chordata; class Cladistia; order Polypteriformes; family Polypteridae; genus Polypterus; species Polypterus senegalus. The sequence goes on from NC_053162.1 coordinate 124,563,411, forward strand.
CATGGCCACAAATCTGCTCTGCAAAATTGAGAATTCAAAGGGAGGCCACATTCACTCAACTCTCCAAACCTGGACCAAAGTAGCTGATTCACATCTTTGTGAAGATCAAGTGTGCAGTACAAACTATCCATTATCCAATCTGAAAGGCTACCGGGGTGGGCCACACTATACCAAAGATAAAGGGAAATTAAATAAAAAGTTTATGTTATAATCCTATGCATGCATAACAGGGTTAAACAAAAGGTCAGTTAAAATTTGGTTTTAGGGAGATCTCATTGGAACGTTGGAAAGCGGATCTCTTTCTCTACAGCCTTCATAATGACATATCATGACATTGTTCTTCACCCCTCTATGTGATTACTTAAAAAAATGTCACCATTCCTTCACGTCTTCTGTAGCATAGAATTCCACTTGTATAATAATACACTTTTATCCAATAATCAAATATCCCAGGGTTTTCTTACCATGCTTGTTAAGTGGCCCTAAAGCTCATGGGTGTTTTCCAACCAATATAACAAATAATGGAGGATTCCTGTTATTAACTGCACTCTTTTTTAGTGTATTAATCTTCCAGCTTATTTTTCAGTCAAGCTTTAAATTTGACTTTGTGCAAGTAGCATATTCAATTATTATTATATTAATATCTCTATATATAATCTTCATTTGGATCTTGATCTTTGTTTGTCCATGAATGAATTAGAAGAAGAAGCACTAGATGGCAGTAGAGAGACAGCTAAAACATAGGCATTGCATTAAGAATCTCCTCCAGGCTTATACTACTGAAGACTGTAGTACGCCAGTCACACCTCAAAGCACAGACATTCAGACTAAACAAGTTGTTGTGCTTTAAATTAACTAAAGAGATCTTCATTTAGATCTTGATCTTTGTTTGGCCGCGAATTCCACGCATGCATAGACCACCTTCCAGTTTAGTACGTTGTTGCTACTCACGGATGTCAACAATGTGCCAGAATAACGAAAGGGGTGGTGGACAGTATTACGCTGGTTAGCTCCTGAGGCCTGGTTAGAAAAAGAGATTGGCGAAGATAAAAGGTACGTGCCTACATAACATATGAATGAAAGAAAGACAGTGGGTAAAATGAATGACAACATAACAGCACGTTCCGGAAATTATTATTGTTACGTTGTAGCCAGCGAGTGCTGTGCGTCTCACAGTTGTACCGTGGCTTGCTCACATGTCAGTGAAGTGATCCCTATTTATGCTTTAAAGAGTCTGGATACCTATGTGTCCCCCTTTTATAACCATTGCTCCGTGTATATTGCCTTACTCTTTGGATTGCCACAAAGCAACCTGCGAGATTGGAGAAAGGTTGAGAAAAGATCGTGAGAGGAAACGACAGCGTCGTGAACACGAGACAGGCTGTGAAACAGACAGAAGCAGAAATGCTCCTACACCACCACATAATTACGATTTGGACAGTGATTCTGAGTAGGCCGTTCCTATCGAATCAATGTCCAAGGGTTTTCTTTTGTAATTTTGTTTCCCTTATAAAAAATCATAATGCAGTGCGACGAAGGGCCCAATTTACGACTGGCAGACATGTTTAAAAAAGGAGCCCTTCACAGACAACTTTAACATGCGCAATGTAGTTGGGCGCACATGGCTAGTATTATTATATTATTATTCTGTCATGTATTTTCCTGTTCATTTGTTCTTGTAAATTATTTAGATTTTCTGCATGGTCCTTGGCCAATGTTTCTTGCAGATTTATATTATTATTCTTGCTTTTCCCACATGACATGAATGTTGTGGTTACTTTAATCCACGTAAACATACACTCTTTGTTAATTAATACATCATAATTTTAGAATTATAATGGTCTCTATCCAAATGACCAGGTATTCTGGTTTCATCAAAGCAGTGCCAGTTTTAAGCAATGTCTTTAAACCATGGATTCTTAGCCATTTCTAACCGTGACCCAGTTTTGCCATTTGCACCATCAGCATATTTTTTATTTCATTGTTTTCAATATTTATTTTTAACAATGTCCTTCAAACAAAAAAAACAAGTCATCACTTGGAGCTGAAGAAACTGCTTCTCATTTACAGCTATTTGTATATATCTTCTCTGCAATTTCAGAACCAAGCTGTTTATTTTTTCCATTCTGTGTGCATTTTTGATATTAAGAATTTATAATGATCTCTAATCTCAGTTAAGAAAAAAAAAATAAAACTTCCAGTTGAGCTTGTTGCTTAAGCCTTATTTTGGAGTCTTATATTCAGCTTGTGTGTAAATAAATAACATTTCCTGTATGGCAGGACTGGGACATGTTGGGTTTAAACTGAAGCAATCCATTTGATGATTTTTAGCTTGGATATACACACATGTATAGTATTTATTTCTCTAGTTAAGATGAATAGCCTCTATGAGTTCAAATGATTGCAGTCAGTTACAGATGGAGGAGTGAATGGAGACACAGTATATTGGTGTATTTGCCACAGTTTGAATGTATCATTTTAACTCAACCAAACAGTAATGGTAATCACTTGCATGTCAAGAAGGAACAAATTAATCATCTTAAAATGATAGAATATCTCTGTATTCATCATACCATGTCCAAGATAACCTGGATTTTACAACTAACAGGGAAAAACAATGGTTCAAGGCTGTGATCTAGCTGTACTTAGTATAAATTCATATTGATTTTCAGGTGCAGATTTACAAAGGGTGAGCTCTACAACAAGTTGGTATAAATTGCAATTTAGATGGTGATTACAAATCAACCCAAAATGTAGATGTTTATGTCAAGAAAAACAATTCTGTGATACAATTTTACTGTTCACACATTGCATTCTGTTACATTTAAATATATATGTTTTTTTAATTTTGTGAAAAGAAAACAAATGTACATTTCACCATGTGCAATGCATATAGAGGATCATTACTCCTTTGCTTTTTTGCTTGACATCATCAAATATTTGTTTCTGTTTTTATCCACAGTGGGATGAAGTAAGCGTCCTTGATGATCGTAAGCAGCTAATCCGAACATTTGAAGTCTGCAACATCAACTCTGCCAATCAAAATAATTGGCTAGCCACACCCTTCATTCAGCGGGGCTCTGCCTCACGCATGTATGTCACTATACGTTTCAGCGTGCGGGATTGTGGAAGCGTACGGAATGTGGCGTCATCATGCAAGGAGACATTCACTCTATACTATCAGGAAGCTGACAGTGAGCAAGAAGCCGAACAGAACTGGGCCATCATGGTATGTATATGAAAAAACAAATGAAAAGAGAGAGTGAATAAGAGGTTGACAGACAGATGGGCTAAACATAAACTCCAACACAAAAACATGCGCATAGAATGGATTTGTATGAGATAAAAATTAAAAAAGAAAGCAGGATTTACCTCCAAATAAGACACAGTTGGCATTTGTCTCTTAAGGTAGCTGATGCTGAAGCACGGGGCAGCTGGGTCAAGATTGACACAATTGCAGCTGACAAGAGCTTCTCTCAGGTCGAGCAGAGCCAGCCTCACCAGTATCAGCCCAACCGGCGCCAGAGAGTAAATGAGAAAACTCGCAGCTTTGGGCCACTGACTCGGAAAGGGTGAGTGCTGTTTACTTTGCAACCAGACTAACTCTTGAGGTCACCAAACAGGACTGACAGAATGGCTGGATCTAATTGCTGCACACTGCATTACTAGTTAACTCTTGTGTAGTCAGTAATAGCCTGATATACCAAAAGACAAAGAGTAGTGACTAGAGACCCAAGAATATACCCTTCCTTGAATGTGTTTAGGTTAGCCTATTCCCACTTTTTCTCCTTTTTCTACTGATGACTGATTTGGTATTATGTAGCTCACACTACTAAATTGTGAATTCAATTGCATGACTGTAATGAACATCACTGGCTTCCGCTTTTTTTTCCTCCAGCTTCATATTGGGCTTCCAGGACAATGGGGCATGTGTTTCCCTCATTGGGGTCTCCCTCTTCTATAGGAAATGTCCTGAAACATCTCGAAGCCTGGCTGTATTCCCCAATACACCATCAGGGCCTGAGCTGTCTGCCCTTGTCCAGGTGGCAGGCACTTGTGTGGAACATGCCCAGCCACAAGCTGCCAATCCCCCAAAGCTGCATTGTAATGCTGATGGTGACTGGATGGTGCCTGTTGGGGGCTGTGAATGCAAAGCTGGATACGAGGCCGGGCAGAATGGGACATCTTGCACTGGTGAGAAGAGATTGTGGATTTATCTGTCTACAGTATGTGCCTTGCTTTCTTTTATGTTCTAGCTCAAACATACTGTAATCTTCCCAAGAATACATTTTATACTTAAAAAGGGTAGTGTTTTTAGAGTTTCCAAGAGAAGTCTTAATATTTGTATTCTTACCATCTTCTTATATAAATGTTTTCTTGCTTTTAGCGTCCTTGAAGTAAATCTTTTTGTTTTATTGTTCATCTAAGAACATATGTATTAATAACACAGCTTTTGCCCAGTCTCTTAATTCTTATGTTTTTAATTTGCTTGGTTCTCTTATTATATATATATATGTATATAAATTGGCAGCAGAAGTGATTGACAGGTCGTGCAAATAGCACAAGCAACAAACAGGATGGATAGAAAACTGAAGACAGGGTGGTGTACTAGAAAGAAAAAAGAGACACAATCATGTTGTGAAAGAAAAAAGAAAGTTCAGCTAAGCTCAAGGGTGGTGCAAAGCCCAAAAGTTAGCAAGCGCCTATTTTTTTTTTTTGCTGTTGACTAACGGCACTTTTATATGTGTACCAGCTGTCATCTTGGTTATCTGTTCCTCTATGTTGACCTCCGGGCCCACTCACGACGCTGAAAACTAATACTTCTAATGGAGAAGCCACAAAAATTGTGTTGTGACAATTGAATTTTCTACCCGACACTTACATCAATACATCAGTGTAACACATAAAAGACCGGCACATATGTATATTCATTTCAAGCACTGCTCTGCATATATAGAGGCACTCACATCATAGGGCTAACTACATGCTAAATAGTAAATGCATTTTTTTAAAAGTGTGAATCTATTTCTTTTCTGTTTGCAGCAGCTTTAATACAAAAATCGAGGAGTATAAGTTAAGGTCACCCCAGATCATCTGACACTTTTTAGACATTTAAGTACAAAAATCAAGAGAATCATCTGTAATTTGTAAATATTTAGTTTCAAAAGTGTATGGTGCAAACTATTAAACCACTGCAGCCAAACATTTACACAGCCATTTAAAATGTAACCACAATGTCTATTATGAAGAGTTCATAAAAGCTAAGCAAGCATCACTAAGTCCCAGTAACATTAGGTCTACAAAACAAATAACCATTAATTATTACAAAAACAGTATTTTTTTCCTGTTTTACCACAGTAAAATTATGTTTATACCCCAAATTCCAATTTTCCTACAAATTCCCTGTTTCAGTTCAAAAGAATACAGTTTAATCTAAAACTTTGCAGTGACCATCAACAAAAGCCAAGACACAAGGAAAAGTAAGAATTGATCTGTAGATAAAATGTTTTACTCATTGTCCATTGTATTTAGCATATTTCAGAGTAAGTAGTTCCAGTGAACTAATAATATTAGCCACTGGTAATAAATAAGTAAGTAAATAAATAAATAAATAAATAAAAGAACTCAGTTAATTACATACAGTAAAACGTCAGATACATCCAATTATCCAACACCACTATAGCCGAGGCCCAAATTGCGTAAAGAAATTTCCCAAAAAAGGGATTTTTAAAGTCAAAGTTATTTCTTCACAACCATGGTATATATTCATTTGTTACATGAAACTAAACTGTAAAGTGAAGCGTATTTTATACATTGAAAAAATACCTGGCCTGCTCTTGCATTTTATAGTAGGTGCTTATGAGCACCTGGGTCACAATGCATAAAAACGCCTTAAAACTTGCTGAATATGTCAATTTTTCAAGTCAAAAATGTTAGCAAATATTGATCTCCATCTTGAGATTACACACATCTATCAAAACAGTGTATCTATGTCATTTTAATCAGAAAAAATGCAGAAGATGTGACAATCAGCCATTTTAAAAAGAGACCGTCTGTGCACTTCACTTTTCCATTCGTCTTCCCTTTCAGGGTCAGGGACATTGATTCGCCTTGGAAAGTCATCTACAAGTGTTATTATTGATGTTATTGAAGAGTGACTCATCATGTGTTAAAAAATCCAATAACTGGTTTGTGGTGCTTCAGTCTGTTTCCTTGTATTTAGGGCCAATTGCACACTCTGCCTTTTTCATTTTCTAAGCATTCTCTTTTATCGTGTGTTCATATGACACAGCATAGAAAGTGCCATATGCAGATTACATCCATCCATTATCCATCCCGCTATATCCCAACTATAGGGTCATGGGGGTCTGCTGGAGCCAAGCCCAACTAACACAGGGCGCAAGGCAGGAAACAAACCCCGGGCAGGGTGCCAGCCCACCACAGGGCACACACAAACACACACACCAAGCACCCACTAGGGACAATTTAGGATCGCCAATGCACCTAAACTGCATGTCTTTGAACTGTGGGAGGAAACCGGAGTACGTGGAGGAAACCCACGCAGACACGGGGAGAACATGCAAAGTCCACGCAGGGAGGACCCGGGAAGCGAATATTAAAAATATGGTGCAGTACAATCAGCTCAGCTCTGATTCTTTTGTTATTTATAAAAAGTACAATAAAACTCTTATATGCGCTTTTGACTATGCTGGCACTTAATGTGAATCTTGCTCCATATGCTATGTATAAATAAAATAAAGCATGAAATATATAAATTTAATAACAATAAATATAACAGGAGAAAAGTAGCTACCATTAAGAAAAAATAATCATATGATATCAACATGTCTGTTCTTAGAAGGCATTACAAAACATAACTGCCAAAGAATCACAAACTACAAAGCAAAAGTAAGATAATAGGCAGAATATAACTTGACTAAGCGGGGCTTGTCATAACTTTATCCACTTGCGAGCAGACAAGCAAGCAAGAAATGTGTTTTTATCTTGAAAGAAGAATTGACTAAATTTATTATCTTCAGTTAACTTTTATTGTCACAATCATGACTCAGAAATGTGGAATGCACTTTTTTTTTAAATCAAAACCATTGCTGCTTCAAAGTGAACTTATTTAGTAAGTTTTAAGGTTTTTTTTTTTTATTTTACAATGGATCCCACATTACCCATAAACTTCTTTATAAAACCATGGGAGATAGTTATTTTATGCTTCATTTTAGAATTCAATCGCAAATTAATATATACAGTACCATGATTGTGAAGAGATAACTTTGACTTGATAAAACACAGAACTTTTTTATTTAGGCAAGCTTTGCAACATCCAAATATGAATTATATGGATACATTTGCAAACATCACAGATGTATGCAGAACTAGTAATTGAGAACAATTTGTTTTTTGTTATTAAAATATTGTCTTTATTTATTTAGCTATGCTTTACCAAAAATGAAATTTTCCATTATCAAATGCATTAAAAAAGTTAAGAGTGTAGAGATATACTGTAAAGTGCAAACTTCTCTAAGGTAAACATTATTTTAACTAATCTATACTAATAAAAGGCAAAGCCCTCACTGACTGACTGACTCACTCACTCACTCACTGAATCATCACTAATTCTCCAAGTTCCCGTGTAGGTAGAAGGCTGAAATTTGGCAGGCTCATTCCTTACAGCTTCCTTACAAAAGTTGGGCAGGTTTCATTTCGAAATTCTATGCGTAATGGTCATAACTGGAAGCTATTTTTCTCCATTTACTGTAATGGAGTTGAGCTCGAAAGCCGAGAGGGGCAGAGTTTCGTGTGACATGTCATGTGAGCTGACTGTCAACACAGTATGTACAAAACCAGGAAGAGCTCCAAAAAGCGCTGAAGAAAACATACATTATATAATTGAGAAGGCAGCAAAACAATAAGAAGCAAGTGACATATACAACCATATTCATGAGTGCTGCTACTTCGGAAACAAAGCACGGTGTAAATCTAAAGTTTAAATTAAGTTCATAGACAGGCTGCCGCTGGCGTTTGTCATGCCCATGGGTAATGCGGGATACAAGTTTAATGAAAGGACGCAGGATATAAATGACAGTTTTGATCACTTTGTAACTAAGTTAAAATTGCAGGTGAAGGGCTGTGCTTATGCAAATTCCGAGAGACTGTGTTTGTGGGGGATTGACAGTTAAGGTGGATGGGGGAGTCACGTCATTATCTCCCCTCCCATTCACCTCATTTCGCTCTGAGCTGAACTCCGCAGCTAACGCAGTGTTATGGAAGCGAGTTTGTGACGCTGCCACCAAATTCTCACAGAAAAATCCACAAGTTAATACACACGCTGTCTCTACAGTTTCTCCACACTGAATCCTCCAGGCACTACTTAAAAAGGTTACATTGACAATCGTGTTACGTTATTTTTAAAATGTTTCCTTTTCTTAGCACAAGCACAGCTGAGAAGCTTCGATGCATGTGCTCCATAACGCATTAAAAATCACGCATTTAATCACACTTTGCATTACAAACAAAGGGGAACTTCTGTCAATGCATGATTTCCTATTACACCGATTACATTGATCAGCGTTTTCTGATTCATTTTACCCTCGCACCCTCTTGTTTTGAGAAGAAGTATGAAAAAATATGAGGTTAACACAGAAAAACAGATCACCAATTGAAGCTTTATGAATAATCGATTCGCCATCAATAATTGTTTTGGTAAAGCCATACTCAGTGTAATCCTCCTTCCATTTTATAATTTTTCCGCTACTAGCCATGATTAAATGAACGGTAAAAAAGTAAGAGCGAAGCGAGGGTGACTTATTCAGGCAGGCAGGCGACAGCTCAATAGCTCGAATTTGGATACAAGTTTGTTCTATTTAGTCGCCAGAAATATCTTTGTTAGGAATGAAAGTGGAATTTAGTCTTTAAATGTTTTAAAAAGTTATGCAATTATGACTAAATTTAACTATATAAAGTCAAAAAAGGGTCACGGGGGTTTGCTGGAGCCAATCCCAGCCAACACTGGGCGCAAGGCAGGAACCAATCCTGGGCAGGGCACATGCATCATTTTCAAAACATTAACCGAATAGTGTTTTTTTTAATTTATTTTTCTGAATGCGTTTTTGTTAACTTAGTTCAGTTCAGAGTTGTTTCAATCAATAGATTTTGACTCACTTTATATATTCAGGAGTGAGTTTATATACTCCGATGTTGACTTCATATAATCAGGAATGACTTTATAAATTCCGACGCTGACTTTATATATTCAGGTTTTGACTTTATATATTCCGACGCTGACTTTATATATTCCGACGCTGACTTTATATATTCAGGTTTTGACTTTATACAGTGGGATAGTTTGGGCAACCTTGTTAATAGTCATTATTTTCCTGTATAATTCGTTGGTTGTTACGATAAAAAATGTCAGTTAAATATATCATATAGGAGACACACACAGTGATATTTGAGAAGTGAAATGAAGTTTATTGGATTTACAGAAAGTGTGCAATAATTGTTCAAACAAAATCAGGCAGGTGGATAAATTTGGGCACCGTTGTCATTTTATTGATTCCAAAACTTTTAGAACTAATTATTGGAACTCAAATTGGCTTGGTAAGCTCAGTGACCCCTGACCTACATACACAGGTGAATCCTATAATGAGAAAGAGTATTTAAGGGGGTCAATTGTAAGTTTCCCTCCTCCTTTAATTTTCTCTGAAGAGTAGCAACATGGGGGTCACAAAACAACTCTCAAATGACCTGAAGACAAAGATTGTTCACCATCATGGTTTAGGGGAAGGATACAGGAAGCTGTCCCAGAGATTTAAGCTGTCTGTTTCCACAGTTAGGAACATACTGAGGAAATGGAAGACCACAGGCTCAGTTCTATTTAAGGCTCGAAGTGGCAGACCAAGAAAGATTTCGGATAGACAGAAGCGACGAATGGCAAGAACAGTCAGAGTCAACCCACAGACCAGCACCAAAGACCTACAACATCATCTTGCAGCAGATGGAGTCACTGTGCATCGTTCAACCATTCGGCACTTTACACAAGGAGATGCTGTATGCAAGAGTGATGCAGAGGAAGCCTTTTTTCCGCCCACAGCAGAAACAGAGCCGCTTGAGGTATGCTCAAGCACATTTGGACAAGCCAGCTTCATTTTAAAATAAGGTGCTTTGGACTGATGAAACTAAAATTGAATTATTTGGGCATAACAAGGGGCATTATGCATGGAGGAAAAAGAACACAGCATTCCAAGAAAAACACCTGCTACCTACAGTAAAATATGGTGGTGGTTCCATCATGCTGTGGGGCTGTGTGGCCAGTGCAGGGACTGGGAATCTTGTCAAAGTTGAGGGACGCATGGATTCCACTCAGTATCAGCAGATTCTGGAGACCAATGTCCAGGAATCAGTGACAAAGCTGAAGCTGCACCGGGGCTGGATCTTTCAACAAGACAACGACCCAAACACATTGCTCAAAATCCACTAAGGCATTCATGCAGAGGAACAAGTACAACGTTCTGGAATGGCCATCTCAGTCCCCAGACCTGAATATAATTGAAAATCTGTGGTGTGAGTTAAAGAGAGCTGTCCATGCTCGGAAGCCATCAAACCTGAATGAACTAGAGATGTTTTGTAAAGAGGAATGGTCCAAAATACCTTCAACCACAATCCAGACTCTCATTGGAACCTACAGGAAGCGTTTAGAAGCTGTAATTTCTGCAAAAGGCGGATCTACTAAATATTGATTTCATTTCTTCTTTGTGGTGCCCAAATATATGCACCTGCCTGATTTTGTTTGAACAATTATTGCACACTTTCCATAAATCCAATAAACTTCATTTCACTTCTCAAATATCACAATGTGTGTCTCCTATCTATACTAATAAAAGGCAAAGCCCTCACTCACTCACTGACTGACTCATCACTAATTCTCCAACTTCCCGTGTAGGTAGAAGGCTGAAATTTGGCAGGCTTATTCCTTACAGCTTACTTACAAAAGTTGGGCAGGTTTCATTTCGAAATTCTACGCATAAGGGTCATAACTGGAAGCTATTTTTCCCCATACAATGTAATGGAGTCTTGAGTTGGAGATGGCCGCGGGGGGCGGAGTTTCGTGTGACATCATCACGCCTCCTACGTAAGTACGTAGAGCACAAGGAAGAACTCCAAACAGCGATCAGCACAAAACGCCATTTCACAATTGAGAAGGCAGAAAAACATTATGAAGCAAATGATGCATACAAGCATATTCATAAGTACAGCTACTGCGGAAACAAAGCACGGCGTGAACCGTAAGTTTATATTAAATTAAGTTCATAGGCTACCACTAGCGTTTGTAATTTAGTGCCTGCCCATATAAGGCCGTCCATCAGCGGCAATCCAATACAAACACTGCCGGTAAATATTCACGTGTGAAGGACTGTGCTTATGCAGAGGAAGATGAGATGGTCAGGGTGGTGTTTGGCACAAACTCATTGAAACTGCGAGAGAAAGTTTTAAGTGCCGGGTCTTAGCTGACATTACACGATATGGCACCAGTACAGCTGGGAACCTTCGATGCAAGAACACCAAGCGGCTCACATGAACTAACGCAGTACACAGACAAAAAGCAACAGTTCCAAAAAGTGCTGAACAAAAACCGAATTACACAATTGAGAAGGCAGCAAAAAAATATGAAGCGTCTTATACATAGAATCATATTCATAAGTGCAGCTACTGCGGAAACAAAGCACACGGTGGAAAAAGTGAATGTCCTGCTAAAGGAAGACAGTTTAAAAAAAAACAAAAAAAAACCCGTGCATGCAGTTTGTCACATCACAGATAACAAGGAAGACGAGCTGTTTATTGATGCAGTAAGGAACTAATCGATGAATGAAACCTCTTATCTTTACAACGATTGACAAACACGGAATGTAACTTGAACACATCCTACAAATACGAGCCTGATTGAAAGAAATAATGATAATCAAATCCTTGATGACAGCAACATTCAATAACACTCACAAAACAATTACTGTATATTGACAATCATGTTACGTTATTTTTAAAATGTTCCCTTTTCTTTTTCATAACAAAACAATTACTGTATATTGACAATCATGTTACGTTATTTTTAAAATGTTCCCTTTTCTTTTTCATAACTTCTACTTCTCCACTGCGATACACGGGTATATATATAAATGTATATATATACCCGATCTACAATACATACTTTAGCATAGACAAGCCACACGCTGTGCTAATTGTAGAGTCTTAAGCCTCTAACGCCGACATTCAGGTTGATTCCCAAGAGGGATGTACTGACTATGTATGCGCTACCGATTCATTTTACCTTAGCATCTCCTTGGTTTGGGACGTATGAAAAAATATTAGGTTAAGCAGAATCATGTTACGTTATTTTTAAAATTTTCCCTTTCTTAGCACAAGCACAGCTGAGAAGCTTCGATGCATGTACTCCATAACGCGTTAAAAAATAACGCATTTAATCACACTTTCAATTCCAAACAAACGGGAACTTTTGTCAATGCATGATTTCTTGGTACATCCATTACACTGATGCACACATCACAGCTACAAAAATGTTAGAGTCGGAATAAAGCGCGTTCTTACGACTGATCATTTCGACTTCCCGAAGCCTTGATAAAAGCATGGTTTTGTGCACACTGAAAAGCAAGCAAAATTAGATGCATTACAGAAAGCGGACTTTGTGGCTCTTACTGGGGATCATTGGACTTCCGTGACCGTTAGTAATTCTAAATACATCTAATTACAAAATGTTCAATGATCACACTGTTTTAGCCTAATGTACAAAATAATTTTGGCTAATGTTACTCAGAGTTTAAAGAGTAAGCTGGTCAAATTACCTTTTATGTTTCTGACTTATTTTTTAAGAAGAAAAACTGCACTTTATGGTGAAATTTTGGTTATTATTATTTAAAGACAATACTATTCTGCAAATGTACTTAAAGTACTTAAACTACCACTTTATTTTTAAGTCTGCCCAATTTTAACCAGGGATGATATTTTTGTTTCTGTTTTGAATTCAAATGCAGTTTAAAGGCTTTTTTTTTTTTCAGAAATTAAAACAGCTTCAGTTTACAATATTCATGTCCATGTCTATTATTTGATTCTGTCAGCCCACTAAAACCGTTTTAAATAAAAAAAAAAAATTTGCGATTTGGGGCAAATTTACGTGTGCGATTACATACGATTAATCAAGATTAATTCTTACACAGCCTCTAATTAATTGGATTAATTTTTTAATCGAGTCCCACCCCTAATATATATATATATGTAGATATATATGTAGATTTGTATATATATGTGTGTATATATATATAAATATATAACTGTATATATACTGTATATGTGTATAGATGTGTATATATATATATATATATATTTATATGTATATATATGTTTATATATGTGTCTGTGTGTGTGTGTGTATATATATATATATATATATATATATATATATATATATATGCCAGCAACACTCATATCAATGACAAAACAATTACATTAACAATCATCTTACGTAATTTTTAAAATGTTTGCTTTTCTTTTTCATAACTTCTTTAACACACTACTTCTCCCACTGTATATTCCAGCGATGACTTTATATATTCAACTTTTGACTTTATATATTCAGAAACAAGTTTGACTTTATATATACTGACGCTGACTTTATATATTCAGGTTTTGACTTTATATATTCCAGTGCTGACTTTATATATTCAAGTTTTGACTTTATATATTCCGACAGTGACTTTATATATTCAAGTTTTGACTTTATATATTCCGACAGTGACTTTATATATTCGGGAATGACTTTATATATTCAAGTTTTGACTTTATATATTCTGATGCCGACTTTATATATTCATAAAATCAATGTATTTGCCTGTTTGGCATCCTATAGTATATGTGTGTGTGTATATATGTACACATGTATGTATGTATATATATATATATATATATATATATATATATATATATATATGCCAGCAACACTCATGACAATGACAAAACAATTAACATGTTACGTTATTATTAAAATGTTTCCTTTTCTTTTACTTCTCGCTGCCAAGCGTGGGTATTTTGCTATATATATATATATATATATATATATATATATATATATATATATATATATATATATATATATATATATATAAGAAAAACACTCATATCAATGACAAAACAATTACATTAACAATCATGTTACTTTTTTTTTTTAATTTTTCCTTTTCTCTTTCATAACTTCTTTAACACACTACTTCTCCACTGCGAAGTACGGGTATTCTGCTATTAATAATATTAGTCAGTTTATGGTTAATGACTATGCACTGCAAACATACAAGTTTATTCACCTTTCACATCACAAAAAATTCAAATGATTGAATGCTAGTACTTGGTATCCCTAAGTTGGCATCAGGCCTTTGTGAAACCTTCTGATATTGTCATGATCTGAAAATATATAGAAATATAGAATTAAAAATTAAGAAAGCCAAAAGCCTCACAACCATCTGCTACTCCAGAAAATGTATTGGCCATAAACTGCCTAAATTGCAACAACAACACTTCAACTTCAAAACTGAATGGTCTTCAGATGAAAAAGGACACATTATGCAAACTAGACACACTTCACCAATCGAACAGCACTTTGAAAGTCTAGTCGCAGTGCTAACTGCCATGCCAGGTGCCTGCTGGTCAGTGTGAGGCCAGCAAACACTTCACAAATGATATCTATTCTTTCTCTACCAGTGGTGGGTGAAAATCAAGATGTAAAATGTCTTGTAAATGATGCATTCCAGATATTAATTTGCAAATTAGTGTGGCTAGCTTTAAGGAAGCAAATGGTTCTGGGCATTTTGTACCTCTTCGCTTGCTTGAGCTACATGGCTTCAGCTAGAAAAAAAAAAGGGTGGTCCTTTTTTAAATATGGGCAATGACCTTCAAGTTCCATTGCTAAACTGAAAGATTCAAAGCAGACATACTGTACATACACCCAAGGGTAGAGAGAACACTGCAAAGCCAATTGGTTCAGCCCCTTGGCTGGAAACAGGTTTGCATCACACAGTGTGAAGACAGTTTCATCTGCTAAAAGAAGCAATTTTCATCAGAGAAGTAATTACATTGAGCATATGGTTGAAAGCTGGAGAACAACTGCTTAAGAAGACAAAGCTTAGGATTGTCATAGACAATTTAATATTAAGATAAATTACTGAGGGAAGCTTATTACTTATTTTGCATAACATCTGGTGAAGGTGTGTACCACTGGCTCTTAATGCAGACATGCCACTGTCAAGAAACAACATTAATAATTTACAGAAAAATATTTAATAAGATAGTGGCCCTTTCTTGGCTCTGCATTGCACAAATAAACAGGAAAGACATTTTTTTTAAATCACACTTCATTCCAGAAAAATATTCGGGGTGTTTCACCATAACTTAAAAGCATAAAATAAACTTGGTAAACCTTCAGTAACAAGTTGCCTCCTTTTCTTTCTCATGGGATTTAACAAAATTCAAAGAGGTCTTCATCAGAACTGCTGTCATGTATGGAGGCTAGTACGCTACCTTCCTCACAAATATAAAAGAAAGAGGCACCCAACCTGGGAAAAGACTTAGGAGTCTTTATAGTACTATGAGATATGAGACTTTTATGTTGGAATAGCAGATCCATTCTTGCCTTAATTTTAAGTGATTTTTTTCAGCAAGCAATCCACTGAAAACAAAGCCAGTGCTTCCCCAATTAAAATACAGTATGTGTAGCCAGATTCAAAAATAGAGCATGAGCAAAGAAAAGATGCATCGGTCCAGAACTTGGTTATTATACACATCAGATAAAACCCTCATGGTCTGATGTACAAGTGACAATGTGTCATGGCACAGAGAAGCAGTAGTGCTATCCAAATGCTATCTATTGGCACATATAGTAAAAACAAAAACTAATCAAATATTAATTTGTAGGAAAAATATTCATTAGAAAAGAACACTGTGGCCACATTCAGGGATCTCTAGACCTCTTTTCAAGTTACTTACATCCTTATCCTTACTTTAAAAAATATGATGTCATCTTAGCAATAGCATTCACAAGATGGTTGTCAGGAGAAAAAAATTACTTGCAAAAATACAGCACTAATTTGCAAAATAACCACCTATTTGAACTTCAGCATTTCTATAAGATTATGTGATGTTATGTTATGATATGTTACTAGCCAACCCGCGGTGTACCATACGCCGCATAATCAGGCCCCTTTTTAAATGATTTTTAAGCACAGAAGAAAAAATAAACATTTGAAAAATCCGTAATTTAATAAAGCACCAAGAAAAGTAACATTGCAACAATGCACGCTACGAACCAACATACAATTGTCCGTGACTGAAAACCGGAGGAGCGCCGTCGCGCCTTCTCCTTCCAAAGCGAAGGACGGGTTGAACGGCGCTCGTTCAGTACGCACTGCCCGCTTATGTGCCCGCCCCCAACTCCCTACCTGAGTCGCTTTCGTCTGTGTACAGTCCACACGCACCTGTGAGTCACGTTGACTGTTAATTTTCCAAACACCACCTCAGTCGGTTTCCACGTTGAATTTTCATTGTTCTTTGCGGTTCCAGCTGCTTTTTTATATATAATCCACTAAGTCACATGAACGGATGGGGGTTTACAAAGGGTAGGGACGTAATCAGTGCGAGCGTATGACCCGCACGTACTGGGAATTTCTCATTCGTGGGGAACAATTGCAAGCCACGGTCTCCATCACGAATGGGATTCAACGGCATACCTACGGCTCCCCGCACCGGGTAGACACACGTTGATCCATTCAGTGTAGCGCGCATGCAGTACCGGACATACAAGTGCATCACAGACCTGTTAATGCTCAATCTCACGTGGCTGAAAGCCACTTGTCCCTCTAAGAATTTGGACGCCGACCGCTGTTGGGTCGTCTAACTATTTAGCAGGTGGGAGTCTCGTTCGTTTTTGGAAATAACCAGCCAAATCGCTCCACCAACTAAGAACTGCCATGCAGCACTACCCACAGAATCGAGAAAGAGCTATCAATCCGTCAATCCTCTCCGTGTCAGGACCGGGTGAGGTTTCCTGTGTTGAGTCAAATGAAGCGAAAGGCTTCACACCTGGTGGTGCCCTTCCGTCAATTCCTTTAAGTTTCAGCTTTGTAACCATACTCCCCCCTGAACCCAAAGACTTTGGTTACCCGGTTGGCTGCCCTGTTGCGGGGCCTGCATTGGTGAAGCAGGTGAGATGGTAATGAAACAGAGGCACAGGGCTTATTGGTTTTTAAAGACTGCTTCCTTCATTGGGTTTTAACCAATGCACGGAACGAACCAACACACAATCGTCCGTGTGGCGCGGAGGGTGGAACGGGAGGAGAGGAGAAGGACATCCACTCCGCTCCCTCCGTCATGCTAGTCTGCTGATTTCTCGTTCAGTATGCACCGCCTGCTCATGTGGCCACCTTCAACTCGTCACTCGAGTCGTTGTTGTCTTTGTACAGTTCAGATGCACCTGTGACTCACGTAGACTTTTCATTGCTCTGTCCGGTTTTGGCTGCCTTTCTATATATAATCCACTGAGACACCCGACCACAGTAGTAGCGAGGTGGGAGGGGGGTTTGTACAAAGTGCAGGAGCATCTAAGAAGACGCATGTTTGTCGCGGATGCGAATTGCTGTATGTAGCGTGTAAAACACTTTGCTATGGTCACGCGGTCGTGTGTCATAACCGAAAACTCATTTTTTAAAGACTGCTTACTTCATTGTGTTCTAACCTCAGTTGTAAAGGAATGTTTTAAGGATCCCATGCACACACTGCATAATGGCGATTCACCTCTGCGAGAAACATGCATCTATGAACAGTCAGCGTGGGTCGGAGCTGCATGTTGCCTCTATGATAGACGAATATAAATGACGCCATTTTTTCTGTGTCGTCGCGTCTGAGTTGGTGAGCGTGGCTCCTTCCTGCATGCGCCATAGGTGTCTCACTTGTCGGCGGCTTAGTGAATCCACTCCCCTTCCGGCGTGCTTTCCATGGTCGTCTTGCCTTAGTGAATTATATATATAGATATGATATTGTTATGTCCATCAAAAGATTTTGAGGAGTGGGATTCAATCCTAGCTGCTTTGAAAGCAAGACAGAAACCAAGAATGTACCAACTCATTGCACAAACACACACATGTGCATGCACACACACAAACACACTTACACACAGACTAATTCACCCATTCTCATACAAGTGTTAATACAGAGCTGCTAAGTACTTTAACCTACACATTTTTTTAATGTAGCCAGAGAAACAGCAAGAACATTAGCAGAACATGCATGCTGTGGACAGTGGCAAGATGACAACACCTACCACTATGACACCCTGCCACCCACTGGCAAAGGGCATTTTCTAGAATAACATTATTCACAATGTCAAGCATAATGGTGGGAGTTTTTTGGGGAGCCTTTCTGCACATGGACATGAATAAATGCTATTTTGTACACAATACTATATCAAAAAAATTATGTGTATTTACTACAGAAACATTCATCAGCATGTGGAGAATTGTGTCCAAAGTTTATGGTGTGTTTGACAGACCAGAGCGGGTGCGATATTCTTAAAAGAATAGTGTGGCTCAGACTTCATGGGTTTAAGTGTGCAGGAGAAATAGTTGTGTGGCGGTGGAGTGCTTAATGGGCAAAACTGGTTGATTACTTGTTCAGTGCACAAGCACAATTAGAACAGCCATCTCTTATTAGTTCTCTGTGGTTCATTAGGAAAGCATATACATATACAGGGAAATAAAAAAGACTGAGTACATAGGAAAGGACAGACAAGATAAAATCAGAGGAAGAAATCAAGGAAGGGAAAGGAGAAAGGCAGAACTGGGTAGATAAGCCAGCAAGAGAGAAAGAGGTGGAGCTTTTGAGATGCCCCATGGAACAGTGTAGGAAGAATTGATCCAGAAAGGATCTTCCTCATTGAATGGTCAGAGGAAGGGAGATTGTCCTGTCCTGTCAATACCGATGGAGTTGGTAGCACAAGGGAGTGTCCCAGCAGATACAGGTAGAAGGTGGCTGGGATGGGAGCCAGATTGTGGATTGCCTTAGTCTGTGTCTCAGACATGGTTCGTAGACTTGGTGGGTAAGCAGGGGAGACGAGAGCTAGCGAAAGAGATAGATAGAACACTTGAGACAAGCTTGATGTTCCAATTCTGACTGTGAGTTTATCTTTAGTTTTAGCTAGTTATTTATTGACTTTATTTATTGAATTGCAACTTACTCACTATAGACACTGTTGATTTTATGGATAAATTATTGAGGGTGAATGCACTGCACTTTAGATACTGTTTGCCTCTTCGTTGATTTTGACTAAATACACATTGCACTTTTGCACCATACTTCTTGTTGTGTGCTCACTTGCCTTAGTCCATATTTGGTTAGGGCAATTGATATCCTAGGTGACAGCAGATGCCCATGGCTGCAGGAACCCAGGGTAACATACAGCAAAACAAAATGTGTACACTTTCATAATCCCAGTAAACCCTGCTAAACATAAAGTGAGTTTAGAAAATGGATGGTTGAGAGCATGCACTGATACAGTGCATTGCCACAACCACCATACAACAAACCACCTCTGGATCACAAATTAGGACCTGAGCGGAGTCGTGCAACAGGTGACACCTCAGCACCACACATGTCTGAATGGAATGGAACAGTGTGAGTATTTTTTACAGTGGCTGGAGGGCCAGTCCTGCCATAAATCCCCCGAGTTCTCCTAGCAAGTTGGAGAACCTGCTTGAAGGAGTGGATGCAGGTTAACGTCCTACCCAGAATGGAGCAATTACAGGTTAAGGGCCTTGCTCAAGAGCCCGACAGAGTGGAATCACTGATGGCATTTATGGGATTCAAACTGGCAACCCTTTCTAGCCTCAGAGCCACCACTCTGCCCATGGATGTTTGGATGCTTTGATAATTTGATAATGATTGCCAAAATCCAAACTAATGAGACTAGGGGGCTTTGCCCCCTGCTTCCTTTGCTTGCCATCCCCCGGCCTGCACTACGCACCAGCCACTTCACATCTCTGCCACTTGCGTATGTGGATATCACTTTCACCAAGCAACAAATCTTTCAATTCTCACAGATAGGCCTCATCATTGAGAAAAAAACACTACTTTTCCCTGATGGCAACACGAATTAGACGATCTGCAAGTTTAATGCCAAACAATATCTACATACTTCTGTCATATCACCTATGTCCATATATTTAATCTCTTTTTGCTGTTCCGTTATTTCACCGAGTAATAATTTCTGTTTGTTAGCGCTAATGCGATCTTTACTATCAGTTTTTTGAGACTTTCGAATTTTAGTACTTTCATAATCTCTAACCTGCTCTGCATGTGTATTGCGCCAACTTTTTTACCTCTTTACGACGTTCTACTTTGTCTTCTATTCTTTGTCTTTTATTTCCGACCCTGCCTGGTGCTGAGAGCACTGGAACTGTGTCTGACAATAGCATTCACATGAATGAGAAATGAGTGGACCGTGGGCACGCCAGCCACCATGCATCTCTGCCACTCCCATATGTGGATTTCACTTTCACCCAACATCAACTCTTTTAATTCTCGCGGATATGCCTCTTCATTCGGAAGAAACGCTACTTTTCACTGATGGCAACACAAAGTCAAAACTAAAATTCAAATATATCTGGACTGTTGAGAACAAATGCAAAAAGAAAAGTAAGTAGTTTAAAAGAAAACTATTAATGGAAAAATGAATTATAAAATTCTCGGACATGCTTAATTCAGTGTCACCAGACAGCAAGGCAAAAATCAGCCAGGAAGTTCATCACAGGGCCCGTTCATGGACAAATGGTAAATGTGAAATTGTAAATTATCCTGTCCTACTCTTGGGAAATGTGGAAGGAGTGTTCATGCAGACATGGGGAAATCATGCAAACTGTCCATAGGTAGCACACTGCAGATGCAGGTGAAGTTTGGGCAATCTCTTTCTGATTGTAGATGCAGGCACTTTGACACCAGCTTTTGCAATAGTTACCTGTAGATCCCTTAATGACATTTTGGGTTTCTTAAAGATTTGTTTTAGTAACCATTGGTTAGGTCTTGTGCGGAATTTTCTGAGTCGAAGTGTTCTGGACAAATCAGAGGTTTATTTAAAAATGGAAGCCACTTGTAGTTGATTTTCCTTATATTGGAATATGAATTTCAAATAATTTGGTGATCTTTTTAAATCCCTTTCCAGACTCATAGGCATCTATTGTCTTCATTCTGAGGGCCTTAAAGAGCTCTCTTGGCATGATGACACAACACATGTGTCTATTCTTTAAATATGATACCTGCCTACTCCCTAAGGATGTTCTAATCATTGACACCTAATTGGAACATCTGAAGCTAATTGTATGGATTTGAAGTGGTGATAAATGTAAAGGTGAACTTACATTTTCCACGTAGTAAATCTGCACTTTTGTCAATTTAGATGATGAGAATGAATGCACCTTGTCAATTTTACGTGTCATTTATTCATTTATTTCAACTTTATCTGTAGACAATGTTTGCATGACAAAATGTAATAACTTTTACTCATCTATCAGATATGTTTTTGGTTTACTCTTAATATTCAGCATAACCAGTATGTAATTGATATTTGTTCAAAAAAACATGTAAACTGGAAAATAAGAGCTTGAGTATTTAAGATAAAAGTCCAATTAAAAAAGAAATTTCTGTGTTCTGTAAATGTTTTCCGTAACCACTGTGTAATTTCTAGATTGATACAAAAATCATTTAAACTAGGAAATAGTAGCTTGAGTATTTTAGATATTTTAAGAAATTGGTTTGGACCAAAGCCTACAGCCTCAGGGGCTACCACAATTGAGCTGAGAACCATTGTTGGAAGGCATCAGTAACTACCTACAGTACCCCAGTCCTAACTGCTTATGTTTGCAAAATCAATTCATAAGACAATCAAAAATATCAAATGTACTTAAAATATTTTATGAACTGTAATGAGGGGCCTGTTAATGAAGACACAGACTAACATAGACATCATGCCCAGATTTGTGCAGAAATTCATATTAGGAATTTTCAAAGTAAAAATATGCACTCTTTCAAAAACGTGATTCTGCAATACATGAAAATGAACAGCAAGCAAAAATCTACAGTACACTGTCATTTTTGTGAATTGTCTGTCTTTATGATGTGGTTGTTTTCTGAAAACACATCAATAGTAAAACCCTGAGTATCTTTTCCATGTTCAGACATCTTTGATCAGTACTTTGACAAGTGACCAGTATGAAACATTCCTCAGTAGGCAAGCAGTTTATGAAAACAGGAAAACATCACATTTCATTAAATAAGTAATTTAATTAAAAGCAGGAACTGGCCAAAGATTAGGAAATATTGATTTTTCACAATAAGCAGAAGCCACAAGAGATCCTCCGAGACCATCTTTTAAAATCCCAGAATAAAACAAGGGGCTGGCCTTCTTGACCATGTATGCGAATGGCCTGGGAATCTGACCTGCATTGTCTTTTCTTATACATCATGAGTGTCACCATTTAGCTTTTTGGCTGTCTGAATTTTGCTATCATTCCAAATGAGGGAAATCATTTTGGGATAGAAAGTGAAATCACACCCTGCACAAAAAGCAGTAAGTGTTAGTGAGAAGAACACTGTACATTATATGACTGAATCACAATGGCTGTCGGGTGATGGGTCTACGATCACTTTCTTCTCCGTTGCTACTTTCTCGTGTTGATTTCACCTCGGCGACTGTCATTGCACTTGTCAGGCTTTTCTTTCTCTCTTTTTATTCTTCTTATTTCCTAAGGATGTACTGCGTTGTTTACGCTCAGCTTCCCATTCCATCACTCTGCTCTGAATGTGTCATGGCTCCGGATCTTTCATTTGCTCTCTTTCTGTGTGTTTAGATACCCCCCGTCTTTCTTCAATGTGGTATCTCTTTCTCTCTTTGCCTCTCTCTTTATCCCCTGATGAGTATACTTTGATTGCATGTTTCTCCTTTCTCCTTTGATTTTCTGGTTTCTGCCTACAATTCCACAGCCAAGAGAAAGAGAGTGTGCTGTGAGGATGCGGAAGGGGTGGAGGGGGGCACTGTGACAGAGGGATTTGTGCCTGAAAGAGAGGAGAGAAGGTGTGAATTTAGAAAATTGAAAAAGGAATTTGGGCAGCATTTAGGGCAAAAATGGAAGGTGAGAGACAGTGAAAGAGTAGGGCAGCACAAGATGGGGGATGGGGATTGCTCATGCAGATACAACTTAGTTGTGACGTGATACTCGGCATTTTAGATCAATGACCCAGATTCACAGTGTCTCCAAGCAAATTAATCCAGGCTACTCAAACTGCTTTCCCTATTTCTACATTGGTTATTGCTCATTTTCTCTTTGTCTCTATCCACTACCACAACGACACTTAAATCTTCAAAGTTTAGCAAAGGTGGGTGGAAATGCTGGAGAAAAGAGGGAGCGTTAGGCTAAGAGAGGGGGCTCAAAGATGTCTTAAAGCTGTATTAAACTGGACAAGTTTGAACAGAGAAATGGAATTGATCAGACATTGAAAAGTAAACAAATTGCATTTTCTATTTTAAATTCTCTATCCCAGCTTGTGCCTTGGGTCACTTCAAGTTTGAGGTTGGAGCCTCAAGTTGTACTCCTTGCCCCAACCAAAGCCGGACTACTACAGATGGTGCTGCCAAATGTGACTGTCGATCGGGCTTCTACCGCAGTCCTGATGATAAGCCTGATGCACCATGCACTGGTAAGCTATCTCCCCTGCCAGTTTTTCCTATTGTTATAGTTCCTGTCTATAACATTTAGCCCCTGTTCTTGTGTGACTTACACCATTTTCTTCCAGCTCCTCCTTCTGCTCCTCGTGACCTCTACTGGGAAAATGAAGGCTCCAGTCTAATACTACGTTGGAGGGCACCATCTGATTTAGGGGGCCGAAATGACATTCGTTACAATGTTCTGTGTAAAGTGTGCCCCCCTGCTGCTCCACCAGGTTCAAATGCTCCTCCACCTGTTTGCCTTCGATGTACTGAAGGCATCATATTTGAACCAAGCCAGCAGGGCCTTTCTCAGACTCGGGTTAAAGTGTCAAATCTGCTGCCAAGGATCCATTACATCTTTCAGGTAGGAAAATGATTTTATTTAAAAAATGATAACTGTACATAATGTACTAGATACTACTACCACGTGCACAGTAAAGCTCTAAGAAGGACTTGCAATATCCTTTTGGTTAATCACACAACAAAATAAGCAGACTTCTAAGCATGTGCACAATGGTTTATAAATGGTCTGTTTTGCTTTATGGGAAGGCTTATAAATTATCATTTACAACTGCACAGAGCAATTCAGTATGTCAAACAACCCTTAATCTCAATCAATGTCCCACAGGTGCAGTCTTTGAATGGTGTGAGCACGTTGAGCCCTCTGCCACCAAAATACCTCAACATCAATGTCAGTACCAGCCAAGCAGGTAGTCAGCTAACCTTTCTCATCTGTCTGTGTTTGTGTCTGTGAGCTGCTATTACATTAGCATCTCCATATTTGTATTATTGCACATGTAAAACAGTTATCCATTTTGTAAGTGCTTTTTTCTGGGTCATTGGGGAAGTGAGCTTTTCTAGACTGGAGTCAGTGTTGAATGGCATATGCTATTGCAGATGCTGCGCCCTACTCATTTGTTTATTAACCTTACTGTAAGTGCATCTCTATGGGATAGATAGATAGATAGATATTGCAACACAGTTACATTGTGAAGAGCAGGGCAACAAAGTGAATACTGATACTTCTGATGCTCTGATTGTAATGGAAATAAGAATCTTTTGTCTTGAGGAGGAAAACCTATATGAGATCCTAATGCTAAGACACTGATACAAATGATCCTTCTGATTTCTTTCTATTAAATAGTGAACCTCTGTAGGAAATCTGAGAGAAGGGCATTTAATACATAAGCCAGGAGGCACTTCTTTCTAAAAAGGGTCATGGAAATTAGAAACAAACTATTTAATCATGTTTCTGCAGAAAAAACCTTGACAATTAAAAAAAATGTAAATGAGTTATGAAGACAACTTAGCTATTGGATTACCAAATGTGTTTTGATGGACTAAATTGTCTTTTCTTGAAACGTTTTATTTTCTTATGTCATGCCAGAATATGATGGTTTATGTTATGTGTTACCCACATATGGATCAGTATGCTGAAATGTATGCAACAATACATAAATGTTTAGTTTATTTTAAACAAAAGACTTTTATATTATAGATGAGTACAAACTTGGTTAAGTAAGCTGCTTCCCCAACCATTCAAAAGAGAGAACAAAAATGGGAAAGAGCTAATATGAAGTAATTATTCAGCAATATTGACTAAAAGATTAACATTTTTTTTTATCAAATCCGATTAGTGGAGTACAAATTTGATAATGTCTGCCAGATTCTAAATGAAATTTGCAGTGTAAATTTAATTATCTCCAATTTTAATTTTAAGTAGTACATCAAGATTTTCTGATTTTTATCACTGGTTTAACATATATACTGTAGGTACATATATTCTTCTTCTTTTGGCTGCTCCCATTAGGGGTTGCCACAGCAGATCATCTTTTTCCATATCTTCCAGTCCTCTACATCTTGCTCTGTCACACCCATCACCTGCATGTCCTTTCTCACCACATCAATAAACCTTCTCTTAGGCCTTCCTCTTTTCCTCTTGCCTGGCAGCTCTATTTTTAACATCCTTTTCCCAGTATACCCAGCATCTCTCCTCTGCACATGTCCAAACCAACGCAATCTCGCCTCTCTGACTTTGTCTCCCAACTGTTCAACCTGAGCCAACCCTCTAATGTACTCATTTCTAATCCTTTCCATACTCATTATACCTAATGCAAATTTTAGTATCTTTAACTCTGCCAGATCCAGCTCTTTCTTCTACTTTCTGGTCAGTGCCACTGTCTCAAACCCACAAAATAAAGCTGGTCTCACTATCGTCCTGTAGACCTTCCCTTTCACTCTTGCTGATAGTCATCTGTCACAAATCACTCCCGACACTCTTCTCCACCCATTCCCCCCTGCCTACACTCTCTTTTTTTACCTCTCTTCCACTACTCTGTACTGTTGATCCCATGTATTTAAACTCATCCACCTTCGCCAACTCTACTCCCTGTATCCTCACCATTCCATTGACCTAAATCTGATTTACACATATGTATTGTGTCTTGTTCCTACTGACCTTCATTCCTCTCCTCTCTAGAGCATATCTCCACCTCTCCAGGGTCTCCTCAACCTGCTCCCTACTCTTGCAACAGATCACAATGTCATCAGCAAACATCATAGTCCAAGGGGACATCTGTCAACTTGTTCATCACCATATTCTGCTCAGCTATATAAGATTTAAAAGCAATTACATAAAGCCGAACTTTGTATAATGTTAATGTTCAATAAACTCTGTTCAGTCCAGAATGTTGGTTTTATATTTTTCATAAGTCATTCATTTTGTGTGTATATGTTTGAGTGTATTTTTGCAAATTATCTTTCAGCATGTGATGGTACACTTTTATTACAGAAACTTGATATTAACATCACATCCTTAACTACTTAATCCAATTCAGAAATGTTGTGGGCAACAACCTATCCTGTCAACATTGGACCCAAAACAAAAACTGTGCACAGACAAAGTGGTAGTGCAATTCAGGGCCAACACACACACACACACACAGGGCCAGATTAGAAATCCCTATGAGCATGCACATCTCTGTCTTAAATGACCAAACTGTCACAATGTTATTTAAGGCACTTGCTACATTCAACTAAATATGCACCAATACAGCCAGCACATACAAAACAATAATTAACCATGCATGGCAAGAGTCTGGTAGGAGACATTCTAACTACATGTCCAGACCACAGCATTTTGCTCCTCTCAATGTTTTAGAGTTTCAATCTAATGTCCTCCTGTATCACTGAGTTCCTCATCCTATCACAAAAAATGAGTCCAGCAAGCCTGCCTAGAAACCTCCTGTTCTCTTGTTCTTCTCCATGTCCTCATCTAATTCTCCCCTCACATGCCTTCTCTTCAGTTATTGCTGAAATTTTTACCTTTTGAACCTGCTGTACCTCTTGTACAAGTCTGATAGTTCTTCTGTTAGCAGTGCTTGGAAGGTCTTTTACTTCAGCTTGAAATCTTCTTTTACTAGCAACAGGACCTATGTTTGCCACTATAACAAACACATACAACCTTTTGGCCATAGCTTCTTGTAGCCCACTCCACATCTGAGGGCTTGAACTGGATATATTCAGATCTCATATAGACGACCTGTCTCAAAATGCAGGAGAAAATCTTATGGGGTAAGAGTCAAACACATCCTGAACAAAGGCAGCTGCTAATCATTTCCAGCATATCCTCAATACCTTTTTGGTAGGTAGTGATATACTAGTCACGTGGGAAGCTCAAATGGGGTGGAATCAGACATATTAGACCTTGACAATAGAAGCTGCCTTTTAGGACATTGGAAATAACTTCTCTGGAGTTGAAGGAACTTGAACTTGTATGGATCATTGAAAAATGCGAAGGTTGAAAAATACTGGCCAGATAAAGTTAGATTTGCTTTTATGCACTTTATTCATTAGTTCTGGAACTAGATGTCTTGATCAAGGGTGAACTTTAACTTGTACTCAATAGTTATTCCAGAGATTGTTTGTTTGTTTTTTCTATGTAATAAGAAGGTCAGTCTCATTGACACTGATTTTTTTTCTGTTAGCTTATCAGCATTGAAGAAATAATTGTACTGACTATCATTTGACAGTGGATTTGGTGATTGCAAGGGTGCCCTCTACAGTACTGACTCTGTACACCTATTGGAACACTTAATTTAGGGAATAGTGGAGATACTTGGAGGTTGGAAAGGCTTGAATGACCATCAAAGTTAACATTATTAAAGTGTTGTTTAACTACTTTCACTTCTGAAAACCATCACTTTATGCTCTTATAAAACACAAATAATTAAATCAGCTAATAAAAAGAGCAGAAATGCCATGATGACTGATAAAATACTAATCTATTTAATACACTACCTGCATTTACATGGTATCTAATGGCATAACTCTGGCTTAGAAAATAAATATTATAAATAAAGTATACATTTTTAATGATCATTTTTAAATTCCATAATTGTATTTTGAATAAAAATGACAGAAGATTAAAAAAATCTAACAAACACAAAATCAAATAATAAAAAGTATAGTTAAAGTTTGAATTATATAAACAATTAGAGAGCTCTGCTCAATCTCTGGATACGAGCTTGGATGTAACAAAGAATAGAAGTCACTATAAACCCTGAGAATTAGAGTGAGACAACCCCACAACCAGTGAGTCTAGAATTCCCTGCTGACGTGTTTTCTGTGTGACATTTGCTTGTTCAAGTTATGTCCATGTGGGTTTTCTCTGGGGACGCGGTTTATTCCCACGGTCCAAGGGCATGTAGTTAGGTTACATGGCCTGGTGCCAGTGAGTGTGGCCGTATGCCTTCAGAAGGACTGTTGATCTATCCAGTGCTTGAGCTCTGTGTGCCATTATGGCCTTTTGTCTGATATGAAAACTTGTAATGGAAAGGTAGGTGCAGGAGAAGAATAGAAGGTTTATTGTATTGCATTTTTCAGAAAACACACACGACTACAAAATGCGTGCAAGACCCACACCTTTCTGAAATACCAAACTCTTTTAATTGTTTTAACTTAGTGTAAGGTTGGTTCCATTATTCACTAAATTGGTTTAATACCTAAGTAGTTATGTCCACTTTTTCCAGCATCTGTGTAGAGATTTTTTTCCCCATTCTTCTTTTCGGGAAACTAATTTTCTTTTTTCCACAATCAGCTTTTTATAGAAGATTTGCTTTGTATTTACAGGGCTTAGCTGTGACTATTTCCTTGAACATATACTGTAGTCACAGTAAATATAATTCATATAAAGGAAAAAAAATCCTTTTCAATAAGCTTGGAAATGTTATAGAGATT
This sequence comes from Polypterus senegalus, assembly GCF_016835505.1. NCBI lineage: Eukaryota > Metazoa > Chordata > Cladistia > Polypteriformes > Polypteridae > Polypterus > Polypterus senegalus. Next base: position 124,592,467 of record NC_053162.1, read on the forward strand.
AATACATTGTCTTTTTTTTCTTTTTAATGTTCTGTTTGAATTGTTGTATTGTTTGCTGCAATCTGTTAACCTTTTGAAGCTCATTGTAATAGTGCATGCTGTCGATAGTGCTGTATAACAGTTGATCAATTCAGTAAAACTACCAAGAAAGATAGTTAAAAATAAAAATTCAGCAGTTGAAAATAAGCCAAGACATCACCGTGGAAACACAAAAGTATATTATAGCAAAGTATTAGGTTTAGCAAATGTGTTTATTTCACGGTTTCACTAATCATTAATATCTTGCTGTAAACTATTCTTTAAAAGTAATGAAATATCGGGAGATTGAAGAAACCATTCTGTGAAATTACTTGCAGAGAGAGAACCTGAAACAAAATCAGTTCAATTACTGTAATTTCGCATTCTAACAACATGTACGAAATCTTTATTTTACTTGTCTAAACAGTTGAAATGAGTCTATTGTACAGTAAAAGCTCAACAATAAACACCTTGTCTGTTTCCTGTTTCTTGTAATGTAGCTTCACAAATATTACTTTGAATATGATAATGATCAATTTAGTCCTAGTATCACTGTTCATATCCAACCTATATGCAGTATCTTTCTCTCATTTATGAAGACCTGCATTGAACACAGTTTTAAGTAAAGCTAAATTACATTCCTCAATGAATGATTGTCTTTGATGTGAGACAAAAGATCATTCAGACAGCAAATAAAATATGCGGAAACTGAACAAATAATTCACCAAAGCTCACAGACCAGGACCAATACAGGCAGAGCTTCTATAGAACAAATGGTTTTCTCTCTTTCTTATGTTCTTATAATTGCAGGGCAACATAGAGGGCAATAGCAGTTTTGTCTGTGGTATTCATTGCTCCCACCTCTCAGTCACAAAGAATAAGCAGCTCAAATTAGACTCTCCTTAGATTTTTTTTCCATTTAATCACTTTCTGAATTTGCTTTTCAGGTACAAAGCAAGAAGCAAACCTAAAACTTTACATAATAGGTGACACCCATACATACTCTTACCAGGCCATTTTAGGGTCACAATTAATTTTCCTTGTAATCATTTGGAAACAGCTGCAATACACAGAGGAAATCCATGCTAACATCAGACAATTGTGCAGAATATATATAGATAGTGGGCTGAATTGGGAATTGAATCGCGATCCCTGGGACTATAACACAAAAGGGTCTGATTTAGATCAATTTTCACATTTTTTAAAAGGTGGCCTAAAATAAAAAAAACACATATTTCCCTTTAAAAAAAGCCCACACCATTCAAAATGATGACAGTAAGTGCTGGTATCATTCACAATGTCAGTGATAATCTCTTTATATATATATAGACTCTCATAAAATAGCAAATTAATGCAGGTCCTATAAAATATTTCTTCTCTATTTGAGTTTGATGCTGTAGAAATATAATATAATATAATATAATATAATATAATATAATATAATATAATATAATATAATATAATATAATATAATATAGGTTGTCATCACAGTGGTGGAGTGTTCAGTACTGCTGCCTCGTGGTTCCAGCATTCTTGTTTTAAATCTCTAGCTTGGTTATTGTCTGTGGGGATTTTGCACATTCTCCTAAGTGTGTTCATGTAGATTGATTAGCAATTTTTAATTAACCCCACTGGCATGAGGATTGGTTCCTGCTTTGCACCCAATGATGCTGTAGTAAACTCCAGTCTTGCAAGATCATTAATAGAACCGAGGACGTTTGATAGTGTTAGGTTTAAATAAAATATTAGCTAGGTTAATCCAAACCCTAACATCCTTTACAAAAAGAAACTGATGAAAAGAAGTATCCTGACTTAGCCTTTGAAAAATCATCTTTCCCATTTACATGACTTATATGAAGATACAAAAAACGAAGACCTGTGCGTTATTATACATTAAAATGCTATGCAGAAAGAAAAAGCAAAAATCCAATCAGGGATAAAAGGCAAACTGCCCCAGACAGCCTTGCTCAGTAGATGAAAGGCTACCACTTCCAAAGGAAGCTCTATTGCTGAAATGTTCTTTGCAAGTCACGGTGTTTGACTGACGGGCCCTCCTCCCCCACCAACTCTTGAGAACTTAATTATAAGAAGAGGCCTTTTATCCTATGAAAGGCTGCCAGCTTTGTATTTATGAAGTGATTCCATGACTTACTATTGCTTTCATCATATGCATTGACCTGCTTGTGCCATGTGCTAATGTGTATAAATTAAAAAAAAAAAAGTTTGGTGGCGTGGAACCGTGAAAAATGGCTTTTGAACAAATGTCTATTACTGCTCTTGACAACTTTGTTAGAGAGGTTCAAAAACACACCAGACAGTAGTCCCCTTCTTTTGTTAGAATTCCGTCTTAACTATATTAAAATAATAAAAAAGAGGCTATAATGTCTTTTTCAAAGGCATGTATTGCCCTCTTCTGGTGAGAACAGACATTGCATTGCTTGTGCATGACTCTCCCTGATTTGTAAAGTGAACTGCTGATATAGTTTGCTGTGTCATTAAAAACAGAATTCTAAAGCTGGAAACTCTGGTTATCATTCTACGAATGTTTAATTATTTGGCTTTTGCCGTAGATGGGGCTGACAATGAATATGGAGCTCAGGTTGTTGCCTACATTATTAGAATGTATTTGATTTAGCAACTTTGCACTGTTGTGGTGTGTTGCACCTTTCTCTATACAGTACAATCTCTCCTGGAACCATAGTTTGGAAGTGTATTTAATTCACTGATGTGAAACTAAAAGAAATAAAGTTTCTAAATATTTCTAATAAAATAAAAATCGGGCTGAAAGGATATTTCACATTTTTGGCTGCAGAGTTAATTGACCATATACATAATTATTTGTGCTTACACCTTATGTATTACATGATGTTTCATTGTAACTGTATTGCATTTGTACATTTCTTCAGTATCCTGAGCTTGGGTGATTTGAAGGGTGCTTTGTGTGAAAATATACGGTATATCTTTCCTTTCTGGTCTAACGTATTTTTAAGTAAATGACAATACACGCAGAGTGTATAACAAAAACAGAACATGATGTGTAATAACAGCTTTGTTAAAAACAAACTAAATTTGATATTTTAATAAAGTATTCCAAATATACTTCAGTTAAAAGTTGACCCTGTAATGGGTGTAAAATCATGAGCTTAAATATGTTTAAAACCGCCCATACTTAAAAAGATGCCAACATTGTCTTTCTTACTGCAGTGCCTTCACAAGTTCCAATGATGCACCAGGTGAGCCGCACTCCAGACTCAATCACCCTTTCATGGCCACAGCCAGATGAGCCCAATGGAGAGATTCTGGACTATCAGCTTCGATATTTTGACAAGGTTAGATATATTCATTACAGTGCTTTTTTACTGTAAGACTTTGAAAAGAATAAAATGTTTATTGGTTAAAATAAAATTAATTTTAGTTTGTTTCTGAGACCCATCTATCATAACGTTCTCTTGTGTACTGATATATTGAATAAGGCTTAGTTTTTTACTGAACGTATTATCACTTGTAAGTTAACCTCAAATATATATAAGCTAAAAATTATGACATTCTTACTTAGACAAGAACACTATGTATTAAAGTAGATGGGTATATTGTGAGTTAAGTACTGGGTCTTTCTTTATGCTGCTTTTTCAATATATATGTTTTCACTTTACATTCTAGGTTATTGCTGAATCAAATCAGGAATTTAGTAAATCAAATTTATTCCAGCAGCAATGACCAGATGCATAACAAATGTGACACCATTTCTTTACATGGCACAAGCAAAAAATGCAACCCATCAACTCATTTTCTAACCTATAGATTAATTTTAGGTTCACAGAGAAATGGTGCCTAAACCAGTCTTGGTAGGAGTGCTACTTTATCATAGGGTATACTCATGTAAATTCCCACACTCTGTCATACTGAGCCAGTTTACAATTGCCAATTAACCTAACTTTGCATCTCTCAGTCTACCCAGAGTAGAAATTCCACACAAACAAAGGAAACAAATACAAAATCCACACAAAATTCAGAAATTACTTTTTGTGATCCTAAAAATGTGGGGCAACCCTAATCACTGTGCCTCAAGATTCTTGTTAACTTTGTTTAATGTGAACTTTGCTGAATTTATAATGATTTTAATACTAGTTTTAAGTCATCAGTATAACTAGTAGAATTAAATGAACTTATTTTGTTGTTTACATTACACATCTGAAGAGTTCTTTTCTATTACCAAGATTTTGCATGACTATTTCTGCCCCCGACTCTCATACTTCACCTTAATTAATTAGTACTGCTCTCTGTCACTGCAAGGAGAGCATACCATAGATATTGAAAGCAAAACAGCAATGATTTTGCCTGATTCACTCGGAATGATTAAAAGTGCAGCAAACATAAATCTGCCAGTTGCAGCAATCCAAGTAAAGCAATTCCAGCCAACTGAACTACATGGCTCCCTTCCTTTCATGGTAAAGAAAATACTAAAAGAAAGCGGACATGTCCAGTACTGGAGTCTTCAGCTTCCCACAAAAAAATACATCTTGTTCTTAAACTAATTCTTTTCTATACACAAACATAGGACTTTCTCTGAAGAACTTTACAGACCTATAAAAACAGCAGGCCTTTAGGGCAGGAAAAACAACCAGAAGATGAAAATTAAACCTTGGGCAGGCAGAGGTCAAACCTGAAGGAACAATAGGATTTTTGCCGACTCTAATACATATCCTCAGGGCTATCTCTAGTCATAGGCCAAGTAGGTACAACCTAGGGCATTTCTGAAAAGTGGCAAAACATTGTTTCATATGTGAATGTGGGGACATCACTCTCGAAAGGGGACAAAGGCTTGCTGATTTCATATGTGATTATGGGGACAATTTTTGTCAATTTTATTTATGGATCTGACCATGTGGATCTAAAAGGTGGACTCTCTTTTGAATGTTTCTTTTTGCGCACTTGCCTAGGGGGTACAATATACCCTTGACCCAGATCTATGTAAAACAAAATTTGGAACACTTCTGAAACCCTTTAATATCAACAAACTTGAATGTCAATGATAACATATTGCCATCTTATACAGTATAGTGGCATGTACTGTATCATGTATCCATGGCCACGTACCATGGGATATCAACAGTCAACTATTTTTTGATATTGATGTCTGTTTGTAAAGAGCTCTTTCTTTTTTATTATGGTTATCATCTGCTCTTTGTTGTTAGATATTCATATTGCTTGGGACACTTCTGTTTAATCCATGTTGTCTTACCATCTGCATGTCAGTCTGCTTCATTTAAAGCTAACTTTTAACTGTGTTGTCCATGGCTCTCTCCCTTTTAGATGAGCAAGGTGTTCTCTGTTCTCTTAAACAACTCAACTTTTCAAAGGAGATTAACTTTGTGTATTAAAGAAACACTGCAGAACCATTTTGGTCAGAAGTAAGCAACAGTGCTGGGACAACTATAATGATGTAGTTTCTATAAGTGTGATTGATTATGTGAAAAATGGGAGATTTCAAACCAATTTACATTAAAAATATTAAAAATCTCTCTCTCTACTTATTTCTTTCTTTCTTTGTCAGTCAGGGGATGAAGAAAGTTCAGTGTTACTCACCAGTGAGACAAATGTGGCTACTGTTCATGGGCTCATCTCAGGGACCATTTATGCTTTCCAGATCCGAGCGAGAAATGAAATGGGCTTTGGCCCATACAGTGGAAAACTCTATTTCCAGACTTTAATGGAAGGTGAGGGACATATTTCAATAACTTCCCTTTTTAGAGATTTGTACTAAGTGGACAAGTAATTTCACAAGTACATTTTCATTTTTATTGATTTTGAAAACTCTGGAAAAAATAAAGCAGATAAATGGTTCAAGTTTGAAGTAGAGCATGACTTGTTCTTCAACAAGCAGGACAATTCCTTTCATCTTCTGTGTCTTAAAGGCTGCAGATTCATGTCCATCTATTTGCTTTTCTGTGCCCCATACGAAAATATGACATCCAGTTTGTGTATAGAGTACAAAAAATATTAAAAGTGGATTAAATATACAAGAAAAAATGCTTTAGAGATAATGTCAAGCCTCAAAGTGGATATGCAACAGCTAATGTCAGCTAGCATTCCCTTCTCTTTGTGTGCTTTGCAGCTGACATACTGGGTTTTTTTAACCATCTTTTCTCTCCATCTTAATTTTACAGAAGAACGAGCTGAAGCAGTTCAAAACCGACTACCCCTTTTGATTGGGTCAGTGATGGGTGGGATGGCTTTTCTGCTGGTAGGAGTTATACTGATCTTCATCACTCTGGTCCGAAGGTAAGAAGAAAGGGTAGAAGAATGTGTAGTCTGCCATTTTTCTGGATATCTTATCTTTATTTCTTTTTCTTCTTTCAGTAAGCGCAGGGAAAGTCCCTACAGTGACCGACTACAAAGATATATAAGTACAAGAGGTAATGACACTGTTTTAACTTGTTTATTTTATGATTTTTGTCCATCATCTAGTCATGGTTTTTATATTCTCATTTATTTAAAATAGGTGGAGTCAAATACTATGTTGATCCCTCAACCTATGAAGATCCAAATGATGCTGTCCGTGAGTTTACTCGTGAAATAGATCCTGCTCATGTCAAAATTGAAGAAGTTATAGGAGCAGGTGATAATCAGTTCTTATTTTTGTGCCTTTCCTGAGCCCTTGGTGCAATTTCTAAAGTATAGCATAGTCATCCTGACTTTTCCAACAGGTGAATTTGGAGAGGTGTGTAGGGGACGACTGAAGCCCATTGGAAAGCGAGAAATAACTGTTGCTATTAAAACCTTAAGGTCTGGCTGCTCCGACACAGAGAAGCGTTCATTCCTAAATGAAGCCATCACCATGGGGCAGTTTGACCACCCAAATGTGTTACGGCTAGAGGGTGTTGTAACCCGAAGCAGACCTGTCATGATCATTACAGAGTATATGGAAAATGGAGCACTGGATGCATTTTTAAGGGTAGATAAAACTTTCTTTCACTTTATCTTTCTTATCTTTACTGTATGTGACAATAACATATTAATGTAATCATTTGGTAAACCTACATGACAATGGGCTGGTCCTTTACTTGATCCTGAATTTGTTGAATGTTGGAGTCAACATTGTGTTCAATATGCAGTTGAGGGATGTAGCCCAAATTGATTCCCATGTGTTATGCTGATATCGGTGGATCTTTACTTCAAATGTGTGACTCAGTCTTGTCCAAAAGCTGCTTCCTTAAGCTGGATTCAGTATTATGTTTCTAGGCACATTCTTGAGCTTATCCTGCTGATGCTCATTCATAGATGCAGGAATTCTGCTGAATCCTTCTCAGAGATTGGAAGGTTGTGCCATTATTCTTCAGTCATTTTTCAGACAGCCTGTGGCATTCTAATGTTGTTCTAATCATATCAAGGGAGAAAAATGTACCATAAAAATCTATATCACATCAGTCCAATGTTACTACCACCCTGCATTCTTGGCACTCAGGAGGATGGATCCATAACCTTCATATCCTTGTGTTTCTATCTGATGATATAACAGTAATCAAAATATTTAGATCAGGTAATTTTTTTGTGTTCTTCCACTGACCAGCTTCCACTGACCATCTCAGCTGCACCTTCTGGTGTTCACTGTGTAGGGAAAAATGCATTTATCATCATTTTCCCACCAATACATGAAAGTTAGATTTACGTTTAGAAACTTTCACTGACAAAATGACAACTTGCCATCTTTCCACCCTTTAGCAGTTGTTGACCTATGTAGGATAATCAATAAAGTTATGTTAAAGGAGCAAATATAAAATGCAGTTGCATTAAAGAATAAAATATTTGCAAATTACCACCCTTAGTACAATATATACAGTAAAACACATGTCAAAACAATATCCCATATAATGAATATACACAGTTCAAAATAAAGCAGTGTGAGATATACATTTCAGTGGTGTCAGGTGAAGGAAAATTGGTTGGGGTGTAGTTTTTGGGGGGACAAACTGTAGCAGCACTTATGGTATCTATCTATCTATCTATCTATCTATCTATCTATCTATCTATCTATCTATCTATCTATCTATCTATCTATCTATCTATCTATCTATCTATCTATCTATCTATCTATCTATCTATCTATCTATCTGCCCGGTCATTCCACATCCTCTCGTGGTCCTAATCGTAGTGTCAATGCACACCGTAGCCTGTCCAGTACCAGATCCATAAGACAAATTCAGGCTTAAATGTATTATACCCTTGCCACCATGCTGAACAATCTGATTCTAGCTTTCCCATTTCTACTGTGCTCCCAAACATCAATCCGTGCCGTCCACAGTCCTCTTATTCTTCCCATAACATTCTGTGCAGATGTGGAAAGGAACTGGTGCACCTGCCACTGAAATTTTATACTACACCTATCTCTAAATTGCCCAATCCTCTGCCAACTTGCCTAGTTTCCTGTTCTCCCACCACCTCTGTAATCTTTCAAAAACGTGTACTTCTGTCTGCCCAATAACACATCCATAGCCTAAATCTAATCTAAATCTTATTCTGCCTCTGCTAATAGAGTGTCAGTCCTTGGCCATGTCCACTGTATTCCATAAAGCCACATCATACAATCACTACTCCTCTGATTTTTTCAAAGTCTTTTATCCCAGTGTATCATTTAACACACCCTCAGAGTCATTCCCAGCCTATTTTATTCTACACATGCTCCATTCTGCCCAGTCCTATGCAAGTTTGCCAGGCTTATTTCTAATACATATAATACAATACAGGTGCTGAGCAGGCTTCTGTCAATCCATCTATCTACATATATAGTATATCTCATACACTTGCTGAGCTGCCCAACCGGACAACTGGAGATGCCAGTAAAAAAGGAGCTATGAGATCAGGATTTGCAGAGACGGCACCTAGTTACCACAATGGTGGCATGACCAAGCTGCTTTGCCCCTTACCCTCCCTTCTCTGTCTCAGAGGCAACTTTATGCCCACTATCCACCAGCCCTGGAAGCATATTGGTGACCACACATCCAGGGCAGATGGAGACATATCTGAAATGACGATTGTGGAGCTGCTTTTATGCCAGCTTCTCCAGGTACAACCTTATTCCTTTCAAACAGGTCTAGACCATCTGTAGAGTTAGTGTGGTATAAAGTCCATGTGTAAGCTCATCCTCCATCACTTGCCTATTGTGGAATTCTTAAGTCAGGTCGGTGTGGTCTAAGCTCTTTATCTTCTTTATATCTTCAAGTGAACGATTCATGAAGAGCTGTTTCATTAAAGAATTGACCTAATTTTCTTTGATTTCTGAAGTTCCACTTAAAATGGCCATCTACCTAAAGTCGCACTCGCTCATCTGTAGCCATGTAAATGGCGGGGCTGAACTGTGAATCATTGATATGAACATGAACTATTGTGTCGATGATTTTCCAATCACATTAGATGAAAAAAACAAAAGCAATACTAGTTTGCTGCCAATAAATGTGGGAGTATCCAAGCGCAGAGAGCTGTGTCCCTGGAAAATTCTGAAAGCAACCAATTAAAGGACAGCCTCAGATCACCAGCTTGCCCAAAGATCAAGGACTTACATACGCTTTCATTTGGCCGATGCCCTTCACTCAGGAAACATAGGTGTTCATACAGAGATTAAACAAATACAAGTCAGAACCGCTGCGGTGGGCTGGCGCCCTGCCCAGGGTTTGTTTCCTGCCTTGCGCCCTGTGTTGGCTGGGATTGGCTCCAGCAGAACCCAATTACCCTGCAGTTAGGATATAGCGGGTTGGATAATGGATGGATGGAAGTCAGAACTGATTTATAATGGATGTTAACATACAATGACACCAGGAATGTTGTGTAAACAAGCAAATTTATTTCATGATTATTTTGCATTACCTAATTAATTTAAGTAGATTTTTTAAAATATTGGACGGTGCCCCAGCACCCCGCATTACAAACCGTCACTGATACATTTCATATGGCCACTTCTCAATGAATGTGGTTACATGCACTTACAATATTGGGATTGGTGGAGTAACCTGGTTACAGCATATTCCCGGTTTCTTAAAATCCTCTGTTTACAAGTGTGAGTTCACTTATGGAGTTCTTCTTTGGCAAAACACACTGATGTCATAAAAATGTACTAAATGTACTAAAAATGTACTAAAAAAATTTAAACACGCTGCGAATTCGAAAATAAACATGAGCCTATGTCTCCTGAGATTGTTCTTCTGAGCTTAGCACTATACATTCAGCTCATCAACATAATTTAGCAATTTTTGAAATATTGAGAAAGATTTTTTCAACCAGATTGCCTGTCTATTTGCCTGAGGAAATGCATCCTTATGGATGCTTCTTCTGTTTTCTATCTGTGGCTACTGGATGAGTGTGTGAAGCAAAGACATGCACAGGTTAACATAATGCAAAGGAGATACGCAGATTACTAAATCATTAACTGCAAAAAAGTTAACGGTTTATATGGCCACATCTACGTGTTACTTGATGAAAAATCTTGTTGTGTTAATCTGGTTTCTCTAATATGGGTATTCGTGGCATTTTTGACACCAGATTTTTGAGTACCTGGGTTATTAAAGCACATAAAAATTCACTGAATGTGGTGTACAGCCAATGTCTAATGAAATCTGTAGTCAAGCTTAACATTGTTCATTCAACTCACACTATCATTCTAATTGAGTTGCTTTTACTGAGGGAAAATACCTTTTCACTGAATGTCAGTTAGTTGGTTACAGACATGAAAAAAATGAATGTCAAAAATAATAAAATAATTCAGGAAGAGGGACAATACTATTTCATAGCACAGTTGTTTCTAGTGTGACCAAGGTACCCATTAATGGAAATTAACGTTTATATTTTGTTAACTGCTTTTTTTTTAATTTCATCAATGTTTGTTAGTGAATATTTAAAAAGTGAATTATCGTCATATGTAGACAAAACTCTGACATTCTTTTAGATGTACACTAGTACACTAGCTATGCTACCTTTGTAAGATGGGTTAAAAGAAATCAATGTAGACCTCGGCATTAACGTGTACAGTGCACGGTCTACTGGAATGAATTTTGTAATGCATGCATTAATTAAATTCATCTATTGTCATTGAAACAGATGGTACATCACAAACATTTGTAGCAAAAAACATCTGTTGGAATGGCAAATCCAATGCATATGTCTCTGTTATAAGCCATTTAGTATGGGATTCATAAAAGAAGTGGTACTGTTTGTGATGTGCTGTCTGTTGGAATGAAAAATGCAGTGCATTTTATTACTACATAGCCATGGGCACACTGATACACAGACACATATCCTTTAATTAAGCTGGAGTAGATTTTAACAAAGACAGATGTTCAGACAAACTTCCGAATTGTGCATAGCACATAAAAGTATTGAGTAGAGGTTAAATTCTTGCTGTTTATGTGAGGTATTAAATGGAGCATTTGGAGTACAGTGATAATACAATAAAATATATCTGTTTATGCTGAACATGGAATGAATTTATACCAAAAACTATCACTTTTTAAATTGAATTAATGAGCCATGAGATGTGTGTGACTGCCAGCTTTTCACAGTAAACCTAGCATTTCATAACTCTCAGCACAGTTGCTAGTGACAACAAGGATGGACCCTGTTGAGGATAAGTTAAACATGTTCTGTATGAGACACTCAAATACACAAATCATCTGTGCATCACAGGCACTTTATGTGCTTCAGAGACATTGCATCATTATACCTTAGAGCTACATTAAATAAGGCCCAAGAATTACAAGCCTATTGAGACAGTGACCTATAAACCTCTTGTACCGTATGGTAAAGCTAAGGGTGGACAAGTAAATACTGTAAATAATAAACACAGGTGTCTCTGCATTTAGGTCAAATAGGGCACTAGACCGATCTCCAAGCAGATGATTCTATTGTTGCAAAAATTTAAAAATTAGTACATGTTCCTCAATAATCTAGCATATTATTAAAATGTTTATAGCAAACTCTATTTAGCTGTCATTATTCAATTTTTATAATGAAAATACTCAATAAAATTTATTGTCTAGAAAAATATTTATTTTTGGAGTATGTGAAAAATTTCTTTGTAACTGCCGCTGCTAGCCTGTTTCTGGGTTGCATGGACAGGCCCTTGGGCTCTATAGAGTTATTTTCATACCTTTTCTCATGTGTGCTCATGTGCAGCCTGAGCTCATCAATTCTGCCTTAGGGGGTGAAGGATGGATCCCTTTTAAGTGACCCATTGTTTTTTTTCTCTTTCGTAACACTCTTTTGTAAAATGTGCATACTCTCTATTTGAGAGTACTTGCAATCATTATCATGAATCACATCAATTACTTATACATAATTCGATTTAGTACTTTGCTAGCAATCAAAAGGTGGAAATTTGTGAGTATTCATTTGTAGTTTTATGCTTGAGTATTTGATGTTGATGCTGAAATATATTTTAATACTGACATTTGATGGTTGTACTGTATGACAAAGTAATATGTTGATAGATCTTCATTTTGTGTAATATTTTCTAGACTGTTTTAGCTTGTGGTATTACTTATACTCTTTGAACCGTCACCTTATCATGGTGGAGGGGTTTGCGTGTCCCAATGATCCTAGGAGCTATGTTGTCCGGGGCTTTATGCCCCTTGTAGGGCCACCCAAGGCAAACTGGTCCTAGGTGAGGGATGAGACAAAGAGCGGTTCAACAAACCTCCGATGAAGAACAAAAACCTTGGACGACGTTTTCCCTTGCGGGTCACCGGGCCCCCCTCTGGAGCCAGGCCTGGAGGTGGGGCTCGATGGCGCGCCTGGTGGCCGGGCCTGCACCCATGGGGCTCGGCGGGCACAGCCGAAGAGGTAACGTGGGTCCTCCTCCCATGGGCTCACCACCTATGGGAGGGGCCAAGGAGGTTGGGTGCAGTGTGAGTTGGGTGGTGGCCGAAGGCGGGGACCTTGGCGGTCTGATCCTCGGCTACAGAAACTGGCTCTTGGGACGTGGAATGTCACCTCTCTGAAGGGGAAGGAGCCTGAGCTAGTGCATGAGGTCGAGAGGTTCCGCTAGATATAGTCGGACTCACCTCGACGCACAGCTTGGACTCTGGAACCAATCTCCTTGAGAGGGGCTGGACTCTACCACTCTGGAGTTGCCCCCGGTGAGAGGCGCAGAAGCAGGTGTGGGAATACTTATTGCCCCCTGACTTGGAGCCTGTGCATTGGGGTTTACCCGGGTGGACGAGAGGGTGGCCTCCCTCCGCCCGGGTGGGGAAGGGTCCTGACTGTTGTTTGTGCGTATCGCCGAACAGCAGTTTGGAGTATCCACCCTTTTGGAGTCTCTGGAGGGGTGCTAGAGGGCATACCTTCTGGGATTCCCTCGTTTTGCTGGGAGACTTCAATGCTCACGTGGGCAATGACAGTGAGACCTGGAAGGGCGTGATTGGGAGGAATGGCCCCGATCTGAACCCGGCGGTGTTTTGTTATTGGACTTCTGTGCTCGTCATGGATTGTCCATAATGAACACCATGTTCAAGCATAAGGGTGTTCATATGTGCACTTGGCACCAGGACACCCTAGGCCTCAGGTCGATGATCGACTTTGTGGTGTGTCGCCGGACTTGCGGCCATATGTCTTGGACACTCGGGTGAAGAGAGGGGCGGAGCTGTCAACTGATCACCACCTGGTGGTGAGTTGGCTTCGATGGTGGGGAAGATGCCGGTCAGACCTGGTAGGCCCAAACGTGTTGTGAGGGTCTGCTGGGAACGGCTGGCAGAGTCCCCTGTCAGAAGTAGCTTCAACTCCCACCTCCGCAGAACTTCAACCACGCCCCGAGGGAGGTGGGGACATTGAGTCCGAATGGGCCATGTTCCGTGCCTCTATTGTTGAGGCGGCTGACCGGAGCTGTGGCCGCAAGGTGGTCGGTGCCTGTCGTGGCGGCAATCCCCGAACCCGTTGGTGGACACCGCGGTGAGGGATGCCGTCAAGCTGAAGAAGGAGTCCTATAGGACTTTTTGTCCTGTGGGTCTCTGGAGGCAGCTGATAGGTACCGCAGGCCAAGCGGAACGCGGCTTGGTTGTTGCTGAGGCAAAACTCGGGCATGGGAGGAGTTTGGAGAGGCCATGGAGAACGACTTTGGACGGCTTCAGGAGATTCTGGTCCACCGTCCGGCGTCTCAGGAGGGGGAAGCAGTGCAGTGTCAACACCGTATATGGTGGGGATGGTGCGCTGCTGACCTCGACACGGGACGCTATGGGTCGGTGGGGGAGTACTTCGAAGACCTCCTCAATCCCACTAACATGCCTTCCAATGAGGAAGCAGAGCCTGGGGACTCTGAGGTGGGCTCTCCCATCTCTGGGACTGAAGTCACCGAGGTGGTCAAAAAACTCCTTGGTGGCAGGGCCCGGGGTGGATGAGATCGCCGAGTTCCTTAAGGCTCTGGATGTTGTAGGACTGTCTTGGTTGACACGCCTCTGCAACATCGCATGGACATCGGGACAGTGCCTCTGGATTGGCAGACCGGGTGGTGGTCCCCTCTTTAAAAGGGGACCGGAGGGTGTGTTCCAACTATAGAGGGATCACACTCCTCAGCCTCCCTGGAAAAGTATATTCGGGGTTTCTGGAGAGGAGGGTCCGTCGGATAGTCGAACCTCGGATTCAGGAGGAACAGTGTGGTTTTCGTCCTGGTCGCGGAACAGTGGACCAGCTCTTCACCCTTAGCAGAGTCCTGGAGGGTGCATGGGAGTTTGCCCACCGGTCTACATGTGTTTTGTGGACTTGGAAAAGGGTTCGACCGTGTCCCTCGGGAATCCTGTGGGGGTGCTCGGGAGTATGGGGTACCGGACCCCTGATAAGAGCTGTTCGGTCCTGTACAACCGTGTCAGAGCTTGGTCCGCATTGCCGGCAGTAAGTCAGCCCGTTTCCAGTGAGAGTTGGACTCCGCCAGGGCTGCCCTTTGTCACCGATTCTGTTCATAACTTTTATGGACAGAATTTCTAGGCCAGCCAGGGTGTTGAAGGGGTCGGTTTGGTGGACTCAGGATTGGGTCACTGCTTTTGCAGATGATGTTGTCCTGTTTGCTTCATCAGGCCGTGATCTTCAGCTCTCTGGATCGGTTCGCAGCTGAGTGTGAAGTGGATGGAATGAGAATCAGCACCTCCAAATCCGAGACCATGGTCCTCAGCCGAAAAGGGTGGAGTGCCCTCTCAGGGTTGGGGAGAGATCCTGCCCCAAGTGGAGGAGTTCAAGTATCTAAGGGTCTTGTTCACGAGTGAGGGAAGAATGGAGCGTGAGATCGACAGGCGGATTGGTGCGGCATCCGCACTGATGCAGGCTCTGCATCGGTCTGTCATGGTGAAAAGGAGCTGAGCCGTAAGGCAAAGCTCTCAATTTACCAGTCGATCTACGCTCCTACCCTCACCTATGGTCATGAGCTATGGGTAGTGACCGAAAGAACGAGATCGCGAATACAAGCGGCTGAAATGAGTTTCCTCCGCAGGGTGTCTGGTCTTTCCCTTAAAGATAGGGTGAGAAGCTCAGTCATCCATGAGAGGCTCAGAGTAGAACTGCTGCTCCTCTGTATCGAGAGGAGTCAGATGAGGTGGCTCGGGCATCTGATCAGGATGCCTCCTGGACGCCTCCCTGGTGAGGTGTTCGGGCACGTCCAACCGGGAGGAGGCCCCGGGAAGACCCAGGACACGCTGGAGGGACTATGTCTCCGGCTGGCCTGGGAACGCCTTGGGATTCTCCCGAAGAGCTGGAAGAAGTGGCCAGGGAGAGGGAAGTCTGGGCCTCTCTGCTTAAGCTGCTGCCCCCGCGACCCGACCTCAGATAAGCGGAAGAGGATGGATGGATGGATGGATGGATATTACTGATGCTGTTAGCCTAATATGCTGGCTGTGAAATTCTGTGTCTCTCCATCACTCTCTCACATGACAGATCTGCCATGGCTCCTTCTGTGCATTTCCAATGAACTTTTTTATTTTGCATCCTCTAATCACACATTCATGCTGCCAGTGCCGCCTCATGCCTCTAACTTGGGGTAAGTGGCAAAAGAATTTGTAATCAGGTTCCTCAATATCACAAGCTGAGCCAATCTTATCCAGGATCCTTCCAGAGATTGATTCTGGCCATGTACCTAGATCAATGAATTTAAACAGAGTAATGAGTCTCATCAAGTACTTGGTCCTCTTTCTTTCATTCATTCACTCACATTCACACACATGCACACACACATACACACACACACAAACCCTCTTCAGCAGCTTCTGACCAAGTCTCTCTTCCAAGTCCATGTAGCCCAACAAGAATTTTATTGCAAAAAATGCCACTTAAAGTAAATCCCATAATATATTTGCTCTGTTAAATGAACACATTTTTTTCTAACAAACATTGTTACAAAAAAAACAAATGCTGCTTACTAGCTAAGTTTTGAATGAAAGTTATTGTTTTGGAGAATTGAAATTAACCAAGGAATAAAACCAAGGAGCTGGTGATGGATTTTAGGAGGCCCAGGTCCCTCCTGGACCCCGTGATCATCAGAGGTGACTATGGAGTGTGCAGAGGGTACAGACATATAAATACCTGGGAGTGCAGCTGGATGATAAATTGGACTATCTATCTATCTATCTTTAGTATGAAACAATATAGCCAGGAAGGCACAATGTGTGGGAGTGCTGTTCAGACCCAGAATTTTGGGTTTAAATCCTGGACCCACACATTATCTATGCCTGTGACTTTTCCACTCTGCAGCTTTTTAAATCAAAACAGTGACCTAAGTTGCACAATTAGAACCTTTCCTAACGTAATACTTTTGACATTGTCTTCTCTGAAGAGGATATACCTGCTAGGTCATTCCTTAGTAGTCGAATGGTTTGTCTTTTTGAGGACACCTTAAAGTTGCTCCACATAGGTCAACTACATTGTCTCACACACTGGCTTTCTCTTCAGTTGCTCCCGCATCTGTCATCTTATTGGTTTGCTAGTACCTTTCAACAATATATATTCCATTACATGGAAGACCTTGTTCTTTTACTCGACAAGTTTTGTCATCAATGTTGTCGAGGAAGGGATCTTAGGATTGTCTGTATGACAGTCATCAAATGCATATGGCCAGAACTCCTTATATTACAGATGTCTTCACAACTGATATTTAGAGGGTCCCTAACTTCACTAGAGATGGTGGAGAACTATTTATTTGTTTTTGTCTTGTGAGGAGTTAACAGTTCAGAATCTAAATTTATTTATTTTCCCTTATAATATGGCCTCAGATGAGGTGACAGCCTGAATAAGACACTTATGGATTCCATATGGTCTTACCACCTTGAAAGGGATTGGTGGTTGTTTGGTGCAGTGTCAGGCATGAATGGGATAGACCCTAGAAATACTAGATTTTAGCAATGAAAAGGTTTCTTTCATTGGTATTAAGAGGTAAATTGAAATTATATTGTCATTTTATTTTCTCATGGCCCAAACCTTATTACATTTTCATACTTGGCAGATGATTTTAGTAGCTTGGATCCTCATGTTTTATGAATTTCCTGCTGGTTTCAGTGTTTTTGCCAGATTTTCCAAAATCTGTAGCATTTATACAGTATAAATTGTGTAACTCTTATGTATTCTAATTAGCATTACTGCTTGTAAAACAATTATTTATTTGCATTTTATTCAAAAATCAGCAAGTGACGTGAGCACCTCGATTTAAGCTTTTGATGATTTCTCTGCCTATGTACAGATGTTTTTTGGTCCTGGCATATACACAAATTGTCAAGATGTTGATCTATTCAGTAAGAATTTTATGAAGGTCTTTTGCTAAATGGAACTCAAAAAAGCAAGACACTTCATTTTCCTGTCTCTTTTCTTTCAATCATTTCTCAAGGTCATTTTTTCATGCTTTGTAATCATTTTCCTGGCAACAACATTCATAATTTGGTCGCCTCTCCTCAGTCAAGTAAATGATCCTGTTTAACACGATGTTCTCGTGCACTGGTAGCTTATTATGTGCACTGGTAGAAGCTTCTTTCATTTCATGTTTTTTCTCTCCCGCAATTTCCTGTTACTCGCCAGTCTCTACATCAGGAAAGCAAGGGCAGCAGTGCCACCTTCTGGAAAAAGTCAAATCAGTGGGCACTTTAAAATGCAAAATTATACTGCATGCAACAGTTACTTTATCTGTTTATTTATACACATCACATAAAGGTGCCCTTAATTTCAATCTTATTTGTTAAAATGTATTTATTTTTTTAAATAATTGACATATTATGTTAATTTGAGACCAAGAGTACTTATATGCAGAAGTCCAATATTATGTTATTTGTGCACGATTTCAAACTTTAGAAAAACTATTTGGTTCTTTGAATAAAGTTTTACTTCTTCTCTATTATTATACCATATATTAAAGGTGCTAGAGATAGACACAGTATTGTCCATATTGTATGTGTTCCATGAGAATTACTGTATGGGTCCACAGCTGTTGGAGGTCTATTCTACTCCTAATAACTGAAAGAAAGTAAGCCTGTTTGGGTTTGTTTCTGGTTTTGGTTGTTCAGAGAGCCCTGTGTACTTGGAATGAAGGTAAGCAGTTATTAGAGATCTACCCTGCTACTAGTGCTTCTGTGGGATAGAATTATAATGTAGTTAGGCAATCCTGGATGGATGGCTGACACAGAAAAACAGGCAGGACAAGAGTTGGCACATTTACTGACGTTTGGCTTTGCCTCTGCCTTTCCTGTGGGGAGGCTTGTCCATTGTCCAATGACAAAAAAATGTGTCACAAACACCAAACTATTGTATACTGACTAGACTCAGTTTAGAATTAAATGCCATATTCCAATATACAAAATGCTATGATGAGGTGGGTATCCCAGTCAGCATTATTATTATTATTATTATTATTATTATTTAATGCCCTTAAATGTACTTATTGCTTTTTGCTTGCAAAATTTCATAAGTTACTATTGATGAGTTTTGTTGGGCTGAATAGACCGTTCCTGTCAAAGTTTTAATGTTCCAATGTTCTAAAATAACTACCAATATGTTATAAAAATATGTTTTTAAAAATATATTTTGAAATATTGAGAGACAGACATTTTATTTAAGGGCAACAAGTTGGCACAGTAGTCAATGCTGCTGCCTTATAGTTAAAAAAGACTGGACTTAAATCTCAGCCTGGTCACTCTCTACATGGATCTTGTGTTTTTCTGCATGTTCATCAGTTTTTTCTCACATCCTGAAGACAAATACTGTATGTTTAACTAATTATCACATATGCATGTGTGCCCAGTAAGTTTGAATTGGTGCACCATCTATGGTTGGCTTCTGGCTGGTGCCAGTTTTTCTTAGATAAACATCAGCTGTGTAACTCTTAAACTAGACTATTGAAAGTGAGTTTATATAAATTTTATTCTTCTGTGGAATCATCCATGTGATTAATATTACGGTCACTAATGATGTCCAATTGGTAATTTGTTGATTTGGCTCTGAAAACAAAGATTCAGAGATGTCTGCCAGTCTAAGTATACTGTGCATGCCTGCCTGCTTTCTGCTGTTGTACACTAGCTCTTGCAATCAGTGTGTAACAACTGTTTTGCTTAACTCTTTGTGTGTGTTCAGTCAGAATTTCTTTCTATATTAATTAGAACAATTTTTTTCTATTATTCTATTTTTTCTACAATAGCAGTTATTCCTATATAACTTTGGAGTGGTTGTGTAGTGATTAGTGCTTTTGCCTCATTGATCCAGTATTCAAATCTTGTGCCTGGCCATTTTCTTTGTGGAGTAACACTCGTGATACCCCAAATCCCCAAACGCATTTAGGTTAGTTTAATCAGTAATTCTGCCTTGTGCTGTGTACGAGTGCATGAGTGGTATCTGTTATTTATTGACACTCTGTCTGAGGTTGTTTCTGCAGTGAAAGACTCTGATGATATGTGACTCTGAGATGGATTAAGTATTTGTGAGAGTATATTATTATATACCTGTCAACATATACTGTACATGCTGTGACAGAACCATGATTTTTATCACTCCCAGTCTCCAGCAGACAGGATAGAGCTGCATAACATGTACAAGGATTCTTTGAAAGCTCTAAGCAATATACTTAACACTGCCATAGAGTGTCTTTTATTTCTAAAATTTTGTACCTTTTTAATGTGAACAGTAGTTAGGTCTACTGCCTCAAAGCTCCAGAAGATGGCTTGAATCTTAGCTTCTGACTTTGTTGGTGCATTACATGTTCATCCTCTAATTGCATTAGTTTTCTTGTTTTTTTTACGTTCTGTCTGTTGCTGCCATGGTAGGCTCCGTCTTAGCATAAGCCTACAGGTTGATTAAGAAATGTAAAATTAATGGATAGGCTGCCTTAATTTTTTTATTAGCAATTGTGTATTTTTACTTGATTGTTTGGACCTATTCAAAAATTAGGAAAGAAATCAGTTTTATTTGTGACTTATTTGTTTGTTTGTTTGTTGCTGTGGTTAGCAGTAATGCACTGCTTCCACAAGGGTGATGGTTTTATTCCTGGTCTGACTGCTTTCTTTGTGCAGTGTTCAAATTTGCTGTAAGTCTACACAAGTTCTCTTCAAGGGTCAGATTTATAAAACTTGTATATACAGAAAAAGATGCTTTAAATCTGCATATGCAACTTTCCGCACAAAAGTTGGGATTTATAAAAGAAAACTTGATGGTAGAAAATGCACATATTTACAAATCTAACCCATCCATATGCAACATTTTGAAGAAAATGTGAAATGACGACACCCTTGACCAAGTAGGGAAATGCAGCTAAATCGGCTAAATGAATGTGTACAATGATTCATATAACTGAACCGTTATTATATTATTATCATGTGTATTAGCATGACAAACATATTAAACCTCAAAAGTGATGAATATGATGTATAGTCTCTATTTTAGTATCCTTTTAAGAGGGCTAATTCTGCTTATTTGCAATGAAGATGTTTTTGGTTTGTCTTCAGTTTATATAAGCCACCTGTTGTCACTTCTCAGGGAAATGTCATATTCCTCTCGATAGGTCAGAAATATCTCAGCCAAGCTTCACTCCATTATGCCAATTGTGCTGGAAACTATTAAATGATCGATAAGGCACTACATTCAGGTTGCGTGTGGTGTGGGCACATATTCATAAAACATAACAGGTTTTTGCTAACATAAAAAGCAGCTTTGCAGTAGGGAGACTTTGGAAGATTGTGGGTTCGCTTCCCGGTTCCTCCCTTTGTGGATAGCGCTTTGAGTACTAAGAAAAGCGCTATATAAATGTAATGAATTATTATTATTATTAAAAAGGCAATTTTCAATAGTATCTGGTTTCCCTAATGTATATAGAGCACTTTACATCACTCATATTGCTATAAGGAAATATAGTGAGAATGAAGTTGATTTTGTTGACCATATCCAGTTACATTTCTTTAACATGCAAGTCATCTGTGATGCCAAGATGAGACTGATAAACACCATTCTTCAGTGGCCTGGACCAACCCATAATTCATTTATTCTAAAGTAAAGTAGCTTTGGCAGACGTGATAGTACTTCACATGGTGGCTGGCTTGTTTGTAAGATAACTGGGTGAACAGAACACTGAGTTGTTCTTACAGCCTATACTATTCATTGTAATAGTGTCATTTCATGTGCGTAGTAATAGCAGCTACCTGCTGAGATGCTGGTGCCTTACACCTTTTCCTGGCCCCAAGAATGCAGAGGAGAGGCCCTACAGTTGCTGAGTGCGCATGATGCGTCAGGATGGAGGCTGCTCTATCAGCCAATGAAGGTCTGCTGCATTTTGATTGGATATGTATGAGATTGATTAGTATAGTCCATATAGTATAGTATAGTCCATATAGTCCTAACCCTAACCCTCCATTAACCCTACAATAATCCTCCAATAACCCTAACCTAATCCTAATTTCAGTGTAGGGTTCAGATTTTTTTTTGTGTGTGTTTATGTGTTTTTCTGTTTTGTTGTAAGCATATTTTTACACTTTATAAATGAGACCACATGTACTCTGAATCATTTTGGATCACTTGCCTTACCCCAAAAATGCATTTGTTTGATTAATTAAAGTTTAGAATCCTACCCATAGTTAATCCTTTGCAGCAAATAGAGTATATCTTATCTGACTCTTTGGGAATTTGAATGGCTAAGTAGATTACAGTCAGGCATTTCAATTTGTGGTTTCTTTGGTGTAGGGAAAAATTTGTCAGTTCCTGTTTTGGACAGAATGTAAAGCAAGGGAGCTGCATCCAAACCTGATGTACATATTATAAAGTACTTTTTTTAACACTACAGTTGGTGTCTTGTTTATTCACATAAATGCATTCCACCCACATTATGAGCATATCTGTACTCTATAAGCAGTCTTGTCACTCTGACCCCATCTATCATTGCTTAAAAGTCACTTATTCATTCACTTTGTCCAACAAATATAATATGACACCAAAAATGACAGTTAAATGTTTTATTTTGTTAAAACGCAATATCACTATTCTTTAGTCCCAGGTTCAAGTCATGTGACAGACAACTTCAGCTGGGTTGATATGAACTTTTAATCATGAGGGATGATTTTAACATTTATATGAATAATATTAACTGCCCATCTACAAAGGATTTTTTTCTTGCCTTAGTAGTTTTGGTATACAACAATTTGTTCAGTTCCCAGTTCACTCCAAGGGCCACACTCTTGATTTTGTATGCTGCTCTGGCATTGCCCCAAGTAATTGTAATACATCTGATTTCTTTATATCTGGCCAAAAATTTGTTTCATTTAGTGTTAATCTGCCATTATTGAAACTTAAGCAACAATGCTATATGTGTTAGTGTAACATAAAAACTATACATATCTCTGCCTTGACTACGGCAATTGATAATCTTATCTGCGATGAAGATTTACTTACTCCTGGTGAATTGGTTTCTTACTACAATGACAGGCTCCATAGCCTTTTGGACACATTTGCACCTATAAAAACCCAGACTGTTTTCTTTACTCTCTCTGCTCCCTGGTTCTCTCCTGAGCTTTGGCAGCTTAAAGCAAATGGCCGTCACCCAGAATGTCTTTATAAAAAGCTGGACTCACCATGCACCTAGAAATGTATCGTGGGCACATTTGTCTGTATAAATATGCATTATATGTGGCTAAAACTTCTTATTAATTTAAACAAATCATGGCTGATGGTAAGGGATTTGTTTTCCACTTATAACAGAATTCTGGCACTTCCTGATATAATTCCATTTCATATGTGTTGCATTGCTACACATTGCCTTTTTTAAAACCAAAATTGATCATTTTCATCAACAATTTGCATTGTCAATACATTTTCCATCCAATTCTTATTTAAATATTTCAGCTGAACCTCCTTAACTATCGATTTCTGAATTGCGCACTGAAGCTGAAATTTCTTCTCTTATTCATAAATCTAGATCTGCCACTTGTCAGCTTGATCTCATGCTTACTTGACTGGTAAAAGCCTGCTTGACTTCACTTTCTTCACATATAACCTATATCATTCAGTCCTCTCTGAGATCTGGGTTTGTTCCTTTATCCCTCAAATCAGCTGTAATAACTCCAACTTTAAAGAAACCTGGTGCTGACCTCGAGAACTACAATAACTATCGTCTTATATCAAATTTACCACTAATTTCCAAAATTCTTAAAAAAGTTGTGGCAGCACTGGTGAATGCTCATCTCACAGATAACTACCTGTTTGAGATTTCTCAGTCTGGCTTTCATTGAAAAACGCAGTACTGAAACAGTCTTGGTAAAGGTCACTAATGACCTGTTGATGGCAGTTGATGCTGGGCTTTTAACAGTCCTTTTGCTGCTTTATCTGAATGCTGCCTTTGATACTGTCTCACATACTGTTGAATCAGTTAGCTGCCATTGGCATTACCGATACTCCTTTTATATGGTTTACTTCATATCTGTCTAATTGTACTCAGTTTGTTCATTTAGAAAACTTTCCCTCCCATTCACTAGAGGTGTTCCCCAGGGATTGGTGCTTGGCCCTGTATTGTTTTTAATAGATCTACTCCCTTTAGGTGGCATTTTTAAGAAATTTGTTAATTGATTTTCATTGTTATGCAGATGATACTCAGCTCTATATATCTACAAAGCCCAACTCTGTCCTCCTTCCTTTTTTATTTATTATATTTTTATTATTTTTATTTTTTTTTTCTCCAGCCTTCTGGAGTTTTTTTTTGTTTTTTCTGTCCCCCCTGGCCATTGAACCTTACTCTTATTCGATGTTAATGTTGATTTATTTTGTTTTATAATTGTATCTTTCATTTTTCTATTCTTTAATATGTAAAGCACTTTGAGCTACTGTTTGTATGAAAATGTGCTATATAAATAAATGTTGTTGTTGTTGTTTCCTATTTGAGGTAAAATCTTGGTTTTCTTCTAATTTCATCTAACTCAATAGCCATAAGACAAATGTTCTCCTCATTGGGTCCAAGTCTACTTTATCAAAGTCTAATCATTTTTTGCTTAACATTGATGGTACATCGGTCTATCCCTCCTCTCAGGTTAAGAGTATGGAGGTTATCTTTGATAGTACTGTCTTTTGAATCACATATCAATAATGTTACATGGCCAACTTTGTTTCATCTCCATGGCATTGCATGCCTGCAACCGTCTGTCACGCTAAATAACACCGCCATCTTTACTCATGCGTTGGTCAAATCCCTCATTGATTATTGTAATTCTGTTCTCTTTGGTCTCCCACATAAGCTTCTCCATAAACTCTGGCTTGTTCAGAATTCAGCTCCCCATATTATAACTCAGACCTCTTCCATGCAACACATTACCCCATCTCTTAAACAGATTCATTGGCTTCAGTGTAAAATTTCTCATTGATTTTAAAGTTCTTCTACTTACCTTAGAAGCACTTCTTAACCTACAACCATTATACCTCTTTGACCTCATACATGTTTATACACTTAACCACAATCTTAGGTCCTTTACATCAGGTTTTATTATCACCACCCCTGCACAGCTGATCACCACAGGTTCCAGGGCATTTAGTCATAGCGGTTGTCTCTGGAATTCACTACCATAAAACATTTCGGACACAGATTCTCTACCTATCTTAAGACTTATCTATTTAGATTAGCTTACATAGCATGACCTTAGATTCTATTGTTATTGCTGTATTTTCAGTTCCATAGATATAGGTACTGTATACTGTATGTGCACATGCATATTTTTTTTGGTTTTAGAATTTTGTTATCTGTACAGTGTCCTTGGGTGTTTAGAAAGGTGCCTTCAAATAAAATGTATTATTATTATTTTTTTTATTATTTTTTTACTTATGTAACTGAGTTAATTGTCCTATTATTTTAAAATATAATTCACTAAGGCAAGACACCCATGGAAAGCACGCCGGAAGGGGCGTAGATTCACTAAGCCGCCTACAAGTAAGACACCTATGGCGCACGCGGGAAGGAGCCACGTCTACCAACTCCAAGACCATTGGATACGATGACAACTTGCAGAGCCACGCCCACCAACTCGGACGCGATGACACAGAAAAAACGGCGTTATTTATATTCGTCTGTCATAGAGGCCACATACACCTCCGAGCCACATTGAGCGGAATGGACGCCCTTTCTCCTCTCCTCCCGTTCCACCCTCCCATCTGGGAGGAGAAAACGCGATGGCAGTCCTCCAGTTTTCAGTCACGGAGGGTTGTGTGTTGGTTTGTTCTGTGCATTGTTACAATGTTGCTTTTCTTGCTGATTTATTACATTACCAATTTTTCAAATGTTAATTTTCTCCCTGTGCTTAAAAATCATTAAAAAACCGGCCTGATTATGCGGCGTATGGTACGCCGTGGGTTGGCTAGTTTTAAAATGTTTCGTGATGGATTGGCACACTGTCTTGGGTCGATTGCTGCCTTGCAAACAGAACATTGTTACACTGAATTGGTTTGAGAATGTTATGTTATATTAATATTTTAAATTAAAACTAAGTATTACCAATCCTGCATACCCATCCCTAGTTTTTAGGTACCATTTCCTCCTGTATTCCAAATACTTTTGTAGCTTAGATTAAAGGGTATTCTCATTAGGCCTTGTTCAACAGAGTGAAAGCTGAATATGTAATTACTGTATATCCTTCAATGGGCTGCTGTATTATGAGGGATTGATTCCTATTTTCTGATTGATCCTGTCAAAAGAAACTTTGCTTCCCTGCAGTCCTATATTGTACTAAAAGAGATAAGACATTTGATGAGTAAATGTATTAATGCGTATTTGTTCAAAAAGAATGTTGTTCAACTAAGCACCAATAAGCCAAAGACCCAAAACAGTCCACTACACAATTGGTTCTAGCTATCTCAGAAGGGTGCAGAGGATTGTCCACTTCCCTGTTATAAAGCCCTCCAAATACTGTCCAGGCTTTTAATCTACTTACACACTGTCTTTGAATTCTGGACAAGATTATTCACGACAGGCTTCTTGCAGCTCTTCTGACCCAGAACTGAGCAGGCAAATCTCCAACTTATATTTTTCCTGAATGTGGAGCTCTGTATTACCAAAATGTGCTGCTGTCTATTGTAAAGAACCTTGTCTGTGTGTAGAAAAGTGTCATAACTAAGATAAATATATAAATAAATAGATAGACAGAATGTACATGTAAATATTTTTTTTTTTGGAGAACATGTTGTATGAATGTATGAAGCTGGTTTGAGAGCTTTCAAACCAACAGACTTAAACAATTAGACAGCTAGTGCAGTGGTACTTTGCAAAAGTCAAATTTAATAACAAACAGACTATTTAAGTCAGATAGTCACCTGGTAGTGTAATTTTGCATTATATTTCTCAGATTTATTTTATGATAGGGATTTATGTGACAAATACCAAGGTTCAGTTTTTCTTTTTTGCTGAATTTGTGCTCCAAATTCCAAATAGTAAGACAGTGATACATCATAACCATTTAGCCATGAAGTCCAATTAACAGCAGGTATTAGCAGCAGTGATACATGCATCATCAGTGGCATGGAGTTGAAAGAGTACATTACAGGCAGACATTTACGTAAGTGAGTTTAGACTGGACTGTTTGTTCTGAAGAGAGACTGAGATGGAAAAAGTGTGGAATGTGAGAGGGGCAACCATGAAATTCAAATGGGAACAGAGCAGGAAGGTGTAGAATTAAAGGAAAAGTTGTTAAAATCTGCAAAAAGCTTGACAATGTAGTCCATAGTTATAGTTTTAGACCCATTTCTCATGTATCTGAATATACTTGATTTAGTGGTACCCACTGCAGTTAGCATCCTTGATTTTTACAAATAAATACTCAAGTAAGTACATAACAGACTAACATATCTGAGTGATTTAAAGTCATTTTGCCCTGAAGGTTATTAGCTTGTGGACCACTTGACTCACACTGGATACCACTGGTGATCCATGGACCACAGTGTGAGATTATGTGAGATATTTACAATACAGTAAGCATACCCATAAAAGATATCAAGTTTTATTTGTTTGGCAATAATGAAATCCCATTAAAGCTATATGCACTTTCTTTTTTCTTATAAAACTGACAGTATTTTTATTAATTGAGAAAGCTGATGAGTTCTATCCTTCTTGTCTGCTTTCATAGATTTCTTCAAATATACAGTAAAAATAAACATTAGACTGGACTGCTTAATCAAAAAAAAAACTAAAACAAATGGATGAGCTTTGGACAGTTACATATTTTAATTTAATAAATCACAATTATTTAAAGGAATCAAAAAAGGATTTTCATAGAAGAGCTGTAATGTTCAGAATGTACACTAAGTTTATATATATAATGGACAACACTTTTGTATTGATGCATCACTTTTATAAAAAGAAAACTTGTGAGTTTCATGCATATTCAGAACAGTAAAGATTTGTAAATTGGGGCAATACGTCAAACTTGTAAACCTCTGCACTAGATTTGTGTTTTTGGAAAAGCATCTAATCGTTCTGGTGGATTGATGCAAATTTTTAATGGCGGTGATTAACTGAGAATAAACATTTACAAAGACCACAATTTGCACATTTTGAAGAAATGCATTTTCAGTATGATGTCAAATAAATTGAATTAAAGTAGAAAAAGGACATTTATCCTGTTTTTGTAAGCTTTTTAATGTTTTACCCTTTGAATTCATTTTTAACCTGCTGAGTAGCATCAGAGAAATCAGGAAGTTTCTCAATAATAAACCTGTATTTGAAGCTTTGATGGGCACATTTATATTTAAAAAACATCAATTGTAATAAGTTAAAGGCTTAAAACTAAAGTAGCTTGGCAAAGTGTTAGGTTTGCTACCTAAATTAAATGTTAATAGTTGGCCAGCTACAGGAGCTATTTAATGACACTGAATTATACCTTGCTTGAGTGTTTTGGTAAGCTAAGTTTTAATGTTTTGGGAAACAGAAACAGAAGACCTTTTCTATTTTTGTCTCTCATGTTCTCTATGACCGATTTCCGTCCATATACCAATGTAACTCAGACAATGTAGCATAGTGGTTAAAGCTTCGGACTTCAAACCCTGATGTTGTGGATCCAAGTCCTGCTACTGACATTGTGTACTTTGAGCAATTCACTTCATCTGCCTGTGCTCCAATTGGAAAAAGCAAAAGAACTGCAACCAATTGTATCTCAAATGTTGTAAGTCACCTTTGATGAAAGCATCAGTTAAGTAAGGCAGACAACTGACTTAAAGTAGAAAGAGTGGGCTGTACCAGTTCTTGCTTACTCTTTGTATTGTGCAGGGAGCTTCTTCCAGCTTGGAATAGTCTGGTTGGTACTGAGAGAGTGGTCCTTGCTTCTTATTGGCTTGCTGTTTATCAGGTGGGGAGGCTTACTTACTTGCCCGCAACAGTACTGCACATAAGCATTCCATTTTTCTCCTCCTCCACTTTCTTGACCCTTATCTCTCTTTCTCCTCACTTTAAAGGCTTACCATACATGCCTGAATCTGTACTCATTGGATCACTAGTCTGGGTTGGCTTTCAAAACCCACTTTGGATCAGTTTCAGTCCTGAAATTTTTCTAAGTTCAAGGGAAGATCATTAAAGCCCTTGTTCTCTATTGGCCCTAATGATCAGGGCTGGCTCTAGTGTACAAGCAGGCCAGGTGGTCACCAAGGGCAGTAAAGTTTTTAAGGAGGTGGATTTTTCTTAACTGTAATAGATGAGAGGAGGCAGCTTCCGATGGTCTTTTGCGCCCAGGCTCTTATTTTCGTTGTTGCCACCAAATTTTTTGTGCAACTTGTGTAAATCTTTAAAGGGGACAGCTCACCTTTGTGTTTGCCTCGTGTGAACCTCCAAGGGGAACCCAAACCATCACCCAAGATCCACATATGACTTGCATGACTCTTCAAGGTGTACCCCCATCCCTCTATTCAATTAAACATATGTCAGTGGCTATCACAAAACACCAAAAGGGAAAACACTCTATGATCTACAGTAATATGTAGCAATTGCCTTCAAGTCTCAGTGGTTTGAGGGGTGACATTTTCTAGTAAAAAAGCTAGATCTGGCTGTGCTGGTGACCATTGCACCAATTGGCATTCTGCAGCCTTTCTTAAAAGGACTACACAATTGCGGTCTTCATGCTCTGGGACTATGTGTTGGGATGAAGGTAAACAACTGTCCTCTCATTAAACTGTGTACTTTCTACCTACTGGTAGCCCTCTCTGTGGTTAGTCTGCCTGGTGCACTTGCTCCCTGCTCACTCACTTACAAGTTGTTCCTTGTAAAATATATTGAAACAGCTATTGCATGCCCTTTCTCGTTATCTAGGGCCTTGCTGGGTCCTGTCCCTTTTCTGTACTACCCTTTCTAGTTTTCAACCTCTTGACCACCAGGCAACCTATTACAAACTGAAAATATCATGTGATCATTTACTTACATTATTATTACTGACAAGATTGACATAGTAGCCCTGTGGTTTCACTGTTACCTCCTGGATCCAGTGTTCTTGGCTTCAATCCCCTCCCTGGTTGTTGTTCATGTGAAGTTTGCTCAATCTCTCTCTCTGTGTATGCATGTGTTTTCCTTTCAGTATCAAACATCCCCAAAAATATATACTGTAGGTGTGTGTGTGGATAATGCAAAGGATGTTGTTGAGATAACCTGTCCTAGTATAATGATATTTGAGGAAATGATGTTATGTTGATCAGTAATAGTGTTGAGCAAACTCTGCTTAATTTCCTTCATCTTGAGTTTGGTAAAATCACCAAAAGTCAATAGAGAAGGAAGAACTGAGCTAGTTTTTAGTGGATTTAATGGTGCAATGGTCTTAAGTGTCTCTGAGGGCTATGAAGAAATCTGCCAACAATTCTGGAACAATTATTG
Organism: Polypterus senegalus; assembly: GCF_016835505.1. Classification (NCBI taxonomy): domain Eukaryota; kingdom Metazoa; phylum Chordata; class Cladistia; order Polypteriformes; family Polypteridae; genus Polypterus; species Polypterus senegalus. The sequence goes on from NC_053162.1 coordinate 124,622,783, forward strand.
TCGTCAAATATGTCATCTGAGTTGTCACCGCCACATGATTAAAACAACAAAAGACTCAGATGGATTGAATATCACAAAAAAAAAACCCACAAGAAATGGTCACAAACTAGCAATAAGTAAATCAAATACATGCCATTGCTCTGAGAGAGTACCAGTCTTAAGAAATGGTCACAAACTGCTCTTAACACCCCACTCCAAAATGGTGTGGGATTGCTTCATTATGTTGTTTCAAGTTCTGGTACAGCCTGAATGTCTTGTTTGATTCCTAATTATATACTGTATACAGAAGCTTTGCACTTTCTTCAAGAATAAAGAAATGTCTTGTAAATAGTAATAAATCTTTTGTTTTTAATATGTCACAGCATATCCAGTGTTTTCCGATGGGTATCCTTTAAGGCTTGTTTTGAGTTCCTTGCTGAGCAGATGGCTAATTCGTATACATAATTAACCATGTGCTGCTGTGTTGCCATCCACACAGATCTGTGTTATATATCCTTGGCAGTGCGAGCAATGCTTTTCTTTAAACACATGCAGAATGAAAAATTTGGCAGTGCTACTCAACCTTTGTGGCCTATGAGACATATTTTTGCCTTTTTAGATTAGATTAGATAAACTTTATTGACCCCAAGGGGACATTCACATGCATACAACAGTCAAAACATAAAAACAAGGATTCAGACTCACAGGACAAATAATACAGCCAATCAATTATTAAATAAATAAACAAATTTATATCGTTCAGAATTTTCAAAATGGTATTTCAAAACAAATTTAATAAGTGCTGCTGCAGGAAGCGTTGAAATGACCCCCAAATGTGCTTTTTATCACACTACAGTGGAATGAGCCTTTGGCTTAAAGTGCTCCAAAAGAGTGCCTCCTGGAAGTCATGAAGGGGATTTTTCATGATGGCCTCCAATTTTGTCACCATCTTCTTTTCTACAACAGGTTCCACTGTGTCCAAGGTTCATCCTGTGATGGAGCAGGCTTTCCTGATCAGTTTATTCAGGCACTGTGTTTCTTTTGAGCTCAAGTTGCTTCCTCAGTAGACATCAACATAGAACACCACACTGGTTACTATGTACTGATATAACATTTCCAGTAGCTTGCTCCATACATCAAAAGACCTGAGTTTCCTTAGCAAATATAGTCTGAACTAGCCTTTTTTATACATTACCACTGCGTTAAGACTAGTCAAGTTTGTTGTTTGTATGGACCCCTAGGTACTTGCAGCTATGCACAACTCACCCCCTGGGTGGTTTTAAATTCAATGAAGAGCCACATATGTCAATTGAGTGGAAGAAATGAGTGTCATTAGCAAATGGAAAAATACTGCACAGTACATTCAGTGGATAAGGTGGGACGAGGTGGTTTCAGTGCATCTCAGTAGCTGAAACAACTTTTTATTTTTGCCTGTCCCTGCAACATAACGATAGTCAATACAGCAATGATCTTACAGTAGGCATGCAAGAAAGTTCTATACTTGGATGCTACAGCTCTGTGATGTCACATTGGCCTCGCAAAACATTAAGGGGCACTTGGAAAAGAATATTCACATAAGCTGATAATACTGTGAATTTCCAAGAAAGTATTCAGCAAATAATGTCACTGGTGAACACAGCATATTTGCTATGAAAACTGGTGAATTTCGACAATCAACATTAATCAGTAATCGCTGCTTAGACACAAAGTCAGCTTTTATCCTGCTATAACACTTTAATTTGTAAACCTTTTTATTGTGTGTCCTTATTTCTTTTGAAATCCCAGGTTATATAAACTGCTCATTCAAGAAAATGAAAATGAAAACATGCTTTCCTGTCTTTCTTTAGGAAAATGAATCTCAGTTCAGTGTGTTGCAGTTGGTGGGAATGCTGCGTGGCATTGCTGCTGGAATGAAATATTTGTCTGAGATGAATTACGTTCACAGAGACCTGGCAGCAAGAAATGTGCTGATTAATTCCAACCTGGTGTGCAAGGTGGCAGATTTTGGTTTATCACGATTTCTCCGTGGTGATGATGAATCGTTGCCTTCCTACACTGCTGCACTGGTGAGTGTGATGGCTTTAATTTCTACTCTTGTACATGTTCAGTTTTATTTGTGTGTTTTTGTTATGTTTTTGCTGTTTTTTAAAGTGCACTGTATTTTCAGTTTTGAATACTTTATGGCACTTATCATTAATTCACTTTAAAGGATACTGTATATCATGCCTTGATGGAGAGCTGAGATCATAACTCAATGGTCATAGCTCATCATGTTGGTTTCGTGTTCCCACTTTTTTTTATCAGTGTGTAAGTATAGGGTGGTCCACATCTAATTATGCAATTTTCACTATGCCATAACTTATTAAGTTTATTACATAGAAAATCACTCAAAAAATCGAGAAATGTGCGAATTGATGACATGAAGAATCGTCTTTGCGCCAAACTGGAATTGTACCCGCATAAATCAAAGTCATCCAGATGATCTGGATCTGCATAATTAGATCTGGACCACCCTGTATAAAGTATATGACAGTTGGGGTTACATTTACCCCAGTCTTAACTGAACTAATCACTCTCCCTATATTATTTCTGTCCCAGAAGAAAAGGCTTATCATAAAGTTTAAGCATGTGTCCTTTATCATATTGGCAGGCTAATGAGCTATTGGTCATGAACTAAACCCTTTTTTATTATGATTTCTGATCAGGGCAGTAAAATCCCAGTACGATGGACATCATTAGAAGCAATCCAGTACAGGAAATTCACCACAGCAAGTGATGTCTGGAGCTTTGGTATTGTCATGTGGGAAGTGATGTCATATGGGGAGCGACCCTACTGGGATATGTCAAATCAGGAGGTACAGTATAGCTTATGATTGAGTGGACAGATGTAAGTTATAGAACTGTATTTGATTGTAATTTCCTGCAAGGTGCTACAGTGGATAGTGTTACAACCACACAGTTAATAGTATGCAATTTCTGTTTATGTGCTCATGTGTATTTTTGTGGAGATTTTGGTTTTGCCTGTTCCAGAAAGAAGGATTAATAAGAAATTCGGCTAAAGTGGATCAGTATTTTTTTTTTCTAAAAAACTTTGATTTAGAGAAACCTGCATTTCTGGAAACTATTATGCCAGATTTACATGATCTGTGAGGTCAACAATACAGATAACTCTTTAATCCATCTTTTTGGAACAGACTCAAGATTTGCCTTTTCCAGAAAGATAGATATGATGAAATTCAACTTAGTTAATGGAACAACCAATGCTGTGAAACTAAGCTGCAAATTGCATGTTTAATGTGAAGGATTATTGCTTTGAGGTTGCAATAATTGAGGAGCAGATCATCCAGTCATAAGATCAAAGGATGTAAATGTCCTGTCAAAAAGCTGATCCCAGCTACACTATTTAAGAACTAGAAAAGGGTTATGAAATACTAAAAATGTGCCCTTTCCTGAACGACAAATCAACACAGAAACTCAATTCTCTCACTAAATTCTTCCCAGAAAAATATATAGATAAAAAGACCCCAATCAGACATTCTAGAATGCCCATGAACATTACCATTTTACAACCAAGGTTTTAAATATATCTAAACCCCCTTCTTAAACATGCCATGTTTAGGGTCACACATTGTGGTTTTAATCATGGACATTTCCTGTTTTTTTGTTTTTTTTAAATAAAAGGCAGTTTTCGTCTCAACATTGGAGTTGCCACACATATTGACAAAGCGATCACAAAAGTGTGCCTAACTTTGAAGCAGTGTCTGCTAACACACATTCATGCACATGTAAACCTGTATTCCCAAGACAGAAATAAATTACAGAGAAGTCAGGCACCATGACACCTTTTATTGGCTAACTGAACAGATTACAATATGCAAGTTTTCAGAGCAGCTCAGGCCCTTTCTTCAGGCAACTTGTAATTAAAGAGGAATCTCAAAGTTGCAGGTAGGGCAATTAAGTTTAAACAACTGTGACATTGTTGAACAGTAATAGCTGATGATAGACTCACTGGTGGAACAAGTTGCCCACTTTCAGCCCTTCTGTGGCGTCACTCACCTTTAAAGAAATGCCTCTGAAGACTCTCCTTTTCAGCAGATACCAATACCCACTATGTTTAGTAATGCAGTTTTATTTTTTGGTTCTCTAATGGAATATTACAATATTACTATTCTTTTATGAATGGATCACAGATTCATATATCAAATATTCATTACAAATATCAATTTGTTCTCTTATCCATTCTTAAAATAATATTAGGTGCTACACACATTCTTACTGTCCAAATGTCTGAGGTCTCAGGTTTGAATAGGGTAAATATTAAGACATTGGTTACCGTGAGTCTACTGTTGCAGATTTGTCATGTTGCATTTAACCTTTGCTTTCTTTTTTCATGTAATTACTATACAATACAATACAGAATTCAGTGCAGGTAGGATAGTGTTTGACATCTCTGACAGTAACAACTATGACCACTCTTAAGTTTGCTGAACACTTAATGTCATGGGTCTTACACTTTTTTAATGACATTAAAAAAAAAATGCTTATTTGAGGGCATAAAATGTGTTGAGTAATATTGTCAGCAGTACATTTTGCACAATGCAACAATTTAGCATACAAAGTTTACACAATTTGACTGATTAACTGTGTTCTACATTCACTCTAACAATTATATTCCTCCACGTCATCTTCCTTTCATTGGCTTCCGTTGCTGTATTGCTCCTGTTTTAGAGGATATGTCATTAATCACACACTGCCATCAGCATCTCTTGCTCTGCTGGCGTGAAGGTTGTTTCATCACAGACTTGTAATCCATGATTGATCAGCTGTTAAATGCTCCACTCCGAAGGGGTTGCAAATTTTGCCATGAATGTGCATTAATCTGGATCAACCTATCTGGGAATGCATGAGCCAATTGAAATTCATGAACTGGCTATAGCAAGCCAGAATTTCTTCTGTGATGTAGGATTATCTAATTTCTCTTTCTGGATTAGACCACTGAATTCAAGTCGTGGTCTGTATATTTGTCTGTACATACAGTATGTGTATGCTTGTAAAGAGCTTACATCACTTCAGTCTCTACTGAAAAAAGCAGGTTCTGAAAGTGAATGGATGAATGTATTGGTTCTGTTCCTTTGTTCATGTTTAATTAAATATAAATTCTACTTCAGATTGCTATGAGCAGATTTTGATCCCAATTTTGTTCTCTTGGTATAGCTAAATTCTTTGTAAACTTTGACCATTTTAGGTTATATCTGCTCTTGAGGATGACTATCGGCTACCAGCTCCACCAGGCTGTCCTGGTGCACTTCATGCTGTTATGCTGGATACTTGGCTAAAAGAACGGTCAGAAAGACCAGGATTTGAACAGATAGTCTCAACACTAGATAAGCTGATCCGTCACCCAGCTGGTCTCAAGACAGTTGCCACCCACGTAAGCAGGTAGGGTCAGATATAATAACTGTTTTCTTTTATGTGTCTCTTTCAATTCTGCAAAACAAGTTAAAAAAAAAAAAAAAACAGATTTGAAGACGTTTTTGGGGATGGTGGGCATTTGTTCTGGGAGGATCCAAAACAGAATTATCCACTTTTTCCCAGAATGACAATAGGGATGGAAAGAGAATAGTTGCTAAAGGAAATAAACTCATACTTCGGCTATACCATTTTGCCTTGGTCAGATACTGGACCTACATGATGCCATATTGTTGTTTCTTCAATACTATCATCCAATGAGCCTAGAAGGCATCACCATTCAACCAGGTTGGAGCTTGAAGTCCTTGAAGTCATAGCGAAAAAGGACAAATAGCTATTCCATGGTGTATCCTCACAATCTTCCCCCAGTGTCCTCTTGAAGTTGATCCCTGTAAGGTTTGCAAAACATCCAATATTGTGGCAATGCATACTGATTAATTATTTGGTTATATATTATTTTATTATTTATTAATTGGTTTCAGGATAAATTACTTAGATTACAATTCTTTCAGGAAGACACAGCAAACTTTTGTACATGTGGGGTTAACAAAATAATCACTTTGTCCTTAAAGTTGAGGAGTGATCCAGTGTATGAGCAGAACCAAATAGGTAGATTTTTAGCCTTGAGTTAGAAAAGAAGAAAAAAATAAGACAAGAAGTAAAGGTCACAGAGACAAGGTAACTGGAGTGAATAGTTGACTTCCACAAGGGGGTACACCTCCTTTTTCTAGGGAAGGTGGATTCCCGATAAACTGGCTTAAAAAGGATAGCTCCAGAAGGCAATAGTCCCACAGTTTAAAAGTGGTACTCCAGGGCTTATGGTTTAGGAGTCTATAAAACTGGTATGCATTGGATGTCTTTGAGAATGCCAAATTACATTTACATTTACTTGCTTAGCAGTGACTTACATAATTGAATAACATCAGTCTGGGGGACTGTTTGGGAACAAGTCTTACTGAACAAGGATACAAAGTTGATCATCATAAGAGGAGAGCTCAGAACAAAAATACAAGTAAATTACAGTTCCTAGATAATAAAAGCTTATAGTTAATATCAGTTAGGGAGAAATTTACCAGACAAGTGATTCTTGCTTCTTCCACCAGCTAGGAGCTAGAATGGAAAAGATTCTGGACTAAAATTTAATACCACACATAGGTGACATCACCAGAAGCCATTCATCAGCAGACCTGGTGTAGAAGGAGCACAGGACATTGCTTCTGTCTCCATATATATAGGTGCTGATCTGTTGACCATTCTGTAGGCAATCATTAAGGATATGAACTTAATGTGTGCCACTGCAGGGGACCAATGTAGTGATCTGAAGAGAGGAGTTGTATATACAGTACCTGCTTCGGCTGATTCAACAGCACATGTGCCTCTGCATTTTGAATTATCTGTAGCATCTTGGGGACACATGCTAGTACTCCTACCAGCAACAAGTTGCAGTTGTCCAGTCATTATATGAGCAAAATCTAGACCAAGAGTTGCTCCATATTCTTTCAGATAGATAGATAGATAGATAGAAGCAATTTCTTGATCTATCTATCTAACATGGTCCCTGAAGAAAAACTAACCATTGATCACCACCCCAGGACTGCATACCTATTCGCTGGGTGTTAGTGATAATGAACCAAGTTGCACAGAGATGGGGTGCTGAGCAGACAGGCAAACTAGAATAACAAGAAGGTCCACTTTTGCCAAGTTGAGCTGAAGATGGAGTTCATTTACCCCATATCAGTGAGACATGCAGAGATTCTAGCTGATATCAAGTGGTCCTCTGGAGAGAATGACAAGCACAGCTGCTTTCAGCAGCATAACAATTATAAGAGAAACCTTGTGACAACAGCAGATGATAGGGCCCAGTGAGGGGGTGTATAGGGAGAAGAGGAGAGGGCCAGCACAGACCCTTGAGGTACCCCCATGCTTACCTGGTACACCATTGACCGTCTCCATTCCAGCACACATGCACTATCTGCTGCCTATCCTCTTGTGTCCTGGGAGCACATTGCATGCTGGTACCCAGACAGCATATAACTCTCTGTCTCCCAGCTCTAACCCCTCTAGGGCAAACTAAGCACTTAAAGGGAATACTACATACTACCATAAATACAGCATGGTAAACATACTATATGTCATCTTTGCTAGTACATTATTTCCTATCCTGTGCCATCCTTTCCTGCCTGCAATCTTGCTGTCACCCTGAATACAGAGAATAATGTATTGAATAAAAGAAATGCTTTGTTAAGAGACAATTCCTAATTCTCAGAGCCGAAATCTACTGGTATATAAAAAATAACGGAAGCCTTGCATATATGAAGGATACTATCTCTTAATAGAGATGGTTACTGAGATAATTATGCAATTAACATTCCATCACATTAAGGACATACAGTATATATAAATGCTGGACAAATCGAATCATCGCTCAAAGAAGACATTAACAGGGGCTAATTGTTTGGTAACATTCAGTGAAGAAGACTGCTCAGCTTGCTGAAGTTCATTGTAGAACAGTGACCAATGTAACATTTGTCATAGAAATCTAAAGGAAAATCAACATCAACTCCTTTATTCTGATACACATACATGAATTTGAGGTGCAAGGGAAAACAGATGAGCATTTTTTGATTAATGCAAATTTCATTATAAAGAGACATCATATTATACCTAAATCAGTATTTTCGTTGATAGAGTGATATACAGTTTTTTAGTGGTTGTTGTCAGGAAAAAAAAAAACTCATACAGACAAATGCATTATCTTTTACCTTATACTCAACAAGGAAATATGTGCACACTAAAATGATTATTTCATAGAGTGGAGCACTGCTGTAGTTTTTTATGGTGTAGTGTAATGTTAATAAGTGCAAAAATACAGCACAAAAACATGTTTATGCTATTCTGAAGGACTTCTATTATGATGGTACTGGGATATAAATATTTTTGTAACAATGTTAAAGGAATAGTTTGAAGACAAAGTCAATGATGTAAAGCATATACAGTACCTTTGTGATCTCAGTCACTTGATCTAAATCTATCTGAACACTTTTTGTACACAATATATTGGAGTAACCATTGAGACTGTGTTCTACTAGGGAAGAATGGCATTGCAGTAACTCAGTACTGTTCCAGACACTTACAGAATATACACTCACTAGCCACTTTATTAGGTACACTTTGCTAATAATGGATTGGACCCCCCTTTCCCTTCAGAACTGTCATAATTCTTCATGGCATAGATTCAACAAGATGTTGAAAACATTCCTCAGGGATTTTGGTCCATATTGAAATGATAGCATCACACAATTGCTGCAAATTTGTTGACTGCATATCCATGATGTAAATCTCCAGTTTCACCTCATCCCAAAGATGCTCTATTGAATTGAAATCTGGGGCCTCATACATAACGCCGTGTGTAGAATTCACACTAAAACATGACATATGCACAAAAGCGGAAACGTGCATACGCACAAAAAAATCCAGATGCATAAATCTGTGCGAACGCCAACTTCCATGTTCTTCTGCTCCATAAATCCTGGTCAGCGTGAAAAGTAACGCACGTGCACCTGGCTGCTGCCACTCCCCAACTCCTCCCAGAATTATGCCCCTTTGAATATGAAATCGATATAAATAGCCCATAAGTTCAGCGTTCTGTGAAAAGGCAATGGCAAAAGCACGGGGGAAAAATAAGTATTTCTGCGAATACCAGGGAGAGGCAAGGGAAAAAGTACTATTTGTTGGTTTAAGCAGTGATATAATTAACAAAAGGAAATTGATTGAGTGACATAGAGTGTCGGAAAAACTCGAAAGCTCAAGTTCACTAAGTCACACAGTGCCCGAAATAAAAAAGAAGTTGTCAGATATCAAAGTCGCCGTGAAAAGGCAAGTTGTATCCCACCGTCTGAGTGTCATATGAAAGCTTAGTAGGGTACAGAGAAAAGAAAAAAAATAGGGAAAAAAGCTTGAAATGTCAACTTTAATCTTGAAATTTCCACTTTAATCACGTAGTTTATATTGTCATTAAAGTAGAACATCATAAACTTCATCTTAAAATTGTTTAATTCACTAGTTTCTCAAATCCCATCGTAACTAAAGTATCACATTAAATGCTTTGTTTTCTATGTGTTCTTGTATGTGTGCTCTATGTGTGAATCACTATGTGCTTCTCAAATGGGCTTTCTCTTCCTCCGACAGGACACAGAATCTATTACATTCGTGATATTACAATTCTCTGAATAATTTAAATACTGAGATGTATACTTGATATTTCAGTATTCGTATCATATCAAGGGGCGGCACGATGGTGCATTGGTAGCGCTGCTGCCTCGCAGTTAGGAGACCTGGGTTCGCTTACCGTGTCCTCCCTGCGTGGAGATTGCATGTTCTCCCCATGTCTGCGTGGGTTTCCTCCGGGTACTCCTGTTTCCTCCCACAGTCCAAAGACATGCAGGTTAGGTGCATTGGTGATTCTAAATTGTGCTTGGTGTGTGGGTGTGGGTGTGTGTGTCCTGCGGTAGGTTCGCACCCTGCCCGGGATTGGTTCCTGCCTTGCACCCTGTGTTGGCTGGGATTGGCTCCAACAGACCCCCATGACCCTGTGTTCGGATTTAACGGGTTGGAAAATGGATGGATGGATATCATATCAATTAAAGCAAGAATTAAACATGGGATCACGGTGGCGCAGATTGTTCCTGCCTCATGCTTGCTGCGACCTTCGATTAAATTATTTATTGCAGCAGTACTGTCTCTTTCAAATGCACTAACCCCCAATTCCTGTCTTTACTTTTCTTTCTACAAGTACCCAATCACCACACAATCAGCTCAGTAATAGACATTAAGCCATCTGTAAGCTTAGAACGCAGATTCTTCAGAACTTTTAAGGAACATTAAAATATCTTCGTAGTAAATGTTTAATTATTCTATCCATCTATCCTTCTAGTGGCACCGGGGCACCAGCTCCTTGCTAGCGCTGCAACACCATGTCCTCACATGTTTAATCATTAACAATACAGATTATTTAAATGATGTTAACATTTTATCTGTATAATGTAATAAACATATTTTGCTGCATTTCATCTTAAAAATTATCGTCATCATATGTAAATACGTGCTTTATAAAGTGGCTCAGGTTGTGCAATATTATAACTATCGCAAGTTTACAGTGAAGTGATTGTACTTATAAGTACAAACAGTTCTACAAGGAACACTTGATGGACTGATTGATTGCGTTTATAGTTCTTGGGATGAAACTGTTTCTGAACTGCGAGGTCAGTACAGGAAAGGGTCTGAAGCGTTTGCCGTATGGGAGCAGTTCAATAGACAGCATGGCTGAGGCAGCATGTGCTTGATACCGTATACCGATAATTCTCTTTCCAATCAGCTGCTGTAGAGCTGTGATTCTACACTCAGATACAGTGATATAAATACTCTGAGTGGTGCAGTGAGAGTAATATGAAAAAAGGTGATCCACTGTGGCAACCCCTAATGGGAGCAGCTGAAAGAAGAAGAGGAAGGTGCAGTGAGAGTAACAATGCTAAAGCAGCTATGGTATTTGGAATAGTTTGGCCATTCCATGGACCATTATATTGTTACAGGTTAATTACAATCAGATGCCTTAAACTAATAAACAATATGCGGTTAATTTCAGTGTATATGATAAAGCCGCGTCAGGGATCTAAAAAAGAAAGGGAAGTCACACTGGAACAAAAGAACTGCTTTGACGTTGGGTGCCACCAGTTTGCAAAACCAAGTGGAGAACTTGCGTATGTCAAGGTTTGAGCTAGCATGAAAATGTGTGTGGCTTTACTCCAAGTTTAGGTTTTATACATTGCGATTTGAATGTGGAAATGGGAATACTCAACATTTTTGTGCATACGCACCGTTTATACATGAGGCCCCTGGTGACTGTGGATGGCATTTGAGTACAACAACAACAGCAACAACAACATTTATTTATATAGCACATTTTCATACAGAAAAGTAGCTGAAAGTGCTTTACATAATGAAGAAAAATAAAAGACAAAATAAGAAATTAAAATAAGACATTAGTTAACATAGAAAAATAGTACGGTCCGATGGCCAGGGAGGACAGAAAAAACAAAAATAAACTCCAGACGGCTGGAGAAAAAAAATAAAATCTGCAGGGGTTCCAGGCCACGAGATCGCCCAGTCCCCTCTGGGCATTCTACCTAACATAAATGAAATAGTCCTCTTTGTATTTAGGGTTCTCACGGACGGACTTGATGATGATGGTCATGCAGACTTCTGGTTTTTAATCTATCACTGTTGGAACATCACGGTGCTTTGAGTAGATGCACCACCACCAAAAGGACACCGGAAAAAGAAACAGAAGAGAGAGTAGGGGATAGTACAGATTTTAGAGCCACCATGAATAGTTACTATAATGAATTGGATCTACAGAGTATCAGGATTAAATTACAGTGAAGTTATGAGAAGGCCATGTTAAAATAATGTGATTTCAGCAGTTTTTTAAAGTGATCCACTGTATTGGCCTGGAGAATTCCTATTGGCAAGCTATTCCAGATTTTAGGTGCATAACAGCAGAAGGCCGCTTCACCACTTCTTTTACGTTTTGCTCTTGGAATTCTAATGAGACATTCATTTGAGGATCTGAGGTTACGATTTGAAATATAAGGTGTCAGACATTCCTATATATAAGATGGGGCAAGATTATTTAAGGCTTTATAAACCATAAGCAGAATTTTAAAGTCAATCCTGAATGACACAGGTAACCAGTGTAGTGACATCAAAACTGGTGAAATTTGCTTGGATTTTCTTTTCCTGGTTAGGATTCTAGCAGCTGCATTCTGCACTAGTTGCAAACAATTTATGTCTTTTTTGGGTATTCCTGTGAGGATTGCTTTACAGTAATCTAGTCGACTGAAAACAAACGCGTGAACTAATTTCTCAGCATCTTTCAGTGATATAAGAGGTCTAACTTTTGCTATGTTTCTTAAGTGAAAAAATTCTGTCCTAGTGATCTGATTAATATGTGATTTAAAATTCAGATTACAGTCAACAGTTACCCCTAAGCTTTTTACCTCCGTCTTGACTTTTAATCCTAATGTATCCAGTTTATTTCTAGCCTCATTGTATCCGTTATTGCCAATCACTTAAGATTTGAGTTTTCTCTTTATTTAACTTGAGAAAGTTACTATTCATCCATTCAGTTAACTCATTGTCATAGTCAAGAAACTAGTTTGAGATAATATGAGTTTTGTGACATGACGTGTTATCCTGCTGGAAGTAGCCATCAGAAGATAGGTGCACTGCGGTCATAATGGGATGAAGATGGTCAGAAACAGTACTCAGGTAGGTTCTGACATGTAAATGATGCTCAGTAGGTACTTAGGGGCCTAAAGTGTGCCAAGAAAATATCCCCCACACCATTACACCACCACCACCAGCATGAACTGTTGATATAAGGCAGATCAGATACATGCTTTCATGTTTTGATAAAAAATTCTGACCCTACCATCCGAATGTCAGACCAGGCAATGTTTTTCCAGTCTTCTATTGTCCAATTTTGGTGAGCCTCAGTTTCCTGTTCTTAGCTGACAGGAGTGGCAGCTGGTGTGGTCTCTTGCTGATATAATCCATCTGCTTCAAGGTTTGACATATATCTGCAAACCTCATTTGTAACAAGTACTTATTTGAGTTACCGTTGCCTTTCCATCAGCTTGAACACGTCTGGCCATTATCCTCTGACTTCTGACATCTACAAAGCATTTACTCCCAGAGAAGTGCTGCTTACTGGATATTTTCCCTTTTTGGATCATTTTCTGCAAACTCTAGAGATGGTTGTGTGCGAAAATCCCAATAGATCAGTAGTTTCTGAAATTCTCAGACCAGCCCGTCTGGCACCAACAACCATGCCACATTCAAAGCCACTTAAATCACCCTTCTTCCCTATTGTGATGCTCAGTTTGAAGTTCAGCAGATTGTCTTGACAATGTCTATGTGCCTAAATGCATTGAGTTGCTGACATGTGATTGGCTGATTAGATATTTGTGTTAACAAGCAGTTGAACAGCTGTATCTAATAGGTATATGTGAATGCTTGAATGTCAATGTGCATTAAAATGTTCTGGAGATTCTTTTTTATTCAACATGCTATTAAGACTACTGTATGTTGGTGTATCTTCTATTCTGTCAGCTACTTTTGGATATATTACAAAATCTGACGATCTTAACTGCTTCACTAAGGATATAGCGTTTTTCACAAGAGGCATCCATAGTGCTTACACGGTATAGAATACACTGCATGGTTATACACAAAAAAGAATAGTGGATATTAAGTGATTAATCCACATTAATGACAGGTTGGACTGGTCTTGAAACACAGAGGAACTACGTAAGAAAGGGCAGAGCAGGCTCTTCTTCCTTAGGAGGCTGTGTTTCTTTAATGTGGAAAGTGACACTCTTTACATCTTCTATAACTCTGTGATAGCCAGTATGATTTTCTGTGCTGTGGTGTGCTTGGCTGGCAACATCACTTTAAGAGAGGCCCACTGAATCAACAAGGCAAGTTCAGTTATAGGACACATTCTGGACCCCCCTGGAGGTAAGAGCGAAGAAGAGAATTAAAACAAATCTGAGTGTCATTATGAACAATGCTGTACATCCTCTCTCTGACAGTATAACTGAGAGTACTTTCAGCCAACAAATCATTCAGTAGAATTGTGTCAAGAAACACTACTAGGGCTCCTTTACACCAAAACCAACATGTCCGCATAATGCCTCACTGTGACTGTGACAGCCAAGAAATCTTTGATTTTTATTATCATTTTGTATTCATCCTGTCTTATTCCTTGTATCTCTTTGCAGACCTTCCCAACCTCTGTTAAGCCATGCCTCTCCTGACTTTTCCACTATTACCTCAGTGTCAGAGTGGCTGGATGCTCTGAAGATGGGACGTTACAAAGATGATTTCAGTAAGGCAGGGATTACATCAATGGAGATTGCATCTCGCATGACGCTAGAGTGAGTGCTTCAAACTTTCCTCATCATATTATACCTGCTTAATCCTGAGCTGGGTTGCCGGGGGCTGCAGCCAACCCAGGAAGCATAGGGTGCAAGGCAGGAACAATCCCTGTTCAGGGCACCAGTTCATTGCAGGGTGAACATGATAACACACAGGGCCACTTTAGTGTTGCCAATCAACCTAACCTGCATGTCTTTGGACTGTGGGTGGAAACCGAATCACCTGGAGGGAACAACATGCAAACTCCATGCTGGGAGAACTTGGGGCATGAACCTCGATCTCCTTATTGCAAGGCAGCAGTGCTACCACTGTGCCCCTGTGCTGCAGCTATATTATATATTATATTATCATAAGCACTCAAAACAAAATGGTTTGCAGTAACATATCAATCTAATCTTTTAAAAAGGCTGGAGTCTATCCTGCCACCTTTACCAGCACAATGCCTATTTGCAGTATTGGCCCCGGGAGATAACCGAAAACAAATAGGAATAACATTCATAAGTACTACTTAATATTGAAATTGTAACTGTTTTCAAAACGATTAACATGGTATTAAGGGATTGCCCCATAAAAAATAATTGCTAGAAAGAACAAAAAAATCTGAGGTCCAGAACACTATGATCCCTACATAACACATGTGCTTTTAGCTGTAAAATATAGCAAGCCAGTATTTAAATATGTTGAATGACATGACATATGAGTGGTATATGCATATAAAGCAAAAAGAATTAAAAGGCATCTTTACAATATATAGAAGAGTAGATGAAAAAGAAATAAAGATGCATAAATGGAAAAAGTGTTATAAAATGTTTTCTGTGATTTTTCAGGTAAGTAAGATAGAAGTTTTGAGGTAAGATTGTTATGCTCACTACTCAGCTCACATGTTCCTTGTTAATTAGCACAGGCCAGTAAGAATGTCACTGTAGTTTGTACATGTGATAATAATGACCCTATTTGTATGTGTTTCTAAGTCAACTGTTCTCTTTTTTATCTTTTTACTCCCATAGGGACATTCAGAAAGTAGGGGTCACCCTTCTTGGACACCAGAAGAAAATTTTTAACAGTATTCAGCTTTTACGAGTTCACTTGAATCGGGGACAAGTTGAGGTGTAGTATTGATCATTTTTATCAGATTAAAAGTAAAGACTGCAAGGCAAGAGATTTCATAAACTTCATTTAAATCACGGGACAGCATAGAGAGTAATCGGCCTCTCACTCCTCCCCAGAAAACCTAAATGACAAAATACAGTATGTCTTTGTGCTAAACTGTAAAGATATTTAAAATATATGTCCAAAACTGTAAAAATACACTTTTTTAATTTCTTTTGATGTCTGTTCATTGTTTTATTTGTAAAATAAAGTTGTTTTATTTAACTAAAGTCACCTGTAAATTTGTCACGCTTTATGATTTGTTAAAAAAGCATAAATGCAGCCATTGTCACTCATACATACAGTGTACTGTATTTGGGAGTCTGCATTATCCAGTGTAGGGTCATTTGGGCTGATTGATATCACAGCAGCATAAGGTACACAGAAATAACAAGCTTTTGACTGTTAAAGTCACCCAATTCTTATAATACATACCTTTGAAGATATGAGAGGAAACTAGCCTACGAGCAAAAAAAAATTAAAAAAGAGAAACAACAGGGAAAAGATTCATTGCACAATGAGACCCCACTACATAAAACTAGCAGTTACTTATGCTGTCATTGATACAACCACTGTAAACAGGACATCACCCATGAGAAAACCTATCACAGGTACACATCCCCAAGAGAAATTACTGTACAAACTCCTAGGAAAAAGATTAATTCTTCATAAACTAAATTATTAATATGAAGTAGTATGTAACATTCCAAAATACCTGTAGGGGGAAACAGCACTACAATTTTAAAATCATTGCTTCTTTTACAACTGGAATTTCTTGCTTGTCTGCTTCTAAAACAATCAAAATAAAACACACATATGAAAAAGTATTTTACAAATATGTTATATAAAGTTTATAAATACATAAACTTCATATTATAATTTATCTGCTTCTGATAAACCATTTAATGTGCTAAATTCTACAGTAAATCCTTGATGTGAGCCATTTTTTCCTAAAATGTTTGATCTTGCTCTTTTATGACCCATGTGACTTCTGGTTTTTAGCCATAAAAATGTCTCAGTGAAAATATAATGCCACCTTTAATTGCCCCTAGTTAGGTAGAATGTCAAGTTGTTTTTGTTATTCTTTAAAATGAAAATTATCATCAATATGCTGTTTAACAGTAAATTAGTTCATTTTGCAGATTGTGCCAAATTATCAAATAATCTACAAGGAGCTAGCTTAGCTCAGTGAGATCAAGTTTACATTGAAGGAAGTCAAAAAAATTATGAGAAAGACTTAGAGGTTCCATTACTGTACTTAGCCAGTAAATAAGATTGTTGTATATTTCAATATTTCTGATACAACACTAAAGGGTTTATTTTTTTAACATTCTTTCCATTCTGCTGACAGCTACCCAGCAAAGTGATTGGTGTTAGCTGCAATTTATTTATTTGTTTATATAGTTCCACTCTTTCCACATATACACTTTTTGTCCTTCACTTCATAAGACTTTATTTTACAAAATACATTGTTTTGGTTGTATCAAAATATCCACTTCAAGGCAGTTCAAGTGCTAGGACATCAGGACAGTGCCAATAACTTATAAAAGACAATGAAAACCTTTATTAGAATAAATTATGAAACAATATGAGAAAAGAATATGAAGGTGGACTGTGAATATATAATTCATTCTGCCCTCTTGTAATATAGTGCCACTCTAGTGCCTTATGCCAGGATCTTTTCCTGCAGCATTGCACTGTAAGCAGTTTGAAGTGCCAGACTCAACAAGGACACACTAGTACATGTACCAAAATTAAACTAGAAACAAAGCCACCACAGTAAATCATGGATTGATACAGGTCCAAAGTATTATAAAATGTGACACTACAATACCTGTATAAATACAGACTCTGCATTTTATGGCCAACGGTGCTTCTACAGATAACAATTGTCATTTTAGATTTTTGCCAACTTTATATGAATGTGAATAGGTGCAATTTACAAAGATTCTTAATATATGTTAAACTCTTTGATGTTTGCACATATGAAGAAAATAAGGTAGATTATTATTAATAATATTCATTTTGTGTTTCTAATATTTGGACTTCAGTGTCATAACACTTTAAACCCGACAGCAATAGCAATATGTCATCCCAAAGTTTCTCCCCTGTTTATTTATTTTTCTGATTACTAATAGGCACCACACTGTCCTACATATGCATTCATTGAGCTTGGGACAATTCTCAGTTAAATGTTTTCTGCCCTGAACATAAGGCTCCTACCTTCTGCTGGTCTCAGTATTATGTGAATCCTTAGCTTCTCCATCATTCCCAATAGATACCTTGAAGTATCTGAAGATGCCCAAGCATCTGTTAATGGTACTCTATTCAGCACAATATCCAGCATGTCTATAAAGTATAAATATTTCATGTATATTTTGAGCAGTAAATAGATAAGTAGGCACAAACAGCTAAATCTTTACTGAGGAGACCCAGCTTCAAAATGAGCTCTAAATCTGCAGTTCCCAAAAGGAGAAACGTAATTACCCCCAAACCTGCCCGGGGCTATTTACAGTAGAAATGTGACAGCAGGACTGAGACATTTGCAATTATATTTCTTCTATATGTAATAATAGTTAGCTGTTGATAAGTCTATAGAGACTATAGAAGTAACACTAATTGACCTCAACATTTCATTAGTTGGATTGGAAATCACAATGGTTCCCAGAACAGAATGGAATAACCCCTCATTTAGTCAAATTAATTAGTTTTTATTTCTGAAGACCAGATGCTTTAAAATCGGAGGTTAGTAAAGTCCTTTTAATATCTGATCATCTGTAATATTTTGTTCACTGCTGCTGCCTTCTTATTATTTAATTTTAATGACAGTTATATCTCACATTATGTTAAAAGTTAACACATAACACAGGATATTTTTTTTTCTTTGCAAAGACCATGTCATATTCTCCTCATTAGGTCAAAAACAAATAAGCTACTCTAGGTTGGCTTAAGTGTTTCTCTTACATTCCTCATATCAACATAAAGACATTTTATACAGCCCTAGTTATGCACTAAAGCTTACTTGTGAAATATGATAACATTACAGATCAACCAAAGATAATAAACCTCTGACAGGACAAAAAAAAAATAAAAGAGTTTGCCCTAAGAGAAAAAGAATAAGAAGCAAAACATTTCAATAAAGACACAGCAGACAAATGTAATTGCCATCCTGGAGCCGATCCACCATTTAAAATATTATGGCCCATCCTTAGTAAATTTTCTAATTTAATAAGCATGCATATAAAGTAAAGAAAAGGTCATCATTCATTTTCTGACCCGCTTATTCCTGAACAGGTCACAGTGGGTGCTGGAGCTTATCCCAGCTAGCAAAGGGCACAACGCAGGAACAACTCCTTGGACAGGGTGCCATCCCATTGCAAGGCGAACACACACATCAACCATAGACAAGGGCCGATACAGCATTGCCAATTCACCTTACCTGCATATCTTTAGACTGTGGGAGGAAACTGGAGCACCCTGAGGAAATCCACACAGACACAGGGAGAACATGCAAAATCCATGCAGGAAGTACCGAGGACCTCAACCCTGGTCTTCCTACTGTGCGGCAGCAGTGCTACCACTGCACCACAATGCCACCTGTAAAACAAAGATCACACTGTAAAATCTGCCACTTCACCAAACTGAATCTCCTTTATGTCATCAGAATTAGTTTTTAGGACAAGTTTCAATTAAATGTAAACTGCTCACAAAAGAAATGAGCCATGTTTAAACTTGAGGTAGTAGTATTAGACGTAATAAGCTCATAACATCCAACATACTATGGGTTATCATTTCCATTTCACCTAAAGAATCCAAAATAAGATTCTAAGGTGGTATTACTCAACTATTAATAGAAATGCATCCAAAAACCGGGCTAGTATCAATAATCAATTTTTCCAGAGACATACAACCTAGGTTCTGTATGACCTGACCACTAAAAATTACCACAGACTTATTAATAAGGAATAAGTCAGATGAATTTAACATAAGCATCAGCTTTTTTTTTTTTTCAGGAAGTCCAATTCCATTGCCTCTGTGTCATTGTTTATGTATAAAAGAAAAATAATGTTAAATTACATTGACACCAGAAATAGCATGGGAAAATTAATAAAGTATTTAAGTCCAAATGGTAATGACAGAAATACTGAAAAAATAACTATATGGATATAATTGGATTTCCTTGTATTCAATAACCTGCCATTCATGCCTATCATAGCACTGGAGAGTGGCGAAAAGTCTATGTTTGTCTGACATGCAGACAAGAATTTCACTCTGTTCTGTACTCATGACCATACAGTTGTGACTACTACTGCATTTTTATGCATCTATCCCCATGGTTTTTAACCTTTTTAATGTGCTGCTTAGCTCTTTCATAAAGAGCATAGGAAAGTCACTCTGAGCATTGACAGCTCGGCCTACAAAAGATATGAAAGAACATGCAAAATTACAAATCTGTAATAAAGTAAATATGAGTAACAAATGAAAAAGCGGCTCTCCACCATAACTGAGGTATGCCTCTCATTCATTAGGTGGACTTACTCTTAATCACTGTATTTTGCATAGTTACTTTCAGAAAACCTTAGATAAAACACAATTCAAAATGAGGTCCAATCCCTGCTAATAAAAGCAGTCCAACTGAATCATGGTGCATATTCTTCAAGCATGCAAGTAAACATTTCACTGTATTCAGAACACATAACAAGACTGCTACCATACCCACAAAAACATACTTTGGATGAAAGTTTGCCTTGCCTTATTTTCCTTAAACTCCTATAATTCAGATTAAAAGACACACAAGATTAAAAAATAAAATTTCTCCACATGGAAAATTTTAAGACTATGTCATTTAATTTACACATTCAGATTATTTCTGTTAAGTATCCTTCATAATGGAGAGAGAGGTTAGGAGCACACACTGATACAGTGCATTGCCACACCCACCACACGACAAACCAACACAGGATCCCAGATTAGGACCCGAGTGCAGCCATGCAACAGGTGATACCTCAGCACCACACTAGTTCAGATGGAGTGGAATAGTGTGAGTTTTTTTAATGGTGGCTGGAGTGCCAATTCTTCCACCAACCCCCAAGTGTTTCCCTGCAGGTTGGAGAGCCTTCATGCAGGAATGGGTGCAGATTAACATCATACCCAGGACAGAGCAATTGCAGGTTAAAGGCCTTGCTCAAGGACCTGTAACCTGCAACAGAGCAGAGTCCCTTTTGGCATTTTAGGGGATTCGAACTGGCAACCTTCCCGATTGCCAGTGCAGATCCCTAGCCTCAGAGCCACCACTCTTCATAATGGAGATGACATAGAATACAATATAACACACACAACTAATTTTAAAAAAATCAGGTAAAATAAAGAAAAACTAAATAATACAAAGATGGTGGAGAATGAGAATTCTTGGTGTGTAAAGGTGTTCAAGGTAAAGTTGATTCTTAGTAAAGGCACATGAAAATGTAAATAAACCCCATGGAAAATCCTGAACTTTTCAACATATCTGAACAGGAAAAAAGTGCCTACAAATAAAGGTGATATACTTGAACAAGTAACACATAAAACTGACATGGTGTATTAATTCATATAATTTAAATGAAAAAATATGCAGATTTGTCATGTGGAAAAAGGAACTTCATCCCTACTATATATTTATCAGCACTTCACATTGACAAAATTAGATTCAGGTGTTCCAGGTTAGGTAGCAATAATAAGAACCTCCTTAGGGAGCTGGCGGAACCTGACTTATTTAAAGCACAGATATTCAGCATCTGGAATTCCCTTTATTATTTACGTTTGTGGTGTCATCATGCCTAGAGAAAAGAATTCTGTCTTTGAGTCTGGCAAAAGATTTTAAAACATCTTCATGTTATCTGAAATCAATCATTCCACTGTAAGAATAATAATCTGCAAGAGGCACAGACTTGAAGTAACTGCCAATTTGTCCAAGACAAATTTTTGAGACTAAAAAAGTCTCCAAGAATGACAGACTTTCACTGCGAGGTGTGCAGGTAACTGTTGGAAAAACTATTGTCAAAGTGCATGCATCTACAAACAGAAAGAACAGTACAAATTTGACTGTTTCCAGGAAAAAAAACCTTTGTTGTCCATAAGAACATCAGAGCAAGACTACAGATTGTTCCACAAGGCCTGGTGTTTGTCTGTGTGCTCAATGGCAATATGCTCGGAACAGATGAATCAAAGATAGAGTTGTTTGCGCATAGTAACAGTAGACATATTTGTCACAAACCAAAGACAGCATTTCAGGAGAATAACCTCATATCAGCTATGAATTTTGTTGGTGGAAATATTATGGGTTGGGGCTGCTTTGCTTGCTCAGAGCCTGGGCAGCTTGCAGTCATCGAGTCAACTATGAATTATGCATCATATCAAAGTGTGCTTGAGGAGAATGTGAGGCCACCTGTATGAACATTGAAGTTAAGCCAGATCCAAAGCACACTAGCAAATCCTCCAAAGAATGAATCATAAAGAAGAAATAGAGGGTTATGGATGCTTCTTATCAAAGCCCTGATTTCAATCCCATTTAATTGTTGAGGTGCGATTTAGAACAGGCAGCACATACAAGAAAACCTACAAACATCTGAAGGAATTGCTTTGAGGGGTGAATAAAAATAACACCATGTTGATGTCAGACTAGTAGGCAGTTACAACAAGGTTGTGGCAGACTTTGTTTAGGGGCAGGAAGAATCAGCAAGACAAGAGACATTTTGGTGGACTTCCAGCATTCCAAATAGCCTCTGAGACCAGTCAACATTCAGTTCAAGGATGTGGAAGTGGTGCAGACCTACATATACCTGGTGGTTCATGTAAACAGCAAACTGTACTGGTCGGACAACACAGTGGTACTGTAAAAGAAGGGCCAGAGCAGACTGTACTTACTAAGAAGACTCCGGTCATTTGATAGAAACAGCATTTTGCTGGAAATATTCTATCAGTGCTGTAGTCTATTGAGGAAGCACCTTCAGCCCAAAATATGCATAATGCCTAAACAAATTCATCAGGAAAGTCTGCTCCATTACAGGGCTAACCCTGTACACACAGTAAGAGATTGTGGAAAAGTGGATGGTGGCAAAATTAGATGAAGAATCCACTCTGTCCCCTCCAGGAGGTGCTATCTTGGAGCATTTTTACCCACAGGCTTATTCTAAGAAGTGCCTCTGGAGGTCTTTCTGCCTGCTTGTATTAGGCAATTCAATGCTTCCTTACAATAGCCCAAATTAAATGCTTATACATTACTCTTTTTTATTTTGGTATTTCTGCATAATATACATTATTTATTGATTGATTGTATTATTTGTCTTGTATCTTTATCCTTGTTTTTAATGTTTCTGCTGCTGCATGCATCTAAATTTCCCCTTGGGATGAATGCAGTTTATCTAATTTAATGTAATTTCTGCTACAGGGGCCAGTACCAGCTTCAAAGGCAAGGTTCTACCAACATGTGTCCTAGTATACCATTACATTTACTGATATATGCTTTTCAAATGAATGATTAAAATAGCAAATTTTCCTTGTGTTTTTATTCAACCATATCTCAATATCTGTAACAACAGTTTGCATGAATATCTACTATTTGCCTGTTCAATTATGTTGAAGAATTCAACCATTTCCACAGGTGTATGTGCAGTATGTTTTCACATGAGTGTATGTGTTTGCAGATACATGTGTGCATTTTCACCATATTGTTATAGCTTACAGATAAACTAATAATTGAAATAATTTCTCCAATTATTACAAATGTATATGTTTCATACTTGAACATTATTAAGAAGTAATGTTTTAGAGTTATAGTTACTGTAAAAGATTGGAAATGGAAATGAAAAGTTACCAGTTTTGGGCAATTGTCTTATAAAACTTATATTTCCATTTCCTTGGTAATCTTTGATCATTTATAACTCCTCCAACTAGTGTTCATTTTTCTATCCATCTCTAACTCTCTCCTTTATTGCTGTTTCACAGCCACCTTTTGCCTTGAACAAATAGCCAAGGTGTTCAAAATGGTTCACTTGAGTTACTTCTACATTTGTTCTGTTTACGACTCTAACTCTTTCATTCCTTCCTTTACTACTAGTGAAAGAGGGAATCAACAGAATTTTATGTATAGTTTTGCAAAATTGCCTCTAATGTCAAATTCATTTTGCATAACATTTCACAATTGTGATAATCAGAAAATTATAGAATAAGTTTTGTTGGTGCTTATTTATTTATTTTTTATTTTTTTTTTAATTTTTTTGAGTTGGAAAGCAAGAAATAACACTCTCTTAAGAGTTATCTATGGTTAAATATTCTTCCACGGTTGCCCTATATTGCACTTTGATCTACAATGGATCCTTACATGCGGCTCCATTCTCTCTCTTTTCTTACTTATACACGGCCTACCTTCCTCTTTGCACCCCTCATTTTCGATTAGATGTAACATGATCTGCACTGACTTTCTCTAGCTCAGTAAGCTGATTCAAGCCAGGATAATTCCAGCAACTCGCTGGTGGCCACACTCCTAGGCCATGGATCCTGTTTTCCATGCTCCAGTATAAATTTTCGCATGAGCTAAGGTTGTCACTATTTACAACACACCGTAAGTTCTGTCTTTTCAGCATTTACTCTACATCTATGTTTCAAGACTCCTGGCCAACAGTTTCAAGTTTTATTTACAGACATTTGTGACTCAAAACTACAATTATTTTATTGATTCAGCACAGTGCCCCACTGCACATTATTCAGAAGGTAACCTGGGTGACAAATTTACCCATTTTAGTCCCATTATCCAGTCAGAATCATGCATTTAATCATTCACACTCAGATGGTCTTGTTTGTTATCATGAACAATCCCTGCAAAAATCTTTTAAAATTGTTTTCCTGACTATGCTTTGTATGAAAGTAGCACATGTCTTCAAGTTATTCTTATACAGTCAGCTTGTGGTTGTTTACCAGCCTTTTAGCGTATCTTTCATACATAAGCCATTTACTGAAGCAGAGTCTTGGTATTTTGAGTTTAACTCCAGTGAACAAGATGTTCAGAATATCCTCTCGTGACTGATGATTAAACAGTCCTGAGATGACTACCTCTGAAGTAATTCAGCACAGGCTTGTCTTAGGCAACAGATAGTGTTCCTAGGGCCTACTATAAAAATAAAAAACATACTGTATATAATGTAAATACAATTCAAAATTAAAATAATTCAGACTCAAGTAATGAGCCTTAGAAGTCATCACTTGACTTTGAAAAACAATTATATATGGGAACTTCAAAAATAGTTATTGAAAGAAATAAAATCTACCCCCAATTTCTTTGTAATTTATTGTGCCATTGATGCAGTACATTTTACTTTCCCATACTATTTCTTAGTTAATTATACTAATTATTTACCCTTTTTACCATCAAATAAAAACTTGAAGTATATTGAGGAATTCTCTTTTTAAACAAAGCCATCATTACTGGTTTGCGGAGTAAATGTGGACTTAATAAATTGTACAAATAAATAATACACAAATATATACGGTATACCATATATACTCACGTATAAGTCAGGTCTTGAACCCCGAAAAATTGATCATAAAATCAGAACCCGACTTATACGCCCATTCAAAAATGCGACACTTACATTTTTTTTTATTTATCTTCTTGTTCCTTCAGTCTCGCTGTAGTTTCTCAGACACACTGAATTTTGTTGCAACAGTGCAGTTACCAATTTCTTTTGCCACTTTAACAACTTTTATTTTAAAACCAGCTTCATATTTTCTTCTGATTGAACGCTTGTAGATAAGGGATACTCTTACGATAAAGGCATATGAGGGTGTGAGATACTGTAATGCCTGACTCACTGTCCAAAACTGGCAGCTACACCACCAAGACTCATGGCCTGGCAAGTTGAGGACATTAGACCTGACAAGCCATACTAATTATTCTAATTTACTTTTTCAGTATTTATTGCAAGTTCACTTGTAATTTTCTTGTATCTACTAAATGAATTAAATTTTGAATTTCCTTTTCTGGATGTGTTTTTTAATTTATTGCAAGTTCACTTGTAATTTTCTTGTATCTACTAAATGAGTTGAATTTTGAATTTCCTTTTCTGGATGTGTTTTTTAGGTTTCTGGTATTTTACTTTAGGTATTGTGATTCTGAAGAAATTATTGAGGCAAGAAACTCTTGTGATGTTCACACTGGTTTACATGTAAGCACAAAGTGTGCATCATTGGGCTCTGGTGAAAGGTAACATGTAGGGAAGAGCAAAGATGTTACACAGTCTCTAACCAGTCCTCCTTTTTCATTCCTAAAGTGGAGATGTGCTCTGGTTATGTGTGATGCTACTTTCGCCGTGATAACACAAGCCACAACCCTTTCAGTCTAACTTCTTAAATACTGGTAAAGCGAGAAGTCAGAGTTCAGTCTTGGATAAGCTTCTGAGGACAGAGCTATACATCCAGAAGAATAAAGCTCTCTATGGCAACCCCAGTCATTATTTTTCTTCACAAAATTTTCTTTTCCTTTCTTTGGCAATTTCCTCATACTCAGATATTCCTTTCGATTCATAGAACTTCTTTTGATTGTCTTATCTTTCACTCTTTATATACTGTATATTATAAATGAGAGAGAGGGAGAGAGAGAGAGAGACTGTCAGCATAAAAGGGGCTCCCCAACTGAAGTCTTCTGAAATTCACAGAACCCATTGTAGCAAGAATGTACAGTATATACAACAAGCTTATTTAAGCAGCATTTTTTTAAAAACCAGTTTGGATGTGTTTTTATAGCAACTTAAGCCTTAATCTTGGTACACAACTTTTCCAGCAATTTTCAGTCACAGTGCAGTATGACATCCCTGGTGTTTCAGTCATAGGGCTCTTAAACTATACACTTCAAAATTAAACTTGGCAGAGTGGGCTCTTGCCTATGTCAGAGTTGAAAACTCGTAAGTGCTCAGCCAGATGTACAGAGTGTACAATATTCACGAAGACAGATGATCCCAATCATATCTACAAGAAAATGAATATCATAGAAGAGCAATTGCAGCCTCAAGAAATGAAGGAAATAAGGTGTTCTAAACTGAGCAAACACAGGACAAGCTTGTGGAACTTTGCAAACTGCACAACCTCTTGTCTTTGCTGTACAATGACTGAGTGGAGAAAGAATAAAGACGCTCCAAATGGAGTGAGGGGAAACCTAAAAGTGTTCTGAGAACTGACAGGAGAGTCATGAAGTTTGATATTCCATCATATTCTGTGGTTTACTAGTCATGCAATTTGACATCCATGACATGCAGTTACTGTGGCAATTAAGTGCAACATGATGTCTGATTTAAAGCCATGTGTGCAATTTGAACCTTAAAGAAACAAAACTCCTGCATTCATGTGCCAGTACAGTTGCAGCCAACAGTATAAAAAAAACAGAAAAAAGTATTATTCACTTACCATCTTGGAGAAGACACAAACTTCAATATTTGTTTTGACAGGAGAAATTCCAGACAGCCTTTATTTAAAAGAAAAAAAGTAGCACAGGGGGATTCAAACACTATGCATGCAGGAATGCAATTTTGTGAGTGTCACAGGTGCTTTTTATAGCACACCCTAAGTAAGTCCACAACAGGTCTTTCCAGTATATCTCTTAGACAAAACAGCAATATTATATTTTAATCCCTTTAATTATAAAAACAAATTCCACATTGGTAAAAGGTGAATTTATTTGCAGGTTTACAAAATGCCTTTCAAATAACTTAATCAATAAAACCTGATAACATCAAAGCTTGTAGAAGTAACTAGAACAAAGAAGATGATTATGCAATTTAAATTAATTACCATGTATATATACTTCCTAGAGTTTAATTCAAAGTTACAAATATTCATTAGCATGTTTAATCCATCTCAGCAGTATCAATCACAAGAAAGTTTTCTTTTATGGCACTGATTTGAGCTCCAGAAATGTCCTGCCTACTCTGAATCCTGGCATTATCCAAAAGGTTTGCCCACAGCACGGGCAAGTGGCCTCTGAAATGACAGGAAGAAATGTCAGATGTGTCTTGACTGCCCTCATAGTGCAAACATATCACTGGGTTTGTGAACAGAGTTACTGACTGAGTCTGGGCAAACTAAATCTGGTATCATTGTTCATTTATTACCCCCTTTAATTCACATAAACATTCTACCTTTTTGAAAGACCTCTGTTGTGGCCCATCTGATTTTCTCACCGAATGTTCTTTCTCAATTCTCAAAGCATTTCAAACTCAACAACTTCTGTGAGTAAGGCAGTAGGTGGCATGGCTTTACCTAACTTTCAGTTTTATTACTAGGCAGCAGGTATACAAGCTATAAAAACCTTGACATTGACACAAATAGATGAACACACACAAACTTGATCCTCAATAGAAATAAAATCCTGCAGCACTTCTTTATATTCCTCACTTTGTACCACAGTAAATACAAGCTATTGCCAAAATATTAACAACCCAATTGTACTTTATTCACTCAGAATATGGAACCAATGTAGGAAGTACTTCTAGATAGAGAAGCTTTTTTTCTGTGGCACTTTTGCATGATGACCACCTTTTTACACCCTCTCAAACATATACAATTTTTAATGTTTGGAAAACAAGCAGGATTAAATCACTTTGAGATTTACACATAGTTAACGTCTTCACATCCTGCAAACAATTACACTTCAAATTTAACTTCCCATCAACACAATTCTTTCACTACCTTCAAATTAGAAACTTTGCTAAACAAAATCAGCCCAATTTTTTCTGACCTCCTACCTACTTCTATTTCTAGAAGAAATATTGTTCAGTCTTGAGGACTCAGACAGCATTTCTGTAATATATAAAAACATATTAAAGTCCCTCTCTTTCAAAGATCCCAGAGTACAATGGGAAAAGGATCTCTTACTCAACTCAGAAAAGGAGTGGAAGGCAGCTGTGCACAGAATTCACTTGCGCTCCATATGCACAAAGCATACAATTATTCAACTTAAAATCCTTTATCGAGCACATCTATCTCATTTAAAATTGTCCAAAATGCTTCCAGGGCAAGATCAAACTGGGCCAAAATCTTTAAATGCCATTCAGACCTTGGTGTCACAATCTTTCCTAACCTATTAACAGCTGTGTTTGGTGTATTTCCAAATGGGCTTAAAGTGGAGAAGGACAAACAAATTATAATTGCCTTTAATTCACTCTTCACTCAACATAGACTTATCTTGCTCAAATGGAAGAATTCTAAGTCACTTCTTTTAAGTCAGTGGGTAACTGATGTTATATACCATTTGAAATTGGAAATCAGATTATTACTTAGAGGATCTGTGCAAAACCATTTTTAAACCTGGCAAGATTTATCAATAACATTTTTAAAGTCAGCATGTAAACTGGGGAAAAGGAATTTCAGGAAAGCATCCAGGCAGGGTACCAACCACAGGGGATGCACAAACCCAGCCACAGGGGATGAACAAGCCAGTGTGTTTCTTTGTGCCGGTCCCAAGCATGGATAAATGGGGAGGTTTATGTCAGGAAGGGCATCCGGTGTAAAACTTTGCCAAATCAATATGCAGTAACAATACAAATTTCCATACCGGATTGGCCGAGCCCTGGGTTAACAACAACTGACACCAGCACTGTTAGCCAACAGGGTGCTGGCGGAAATTAGGCTACTGTTGGCTGAAGAAGGAGAAGAAGAGGGGGGAGATGTGTCCGAAGACAGAAGGATAGGAGGAAGGAAAAGAAAGTGGAACTGAGGGTAGGAACTTTGAATGTTGGCTGTATGACTGGTAAGGGGAGAGAGTTCGCAGATATGATGGAGAAAAGGAAGGTTGATATATTGTGCGTGCAAGAGACTAAATGGAAGGGGAGTAAGGCCAGGTGGATTGGAGGTGGATTCAAATTGTTCTATCATGGTATGGATGGGAGAAGAAATGAGGTAGGGGTTATTCTTAAGGAACAGTATGTCAAGAATGTTTAGGAAGTGAAAAGAGTGTAAGAAATTGGAGTTGTGATGATGAATGTTGTTAATATATACTGTATGCCCCGCAAGTTGTTTGTGTGATGGATGAGAAAGAAGATTTTTGGAGTGAGTTGGATGAAGTGATGAACAGTGTACCCAAGGGACAGAAAGTGGTGATTGGAGCAGATTTCAATGGGCATGTTGGTGAAGGGAACAGAGGAGACGAGGAGGAGATGGGTAGGTATGGTGTCAAGGAGAGGAATGATGAAGGTCAGAGGATGGACATAGCTGTGGTGAATACGTATTTTAAGAAGAGGGAGTAACCTAGGGTGATGTACAAGAGTGGAGGAAGATGCACACAGGTGGATTACATCCTATGCAGAAGACTCAATCTGAAGGAGATTGATGACTGCAAAGTGGTGGCAGGGGCAAGTGTAGTTAAGCAGCATAGGATATTCATCTTTAGGATGACATTGGAGATCAAGAAGAGGAAGAGAGTGAGGGCACAGCCAAGGATCAAATGGAAAAAGGAAGACTGAAAGATTGAGTTTAGGGAGAAGGTGAGACAGGCACTGGGTGGCAGTGAAGAGTTACCAGACAGTTGGGCAACTACAGCAGATGTAATAAGGGTGACAGCAAGAAGGATGCTTGGCATGACATCTGAACAGAGGAAGGAGGAAAGGGAAACCTAGTGGTGGAATGAGGAAGTACAGGAGAATATACAGAGGAAGAGGATGGCAAAGAAGAAGTGGGATAAACGGAGAGATGAAGAAAGTAGACAAAATTAAAAGGAGATAAGGCGCAAGGTGAAGAGAGAGGTGGCGAAGGATAAAGAAAAGGTGTATGATGAGTTATATGAGAGGTTGGACACTAAGGAGGGAGAAAAGGACCTGTTCCGATTGGCTAGACAGAGGGATCGAGCTGGGAAAGATGTGCAGCAGGTTAGGGTGATAAAGAATAAAGATGGAAACATACTCACAAGCGAGAAAGGTATGTTGAGCAGATGGAAAGAGTACTTTGAGAGGCTGACGAATGAAGAGAATGAGAAAGAGAAGAGGTTGGATGATGTGGAGATAGCGAATCAGGAAGTGCAACGGATTAGCATGGAGGAAGTAAGGACAGTTATGAAGAGAATGAAAAATGGAAAGGCCGTTGGTCCAGATGACATACCTGTGGAAGCATGGAGGTGTTTAAGAGAGATGGCAGTGAAGTTTTTAACCAGATTGTTTAATGGAATCTTGGAAAGTGAGAGGATGCCTGAGGAGTGGAGAAGAAGTGTACTGGTGTCGATATTTAAGTATAAAGGGGATATGGAGGACTGTAATAACTACAAGGGGATAAAATTGATATGCCAGAGCATGCAGTTTTGGGAAAGAGTAGTGGAAGCTAGGTTAAGAAGGGAGGTGATGATTTGTGAGCAGCAGTATGGTTTCATGCCAAGAAAGAGCACCACAGATGCGATGTTGGCTCTGAGGATGTTGATGGAGAAGTACAGAGAAGCCCAGAAGGAGTTGCATTGTTTCTTGTGGACCTGGAGAAAGCATATGACAGGCTGCCTCGAGAGGAGCTGTGGTATTGTATGAGGAAGTCAAGAGTGGCAGGGAAGTACGTAAGAGTTGTACAGGATATGTATGAGTGAAGTGTGACAGTGGTGAGGTCTGCAGTAGGAGTGACGGATGCATTCAAGGTGGAGGTGGGATTACATCAGGGATCAGCTCTGAGACCTTTCTTATTTTCAATAGTGATGGACAGGTTGACAGACGAGATTAGATAGGAGTCCCCGTGGACTATGATGTTTGCTGATGACATTTTGATCTGTAGCGATAGTAGGGAGCAAGTTGAGGAGACCCTGGAGAGGTGGAGATGTGCTCTGGAGAGGACAGGAATGAAGGTCAGTAGGAACAAGACAGAACAGATGTGTGTAAATGAGAGGGAAGTCAGTGGAATTGTGAGGATGCAGGGAGTAGAGCTGGAGAAGGTGGATGAGTTTAAATACTTGGGATCAACAGTACAGAGTAACAGGGAGTGTGGAAGGGAGGTGAAAAAGAGAGTGCAGGCAGGATGGAATGGGTGGAGAAGAGTGTCAGGAGGAATTTGTGACAGACGGATATCAGCAAGAGTAAAAGGGAAGGTCTACAGGACGGTAGTGAGACCAGCTATGTTATATGGGTTGGAGATGGTGGCACTGACCAGAAAGCAGGAGACAGAGATGGAGGTAGCAGAGTTAAAGATGCTAAGATTAACATTGGGTGTGATGAGGATGGATAGGATTAGAAATGAGTACATTAGAGGGTCAGCTCAAGGTGGTCAGTTGGGAAACAAAGTCCGAGAGGTGAGATTGTGTTGGTTTGGTCATGTACAGAGGAGAGATGCTGAGTATATTGGGAAAAGGTTGTTAAGGATAGAACTGCCAGAGAAGAGGAAAAAAGGAAAGCCTAAGAGGAGGTTTATGGATGTGGTGAGAGAAGACATGCAGATGATGGGTGTAACAGAACAAGATGCAGAGGCCAGAAAAATATGGAAGAAGATGATCCACTGTGGCAACCCCTAACGGGAGCAGGTGAAAGAAAAAGAAGATTCAGGCAGTGTACACCCAGGACTTGACCCCTTTACTGTAAGGCAGCAGTGCTTCTGCCGCACTGCTGTGCCCCCACATGTCTAATTATTAATAGAACACATTATTTAAATGAAGTTTACAATTTTTCTGTCAAATGTAATATACATACATTAATGCATTTCACCATAACAATAATACCAAGTATACATCCTATTATTCTAACAGCACACAGCTCCAAGAGGATAGCTCTTGGAAATCTAAATTGACTTAGAAGCCAGTCATTATCATGGGACAAGAAGCCAGTATGATCTGTAAATAGGCGCTCTCTTCCAATTCTTCCATTTACAATGTCTTCTGACAATGCTAAAGCAGTCATGGTAGTTAGAGTAGTTTGGCCATTATATTGTAACAGGTTGATTACAATCAAGTGCCTTAAATTTGTAAACAATATGTAATTAATTTCTGTGTATTTGATAAAGCCCATGTTATGGATGCAAATATGAAACAGAAAGGGAAACCGCACAGAAACAGTAGCACTGCTTTGATGCTGGTGCCACATGTCAAAACCGAGCATAGATGTGTGTACACATGGTCTGAGGCCACCATGAAAATGTATGCAGCTTTACGCCAAGTTAATTTTTATACATGTTGATGTGAGCATGGAAACAGGCATATGCAACATTTACATGCGTACACATCATTTATATATTAGGCCCATAGTGTTTTTGCCATGCACTGCACCTGGAAGTTTTTCTAACTACGTGGCAATATGGATGAGGTGCCTTGTCCCTAAATGTTGAATTTCAAGGAGAGGCTGGTAAGAATGATAAACAAAGGGATGAATATAACTCAACAGCCCATTAAAATGCAAGGAAAACCTGCAAAAATGCTTGAAATGCATTGGTTCGTTATTTATAACACCTGGGATTCTGTGTCCCTTCTCATTTAATGCAGGTGCCCTAAGGTGTAATTATCTCCTTGTGCTTGTGCATCTTTGTGTGCGGTTTCTCTTGAATTCCATGGGGCACAGATATCTTCATAACAGTCATATAAATTGATCTATGAACACAAAATAATTGAGTTTCACTAGTAGTGCTGTAATGCATGTGTTATGTTAACAGATTTTGTTTAGAAGGTAAGTAGATGTTTAAAGCACATGTGTAAGTACTGTCTGACTTATGGTTCCTATTTACTTCTCTTATGATTCTTTTGAGTTTGAACAGAATAATTACCAATGAATGAAAGCATTTATTGATAACTACCTCTTATTTCAGACGCTGTTTTAATGCTGGATGTGTGATCAGACTGAGTAGAAAAAGCAGGAGAAAGACTGGAGATTTTAGTCATTGTGCCGTGATGAAAAAGGGAGCAGAGTATAATTTAAAAATATATGTGATCCAGGCATTGAATTTCAGTCTGCATTCATACATGTCACTGCGAGGGAAAGCAAGTTACATCATCCTGGCTGACTCTGCAACAGAAATGATTCACTCTGTACCAACATATTTTTGATGAATCATTCTTAATGTTGGTGACTTTAAAGAAGGAATCAAGGCCTATTAGGACTGTTCCTTTTGTGGACACTGCTCTATCCAAATATTAATGTCTTTAAATATAAATCTCTGGCGCAATTCAAGCAGGTCTGACTTCATCTTACGGCCACCTACAAGCCTGTATTGATAATAGCTGCTATTTGTTATCCAAGCCAAAAGTTTTTAAGTGTGTTTTTTGTATTTTTTTTAACATATTTTATTTATTTTTTGGAGCTTCTGTAAAATTGTAATTTCTCCTTGGGGCCAAATAAAGTATTATTTAACATCTAATTTTCTCATTTATTATACAATACAGTAACAATGACAACACATATTAGAATGTATATATTGTTGTTTTTTGAACATTTTGTTAATGAAATTGTTTAAATAGAATATATAAAAATAATATTTAAATTAAAACATTTCTGTCCATTACAAAAATACAAAACTGAAGCTTAAAAATATTATTCGCATGTTTAAGAATTAAACTTTAAACTTTACTTTAACACAAACTTTTCAGGCTCATTGACTGCATCAAATACTTTTAAGTTTGAACTGAATCCTTACACATGAACAAAGCAGACAATTCTTTCATTTAATTCATGAACTGAATCATTACCCGAAAGTAAGGTGTACAATTCTCATTCACTTATGATTCTCTTACATTTCATCTTATTTAAAAATTGCATTACAAAGGCATATGATATGAATTATCAGCATGTTTAACATATTAATAAATCAAACAGATAAAAAGAATCAATTCACTTAAAAGGGTAGTTAAATCAGTAAAATGAATCCAAATACCCACCACTAATCCAATAATAGCACATGGAGGGATAACAATATATACTTATTTTGCAGTGACAACAGAGGTAAACCTTCCATTGAACAACTTTTTACACACCAAATATCTGCTGGAGAAGTAAAAGACAGGGCAGGACAGGACAGGACAGGACAGGAGGTACAGCCTGCCATGCATTGCCTGGACCTGTTTTTCCAGATACATGTAGGTATGTCAATGTCATTTTATTATTCCTTTTATACATTTTCACTGTAGGTGAATTGAACTTTTTTTTGGTGTTGTAGCATGCAACTTTTAAAGATGTGAACTGCTGATTTACAAAACATTAGCCTGTTTGTTTATCTAACTGAATGCTGATGCTTATTTAAATGTATCAGAATACTATCTATACTGTATATCCAAATGGTGTTGGCTGTCTGGATAATTTCAGTTTCACAAGTTGACTTAAAGTTGTACATTGTCACAAAAACGACTCCAGACAGTCAAAAAGGTTTAGAGCAGCCACCTGTATATTATATTTCTGGCTGCAAAGGTTTGAAAAGTTTTAATTGTTTACAAGACTGAGTCCAAAACAGAACTGAATATGTGGAGGTAAGATAGCGGTTTTAAGGACTGGTTGAGGAAATTATGTCATCCATGCCAGAAACGGAAGTGTATGTCTTCGGGAATGGAAATGACACCATCATGGGTTGCAGGAACCAGAAGTGACGTCATCAGAGGTGCTAATAGGCACAGGAACCTGGCGGGATTTCCTGGGAATGGTCTGTAAGGAACTGAGAGAGACAGTCAGCACCCCCTGGTCTGATGTATTCTTACAGTTACTCAAGCCCTTTAGCTGGGCCCAGACCCGTTGGGTTGGGCTGCCTGCACCGAAAGCTCATGAGAACGAGAAAGAGCATTGGCGTTGAAATGGAGTGAGCCCTTACGATGAATAAGCGAATACTTATACAGTTGAAGGTCAAGAAACCAGCTCGTGACCCAAGGATTCGACTCCTTTTGTAGGGCCATCAACTGTAAGGGTGCATGATCCGTCACAAGAGTGAACTCCCAACCTAAGCAGTAGTACCTCAACTCTGCCCATTTACTCACAAGCGCCTCTCGTTCCACTGCCGCATACCTGGTCTCCCGATCCAACAGTTTCCGGCTCAGGTACATAATGGGGTGTTCAACACCATCAACGTTTTGGCTCAACATGGCACCGAGGCCTGTGTCCGAAGCGTTGGTCTGGAGAATGAAAGGAAGAGAAAAATTAGGAGCTTTCAAAATTGGTGCTGACGTAAGGGCCAGTTGTAGGTCACTAAATGCAGCCTCCATCTTATCATCCCATACCATACTATTAGGGGCCCTGTTCCTTGCTAAATCAGTCAAGTGTGCTGCTCTCTCTGAAAACCGGGGTACAAACCGGCGGTAATACCTGGCTAGTTTGAGAAAGGCTTGGACTTGCCACTTGGTTCGCAGAAGGGGCCATTGCACTATGGCTTCTATCTTTGAACACTGTGGTTTTACGGTACCCCGAACCACCAAATAGCCCAAATATTTAGCTTCTTTTAATCCAAAGAAACATTTTCAAACCAGTCCCACCCCAGAATCACTGGAAAAGGTGGCGTAAGGAGGACCGGCACAGAGAATTTTCTCAGCGATCCACCCTGAGTGATGAAACATAGGGGGGGTTTATATTTTTGGACTTCTCCATGTATAAATTTAATACTGGTCTTTACCTTTATCCATTGTCACGGTAATACATATTGGCAATCAAAAATGGAAATGTTGCTGCCTGAGTCAAAGAGTGCCTCGACTTTAAATCCATTAATGACTACAATTCCTGTATAGGATAGCGTCAGGGGGTTGGTAAGTGCACATAAACTGTCCCTCCTCCTCCACCTGCATTCCACCTCATC
This sequence comes from Polypterus senegalus, assembly GCF_016835505.1. Lineage (NCBI taxonomy): Eukaryota > Metazoa > Chordata > Cladistia > Polypteriformes > Polypteridae > Polypterus > Polypterus senegalus. The sequence goes on from NC_053162.1 coordinate 124,659,113, forward strand.
CCTGGTCAGGTTGCATGTCCGGCGACCCGGGAACTTCAAAACAGGCTCAAGCATATGAAAGAGACCGGTTTTGTGGGACATAATACCCATGGAGTCCACTAGAGGACCGTTCTGCTCTCCCAGATTGCGAGACTGGGTTCGTTCTCTTGAGGAGCCCGATGAGCTCCTCCATGCAGTGGAATTCTCCCCAGACCGGCTTGGGTGAGATTTGTGGGAAGGCTCTTTATTAGCAAGAAGCAGGCCACTTGTTGCACAATTTGAAAAGAACTCAGCTCAAATGGCCTTAGCCTTTGTGCTCCCTGTTTCCATAAAGCCTCCGCCTCTTCCCAGGGTGTATTTCTTGGGTTAAATTCCCAATTTTTTAGGTTTCTTACCTGCGGTTCTGGGGAAAGCCCTTATTTATCTGTGGTCTTAACCCCAATGGGTGGCTCAACTCTCTCCTCTGAGAGAACATAATGAGCTCCCTTCATTTATTCCCCAGGAGCCAGCCCACATCTGTAAATTATGTCATCCATGCCAGAACTGGAAGTGACGACTTTGGGACCGAAAGTGACATCATCAAGGATGCCGGAACCAGACGTGACATCATCATAGGTGCCGGAACAGGAAGTGACATCATCATAGGTGCCGGAACCTGGCGGGGTTTCCTGGGAATGGTCTGCAAGGAACTGAGGAAGACAGTCATCACACTCCGCCACCCCCTGGTCTGCTATAATATTACAATTACTCAAGCCCTTTAGCTGCCTCCTAATCGCATGTGTGTGACAACATGTAGAAAGTTTGATTTATTACACTGTAGAAGTTAATAATATTTGATGGCAACTTAATTGTTATAAAATGTTATTTCACTGCCTTGTGTTTTCACCAGACACAAAAGCCAGGGAAAGTATTTATTTATGTATTTTAGGGGTCCTGTTTGATTAAAAAATGTAATACTGATTAATTGCACAATTATAAATTTTATCAAAATTAACTGCATATTAATTGAAATGTAATCAAAATTGTATTTTTATTTCTTCTGAGTATATTAATATTTTACTATAAAGCAGAAATAATTCTGATTACTTTTTAATAGAAAATGATTTTAATACATGCCTGCCTAGGCATTTTAAATTATTCCAGTTAATTTAACAGTTTTGTGTAACAAAATAGTTGAATCTACAGTGAAACACTAATTAGTTAATAGCACACAGTTTTGTTTTGATTTTTACTTTAGGCCACATCATAATGCAAATTAGTTTAGGACTTTAAATGGTCCTGTCAATTATGCTGCCTTTAAAATGATATGAAGATGAAAATAATTCTGACTACTTTTCTATTTTTTCAGCCAATTGCTTAAATACCACAGTTTATTTACTCTAGTTGTTCAAGGGATGCTCTTTTCTATTAACAACATATGCACATACAGAAAGGAAATGTCCATTTTGTCACTGATCATGTTTGCCAAAGATCAGAGCTGTAAAGTTGTTTGAAAAACTAGTTGCGAATATGCACCTGACTTTAGACTTGTAAAACAAGGATCAGATATTCAGTTCAAAATATTAGTTGGCACTGCTTTGAGCTTTCTGTGTCAAAGTATCTAAACTGATACACATGCAGCTCACTGTATCTCAGACTGGCTCATTCACCTTGTGATTGTCTTCTTTGATACACCATACACTTTGTCACCAGGGGCCTCATATGTATATAAACGGTGCATATGCAGAAAAAAATGTTGCATATACCCATTTCCAGGCTCATGTCAGGGTGTATAAAAAATAAACTTGGCGTAACACTACGCATATTTTCACGGCAGCCTCACACCATGCTTTCACGTGTTTCTTCTTGGTTTTGTGCTACTGTTTATGTGGAGTTTCCCTTTCTTTTTTAGATTTGCATCCATGATGTGGGTTTTATCAAATGTACTGAAATGAATTGCATATGGTTTACCAATTTAAGGCACTTGATTGTAATTATTCTGTAACATTATAATGGCGTACAGAATGGCCAAACTATTCCAACTACAATGACTGTTTTAGCATTGTTAGAAGACATCGTAAATGGAAGAATTAGAAGAGAGCACATTTATATAGATCATATTGATTTCTTGTCCCATGATGGTGACTGGCTTCTAAGTCAATTTACATAGAAGAGTTATCCTCTTGGAGCTGTGTGCTGTTAGAATACTGAGATATATAGTTGACTAGCAGAATACCCGCGCTTCGCAGCGGAGAAGTAGTGTGTTAAAGAAGGTATGAAAAAGAAAAGGAAAAATTTTAAAAATAACGTAACATGGTTGTTAATGTAATTGTTTTGTCATTGATATGAGTGTTGTTCTCATATCTATATATATATATATATATCTATGTATCTATATATATATATATATGTTGTTCTCATATCTATCTATATATATATATATCTATCTATCTATATATATATATATACCCGCGCTTGACAGCGGAGAAGTAGTGTGTTAAAGAAGAAAAGAGAAAGAAAAGGAAACATTTTGAAAATAACGTAACATGATTGTCAATGTAATTGTTTTGTTACTGTTATGAGTGTAAGCTGTGATATATATATATATAGCAAAATACCAGCTTCACAGCGATGTCATGTGTTAAAGAAGTTATGAAAAGAAAAGGAAACATTTTAAAAATAATGTAACATGATTGTCAAAGTAATTGTTTTGTGTATTTGGCGGCAGCGTCAAGTTGTTTTCGGCAGCTGCATCAGAAAATGTACCACACGTCTGACACGCCTCCTTTTTACTGTTTTCTCACAGCTTGGATTGGTGCTGTCATATATACACACACACACACACACACACACACACACACACACACACACACACACACACACATACATACATACATACATACATATATATATATATATATATATATATATATATATACATATATACACATACATATCTTCATATCTACATATCTATATACATATCTACATATACATATATATATATATATACATACCTATCTACATCATATATACACACATACATACATACACACACACAAATTATATATGTGTGTATGTATGTATGTATGTATGTATGTATGTGTGTGTATAGGTTTGGTCACTGAGTGCAAGGGAAAAATAATAAATTATAGTCTATAAGTTATTAAACAGTAAAACATTAACGTTTTAAGAAGTACAGGTACATTGAAATTACATTTTCTATGTGAACGTTCAAATTTGTGCCTCTGGTAATGTGCCTTACCGGCATTTAAAGAAAATTAGTTTTGTGTCCTCTGCAGTGTTAAGAGAGAAAGGCTTTGGTTTGGGATAAAAGGAAAAGGTGTAAAGAAAGGAAAGTTTCCTTTTTCTTTTATATAGTATAGAGAGATGTGTTCGCTGACGTTATGATCGCCTTTTGGGGACAGTCGCGGTGGGTTTTGTGTAGACTGGTGAGACGACCCTGCCATTAATCGGCTGTGATGGCAGTGTCAGTCCTTCACTCGTGTGCGTGTCTTCATAATTCGAGGGGAGGACCTGATAATCGTATACGTGCAAAAGAAAGTGTGAATCGCCTTAATATTATTTTGCCGTGATGTAGAAAAGGGGTCCCGTGTTTGCACTTGTCTGGGCTATAGCGCAGGGGGAGGATGAAAAAATTAAAAGTGCTCACTTTGACTTAAGGCAGAAACGCAGTCAGCGTCTCAAAGGCGGCACAGCTATCTTGTAGCTGGCTGCTCGACTTTTGCTGGCAGGAGACCCCAGTTTGCAGACACGTTCATGATATCAAAAGTCTCAGCGCTCTTTGGAGGTCATTCATATATATATATATCAAAATACCCGCGCCTCGCAGCGGAGAAGTAGTGTGTTAAAGAAGTAATGAAAAAGAAAAGGATACATTTTAATAATAACGTAACATGATTGACATTGTCATGAGTGTTGCTGTCATATATATGCCTGCCTAAATAAGTCACCCTCGCTTTGCTCTTACTTTTTTACCATTCATTTAATCATGGCTAGTGGCGGAAAAATTATAAAATGGAAGGAGGATGGCTTTACCAAAACAATTATTGATGGCGAATCGATTATTCATAAAGCTTGAATTGGTGATCTGTTTTTCTGTGTTAACCTCATATTTTTCAATACTTCTTATCAAACTAAGGTGGTGCGAGGGTAAAATGAATCGTGATCGCTGATCAATGTAATCCGTGTACCAGGAAATCATGCATTGACAAAAGCTCCCTTTGCTTGTAATGCAAAGTGTGATTAAATGCATTATTTTTTAACGCATTATGGAGCACATGCATCGAAGCTTCTCGGCTGTGCTTGTGCTAAGAAAAGGAAAGATTTTAAAAATAACGTAACACGATTGTCAATTTGACCTTTTGTAAGTAGTGCCTGGAGGATTCAGTGTGTAGAAACTCTAGAGACAGCGTGTGTATTAACTTGTGGATTTTTCTGTGAGTATTTGGTGGCAGTCTGACAGTTGCTTCGAAGACAGCGTTAACCGTGGAGCTCAGCTCAGAGCAAAATGAGGTGGGAGGGAGATGATGGCGTGACTCCCCACCCGCCTTAACTGTCAATCCCCACAAACACAGTCTCGGAATTTGCATAAGCACACCCTTCACCTACAATTTTAACTTAGTTACAAAATGATCAAAACTCTCGTTTATATCCTGCGTCCTCTCATTAAACTTGTATCCCGCATTACCTGTGGGTATGTGAAACGCCAGCGGTAGCCTGTCTATGAACTTAATTTAAAGTTTAGGTTTACACCTTGCTTTCTTTCCGAGCTGGCAACACTCATGAATATGGTAGTATATGTCACTCGCTCACTTCTTATTGTTTAGCTGCCTTCTCAATTATAAAAGTCATGTTTTCTTAAGCGCTTTTTGGAGGTCTTCCTGGTTTTCTACGCACTGCGTTGACAGTCAGTTCACATGATTACGTGGGAGGTGTGATGATGTCACACAAAACTCCGCCCCCCCACGTCATTCCAGCTCAACTCCATTACAGTTAATGGAGAAAAATACCTTCCAGTTATGACCATTAGGCGTAGAATTTCGAAATGAAACCTGCCCAACTTTTGTATGTAAGCTGTAAGGAATGAGCCTGCCAAATTTCAGCCTTCTACCTACACGGGAAGTTGGAGAATTAGTGATGAGTCAGTGAGTGAGTGAGTGAGTGAGTGAGTGAGTGAGTGAGTGAGTGAGTGAGTGAGTGAGTGAGTGAGTGAGTGAGTGAATGAGTGGGTGAGTGAGTGAGGGCTTTGCCTTTTATTAGTATAGATTTAATTTTTATGATGAAATGCATTAAATTACTGTATGTATAACACATTTTACAAATACATTGTTAAGTTCATTTAAATAATGTATTATATTAATAATTAAACATGTGGGGACACGGCACAGTGGAAGCACTGCTGCCTTGCAGTAAGGGGGTTAAGTCCTGAGTGTACACTGTCTGGAGTTTGTATGTTTTCCTGATAGGTTTCTTCTGCATACTTTGGTTTCCTTCCAAAGCATTGCAGGTTTGGGGATTTGGTGATCCTAGATTGAAATGAGCTGACGCCCCATCCTGGGAGTGTTCCTGTCTCGCGTGTGATGCATTCTGGGAATGACACAACCCTGGATGGATGGATGAAATAATTAAACATGTACAATGAAGATTTTTCAATGTTCCTTAAAAGTTTTGAAAAACTGGCTTCTAAACTTACAGCTGGCTTTACATTTACATAAAGAAAGCCCATCAAGAGGGACATTCATTAAATTCCCAGGCCAACTTGTCACAATATGTCTCAAAAGTAATTGCAAAAGCAACTGTGTGTTCAATGCAGAGAACCTTTATGGCTGTTATGATAAGGCTATAAAAGGTTAAATGTATGAATTAGTATCCCACTGGTTTAATTGAAATACTGTGTAAATGTTGGGTTCAGGAGCTGGTGGTTGGGGACACAGAAGCAAAATTCAATGGATGTTCTTCTGAGCAGGCTTTTTTTATTGGATCCATGCTGTTTTTATCAAACATACCAAACCCCGGCCTCTATCGCTTTGTTTTCTTTCCCCACATAACCAATCACCCCATAATAAACATTTTTGTGATAATAAAACTAGGTATCATATTTAGCATCACCAAATCCACTATCCTGGATGTCTTTGGAAGGAAACTGAAGCATGCCGAGAAAATCCACCAGGAAAATATACAAACACCAGGCAGGGAACCCTCAGGATATGACCCCACTTACTGCAAAGCAGCAGCACTACTGCTGTGCCACTGTTCCCCCACATGTTTAATACACGCTTTAATACATTACATCTAGGAAATGATATCAGGTATATCTTAGTATACTAAAATGTTCATGGAGCTGTAATATCATGAATGCTATGTATTCTGTGTGGTGATCACTGCCTGTGCACTCCTGTCAGTGTAAGAGAAAGCCTGTTTATGAAACACACAGAGATTAATGACTGGGTTGTAGAACATTTTAGAATACAAAGCACTTAACTTGTTATTTTATTTCCTATTGGGCTTTAGAATCTCTAGAAATATAAACATTGATTTTAACATAAAGTTTACAACATTTTGACTTTAATCTTGACATAGACCCTTTGTTTTCATCACTGTGTCTTTATTTTTTTTCTTGTCTGTGGTGCTAATACACTTCCTTATGACTCTCAGAAAGTGGGATGCAACTTTTTCACATCGACTCTAATACAGTCCTGATCAAAAGTTTAAGACCACTTGAAAATGGCAAAAAATCATATTTTGCATGGTTGGATCTTAACAAGGTTCCAAGTAGAGCTTCAACATGCAACAAGAAGAAAAGGGAGTGAGACAAAACATTTTTTGAGCATTCAATTAATTGAAAATAACGATTAAATTGAAACAGGCTGTTTTACAGCTGATCAAAATTTTAGGACCACATGCCTTTAAAAGGCCAAATCTGTGCAAAGATGTGGATTTGCATTGTCATTTTCTGGCACATAGTCACACGTTCTGATGTTAAAGGCAAAATAACTCTCCCTTTTTGAACGTAGTCGGGTTGTTGAACTGCATAAGCAGGGTCTCTTACAGCGCGACATCGCTGCTGAGGTGGGACGCAGTAAGACAGTCATTTGAAATTTCTTAAATGATCCTGAGGGTTATGGAACAAAAAAGTCAAGTGGAAGACCCAAAAAAATTTCACCAGCACTGAGCCGGAGGATCCAATTGGCTGTCCGTCAAGACACTGGACGATCCTCAAATCCAAACTAAGGCCGTTACTGGTGCTGACTGCAGCCCCATAACCATCAAACGACATCTGAGACTGAAGGGCTTCAAAAACAAAAAACGTCTTCAAAGACCTCGTCTCCTTGAACGCCACAGAACCGCTCATTTGGACTGTACAAGAGAGCACCAAACATGGGACATTCAAAGGTGGAAGAAAGTTTTATTCTCTGATGAGAAAAAATTTAACCTTGATGGTCCTGATGGTTTCCAATGTTACTGGCATGACAAGCAGATCCCACCTGAGATGTTTTCTACGTGTCACAGTGGAGGGGGCGCCATAATGGTCTGGGGTGCTTTTTCCTTTAGTGGAACAATGGAGCTTCAGGAAGTGCAGGGGCGTCAAACGGCCGCTGGCTATGTCCAGATGTTGCAGAGAGCATTCCTCATGACTAAGGGCCCTCGTCTGTGTGGTAACAACTGGGTTTTTCAACAGGACAACGCTACAGTACACAATGCCCGCAGGACAAGGGACTTCTTCCAGGAGAATAACATCACTCTTTTGGCCCATCCTGCTTGTCCCCCTGATCTAAATCCAATTGAGAACCTTTGGGGATGGATGGCAAGGGAAGTATACAAAAATGGACAACAGTTCCAGACAGTAGATGCCCTTCGTGCGGCCGTCTTCACCACTTGGAGAAATGTTCCCACTCACCTCATGGAAACGCTTGCATCAAGCATGCCGCAACGAATTTTTGAAGTGATCAGCAATAACGGTGGAGCTACTCAGTACTGAGTTCATATTTGGAAGTTTGATTTCTGTTTTGGGGGGGTTTATGGGTTTTTGGAGGTGTGGTCCTAAACTTTTGATCAGCTGTAAAACAGCCTGTTTCAGTTTAATCGTTGTTTTCATTAAATTGCATGCTCAAAAAATGTTTTGTCTCACTCCCATTTCTTCTTGTTGCATGTTGAAGCTCTACTTGGAACCTTGTTAAGATCCAACCATGCAAAATATGATTTTTTGCCATTTTTCAAGTGGTCTTAAACTATTGATCGGGACTGTATGTGACCATCTTTTTTTAGTTTGAGCACTTTGCAGTTTCCTGAACTTCAGCTTCTAAGTGCCTCTGCCACACTATGTCAATCTGTCAGATTCCTTTTTTTGCTTATACCACTTCTTAAATTACCATATAGTATGTTTTTCCCTACCTCCACTTCACTAAGCTTGACCTCCATTTCGCATTCGCTGAAATTCTTCTCTTTTACATGTGCTTTTGCCATTGTCTATAGATAGATAGATAGATAGATAGATAGATAGATAGATAGATAGATAGATAGATAGATAGATAACTTTATTAATCCCAAGGTGAAATTCACATACTCCAGCAGCAGTATACTGATAAAAAACAATATTAAATTAAAGAGTGATAAAAATGAAGGTATAACAGACAGACAATAACTTTGTATAATGTTAACGTTCACCAGGGGTGGAATTGAAGAGTTGCATAGTGTGGGGGAGGAATGATCTCCTCAGTCAGTGGAGCAGGACAGTGACAGCAGTCTGTTGCTGAAGCTGCTCCTCTGTCTGGAGATGATACTTTTCAGTGGATGCAGTGGATTCTTCATGATTGACAGGAGCCTGCTCAGCGCCCATTGCTCCACCACAGATGTCAAACTGTCCAGCTCCGTGCCTACAATAAAGCCTGCCTTCCTCACCAGTTTGTCCAGGCGTGAGGCATCCCTTTTCTTTATGCTGCCACCCCAGCACACCTCCACTTCGAAGAGGGTGCTCGCCACAACCGTCTGATAGAACATCTGCAGCATCTTATTGCAGATGTTGAAGGACACTAGTCTTCTAAGAAAGAATAGTCGGCTCTGTCCTTTCTTGTGCAGAGCATCAGTATTGGGAATCCAGTCCAATTTACCATCCAGCTGCACTCCCAGGTATTTATAGGTCTGCACCCTCTGCACACAGGGGTGTCTGACAATGTGGTTAATTTAAATGTCTCTGAGCACTATTGTAATGTATTAAAGTGTGTAGGTCATGAAGCTCTGTAGAGTGGGTCAGACAATGATGGTGAAGTAATTACAGAGGAGAATCCTGATCAGGCTTTTAAGAATTTGTGGTAGAGATTTAACATATTATTAAAGAAAGAAACATCCTCGTACAGGACAAATCAGTTATCAGGCAGGAGAAAAGCTGTTCACTGTATCTTTTAATTACTCCTCCACAAAATGCCTTACAGGAAACATTCTTCAAAAGCAGCCTGTTACACCATGGTCAAAATGATCAGAGAAACAAAGAATAGATTTTCATTTTATAAATAATTGAATTTACATACAGTGTCAACCAATGCATATGTTGCCGGCAATGTATGAAAAGCAGGCATTGTATAGAATGCCTAGGCAATATATAGAATGCCTGGCATTTTTGGGCAAAGTATGAAATATCTCTTATATATATTTCTCTTCTGGTTCGTCCTGCTTCCTCTTCAAAACTGATCCCCCCCAAACACATCCCACACAGCATTTCTCAATTCCTATTAGTTCATCCTGCTTCCTTTTCAAAACCGTTCCCCCCCAAACACATCCCACACAGCATTTCACGATTCCTATTCCTCCTCTTCCAAACCCTTCCCCACGCTGCCTGCAGCCTCCCATACACCCCCACGCTGCTTTTCTCGATTCCTCCTTCGGACTACCGCATTTCCTGCTCCTCTTTCACGATCCCATTGGTGTCACGTCACCACTTTAGCCATGTGTCGCCTGGGAGTCTTTTCCATCATAGACATAGAATTACTAGACGCCGCATTACCAGCAGCATCGTACGTCAATGTTGCTGCTATATTGCGAGTGACACTGCTGTGGAGTGAAGTAATGGATAAAGATGCCTCACGCATGTGCTGCTTGGGATTGTACAAACCACTGTACGCTCCAAACCCGATCTCAGGGGATTGCATTTCATAGGTAAGGCTGAACAATTGTTTTGGTTATATTTGGCCATTAGAAAATCCCGTTTTATAATCTTAGCACTCAAGGTCACCTTACAATAAAATTAAACAACATTAGTAAAATTAAAACAAGAGAATGATAAATCAAAAAGAAATAATTAGCAAACAAACAAAGATAACTGGCAGTAAAAGTGCAAAATTCACAATTGGTATGCCAGTTTGAAAAGATAAGTTTTGAGGGCAGTTTTAAAATGTGTTAATGAATCGAGCTGTCGTATATGAGAGGGAAGAGAATTCCCGAGTTGAGGAGCACTATGAGAGGATGCTCAAGCTCCCATAGAACAGAGTTTGATGTATGGTAGGAGCCAGTGAAGTTGAGATAGAATAGGTGTAATATGTTCAGTGGATTTAGAACAGGTTATTATCCTGGCAGCAGAATTTTGAAGAAGTTGTAAGTGAGAGATAAGTTTTTGTGGGATGCCAGATAGAATAGCATTACAATAATAAGTGAGGTGATTAGGGCATTAACCAATATTTCAGTACTGTGTTGCGTAAGAACAGGACAAAGTCTAGAAACTGTTTCGGAGATGGAAGAAGGCAGTCCGAGAAATGTTACTTATATGGGAGGAATTATTTAATAATAACAATAATTATTATTTAATTAACTGCCATTATTAGTGTGGATATAAATAATTGCATGTAAACGATTCACCAAAATCTGTTGTATGTAAATGATACTGTTTTAAACATTATTGTTTTTTCATCAGAAAACCCGGTTTCCACGTCTACCTGTATTAGTTTAAATGGCACTTTTGCCACTTGAAATAGGGCAGACACGCTGACTTATCGTGTCGACTCTTTTTCTGTCCACCCTGGCCATCGGACCTTACTCTTATTCTATGTTAATTAATGTTGACTTATTTTATTTGTCTTACTGTGTCTTTTATTTTTATATTCTTCATGATGTAAAGCACTTTGAGCTACTTTTTGTATGAAAATGTGCTATATAAATAAATGTTGTTCTTGACTGGGCAACACAGTGTATGCGGTGTCTATCTATATATGTCTATATTTTCCGTAACCTGCCACAGAAAGGTACTTTCTCGACCATTGGCATTGGTTTCGCTCCTTGCTATTTTCGTTATACTGCGATGCTTGTTTCCTAAGCCTTTGTTATAAAATGAACAACAGTATCTTCTCTGTTGATGGGTTTTTGTACAACGTCATCTCTATTCTGGGATGCGGAAATTGCCTGTTCCTATCAGTGGGTTATTTCTTGACACAAACGGTTGATGAAGGCAATGCACTTTCACTACGACATAGGGCAGTAGATTTCATTGCATCACATTGGAACAGATTTGGAGACGTTCTTCCTGTTGTTCTTTCCAACGCAAGTCGAGTTATCAAAACAAGTCATGAGTGCTATCAATACATGGCAACATCTGGAGTTTATGGTGGTGAAGCTGAAATTCAAGCTCTTTCCGAGATTCTCCATGCTACCATTGTCATTTACTTCAAACACGACCCCAACCTCCTGCCTTGCATTACGTTTGCAAAGATTTGCATTAATCTACAACAACCAGTCTTCAGCCACGGTCAGTTGTACGTGGCTTTTTCTAGGGTTAGATCTTTCGACTCATTATCTGTTTTCTCCAGCAAAACACCTATTCACAACTGCGTCTTTCAGGAAGTATTTCTTTCTGAATTCCTTTCTCACCATTTTCCGTTCCTATTCTTACACCGCCGTATGCTACGGGGGGTGTCGGCTAGTTCAAATTATTTTAATATAATATATACTTTCTCTAGGCATTGTATGTAATACCTAGGCATTATATAGAATGACAAATGCTATTTAGGCAAAGTATTAAAAGAGAGCCATTGAAAGGCTTTTATTGAAAAGACGTATATGAAAATGAAAGAAATACAAAATAAAGTAAAGGACTTTCTAATTGAGGAAAACAAGAGAAAACAAAATATGAACCTACTTGTTGCAAAAGTTTTATTTTAATTCAAAGTAGTGTATTTCGTCTCTTCTGAACAATGATTGAAATGCAAATGTGGAATTCTCTGTCTGAGGCGAGCATTGAAAGTCACGTGCCTTGCCACGTGACATTAGAAACATCATTAGCGGGAGTATTTTATACTTTGCCGGTTTGTCTTTTGGCGTTGCATAGAATGCGTAAGAAATTTGTGAAATCTTAATCATTTCATACTTTGACGTCCAATTTACGTCATTTTATATACTGCCTAGGCAATCTATACAATGCTTGCTTTTCATATATTGCCGGTAACACATACATTTTACTCTGGTTGGTTAATTGGTTTACACCCAAATGATTTATATAAAATAAAGGGCTGTCATATTATGTTTTTCTTACACATTTTAGTTGAGCCACCACCTTTGAAATTTCTGTGCATGTAACAACTGTCCATTCTGACTGAAATACAGAACATCTGTTGATTTCTTAGTCATCTCGTAGTCATCTTTCATTACATTTTGTTGTTCACTTGACCTTTATCTGGTCTCCCGATATGCCTGCAAAGGTTTCCAACATTTATTAACCCTTTATGCTATTTCCTTAAGACGATTGCTATATTACCCTAAAATCATTCTTCCGTAAATTCTTGAGTTACTGTACATGGGCTATTGAGTTTGGAATTCCAATTATTGCTGTTACTGCTCTTCTGTCAATTCTTTGTACCACTCAACCTAGCCTTGCAAAAGTTGCAGATTCTTCTTAAATTGAAAGCAGACAACAGCACAAGATAAATGGTCTGGGGCACCCGGAGCAAACCCTGCATATTAAGGTTATGCCAAAATGCACACAAATAAAATGCATGGTAATGCACAAAACTGAGACTCTTTGAAATCAGTCAGTTTGCTCAAGATGGTGTTTCCTCTTATGATGCATTCTGGAAGGAAGAGGTGAGTCCAGGTTGTCTGACCACGGAAGTGACATCACAGTTGGGGAGCTGTCAATCTTCCTTTGTGCAGGAGGGAAAGGAGAAAAGAGAATGTTATTGCACAGTGCCCCCATCATGTCTCAGTGGTAAATTACATGCATATACGCCTTTAGGTTGTTCCCCAAGATTGTCAAGGTATCTGCTTCAGCTATGTGGCTCAGTAGTTTGTTCCAGCTTCCTGCAATTTTTTTGTGCAAAGAAGTGCTTTCTGGTTTCTGTCCTAAATGCATTTTCCTTTCAACTGGTGTCTTTGAATACATGACTCACTGTTAATTTGAAAGAATTCTGCACCCGTACTTTATCAATGCCTTAGAGAATTTTAAAGATCTGGCTTAGTTCCCCATGCAGTCTGCTCGGTTCGACACTGAACAGGTTTAATTCTCCAAGTTTGAAACAATGGATGTACCAACAAGGTAGGTGTTCCTGAATGAGTGGTCAGTAAATATATTGACACATTAAATGCACTTGGAGCAACAAGTTTGTTAATGGACATATTTTATGATGTAGCATTTGACATGCAGTACAATGCACAAGGCAAAGGAAAAAGTTTTGTTTTGCTGAATTTCTTCACTGGTTAATGACTTAGTTATAATGTCACAGACTTTTTACTATGTGACATTATTTACCTAAAACACTATGTCTTGGCATTTAGTCATTTAAATTTAATTTTATTGATATATTTATAAGTCATTTGAGGGATGACCACCAAAGAAAATTTGTGGTGAATCATTTGGAAGCATTTTAAAACTTGCCTATAGGTGAACTGGAGTGGAGATGATCAAAAAGAGGCTTTCAAGCTTTTGAATCTGAAGGATGTCAGTAGGTGGGACACAAGATGCCTAGATATATTTTGGATAACAGATGGGTGAGGTTTGTTGGAACTTAATTTTCCTGATTAACCTGTTTATTTTTCATAGATACAGTCAGAATGAACGCCCCAACAAAAAATTCAACTGACAAGGAAATTGAAGAGATGGCTCCTGACAGAGAAGGCAGCAAGAGAGAAAGCAAAATCTAAAAATAAGGAGTACTTGCACCTAGTATTTAGAGCAATGTAAGCATTTCTGGTGCAAAGCAGTTGCTGTGTATTATTGATTAAGTCTCATTGATTACTTTTTATGATTGTTTTCAAAATTGCTTTTCCTTTGCCTTCCTTCTATATATTAAATAAAAATAATGGTTACTGGAGTACACTTGTGAGTAGTTTTACTCACTGCTTATTAAGGCATTTTTTGAAACTTTTTCTTTCCCAATTTAAGCCACGTAGTTTGCTTTTCTGCAGTATTTTTTGCAAATTGTTAATCAGTTTGAAAGTACAGGATTACATTGAAGTACATATTAATGCAGTAAAGCATCACCAGAGGGAAATAGGGTGATTCTGAATTAAACTGTACAAATGGTGTAGATTCTGCCATGGTGACTTCAGCATTTGAGACACTGGCTCCCAATGCTGCTAACTAGGAATTTGGAAATAGCACAATTCTGGCTTCATGTATACGATATATGATTCTGGCATGGTGCAGAGGAATCTGATTTTAATGGGGATCTGAATTTTTAACTACACAATCAGCCTTGGTGAGTGATTGGCTGTCACTTCTCGCCTGAATGTCTCAGATCAGGGCTGAGCAGTTATTTCAAACAGACTTGGCTCGATTACTACAGACACATATAGACCAAAAAATTAGGATCTGGTGCACAATAATATGCCCAGATAAGGTCCAAGTGTATTTTTCTAGCTGGGTATGATGTCTACTAATTTGTCAGTAGCAGCACAGAATTCTTTATCAAATATAATATCCACACAGTCAACAGATTTCCTGACCCAGTCTTTGATTATTTTTATTACTGGCTTTTCTCTTTTATAGAATACATTGGAAATGAGGCTGACAAATATAGGAACTAATGAATCCAATGGGTCTATGGCTCTAGGTTTAAAATAGCATTTGATGTTCCCGCTGAACTAATTGAGTACTCTGTAATAATGTAGGCAAGTCAGGGCTGTCTTAACATATGGGCACTGGCAGGGGACCCCTGGAGCATAAGGGCCTACAATGTTTCTGGTTTGCTATCAAAAAAGGGTCCCCTGTGTAGACAGATAGATAGATAGATAGATAGATAGATAGATAGATAGATAGATAGATAGATAGATAGATAGATAGATAGATAGATAGATAGATAGATAGATAGATAGATACTTTATTAATCCCAAGGGGAAATTCATATAATCCAGCAGCAGTATACTGATACAAAAAAACAATATTAAATTAAATAGTAATAAAAATGCATGTAAAAGCAGACAATAATATTGAGTAATGTTAGCATTTACTCCCCCGGGTGGAATTGAAGAGTCGCATAGTGTGGGGAAGGAACGATCTCCTCAGTCTGTCAGTGGAGCAAGACAGTGACAAAAGTCTGTCACTGAAGCTACTCCTCTGCCTGGAAATGACACTGTTCAGTGGATGCAGTGGATTCTTCATGATTGACAGGAGTTTGCTTAGTGCCCGTCGCTCTGCCACAGATGTTAAACTGTCCAACTTTACTTCTACAATAGAGCCTGCCTTCCTAACCAGTTTGTCCAGGCGTGAGGCGTCTTTCATCTTTATGCTGCCTCCCCAGCACACTACCGTGTAGAAGAGGGCACTCGCCACAACCGTCTGGTAGAACATCTGAAGCATCTTATTGCTGATGTTGAAGGACGCCAACCTACTAAGAAAGTATAGTCGCTCTGACCTTTCTTACACAGAACATCAGTATTGGCAGTCCAGTCCAATTTGTCATCTAGCTGCACTCCCAGATATTCATATGTCTGCACCCTCTGCACACAGTCACCTCTGATGATCACGGGGTCCATAAGGGGCCTGGGCCTCCTAAAATCCACCACCAGCTCCTTGGTCTTGCTGGTGTCAAGGTGTAAGTGGTTTGAGTCGCACCATTTAACAAAGTCTTTGATTAGCTTCCTGTACTCCTCCTCCTGCCCACTCCTGATGCAGCCCACAATAGCAGTGTCATCAGCGAACTTTTGCACGTGGCAGGACTCCGAGTTGTATTGGAAGTCTGATGTATATAGATTGAACAGGACCGGAGAAAGTACAGTCCCCTGCGGCGCTCCTGTGTTGCTGACCACAATGTCAGACCTGCAGTTCCCAACACACACATATTGAGGTCTGTCTGTAAGATAGTCCACGATCCATGCCACCAGGTGTGAGTCTACTCCCATCTCAGTCAACTTGTCTCTAAGGAGAGAAGTCCAAAAACATAATTCTTACAGCACCACTGCCTCTGTCTAAGTGGGAGAGGGATCGGTGGAGCATATAGATGATGGCATCCTCCACTCCCACCTTCTTCTGGTATGTGAACTGCAGAGGGATGAGGGCGTGGCGGACCTGTGGCCTCAGGTGGCGAAGCAGCAGACGCTCCATGGTCTTCATCGAACTGAAGAAGAGCCAACTATCTGCTGTCATACTGGGCAACTTCTACCACTGTGCGATAGAGAGCATCCTGACTAACTGTATTACAGCCTGGTATGGGAATTGCTCTGTTGCTGACTGCAAGGCACTGCAGCAGGTGGTGAAAACCGCACAACGCATCATAGGGACTCCACTTCCGGTCATTGAGGACGTTCACAAGAAGAGATGTTTACACCAAGCTCGTTGCATTCTTAAGGACTCCTCTCATCCAGCCAACAAACTCTTCCAGCTCCTCCCCTCCAGAAGGCGCTACAGGAGCCTTCCAACTAAAACCAGCAGGTTTAGGAACAGCTTCTTCCCACAGCGGTCACACTTCTGAACTCAGTCCCCCATTGAACCTTCACATCCACACACTTAATCCTCTACACTACTCCTCCTCCCTTCCTTGTACATATCTGTACATACCTGTGCACACACAGCACACCTGTACATTGTACATCATATATCATATATTGTACATCTGTATATATTACAATACTCATAGTATTACTGCACATACATAACACACCTGTATGTTGTACATCTGTATGTGTATATATATATATATATATATATATATATATATATATATATATATATATATATATATATATTGTCACGCACGCAGTAGGAGGTCATGGATTGATTCGACAGCACCTGGGAAACCACTGCGCCAGGGAATGGTGGGGTATTAACTTTCTCCCTCTGCTTCCTCATAGGAAAAAAGACCGTCCTGCACCATAGGCATCGATGACCGCACTGCGGTACTTCCGCCCTTCCTCCGCCATCTTGCCCTGACGCCATCCTTCCCATCCTCCCTTGCGTCCTTCCCGACATTCCTCCACTTCGGCTCCTCCCCAATAATGGCGCGGCGCCAGGAGTCGCGCGCATTATGAACTGTTTGTTTATGATTTTGACCTGTTTTTTGTGTCTGTACAATATACGGGGCCGGAAAACCCCAACCCTTGCTACTGTCTCTCTCAGTCCTTTACAAGTGGCGCAGTCGGCAGGATACAGAGATCCCGGAATGACGGAGGGACAGGACCTGAACACCGTGCTGCAGGGAATGAACGCCCAGCTCCAGGCCCTGCAGCAAGCGCAAGCCGCTACCAACCGGGAGCTGGAGGCCACGAAGGCCAGGTTAGTGGAAGCCCAACGGGCGAGACCAGACCCGCCCAGGCAGCCGCCTCCTCCTATGGTACCGATGGGCCCTTCGAGGACGCCGATGCCTACCTGGGCATGTTTGAGAGGACGGCCACCCGAACGAGTGGCAGCGGTCAGTGGGCGCCCATCTTGGCGCCATACCTAAAGGGACCGCGCTGCGGCCTATTATGACCTCCCTGAGGAGGAGGCCGCTAATTACGACCTCCTCAAGCCCGAAATATTGGCCCGCTACGGCATTAGCCCGGCCAGCAGGCGGCGAATGGCGGAACTGGGTCTTTGACCCGAAAAGCCGCTTCGCGCCCAGGCGCTCGAGTTCTGGGGCAAGATGGGCCGCTGGCTACGGCCAGAGAGACCCGACGGGCGGAAAGTCGTCGGCGGGTGGCCTGTGAAGGCCTGGTCAATGCAATGCCCAGTTCCCTCGCCCAGCAGGTCCGGGGGCACGCCTATCAAAACATGTCGGGCCTCCTCGACGTCCTGGAGCGTCAGTTGGCGGTCCTCCGACTTGGGGGGGCAGAAAAGCCTGCTCGCTGGAACCGCAGGGACGGGCGGCCACCCCCGAGCCCCTCGACGCGCTGCAGAAGCGCCAGCCAGAGCCAAAGAGAGGCCGGGTCCGCCGCGCTGTTTCAAGTGTGGCGAGACCGGCCACCTGCTGCCAAACTGCCCCCATCACATCGCCCCGGAGCCTATGGACTGCAGCTGGACATCAACGGAGAGGTATTGTACCCCGCCGCATCCCTTGGCGAGTCCGAATACGGGAGTGGTGTTGCTAAATGGGCACGCCGTGGTGGCTTTGTTTGATTCCGGCAGCAACATTACCATTGTTGCTCGCCGTTTCGTCTTACCGCAACAGTGGTTAAAGCAGCATTTGTTGGTTACCTGTGTACATGGGGGGACTAGGTCATATCGTTCCGCTCACTGCTATCTTACCTGGAAGGGGGAACCAATCCAAATGACGGTCGCTGTGTTACCTGACCCCCCCTTCCCAGTGATCCTGGGACAAGACTGGTCTAAAAGAATCAGCGGTAAGCCATTCGCGCCCCCGGGCCTCGTTGGATCTTGTCATGAGGGGAAAAGGCAACCCTCCCGCGGCCTCCACGCCGTGCACAAGGGCAGGCCCTATGGGCGCTGGTGTCTCGGGGACCTTTCGGTGGCTACGGACCCTGACCCGGAAGATTCCGCCGGAGAAGGGACTAGCCAGGAACTCTCCCCGGCCCAGGCCCCAAGACCCTCTCGCGCCTGGACCATCAATTTCGGTCCACGCCGGCCTCCTTTAAGAGGGAGCAGTGGAATGATGACTCCCTGCGCTTTGCCCGGAACGCGATTGTTCTGCCTAACAGCTCGACAGCGGACGGATCCACACCGCGGGAACCCTTCTTTGTCCTTGAAAATGATCTGTTGTACCGAAAGTGGCTACCCATGAGGGCGAGTGCGCGAAGTTGTTGCTAATTCCGCGTACCTTCCGGGCGGAGATATGCGAGTTGGCACATGCTCACCTCCTAGGCCCACCTGGGGCGAAAAACACTGGAGAGGATTAAGCCCCGCTTTTACTGGCCTGGGATCAATGAGGAGGTCCGGCGGTTCTGTCAATCCTGTCCGGAGTGCCAGACCCGCCAGATTCCTAGGAGGGACCGTGCTCCTCTAGTCCCTATTCCCTCGTGGACATCCCTTTGAAAGGATAGGGGTCGATTTGGTGGGACCCTGGAGCCCTCAACCCGTGGCCACAAGTATATCCTAGTCATGGTGGACTATGCCACCCGGTACCCAGAGGCGGTTCCCCGCGCCCGCTAATACTAAAAGCATCGCACGGAACTGGTTAACTTGTTTCACGCGTGGGCATACCCAAGGAGGTCCTCACGGACCAGGGTACGCCTTCACTTCGGATACGTTCAAGGAGGTGGCCAAATTACTGCAGATAAAGCACCTGAAAGCGTCAGTCTATCACCCGCAAACTGACGGGTTGGTAGAACGATTTAATCAGACGCTTAAGCAGATGCTCCCAAGGTAGTCAGCGGACGGCAGGAACTGGGACCAGCTCCTCCCGCCGTGCTTTTGCCTACCGGGAGGTACCCCAGGCCTCTACGGGCTTCTCCCCTTTGAATTACTATACGGGCGACAACCCCGGGAATCCTCGACATCCTAAAAGAAGGCTGGGAGGCCGAGGCTCTTCCCTCCTCTAATATTTTGAGTACGAGCGCCTGCGCGACCGACTCACAAAGATCAGGCCCCTCCTAAAAGAGCACGTGACTCGTGCGCAAGCAGCGCAGGCCCGGTGTTACAACCGCAACTCCGTCCTCAGGGAGTTCCGCCTGGGACCGAAGTTATGGTGCTCGTCCCCACCTCCCACTCGAAGCTGCTCGCCACTGGCAAGGGCCTTACGAGGTTAAGGAGAGAAAGGACTCGTCGACTATTTGGTAAAACAGCCCAACGTCGACCGAAAGTGAGAGGATCTATCATGTCAACCTGTTAAAGCCCTGAGAGATAGAGAGGAGCTTCCCAGCTCCGTAGGTCACTCTCCCTTTTCGCAAGCACAACTGCCCTTAACCTCGGCGAAGAGCTGACCCCCAAGCAGCGGCAGGAGTTAGCCCAAACACTCCGAGCCATCCCCGAGGTAGTGAGCGAGTCACCCGGCCGGACCGCTGATTGAGCACGATATAGTCACGGAGCCCGGGGTAATCGTCCGGGAGAGGCCCTACCGACTCCCGGAGGCAAAACGCGCAGAGGTCGAACTGGAGGTGAAACGTATGTTGGACATGGACATAATTGAAGAGAGCCATAGTCCCTGGTCCAGCCCTATTGTCCTCGTCTCCAAGCCAGACGGCTCCTGGAGGTTCTGTAATGACTTTAGACGCCTGAATCAGATCTCCAAGTTCGATGCCTACCCCATGCCCCGCATTGACGACCTCCTTGAGCGGCTGGGTACGGCTCGATATCTGACTACCCTTGACATGACAAAAGGGTATTGGCAAATTCCTTTAACGGCATCCGCAAAGGAGAAAACGGCCTTTAGCACCCCTAGCGGGCACTGGCAGTACAAGGTCCTCCCATTTGGGCTGCACGGGCCCGCGACCTTCCAACGCCTGGTAGATAGAGTGCTGACGCCCACCAGTCCTATAGCGCCGCTTACCTGGATGACGTTGTCATCTATTCCGCACCTGGGAGGAGCATCTACTGCAGGTCGCAGCTGTCCTCCTAACACTGGCTAAAGCCGCCTCCGCATAAACCCCGGAAGTGTTTTTGGATTAAAGGAGGCCAAATATTTAGGCTACTACCTCGTGGGACAAGGACAGGTGCGGCCACAGAGCTCCAAAGTGAAAGACATCTTAGAATGGCCCCGTCCGAGTACCAAGAAACAGGTGCAGGCTTTCTTGGGGCTTGCGGGTTACTACCGCCGGTTTGTTCCCGTTTCTCCGAAGAGCAGCACCCTTGACTGACCTGACAAAAGGGCGCCCCTATACGTGGTGTGGACCGACAAAGCAGAACACGCGTTCAGTGACCTAAAGAAGGCCCTAACGCCGGCACCTGTGTTACGGACGCCCGATTTTGGGCTCCCGTTTATTCTCCAGACCGACGCTTCGGACACAGGCCTGGGTGCCGTGCTGAGCCAAAGCGTCGATGGTGTCGAGCACCCTGTGATGTACCTTAGCCGGAAACTGATGGACCGGAGACCCGCACGCGGCAGTGGAGAGGGAGGCCTTGGCCATTAAGTGGGCAGTGACCCACCTCCGTACTACCTGCTGGGTCGCGAGTTCGCTCTGGTGACTGATCACGCTGCACTTCAGTGGATGTCCCTGCACAAAGAGTCGAATCCGCGGGTCACCAGGTGGTTCCTGGACTTACAGCCGTATAAGTTCACTGTCACTTATCGGCGGGCACCCTTCAGGCCAATGCCGATGCCCTCTCGTATTCACGACCTCTCGGTTAGGTCCGCCCGACCTGACGGTCCTGGGCTAAGGGGGGGATCGTGTCACGCACGCCAGTAGGAGGCGGATTGATTCGACAGCACCTGGGAAACCACTGCCGCCAGGGAATGGTGGGGTATTAACTTTCTCCCTCTGCTTCCTCATAGGAAAAAGACCGTCCTGCACCATAGGCATGGATGACCGCAGTCGCGATACTTCCGCCCTTCCTCCGCCATCTTGCCCTGACGTCATCCTTCCCATCCTCCCTTGCGTCCTTCCCGACATTCCTCCACTTCCGGCTCCTCCCCAATAAAATGGCCGCGACGCCAGGAGTCGGCGTCGCGCATTATGAACTGTTTAGTTTATGATTTTGACCTGTTTTTTTGTGTCTGTACAATATACGGGGCCGGAAAACCCCAACCCTTGCTACTGTCTCTCTCGGTCCTTTACAATATATATATATATATATATATATATATATATATATATATATATATATATACTTATAGTATTATAGTACATACAAATACATGTATAGGTACATAAATGTATATTGTAAAATATGTATATTTGCCATCCGCATTTAGAACATTTGTATATCTATTTATATATATCTATATATCTATTCCCATCTTCACTGTGCTCTTAACTGTACATATCGTATTTAACTGTATATATCGCATTTAACTGTAAATATCGTCTTTAACTGTACATAATATGCACATATTATATTTATTGTACTTCTGCTCTTTGCACTTCTGATTAGATGCTAAACTGAATCTCGTTGCCCTGTATTTATACATGTGTAATGACAATAAAGTGAATCTCATCTAATCTAATCTAATCTAATCTAATCTAATCTAATCGGATGTGACGTCAGAGCAACAGACCGGAAGTCATTCAGCTCACTAGGACGTGATACCTTTGGGACTGGGGTGATACAAGATGTTTTCCAAAGCCTTGGGACTCTCCCCTGTTCCAGGCTCAGGTTGAAGATGCGCTGTAGAGGACTCCCCAGTTCCAACGCACAGGCCTTCAGCAGTCGTGGCAATACACCATCTGGACCTGCTGCTTTGCTGGCAGGAAGTCTTCTCAGCTCTCTGCTCACCTGCGCTGCTGTAATTGT
The DNA here is from genome assembly GCF_016835505.1 of Polypterus senegalus. Lineage (NCBI taxonomy): Eukaryota > Metazoa > Chordata > Cladistia > Polypteriformes > Polypteridae > Polypterus > Polypterus senegalus. The sequence continues at coordinate 124,681,827 of NC_053162.1, forward strand.
GGGTGGGGATGTCTCTCCTATGCTGGTATCAACAGAAGGATGGTTGGAGGATGCAGTACTACTTTGCTCAAGTGTCTGTAGTATTATGAAAATATTGATAGATGCTTCACTTGCTCAGCCTTCAGAAGAGTATAGACGATTGTGATTAAAATTTGAGAAACTCTCTGCTCAAGTAAATGGGGTGCAGAGGGACAGAGTGACGTTTTTCAACCTTTGCGCACACGTTTTTATTTTAACCATTGGCAATTTGCAGGTCAGGCCAGGTTGAGGACCATGCATTTTGTTTTGTTGCTGTATCCTTAATGTGTATTACCAGATATATGCCAAATTACTAATAAGGTCCTCCTGATTTGATGAAGAATAATGATGTGCAATCCCATTGACAATGTCTCATGATTGGTATTGTAATGTGCAATATATAGGTAACCACTGATCATTCTAATGGCACAAATGTCATAATAATTCTGATTTAAAATTAAATGCCATCCGATTTTGCATAAATGGCATTGCATGTTTATTTAAATGATACATATTGCAATGTACTATACTGTTTATTTTAAATCTAAATGAGAGCAAAACTTTATTATTTATATATATTATTTTATTAATTTACTACTTAAAGAAAAATAATCAGCTACAAGTAAAAATACACTTCATGTTTTAGATAGATAGAACAATCATGTCTAATTGTTGACTGTCACGGAATGGACGAATGACGTTTGGTACAGCAATGGAAAATATATTAGCTGATTTGCGCTTGGCACGTTGGGTGGGGAAATGGTTTGCGCTATGGCTTCACTCATGTACCCGGGTTCAAACTGCAGGCAAGAGACAGTTTTGAGTGTTAAAGTTCTACCCGTGCCTCCATTGTTACTGCGACTGCATCCCAGTCGAAAGATGCACATATTAACTAAATACATCCAAACTGACCTTATCAGCGCTGTGGGAGTTTTGAATATTGGAATAACGTTAAGTAGTCAACTTCTTTCAAATTTGAGTCCAGTTACCCCGGTTAAGACATCTGCTTCCCATAATCCACAAGGGCAAATTTACGTTTTCCACTGATGACCCAATTGGTAAGTGGTTTGAGAAAATTTCACACTTTGTTTCTCTTTTAAAATCCATTAATTTCCATCCCAAATTTTTTTAAACCGTAGCTCATCTTTGCTCAATCGGGGTAAAGACTGGAATCAGTCTCCAAAACACAAACGGTCACTCACAAGGCGCGCTCAGAGACACTCACTCAGTCTTGCATGGTCGGTTTTGAGCAGCAAAGAAACGACTTTGAGATGTTCTATCACATAAACCGGACCCGGCTTCGACACAGCGTATACAAGCATGACGGATGCAGTCTTGGAAAATCATTCTGTTTCCAGGCGTTGACAGGATGCATCAGTTACAATCTTACGTTATGGAGGGATTATTTGTGTGTTATTATTCACGCGGGGCACAGCAATGCAGCTTTATAATAATAAATTATCCATACAACGAAGCCTATACCGCATCGTTTTAATCTTGTTGAAAATGAGCAGCGTGAGCAGCACCACCCCTCCCAGCAGATAGGCTGAAAAGTTCGTGATTGTGGGACGTCTTATTCTTTGACGGAGCTTAGTCACTGTGACAAAGTGCCAGGTTCCCCAAAACGACATTAAATCGATCAGAAAGAGCGTTATTAAATCATCAAGCAATGTGACAGGTGCGACAAGCGTGAACGTATAAGAGTATAAATAAAAAGGAAAGCATTTACACGCACTATTCACCTGCTATTCGACATTTTCGGCCGTGTTACAGACAAGTAAGTTAAAATTTCAATCATTGTATGCTTTGTAAATGGAAGATTATATCAGTTCTAGCTATTGTTTAAATGCGAAATCCAAAGAAAATGGTGTAATGATTGTAAATATTATGCTGCTATAAACCCTATCTGTAATATTTTGAACACCAGTCAGATTCAGGTTATATTTATGTCTGGTATTTATGAGGGATGTTCGAAAACTTTCCGCACTTTTATATTTTCGTTGGAAACGGTGAAGGCGGGAGGGGTAGTAACTGGGCATTAAAAAGTTGGTACGAAGCTGGGAAAAAATGCATCACAAACGAAGAGTAGAAAAGTGAAGTAATTTGTTTGTTAAATTCGTAATAAATAGAGTTTTAAAAAGTATACAAGAGACGTTAAAAACGTTTCCGCACTTTTAAAACTGCTTATTAAGAATTTCAATCTGTTTTAACAGTTAACGTTTTAATTTGTGAATTCAATTTGTGAATTAGTGAATTTCCCCTTAGGGATTAATAAAATATCTATCTATCTATCTATCTATCTATCTATCTATCTATCTATCTATCTATCTATCTATCTATCTTAACAAGTCACAACTATACGTTTTGATGCCTAAGAATGGCATTCCTGTGAATCAAATTTATTAGATACTAGTATCATTTTGGAATTATAGAGATCCACGATTTAGTATTGACTACACAAAATACGAATTAGAAATGTGTATATGAGATGTTTACATTTGAGGGACTTTTCAAACTGGCCCTTATATTTGAATTCCAGTTATCTAATTACATTGATTAAAATTTCAGACGTATGCAAGTAACCTATAAATAGTTAAGGTGTACATTTCAGATACAGTGTCTGTAATCCTATAAACCAAAATTACATTTTTATACATTTAATTAAAACACTTCAGAAATGTTTTAAATTCTTTTTATCAAGCAAAAATAAAATTTTAGGTATAAAGGTTCCATTAAAGTCAATGTGGAAATTTCCAATTGCAGATCTATATTAACACAAACTCTATAATGTTCGAGCAACTTCAAATCCTTAGATCTTTTCTGTGTATTAAATGTCCCCAAATAACGTGTTCATTATTTTTCTTAGTTAAATCGCACTTTTTCAATGTATTTAAGGTTGTTTTGTATTTTTCTGCACTTGGTCAAGCAGGTTAGTGAGTTTCCCTGAAGCACCCTAAAGTACGAACGTCTTAATGTCGGCTTTAAGGTAAATCGTCAATTTTAAAAGATTTCCCGAAATCCACCGAAGCTAAAGTAGCACGTTAAGTCCTTCGTGATCACCGTCGTGATGTGCAGGTATATGCTCTTCACTGTCTCAAGCCACTTTTGTTTTTCCGACTTTTGAAACTGAATTCTGCCGCATGCCTATAAACAAGGACACTCTGACTAAAATGCTTTCGTTTGAAAAACCTTTTTCTTTGACTGTCTCTTGTCATTTATTGTTCGTTCATCTTAGAAACTATATAATTCTGCGTGTTGATTAAGTATAGGGTGGTCCAGATCTAATTATGAATTTTTATTACGCTATAACTTATTAAGTTTATAGAAAAACAACCGAAAATCCCGGACTATCGAGAAGTGTGCGAACTGACGACATGAAGAATCGTCTTTGCGCCGAACTGGAATCGTTTCCGCTAAAATAAGAGTCATCCAGACGATCTAGATCTGTAAATTTAGATCTGGACCACCCTGTATACTACTTTGTATTTGCTCGTAAAGCGGTCGATTAAGAGTCGCTCTTTACCCAATACAAGTCATTGATTTCGGGAAACTAGCTGGATTCGATAATGAGATCTTTCCAAATTTAATAGTAAAAGTATAGTCTATTATCTGCAAACAAACACATATCAGTCCTCAATTTTCTTAAACCGTTTTTTTTTCTTTACCATTGGAGTCTATGTCAGAAGCATTGTGCTCAGAAAAGGACACCAGTGCTAGTGCACAAACTCATAAAGTGGCCAAGTAAAAATGTTAGCCAGTACAATATAGAACCATTTGGGGCTTTTGCATTCTGTTCCTGTAATCTTCTCTGTGCATGGCAAACGGCATATGTATTGTTTGCCTTAAAAACTGGTATTCACTGCCACATATTTTCACTTGAGATATACAATTTTAACACAACTTTATAACTTTGCCTCATTTATCTGTTTTTGTAGACCAAGATTAATAACCTCATGTATTTTGAAATGTTGCCTTACCATTTACTGTAACTAAAAACATTCTACAGTTGGCTGTTTGTATTGAATACAGGCTCTTTGAGGACTTTTAACGTTATTATTATGGTCTATGCTGCAGTTACACTAAAATTAATCGTGTGATTAAGTTAATATATTGATGTCCCTATGAGTAATAATAATAATACATTTTATTTATTTGTAGGCGCCTTTCTAAACATTCAAGATCACTGAACAATAGATAAAACACAGATTATAAACAAAAGTAAAATACAAAAGTGAGACTGTAATCAAAGAAAAAAAGCAGTCTTAAACAAATGAATTTTAAGTTTAGATTTGAAAAGTGAAAATGATTCAATATTTCTAAGCACAGGTGGTAGTGAGTTCCAAAGCTGAGGAGCAGAGCAACTGAATGCTCTGCTCCCCATGATAAGATGGACGAAGGGGACAGTCAAGTGGATGGTGGAAGAGGATCTAAGGGTACGGGAGGGAATGGCAACATGGAGGAGGACAGACAGATATGGAGGGGCAAGGTTGTGGATAGCCTTAACCGTTAGTAGGAGAATTTTGAATTGAATTCGGAACTGAACTGGAAGCCAATGAAGCTGCTGCAAAACGGGAGTGATATGGTGAATAGAGGGGGTCTAGTAATGATGTGGGCATCTGAATTCTGGACCAGTTGTAGCTTATAAAGAGATTTGCCAGAAAGACCAAAGAAAAGGGAATTGCAATAATCCAGATGAGAAGTGACAAGGCTATGAACAAAGATAGCAGTGGTGTAGGGAGTGAGGGATGGGCAAATACGATTAATGTTACACAGGTGGAAATATGCAGACCGGGAGATGTTATTGATGTTGGACTGAAAGGATAAAGTACTGTCAAGGATGACACCCAGACTCGTAACCTATGGGGAAGGGGAGACAGAGGAATTATCAATAACAAAGGAAAAATGATCAGTTTTCAATAATGTTGATTTTGTACCAATGAGGAGAACCTCAGTTTTGTCGCTATTTAATTTAAGAAAATTTGAAGAAAACCAGGATTTGATTTCTGCTATGCAATCAATAAGTGAGGAGGGTGGAAAGGAAGCAGTAGCTTTGCTAGTGAGATAGAGCTGGTTGTCATCAGCATAACAATGGAAGCTAATGTTATATTTATGAAAGATATTACCAAGGGGTAGGAGGTAAATAATGAAAAGGAGGGCACACCTGAAGTAACACCAGTGGGTTGGGATGTGAATGTTTTAAGCTGAACAAACTGATTGTGGCCTGAGAGGTAAGATCTGAACGGATCTAGTGGAGTATGGGTAATGTCAATCAAAGATAATCTATTGAGAAGAGTAGTGTGACAAATAGTGTCAAAGGCTGCATTCAGATCAAGGAAGATGAGAATCGTAATTAAACCAGAATCAGCTGCCATAAGGAAGTCATTAGTAATTTTTATAAGTGCCATTTCTGTACTGTGGAGGGGATGAAAACCAACTGGAACTGTTCATACAGGTTATTTTGAGATAAATGAGAATGAAGTTGAATAGCCACTATTTTTTCAATTAATTTGGAAATGAAGGGTAGATTAGAAATAGGATAAAAATTAATGAAATTAGTCTGATCGGCACCAGGCTTTTTCAGTATTGGGGTTATTGCAACAGTTTTAAAAGATGAAGGAACAGTACCAGTAGTGAGAGAAGAGTGGATTATAGCAGAAATAAGAGGGACCAGAGAGGGGTGGCAGGCTTTGACCAGAACTGTAGGGTCCAGTTGACAGGTGGATGGCTTAGATTTACAGACAAATGTGAGATTTCTGAGAAAGTAGGAAGCTGAAAAGCGGAAAATAAGTGAGTTGGTGGGTGGAATTCAAATGAAGTACTGGAGGAATCCGTACAGAGAGACTGATGAATCTCCTGGATTTTTTCATTAAAAAAGGACATAAGGGAAATGCAACATTCAGTTGAGTAAAGGTGAGAGGGTAAAGAATCCGGGGGTTGTGTGATATTGTAAAGTAGTGAAAATTATGACTTGTTGTTGCCTTCATTGGAAGAAATAATGAGAGTATAATAGTTAGATTTAGTTTGGGCAATACAGTCCTTGTAATAAAGTATATGGTTTTTGTACATCTCTTTGTGAGCAAAGAGTCCAGTTTTTTTATATAACCGTTCTTGTTGCCAGTCTTTGGCTTTCAAGAGCTGAAGTTCAGGTGTGAACCAGGGAGCAGAAAAGGAGAAAGAAACAGATCTAGTTTTTAATGGAGTGAGTGAGTTGCTTTGTGTTTGTGTTTGTGTGTGTGTGTGTGAGTGTGTGTGTGTGTGTGTGAGTGTGCCCTGCAATGAACTATGTCCTGATCCAGGACTGCTCCCTGGCCAGCAGCTAATGCTGTTTTGAAGACATCTGGTCCCAGAGAGCTTGATTGTCTAAGATATACATCATATTAAACGAAACAGGTATTCAACTAAACTATATTACATTTTAGTATTACTGTTATACTTTTATTTTGGAGCTTAATTAAAACTGTGTAACTGGCATTAAAAGTTAAAATGACATTTGCAATCCACTATAGATCTATTTTTATCTTTGTTTATTTATATAACGGGAGATTCTTTAAAATTTTTGAAATTAGACTATACCAAGGAGGGCTAATCTACCATGAAATACAAATGATGTTTGGTTAGCTATTCATGCAAAGGCATCTGTAGTTGTGACACATATTTTTTTAGGCTGGAAGCACAGTTGGAGGCAGGATCTTATCATGCTGACATCTATTTTATATTCAGACACAACCAAGAAAATTGTTAAAAGTTTATGCTCAGTGTTTTCTTTTAGCCAAATACGTTTTTTTCAGTTTCACTATAACATGTAAGAAGCAAATTATTTTCATATTAAAGAAAATTCACATATTTAACATGACATTTGAAATAACTGGATATGAAAATAATCAACAGTTACCTCCCCTATTTGAGAATTACCTATTAAAGGCAAGGCAAGTTGGTTATAGATTGATTAATGTTTTAGAAGGAACATAAGGATTTAAAAGAATATATACACAATAAGAATATACAATTCAAAGAACAGAAAATGATTTGAAACAATGACATGGGTCTGAGTCAACGCTGTAGTAAGTTAAGGTGTCAATAACATCGAACTTTCCTTTCAAGAACATTGGGAAAAACTTTTGATTTCGTTAAAGAAGGTTTACTGATGGACAAGTTCAGAAAATCACAAACCAAAAAAAAGTAGTAATTTTATTCAGTAAGAGTTCTGTAATGATTTAATTTTTTTTAACAAACTAATAGGAAACGTGCAAACCATTTTGATAAATGTTCTACTGGTCTGATAGATTATTTGATCACGAAACCACTGAGCACAGATATATGGGGGACATTCAAAACGTTTCCTTACTTTTTTAAACTCGGTTTATTAAGAATTTCAAAAACAAATTACATCACTTTTCTACATAGTCTCCTTCGCTTCCGATGCAAGTTTCCCAGCGTCTTACCAACGTTTTAATGCCTAATTATTACTCCTCCCGCCTTCACTGTTTCTAACAAAACTATAAAAGTGCGGAAACTTTTTGAACATCCCTCGTATTGCTTTCGTTAACTGGCAAGTTGGCAGCTAGATGCCCAAGCAAAAGCATTGCGTATAATAAAACGACTTTTTAAACGATGTATTTTAGGTGTTTCTGGTTGTGTCACTTCAGTTCATGCAATTTTAAACCGGGTTTGCGTTGATGATGCTGATAAAGATGAAACAAAGTCTACCCTGTAAAGAATTCTCGTAAGAATGCATTAAATTCAGCATATATTTTCGGAGCAAAAATATATAATATAATAAATGGTTAAACGACGATGTTTTTAATCAGATACATGCATGCAAATTTACATTTAAGTTGTGTTTTAGCACTCAATATCAATCTCTTGTTTTAATGTGCAAGAATATTCAATGAATGAATAATTGATGCGTTGCCATAGACGAACCTGTGAGATATTGGTTGAAATTGTTTGATAATATAGAACGACGCTTTGCGCTCTAATTGTGATGCAATATCCGTAAATGTTAATAACGGAAATGTATTTTTTGAGCAACGAGAAAAGTACTGTGTGTATGTATTGTTTTTCCTCCGCCGTTACATTTATATTAACATATTTATATAAACAGGTTAACTTGGCGTATAATGAAGTTGGCAACACGCACGATAAAAAACACTGAGTGTTTTTGGGTATATCTGGGTTAAGGTGAATGATTCGGTTAAGGCAGAAGCCCAGTTTCTTAAAAATCCGTGGCCCTGGCCAAGTAATCTCCTGGCATTCTCCTTTGTCAAAACGCTCCAACGTCAGTAAACTATCCGAAAAGGAGTTAAACATCATCATCGACCACCGTGAATCTGAAAATCAACATGACACCAGTGACAATTTTCTTGTGATGTATAAATATGTTAAACTGAGGCCTCTGTTTCGGATTTCAGTTACCAAAATGCGTGCAGCACACTCTTTTCTGCTTGATTGTGAGAATGAGCCGTGCAAAGGACCCGGCAAGTGTATTTTGCCTTACAGCCAGTGCTGCTGGAATAACAATAACGCATGCATTTTTATTTCAATATAAGTATTGCGTTAAGTTGCTGGTTACTTTAAAAAGTAATCGGACTATGTAACGCAAGTTGCTTCAACGTGTTACCATGCTGCTCTCAAAGCTTGTTATGCTCAGTTTAGTACTGTATGTTCAGCTCGTCATCATATATTTAACATTTTTTTTTTAATATTAAGGCAGGTTAATTCAGCCTGGAGAAGGAACAATGCAATGGCCTAAACGTTTGTATCTTTAAATTTATTTTAATAACGCTTATATCCGTCGCTGCTGAAAGAGTATGCGAAGCAAATGTGTAGGCTGACAGAGTTCTACGGTCATATTTAGCGAACAAAAGCCAACAGCAACCCGGTCAAGGGTTAACGTGGCCACATCATGAGGTTAGCCACGTTTTATCATATATTTTTTAGAGGCCAATAACTCGGTTTCTCTAACCGGAATAAGGGTTTAAGTACTTTTTAAAATACAGATTTTGGTTGATTACAGAGTGGCGATTACTAGTGGATTTCGGGTTACTGAGGCACATGTAAATGCACCTACTGTGAACTAACATAGTGACGAATGCAATTTATAACAATTCACTCAAAACTGAACTGCACCAAGTGTTCTTTGTATAACTACCTTCAATTAATTTAATTCCTAAGCTCATACTCATACTTGCTGACTTTATGCAGATGCACAGCTCAGGTGGTGGTCAGAAGTTTTCAAGTGGTTGAACGTAAACGGTCTTATCGTGTCGGCAGGCGCAAATTTTTACTTCCTCTCTGTGTGATTAAAGCATCGAAGTATTCCTCAGAAGAGTCAAAGAAACAAATCAGAAGCGAATGAATCAGTGAGAAAAGTGTGAGGGTTACCCAAACTGTCCGTCATTGACAAATGGGACGCTAGTCTGATACATTCATCTATTTTCATTGTCTGCTTATAGAAACAAATCTATGTAATTTACGTGGCTAATCATTTAACCCATTTTTGTTGTTCTTTTGTAATAATTAGGTTTTGATGTTCAGTGCTTTAAATGGATTTGTCTTAAATTATTGAAAAATTCAGTTGTTTATGTAAAACTGTCTTTCTGTCCTATATTTATTTTCTAAACCATAATGAAGACAAATGGCTAAGACGAATTGACTTGATACTACTGGGTTTTTTCAAATTAGAAAAGAAGACAAAAAAACAAAACAATTTGACACTTCAGTGTGAATTTCGTAATAAATCAATATGCAGCTTATAAGCAGGGCAGAAGGATCTCTGTGATTCCTAGATAGATTAAGTAGATTCAATAATTAATGCATGTGCCCAAGGATATTTGAAATATTAAAATATGAGATACTGTATTTAGAAGTAATCTTTTAAAGAAAAAATGTAAAACTTCATGTACTGTAGAAAATACAATGCATGGAAAGTGTAAATTGGCCTTTACTGGTTTTTATAGCTGATATTTTTATTTAAAGCTGCTTAGAATTACTTTTATTACAGAGTGTTTAAGTGCTTTACATCTGCTGACACAGCATGTCCATAGAGCAGATTCTAAATATGAAGTCTTAATGCTTTAGGCATTTCCTCACAAAAATAACTTTACTTACAAGCATATATCAGGAAACATCTACGTCAGAAAATTACATAACGTACTTAAGTGCTAGCTCATAAAATTAGAATTCAGCCAATTATATTCAAATAGATTTCATTAGAAAATGAAGTAAGTGCACATTTCTAGTGCAGAAACCATATATTTTATTTCCTTACTGATGCCAATGTTTTTGCATGCTTTAAACTCCTAATTTATGCCTCACCCTATGAATGCCCATCTTCTGTTTGCTAAATTTTGTTGGTAATTGTAATTCTAATATTTAACTGAAATTGGCACCTGCTATAATACATCTGGGGGAAAATAACATTGGGCCATATTTTGATCCAGTTTTGTGCTTCTTTTCAACCCATGTAAACACCCTAAATATCATGTATTCTAAAAGATAGGATCATCAGCACTACAAGTTAAGATGGTCAAACAATATATAGATTTGGGGCGAAAAATGTGTTGCCCAGGGCACCTAAAAGGAAGAGTGAGAATCAGGCCAAGAATGGCTCATCAGGCATAGCATTGGGTCAGCGCATGAAAAGAAGTTTTATATGGCAATAAAGCCAGAATGAAGACAAATTGCCAGCAGACCATCGTTTGTAGCTCAGAATAATTCAGTAGAGTATTTAAATGTCTACTGATGGTATTGTGTTTATTTTGTGAAATAATGAATCTTATTGATTAACAATCAACTTTATAATACATGAGCGAGTTTGTCATGCTATTTCCCAAAAAATCATAAGCATCGATAGACAAAACTCTCATTATGGGGTGATGGTTTAGGTCTTTAAGTGGGATAAAATAAAATGTTGAAAAGTAATATGAAGTAAACATTATAATTTAATAAACACAAAATCAGTCACATTGTTTATAAGACAAATGATTTTGTAAATCAAAACCCTACTTTTCTAAAAAGAGCTTGTTCTTTTAGATGACTAGGGGGCTTTGCCCCCTGCTCACTTCGCTCGCCAACCCTCATGTTTGTTTTTTTTTTCTTTGAATTGTTGCTATTTCATTAGTTTAACTTTTCTTTCAGAACTTCTGTAAAAACAATATTTGTAATCTTGTGAGTCCCAATATGCTGAATCTTTTTAATGAGGTCAGTGAGACATGTGTTTAATGACTTTGTACCATAATTCAGGATAGGTTTCTCTGTTTGGAATTTCAGCACAAACAAAACAATCAACATCATCAGCAGTTAATAATTTTTTTACAAAGTAACCAATAAATGCATGTGCGGTAAACTCAGTTTTTGAAATTCTCAAGATTCTTTATTTGTCACATGTATAGTTAAACAGGACAACACACAGTGAAATGCATCCTGATCCACTTATCAAAAACTGTGCAAAGTTAGAAGAATATCAGTTAGATTAACAAAAAGTCATAGATTGAAAGATAACAGTATAGTAGAACATAATAAATAAGTAAAATTATGTGAATAAAGTAGAATTAAGTATTAAGGTGCAATAGTGTAGTGATTATTGTGCAAAACCAAAGTTATACTGGTGCATAGTTAAATGAGGCAGTTTGTTTGTTTGTGCTACTGCGATCTTTACTTTCTTTTTTTATATTTTTCTAATTCTAATCTCTAACCTGCTTTGCATGTGTTTAGCGCCAGCATTTCTGAACGTCTTTATGAAGTTCTACTTTGTCTTTTAACCTGTCTTTTAATTCTGTGCCGGATTGGACGTGCTTTTTTTTTCAATTCCACTTGTTCCAGGCTGATAATTACTTTCCTTATTTTCTGAATTTGCACCTCAATTATTCTTTTTCACTCTTTTTTCTCTCCAACGCTTTTGAGTCTCTTTTCTCTGCACTGCTTTCTTCTTTGCTTAGATGTCGACATTTAATTTATAACATACTGTCCTTATGCACTTTATATGCGCCAAGTGCCCTGGATCTGTGTCTGCTCAAATCCTTTAGACGACTGAATGTTTTGCTGCCTCTTGGCTTATTTGATATTGATTGTAAGTAGGGCATGTCTTGCAAGAATCTCATGTTCCATGTCATCGCGAGATAGTCCTGGCACAAAGTCTCATGTTTAAAGTACCTGGTGAGACGCTCTGTGGCCATCTCGCGGTTTCTTTTAAATGTCTTCCATGATCTTAACGTGAAGATGCCCTTGTGTTTCTCTCCAGGATTTTTTTTTTTATAATAGAGAGATAACACAGTGTCACTCTGAAAAAAGGCACAAGATAGCCTTTCAAACAGTGATTAAAAAAAAATAGTAATGGTTCTTTTATGGCACTTTAGTGGTGTGTGTGGTTCCTTAAACTGTTTCTTGGCAAAGAACTATTTCATTTTGTAAATGGTTGTTGGCATATGAAATTAATCTTTTGGACTTTGAAAAGGTGTTTAATATGTGGACAAAACAGAAATCTTTAATGTATAGTTGTCTAGTAGATCACTGACAGATTAAGAATACTTGAATTAGGCTGATTTATTATATGCGGCCATTTTAAAATTATGAACCCACTGGCATTTCACAGCTCTCTTATAATTTATTAATTGTAATGTATTGACCCTCTTATGGGTTTTTAAAAAAGTTTTTTTCTGGGTCCTCCATGTGGATTGTGTTTTTGGGAACAATCCATATGGTATTGCTATGATGAACCAATTTGATGTGTTTATTTATAAGAATGCACACTCCTTCAGATGCACAGATATCATCTGGACAGCCTAACATTTTGTAAACTGTAATGTATATAATCTGTTACTTTTCAATAATCTTTAAATAAAGTTTGTTTCGATTTTTTCCAAGTGGGAAATTAGCCTTTTTACAGAAAGTCATGTAGTAAATATATATACATGTGCATGCACACACACAGTATGGTCTGAACACACACCATAATGACTAAAAGGAAAGAAAACGTTTGACTTGACAGTTGCAGTCTCAGTCAGGTATCATACAGATGTTGTCATAAAAGAGCCCAAGTAGCATTTCTTGACACACTTCTCATGAGTAACCCATTGGCTTAAAGTACTCAAAGCTAATGTGTCAAACAGTGAATGTGCAGCATTGTTCATAATAGCACCAGTTTTGTTTTCATTCTGTCCTTCACTCCAGGGGTCCAGAGTGTGCCCCATCACAGAGCCTGCCTTTTAATTAGTTTGTTTGATTCAGCTGGCTTCTCTTGAAGTGATATTACTGGTCCAGCACACCACAGTATAGAAAATTACACTGTCCAGCATAGAGCTGTAGAATATGTGAAGGATGTCAGTACTTACAATATAGGAATGCAGTTTCCTTAGACAAAAGATCCTACTCTGCCTTTCTTATATAGTTCCTCTGTGATCTGAGACCAGACCACCCTGTCATTGATGTGGAACCTGAGTACTTGTAGAAGTACACCTCCTCTACATCCACTCACTATAGAGTGAGATGATATAGAGCAGTGATAGCGAACCATTTAGAAACCAAGTGCCCAAACTGCAATCCAAAACCCACTTATTTATCGCAAAGTGCCAACATGGCAATTTAACCTGAATACCACCTAAAACTGAACACCAGCATAACCAAGGAGCTGGTGGTGAATTTTAGGAGGCCCAGGCCCCTCATGGACCCCGTGATCATCAGAGGTGAGTGTGTGCAGAGGGTACAGACCTATAAATACCTGGGAGTGCAGCTGGATGATAAATTGGACTGAACTGCCAATACTGATGCTCTGTCTGTCTATCTACTGAGCTTTTAGTTTAGAAAAGCCACTCATACATTAACATCTTTTGTCTTAAAAGAAAAACATAATAATGGAGCTTTCAATGATACAAACAACTTTTTGTTGAAAGGTAAAAGTTTGCATTCGGTATGCTTTTGAACAATTAATGTGCTTTTTGCTGTTGTATGCATGCTGATAATTTGTCTACCCTTGGTTCATACTTTGTAAGTTTGAGAGCAACACATGCAGCACTCAGGTCATCTGTTAGTCTGTTTCTGGTGTCAGATTTGATTTAATTCAAAGGTAAAAACAGCTGCGCACAAGCATAAGATGTTCCAAACAAAGTAAGGAAAGCAATCTCAAGTGCCTTCATTGACTTAAGATTATTTGGCAGAGAATTCCACACTTTAAGGATTTCATTTTCATAACTAACTGTGCTGTCCTTTGTCATCCCTTCGATCCTCTCAAGTGTTTCACGCAGGTCTTCCCTATTAAGCTCCGCCCCCAAAGCTTCTATTATATATTACGGGGTCGTGGATCAGGTGTGGCGATTAGCAACTCCCGGCAATAATTACAGATGCGGACGACTCCTCACCTGTGCGCTTAAGCGAGGACTGCCCGCATCACAAAGCTCCCGGAAACCGCTCCGGCCACTCTACCTTAACCCCCTTTAAGCCGTGAGTGCGGCAATTATCTGTTAAAACTGGCCTTTTCAATTTTGAGCTGTGGACCCGCTATACCACATCCCCTCCAACCCCACCACGGGAATCACAGACTCAAAAGCCTGCAGTCCGTGCCGCACACTCAAGCAGCATGTGTGCCGCCCGCCTTACCCCAGACAGGAGAGGGAGGAAGCGCTCCCATTGGGCTGCAGGGCAGAGGGGCGGGTGATGTGAGAAAAGTCCTCCGGCGCGTGAAGAGGGGGAGCGGTGAGGGGAGCAGCCCGGCCCCGCATTCCTCTGGCTTTATAGTAACGAACTCTGTGCTCGGGCGACAGCGCGCGTGCCCACTGAGAGGGCCATGAGTGCCCCCTTTGGCACGCGTGCCATAGGTTCGCCACCACTGATATAGAGTTTCTTTTGTATGTCAAAAGTCAATAACCAATTCCATGGTTTTGCTGATGTTAAGTTGCAGACCATTTTTTCTGGACCACGAAGTCTAGTTTTCCATGTGACTCCCTATACTGTGTCTCACCCCCCTTATCAATACACCTCATTAATGCAGAATCATTTGAGAAATTTCTGTAAGTGATATGATCTGGTGTTATAGTATGAAGTGTACATATCGAAGAGAAAATGTTACAGGATTGTTCCTTGTGGTGCTGCAGTGTTGCTCACAAGCACCCTAGAAACACAGTCCTTGAGCCTTACAAACTGTGGTCTGCCAGACTGATAATCCATTATCCAGGACATTATACGCTCATCCACCTACATATCTCTGAGTTTACCCCTTAACAGGGATGGCTGAATGGTATCTGGAGAAATAATAAAAAAAAAAACCATAATCCTCATAGTGCTGCCAGCTTGGTCCAGGTGAGTATAAACCTTGAGGATAAACAGATAGATGACTGCATTCTTCACTACGATCTTTGTGCGACTGTAGTATATGACTAGTCAGTCTCTCAAAGGTCTTTATAATGTGAGATATAGGTGACACTGATTTGTAGTTATTAGATGTAGAGGCACCTGCCCTTTTTGGAGCATGAGCATTGCAGGGGGTTTTACACAGCAGCTGCACTCAGGGGCCTTAGGGACAGACTGACCAGTTGAAATAGGATACAGCAAAGCTGGTGAGCACAGGTGTTAAGAACCTGAGGACAGACTCTATGTGTATTTGTGGTTTTCCTATGCATAGCTTCCTCAGTTGTCTCCTCACTTGGTCTGCTGTTATGGACAGCCCATACTGATAGTCAGAGGTGGACTCTGTTTTGTCTTCTTTCCCCTTTTGTATTATTAATATGTAGCCTTAGTCAAAATGCCTCAAATCTCACGGACTTAGCACTGTTTATAAGGAATTGTATCATATAACATCTCCTCACCTTCCCTTCTACATTTATAACCTCAGGCAATTAGGTGTAGTAAAAGACAAGCAGGAGTTAAGTTACAATTTAAATAATGTATTATTGATAATATTCATAAATAATAACAATAAGCAAAATATATTTGAATATTGGCAACCAAGCAACCTATGGTGATGTGTAGTTTCAGGTGGCACACAGACTTATTAGTTACTTAAAATGTCTCTAGTTAAGGCATCATTTGTGGTCAGCTTTCATCAGTACAGGCCGCATGCCTGTCTTGATATGGCTGCCGGACTGTGCTCTTCATTGTATTGTCCTTTTCAGTTCATAGTGTGTGAGATGGTCTGTCATCAGTTTGGTAAGCGAGAGACATAGGGGTAAAGCAAGCAAATTTATAGGTTTTCTCTCCAACCCCTACAGCCAATAGGGTGTCATGGTACTTAAAGGCTTGTGATACAAGTCAATTCTAAACAGACATACTTCAGACCAATGGGGCAGAGAACAGCTTCACACCTGCCGTCGTGAATCTTACCAGCTAGGCAGTCTGGTTTTCCTTTGGGGGTTGATTGAGAGAGAGGCCTGCAAAGAAACATTTGCTAAACTTGTTTGAGGAACTTCCCTCAATCCTGTCATAAAATTCACTTTCCTGACTTAGTCCTAGAGGGGTAAACATGAATGCTTCTCACTAATGTAACACTAATTTTACATTGCTTTGCCTAAGTTACAAATAAAGATACACAAAATATTTATCAACCTGTATGCAAATTTTCACATCACAACAGACTCATCATCAAATTTCAGTATGAATTAAAATTTTCTACACTTCCTTAGACAGCGTATGCTGTTTTTTTGTTTCTCAAATGTACAGTATATGCAATAACTAAAGTATCATGGAATGCAAACAATGTTGTCTGTTGTTTTGTCTATCAGTTGTTTTTCAGTCTTTTTTTTTTATTTATTAATTTTATTACAATCAATACATAGCAATCAAGTTTTTACAAAAAAAAGAATTATGTTAAGAACAGATCCATCCCCACCCCTGAGAGAGAGAGAGCAAGCCAAACGGTGTAAAATTTAAGGCTTGTAAAAATACCTAAATTAATAAATTCTCTGTGCTTTATAAACTTATTTTAAAATATTACTGATTAGATCCTGCCAAGTTTTGAAAAAAGTCTGTACGGATCCTCTAACTGAGTATTTGATTTTTTCCAATTTCAAATAGTATAACACATCGGTTTCCCACTGACTTAAAAGAGGAGAGTTTGGGTTCTTCCAGTTTATCAGAATGAGTCTGCGTGCCAACAGTGTAGTGAATGCAATCACAATTTGTTTGTCCTTCTCCACTTTAAGCCCCTCTGGAAGAACCCCAAACACAGCTGTTAATGGGTTAGGAGGGATTGTGAGTCCAAGGCTGTCTGAGAGGTAATTAAAAATTTTTGTCCAGAATAATGTTAATTTGGTGCAGGCCCAGAACATGTGACCTAGTGAGACTGGGGCTTGGTTGCAGCGTTTGCAGGTTGGATCATGTCCTGGAAACATTTTGGAGAGTTTTAGTCGAGACAGATGTGCTCGATATATATTTTTGAGTTGTATAATTGTATGCTTTGCACATATGGAGCTCGAGTGAATTCTCTGCATTGCTACTTTCCACTCCTTTTCTGATATATTAATTGAGAGGTCTTTTTCCCAGTGTCCTCTTGGATCTTTGAAAGGAAGGGATTGTAAAATGATTTTATATATTGTAGAGATGGAGTCTAATTCCTTGAAATTGAGCAATATTTTTTCCAGCGTGGATGAGGGTGCAAGATGAGAAAAATCTGGAAGGTTCTGTTAAACAAAGTTCTTGATTTGAAGATAGTGAAAGAAATGTGTAGCTGGAATGTTAAATTTGGAATGTAATTGTTCATAGGATGCAAAGACGTTGTCTATATAAAGATCTCTAAGCAAGTTAATTCCAAATTTTTTCCAGATATTAAAAACTGCATATGTTTGTGAAGGTTGAAAGAGGTGGTTCTCTTGCAGGGGTGCCACAGATAGAAGCTTCTCCGTCTTAAAATGCTTTTTACATTGGTTCCAGATTCTAAGTGAGTGGAGCACAATTGGGTTATTAGTTTTCAGTCTTTTTTTATGGGGTAAAGTATTACTTTTATCCTTGCATGTTAAATGCTGATAGAGTGACGTTTTGGGAAACACACAAAAAAATTGCTTGTATGTTACATACGAGCATTGTAAAGCTGCTGGTTAATGCTAAAATTAATAGTTTTTGGCAAATACACCCCTGATAGTTGTGCTTGAAATGGATTTAGCTGCTTATTTTTTCATTATCAGTTATTGAAGTACAACTTTTATTACAAGATGGACTCATTGAACTTGTGACAATATCACGTATGCTATTATATTATAACATGTCCAGGATGGGCATTTGACTGAAACTTTGATTTTCAATTTTTGCAAAGAATGTGGGCCTCCTGGTTAGGGTTTTATTCCGTGCTCTGCGGAAAAGGGAATGTTTGATTTCTTCTGTTCAAATTCCAACTAACTTTACTTATTTTACTTTAGATCTTCTTTCTTTATTACTACTTGCAACCTTTAACCAGGATTACTAAATGTTTTCATTTATTTTTCCCTTTATTTGTTGCATAGACACATAGATGGAATTGAACAGTCTTTCAGCCCTGGACTGACATTATATAGACCAACCCACCCTTACTCCTGAGGGTGTGCCTGGGTTATTAAGGGCTGTCATGATAATTGCCAACAAATAAAAAGAGACATACAACTCCTAAATCAGCTGTCTTTGCACTCATGTAGATGTTAGAGCTACCTCTTGCTGTGGTCAAGATTGTTGTCTTGTAGAGTATAGGTAGCTTCAGCTTTGTACACTCGATAGTTAATGCCAAACTTTCCAATCACTTTTACCACATCCACAACAGGGTTTTTCATGGAAATTGTTAAGGGTGATAATAGAAAAGCAAACCAAGATATGTGATGTGCAAAGTAATCAAAGCTTGCAGAAACCTAAAGGTACAAAACCTAGATAGTGGTGCTACATTATTTAGTGAACTAATGTTAAAATTGTTGTCAGTGAAGCACTGCACACCAATATTAGCTACACACACTTTGTTAGTAATGCTACAATCTCTATGTGTTTAATAGAATATGACGGATAGCTACTTTTTTGTCAACTAGTGCTACTGAAGTCATGAACCAATATTGTAAAGTGAACGAATGACAACTTTTCCCATCTGGTCCAAATAAAGCTGTTATTATTATATGTTACACTGCAACCTCCTGCACCAGTGCTTTTTTTCCTTCACTTAATCCTCGGTTTCTCTGCATCACCTTTCTTGTTTTCTTTTACTTTTGGTGTTCACTGTAAAATGCTAAAATGCAATGAGCAGGTTAAGGAAATGGATTGAAGGATGGATAGTTTCATTTTCATTTGTGTGGGGTTGTACCATTTGGGGAGGCCAGGTTAGATTTGCCTTCTTTTCCCAGATACCTGCACGTGAAATAAGAGTTATATCATTTAAAGAGGGGCTGCCTTTTTATGGATTAATACGTGCATGACAGTTTGACTGGCACTGAAACACCACAGGAAATATCCCAAAAGTATTCAGAAGTATTTAATACAGAGGCTGATTTGTTCCTCTTACTCATCTGTATTTGTGCATCTATATAATATTCTAATCCTGTCCTGTGAGAGTAGTGCTCTATTAAAATTTAATAGAGCTGAATTGAATCTGGGACAGACTTCTGCCACCTGAGACCCAAGACTGGATTAGAATGTTCTGCTGTGAATTGGATATGTAAATGACATTATATCACTAAACTATATTTAATCCATAACTTTTATTTGCATCAATTATTGAAACCAATATACAGGAACTAGAGTCACATTTTATTTAATTTTGCTAATTTCTACAGTTTGAAAACCATTATTGTATACAAACTATACACTTTCAGCCATTTTTCAAGTGACTTATGTGAGGTTTGATCTTTTAATTTCATATTGTTTGTTAAATGTATTCTTTGTTTCAATAGTGCCAAGTGCAGATTTAACCAAAACAAAACCAGCTCTATTTTTACGTGCTGAAAGATTAATGAGAGAATGGTGGAGTGAACTTTTATATAGTTATCACCACAAGAAAAACTGGCAAGAAGTAGTTGATGAAGCACACCTCCAACAGCATTGCAGGTAAGGACTAAACTAATTACATTTTATGTTCTGATTATTTGCATTATACCATTATGCAGTGTAAAAAACAATTCTAAAGCAGAGGTATACTGAGTAATTATTGGCTTTTTGAAGCAGCTCTTACAAATGAGAAAATTAAGATTTTGATTTCTTTTAGCATATGTTCCTCAATATGCATGGCTTATTTTATGGAATGTAACAATATTGGCAGTGACCAGATAGCATAAAGCAAGCATAAAGTATATATTAAGTAGGATTAATAATGCTAGGAGTTTATTCTTTTTCCATAATTTCTCTAATGTGGTCAATTACCATGTATGAGGTTACACTATCCTATATTATAGTTAGTGAACAAATGAGGAGGTGGCTTGGACTACCAAGATACATCAGCAGCATAGGCCTATATGGGAATGGAGCCCTCTCTCTGCCTATATCAAGCTTTGTGGAGAAATATAAATGCACCAAAGCAAAACTAGATATGACAATCAAAAAGTCCTGTGACCTTTTCATAAGAAATGCTGCTCTAATCCCAGCAACAGGAAGGAAATGGGACACAGCTTCAGGATTGGCAGAAGCAAAGGCCACTCTCAGACACTGGAACATTGTGAGGTCCAGCATGGCAGAGGAGAAAATTTGTTTGGAACCAACAACACCCATATGGCAAAATGCTACACCAAATGAATGCTAGCATCTGGTGGTGGACGAGGTACACCGCCATGAGGAAGCAGCCAGATGTGCCAGTGCGGTCTCCCTAGCCCAGCAAGACTGCTGGATGAGGTGGGATGGCATAGAGTGTCATAAAATCACACGAAGCGAGCTGTGGAACATGGAAACAAACAGGCTAAGTTTCATCATTAGAGTCACATATTATTTGGCATGGAGAGGACCCAGCCTGTCACCAGGGTGTGGCCCCGGCAAACCTCAAACGCATTCTGGTGGGTTATAAGAATAGCTTAATGCAAGGAAGATACATGGTGTCATAATCAAGTACTGAGGTGCATGGCCTTGGCACTAGAGGACAAGAGAGTGTCAACTAACACCTTCCCCCTAAATGCCCAGGCTACTTTCCCACAACTAACTTCCTTCATCTGGTAAAAGGAGAAACAGTGGACCAAGTCTTCACCTTCTGACTCATGCCCGCTGAATATAGCCAGGAATTGGGAAGTGCGTGTTGACCTACATCAGAGACTCACCTTCCCATCTGAAGTGCACCCAGAGTTGGTCCTTTGGTCTAACTTCTGCCAATGTGTCTTCATCATTGAGCTGACAGTCCCTTGGGAGGATGTCATCGATGAGGCATATGAAAGAAAAAATTTGTGGTATACCAATCTTGCAGCTAAAGCAGAGGAGCAAGGCTGGAAAGTGAAGGTGCATCCAGTACAGGTGGGCTGCAGGGGCTTTGTAGCCAGTTCCACTACAAGGCTGCTGAAGGAAGTGGGCATCAGAGGGCAGGCCAATTGAAAGGCAATTAAGGAATTCACCAGTGTCACTGAAAGAAGCAGTCACTGGTTGTGCATGAAGCGAAAGGAGACAGTACGGGCTGGCAAATGACCACTTAGTAACCATTCAAAATATACCCAGGTCTGATCAGCCTGTGGCGGGCCTGCCACAGCTGAGGGTGACTTGTAGTAAAAGGCTGAAACACCCTGAGGTTGGGGTACACATCTGATTGTTTGAAATTTGAAATATATTTTGTTTCCGTTTCATCCAGTATTTAGTAATTTTGTGATTGCTGCCATTTGAGTTTCCCATTGTTAGGGCTAATGCATTGGTTGTTAGGGGCATGTCCTCAGAGGTGGTGAATAGTGATGAGCGAGCATGCTCGGCTGTACATGTCTTCGCCTCGAGCATCACTATGTTTGGAGCATAGAACTACTCGAACGAGCACCACATGTGCTCGTGTGCCATGCTCGAGTCTCTGCCCCGCACGTTTCGCGGGTTGGAGACAGCCAGTCAAGGGGCAGGTAAGTGCTGCCCTCACTGTAATGCCAGTAGCCATGTCAGGTGCTGGCATTACAGTGATTGGCTGGCCGGAACACGTCATCGGGTGCTATATACTGTATGCAGGCACTGTCATATAATGTTTTAGAGTGTCAGTTCACCTGCAGGCACTGGCATATAATGTTTTAGAGCATAATTTTTCCTGTAAAATTGATTTTTTTGGGGAGTTTTGGGTGTGTTTTTGTCAGTCTGTAAAAATGGCGTACAACTCGGACAAACTGGTTCCCAGCAGCGACTTGGGAGTCCAAGATGGATCCAGACATCGTCCCAGTGCTGTTCCCGGTCCTTTTGGGACCTTTTTTGTCTCATTTTTTGATTTAGACAATTGTTAGTAATTCATACTGAGACCTTTCAGCTGATTTAACAAGCTTTGTTGTTAATGTATTCCAGTAATTTTACTATGCAGAAAAAAGCATTTAAATGTAGTCATTATTATAATAAAATGCGTTGTGGACCACCGGGCCGCTACAGCCTCCCTAACCTGACACATACAGTCAGTGACATGAAGTTGTCACACAGCATACGTTTTATTCACGTGGGGAAGCACTCTTTCTCTTCTCCCCACAACACAGTACATAAAGCACCCAATAGCACAGTCCAGCCCAATAACCTTTCCTGTTTCTTCTTCTCCACCTCCAGTCCTCTCCTGGCAAGCTTTATCCACCTCCTCCTGACTCCGACTCCCTAAATGGAGTGAGGTGGCTCCTTTTATTCACCTCCTGAGAGAGCTCCAGGTGGCTTACCAGCGTTACCTGGAATCACTCCCAGGTGTGGTGGAAATCCATTGTAGGGCTCTGCAGCTCCCCCTGGCAGCCCCCATGGAACCCAACAGGGCTGTGCCAAACTCCAGCTCCTAGCGTGCCCTGTGGGAATCCATTGTGCCACAGCTGCCCAGGAGGGCTTCCCTCTAGTCTCTCACTTAATATCCCATAAGGTCAAAGTGAAAACAATGTTTCAGAAAAGTCAACAAATTCTTAAAAAAAAAAAGAACACAGGGTCACGGGGGTCTGCTGGAGCCAATCCCAACCAACACAGGGCACAAGGCAGGAACCAATCCCGGGCAGGGTGCCAACCCACTGCAGGACACACACAAACACACCCACACACCAAGCATACAATAGGGCCAATTTAGAATCGCCAGTCCATCTAGCCTGCATGTCTTTGGACTGTGGGAGGAAACCTGAGCGCCCAGAGGAAACCCACGCAAACACGGGGAGAATATGCAAACTCCACGCAGGGAGGATCCAGGAAGCGAACCGTTCTGCCCAAACTGAAATCTGTTATTTGTATACAGTAAGTATTCAGACCCTTTGCTGTGGCACTCCAAATTGTGACCAGGTGCATCCTATTTGCTTTAATTATCCTTGAGATGTGTCTAGTGTCTATAGCGGGTTGGATAATAGATGTATGGATGTGTCTAGTGTCAGAAAAGTAATTTTCAAACACTCCTTTATGTTACACTTATTATGTTACAGTTATTGTTAATTGTTAGATGCTCCTTAGATGATTCACGGAAATAGAATTGATTTATGGCTTACCTGTAAGTGAAGCACCTTATAATCAAATCAGTAAAGTTTTCACTAAATAACTCTCTGTGTTACATTCAACTGTATTTGACTCATATATCTCAGAACCTTCCTGCCTTGTGCCCTGTGTTGGCTGGGATTGAGTCCGGCAGACCCCCGTGACCCTGTAGTAGGGATATAGCGGGTTGGATAATGGATGGATGGATGGATCTCAGAACCTGACATGGTGTCAGAAGTGGTGCAATTGAAGTAGAAATGTGTTGTGGAAAGAATTGTTTCAAATGAAAAGAAGAGAGAATGAAAATGTCATGAAAATTGTGAATTTACAGCCACTTCCTAGCCTTCAGTTTTCAGGTAATCTTGCCAAGAACTGTAAACGATTTAAACAATGATTAAAAGTGGCAATTGGTGCAGATGAAAAAAATGAAAGTATCCATTTTATCACAAATAACTGGGGAGGAAGTGTTGGAGATTTATAACAACTTTCAGTTTGATCCTGGAAAACATATGAAGTTAGACGTTACACTGGATAAATTTGAAAGATATTGTATTCCAAAATAGAATGTCACTTATGAGAGGCATAGTTTATTTACTTGTATAAAGATGCAAGCTTAAAACGATTAATCAGGATTAACCAAGTTGCACACACGGAGTAAAATGTCTGAATTTAGGGAGTTAATGGGAGTTAATCATTCCCTCATAAAAGGCAGGATTATCTATGAAATACCAGATAACGCACTTAGAGAAAGGCTACTAAGAAAGCAGGATTGGGATTTGGAAAAAGTAGTAAGAATAAGCAGGGCAGCCAAAACAATGAAAGTACAAGTAAAAGAAAGTTGTAATAAAGAAAAATCAGTACATGTAGTGAACAAAAAAGAAAAGAATAAAATAAATGTAAATACAGAGAAAAATAAAAATGGAAGTAAAAAACAAACAGCATAAAACAGGCATGGGTACGTTGTGGATCACATCATGCTCATAGACAGTGTCCAGCATACAATAAAGTTTTTAAAAAATGTGGAAAATACAGCCATTTTGCATGCTGTTGTCAGTCTCAAGTGAAACAAAACCAAGTTCACACTGCAGAAGAAACTGAAGTTGAGGAATTTTGTGTAGATGCATTGACTAAAGTGAATGGGAGAAAGAAATAGTGGCAGTTCAAGTGGACAATCCAGGTATTTCATTTAAATTAGATACCGGAGCACAAGTGAACATCATGCCTGAAAAGAAATAGAAAACTACAACCCAGACCAAGTTTGCATGATCCAGAAAAAAAAATACTCGATATTCAGGAGTGCAAATACCTGCTAAAGGGCAACGTATGGCTAGTATTGTATACAAAAACAAATAATACTCACTGTTATTTGTAGTCATGCGAAAGGATGTTCAGGAAATTTTAGGATTGTCTGCTTGTGAGAAAATTAACTGGATTGAAAGTACTTAGTATTAACATGGAGGGCAGCACACAATATAAAACACTGCTCCAAAACAATAATGATCTTTTTAAAGAACTGGGTTGTCTTTCTGGGAAACACATGATAAGCACAGAAAACAGCATAAATCCTGTCATGCACCCCAGTAGAAAGGTCAGTTTTTCCCTGAAGGACAAAAGGAACTGGACAGAACTGAGAGCATTAGAACACTCTAGATGAGAACAGGCCATTCAGCCCAACAAAGCTCGCCAGTCCAGAAAGCATGAAAGAAATCAAGAAAGTTAGTGAACCTACTGTGTTGGTGAGCTCTCTGGTTATTGTTGAAAAGAAAGACAGTAATTTAAGAATATATTTCAATCCCAGAGACCTGAACTGAGCTATCAAGAGGGAACATTTCAAACTTCCAACAAGAGAACATATTACGGCACAGTTTGCAAATGCAAAATATTTTGGTAAACTAGATGCTTCTTCAGGACTGTGACAGCTAAAATTGGATGAGTCTAGTTCTAAATTAGGCACATTTAATACTCCATTTGGCAGATATTGATTTCTGAGATTGTCTTTTGGCATAGCATCATTGCCAGAGGTCTATCACAAAACAGTACACATGGCTTTTGAACATTTAGATGAAGTTGACACCTCTGTGGATGACACAATTGTAAGGGGATCTTGAAAAGAAGAACATGATGGAAGGTTGAAGAAAGTATTGGATGCTACAAGAGCATTAAATTTAAAGCTAAAGAAAAATATATGATAGGAATACAGAAGCTAACATTTATAGGAGAAATTCTAAGCAGCAAAAGAGGAAAACCTGATAAATCAAATGTATCTGCTATTAAAAGAAAGACATACAGAGATTTATGGTTATCTCTCAAAATTTATTCCAAATGTGTCTAATATATATATTAGTTCAATGATCCACATAAACCAATCAAGATTTCATTTGATTCCTCATAATATGGATTAGGAGCTTTGCTACTACAAAAGCATGAAAAAACATGGCAGCCAGCAGCATATGCATCTATGTCTCTTACTGGAACCGTGACTAGATATGCACAAATAGAGAAGGAGCTATTGAACATGACTCTTGCGTGTGAATGCTTTCATCAATTTGTGTCTGGACAAACTGTAATGGTTGAAGCAGACTACAAACCATTGATTGCTTTATTAAACAAAAAACTGATTGTACACTATGTATACAATCCATGATGATTAATTTACAAAGATACACTCTGCAGATAACATTGACTCCTGGGAGATGGATGTTTACAGCTAACACCCTGTCAAAAGCAGTAGATGAAAAATACGGACATGAACAAAAGATCTCAGAGGCAATAGAAGTATATGTATATATGGTGGTAACAGCAATGCCAGTGTCAGACAGCAAAACACAGCTTATCAGAACAAAGACAGAAAATGATAAAGCAATGCAGAAACTGAAAGACGTAATTATTCAAGGATGGCCAGAAAACAAGCATGACTGCATTCCACAAGTAAGTGAGTACTGGAACTGTGAGGTAGAATTTACAGATGTGGATGGGATTATCTGTAAAGGCTGTAAAATTGTGATACCAATATCAGTGAGAAAGCAGATGCTACAAAAAATTCATGAAGGGCATGTAGGAATTGAAAAGTGTAAGGAAAGGGCACATGAGGTAATGTTTTGGCCCAAGATTAATAAAGAGGTAAGTGACGAACTGGTAAGATGTTCAGTATGTTTCAAAAATAGACCTAATAATCCTGCAGAGCCATTAACACCTCATCCTTTACCAGAGAGATCATATGAAAAATTTGGTTTTGATTTGTTTATGTCATAGGAAAGAATTTCTGATAGTCAGTGATTACTGTTCTGCATATCCTAAAGTGTGTGCATTGAGTACTGAGTGAAGCAGTATTTTTTTTTTTAGCATTTTATTGAATTTATTAAAAGCAAATAACATTACATAAAAGCAAGTTACATTTTACAGAACTAAGTTCAACCCCCACCCATGAGAAACACAGCTAGGCCAACAGAGTAAAACTTTAATAGTAGGATAGATAGATAGATAGATAATACAAGACAAGACAAGATAAAAAAAAGGGTAGAGAATCTGGTTCCTCAATTTAAATGCATATTCTAAAATGTTATTAATTTAATCCTGACCGGTTTTAAAAAAGTTTAGCACAGATCCTCTAAATAAGAATTAGATTTTTTCCAATATCAAATAACATATAATATCAGTTACCCACTGACTTAAAAGAGGTGATTTAGGATTATTCCAATTGAGCAAGATAAGTCTACGTGGTAATAGTGAAGTAAAGGCAATTACAGTTTGTTTGTCCTTCTCCACTTTAAGCCCATCTGGAAGTACACGGAACGCAGCTGTTAATGGGCTAGGAGAGATTGTGACACCAAAGCTGTCTGAAAGGCGTTAAAAGATTTTGGTCTAAAATGATATATTAATTTGGTGCACGCCCAAAACATATGGCCCAATGAGGCTGGAACTTGATTGCAAAATTTGCAGGTTGGATATTGCCCTGGAAACATTTTGGACAATTCTAAATGACACAGATGTGCTCAATAGATTATTTTAAGTTGAATAATTGTATGCTTTGTGGATATGGAGCTAGAGTGAATTCTGTGCATGGCTGCCTTCCACTCCCTTTCAGAAATGTTGAGTGAGAGAAGCTTTTCTCACTGTACTCTAGGGTCTTTGAAAGGGAGGGACTTGTTTTTATATTGTGGCATGCGGCTTGGGGTGGAGCCTAGCCGGGACGCCTAAGAGGACCGGAGGAGGACTTGTGCCTCCTCCAGACCACGAGGGGGCAACCGCCCTGGTTGTGTTGGGGGCCACAGGTAGAGGGCTTGGAAGAAGAAACCTGGACCTCAGCACTTCCGCCACACCAGGAATTGCTGGGGGGAAGAGGAGCAGGGACACCCGGAGGACTTCCGGCTACACAACTGGTGCTTCTGCCACACGGGGGTGTGTCGGCGGAGGCTCCTCGGGAAGCAGCTGGAGCCCATCCGGGCTGGTATTTAAGGGGCCGCCTCCCTTCATTCATGAGCAATAGTCGGGTGGAAGAGGACGGAGCTCGGAGAGAGGAGTGGAGGCGGCCAGATGGAAGGCATTTGGTGACTGTGAGGCCTGGACTTTGGGGGATCGGTGCTGGGGGCACTGGGTAGTGCACTGAATTACTGTAAATATTATTGTAAATAAATGAGTGTGTTGGGTGAAGAAACGATGCCCGCCTGTCTGTGTCTGGGTCTAGTTGCACAATATATTGCAAAAATGCTGTCCGAGTCCTCAAGACTGATCAATATTTTTTCTGGAATAGAAGTAGGTGGGAGAGGAGGAAAACTGGGCAGATTTTGTTTATCAAAGTTTCTAATTTGGAGGTAGTGAATGAAATGTGTTTCTGGATAGTTACATTTGGAGTGTAATTGTTTGTAGAATGTGAAGACATAGTCTATGTACAAATTTCTAAGTGATTTAATCCCAAATGTTTTCCAAACCTTAAAAACTGCATTTTTTGAGAGGGTGTAAAAAGGTAGTTATCATGCAGAGATGCCACAGATAAAAATTTCTCTATCTTGAAGTAGTTCCTACATTGGTTCCGTATTCTGAGTGAATGAAGCACAATTGAGTTGTTAGTATATTGGCGATAACTTGTATTTACTAGGAATGAAGCAAGGAATATAAAGAAGTACTGCAGGATTTTATTTCTATTGTGGACCACGTCTGTGTATGTTCTTCTATTTGTGTCAATGTCCATATTTTTATAGCTTGCATATTTACCACCCAGTAATAAAATTGAAATTTAGGTAGAGCCATGCCACCTTCTGCCTTAGGTCTTTGTAGGATTGCGTTTTGGATACGTGGATGTTTTGAATTCCAAATAAATTAGGTTTTGATTGAATCTAACTTCTTAAAAATGATTAATTGATTTATTGTGGAATTGTTTGAATTAGAAAAAGAAACTTAGGAAGGATGTGCATTATATTTTTATGGTCAATGATTTTGTCTCCGTCTTTGTAGGTAATTACTGGTACTGCATTGCAATCTCCCTGCTTGTGTACTTGTCAAGCTAAGATCTTATTAGCCTTCTCTCTGTTTTCATAGTAATGATATCTTGATTTAAAAATGAGATGTTCTGTTTCTTTAATTGTCAAGAGGGTGAGTTCTCTATGTCTTCCCATGAAATGCCTCATCTTGATCTATTCTAGTAATTTCACTGATGAACTCTGCTTTCCGATTTATTTTTGTGGGAAAGATATGAAATAATCTGTCCTCTTAAGAAAGCCTTCAGTGTTTTCCTGCAGAGACCTGTGAGGATGCATTTGTTTCTAAAAAAAATTGATTTGCTTGGATATAAATTCTGCACAGTTCTTGACTGCTAATAAAAGGGGGTTAAGATGCCAGCTGAGAGATGAGTATGTGGGGCATAGTGTTTTGAGCGCCATGATCAAAGGGGCATGGTCGGAGATAACAGTAGTGTCATACTCATAAGATTTAATCTTAGGCAAGAAATTGTTATCTATAAAAAAATAATCAATTCTTGAGTAACAGTGATGCACTAATGAGCAGAAGTAATATGCTCTTGAGTTTGGGTTTAGAAATCTCCAATGGTCTGATAAGTCTGGATTTAAAACACAATTAAGGTCACCAGCCAATGTAATTTTATGAGTGTTCACATTGGGAATGGATGCAGATATGTTTTAGATGAAGTCCCTATCATCCACATTGGGTGTGTAGATATTTGTCAAAATCACATTACAGTTAAATTAATTTCCTTTGACGATCACATATCGCCCTTCAGAATCAGATACATCTTTTACTACAAAAAAGACTGTTCTATGTGTAAGAATTCCCACACTTCTAGTTTTCTTTGTTAAGCTGGAATTAAATATTTGGCCAGTCCCGTCTCTGTGCAGATGAAACTAATTCTAGCTTAATAAGTGGGCCCCCTGTAAAAATGTTATTTTAGCATTTAGACCTGTTAGATGAGAGAATACTTTCTTTCTCTTCAATTCGTGATTGAGACCTTTAACTTTCTAGCACACAAAGTTAACTAGTCATGGAGACATTGCTTCTGAACTTTTGTTGACATTTAGTAGTCTTAATTTAAGATAGAAGATTATTACATAAGATATGTTTGACCTTAATTTCCAGTTTTTCCTGGAGTTATTGCCATAAAGCCTACTGTTACGTCAGCTCTTACAATTATAAGGATTAAAAGGATTAGAAATAGCTTATTTCCCCCCCCCCACCTCCACGAGAGGCTAGACTATGCTTCACAAAGTTCCAGTCCTCTGACATACCTAGAGACAAGGCACGTCCAAAACAAAACAAGCTCTCCAGCAGTGGTGTATAAGGGTTAAAATAGCGATATCTACTGACAGTACAGTCCAAATAATATAAACATAGGATATAATCTTAAATAGCCCTGAGAAAGTAAACCCAGGGAAAGATGTTAAACAGTAGCCGTGGATAAACAGATAACGCTTGATAGTAAGCCCTAATACAGTAAACCAAGGGTATTATGTTAAACAGTCCCCTATGAAAAAAAAAATACACATACATACATGCATATAATTGTAATAAAAACGAAAACAAAAAGTGGCCAAGAAGGAAATAAGATGTATAATTACAGTACCAGTATCATTGCGAGTGGATCAAACAGCAGGTAAGATCTTCTTTACCATGCCAGGACCCAATGCAACTAGCAATCATATTTCAAAAATGTCTGGATCAGTTTTGTTAGCTCTTTTTGTGCTTCCTCTGTAGAATTAAAAATGTAGAGCTTGCCCTGAATGACCACTTTCAGTTTGGCAGGATACAAGAGGCTGTATCTGATCTCGGCTTTCCGTAAGCAATGTTTAATGCTATAAAATGAGGCAAGTTTAGCAGCTGTTGAAGGTGAGAAATCAGGGAAAATATGAATGTGATTATTTTCAAATATAATCTGTTGTCTCTGTCTGAGAAGTAACATTGTATGTAATTTAAATTGTCATTTTTCAAAGCACACAATGAAAGTCCTGGGTTTTGAGGTATTCGATACACGTATGTGGTAAGCTGCTGCTGTCTCAGTGCCTGATTTGAAGTCCTCTCCAATTATTTTAGGAAATAGTTCAGCTACGAATTTCACTGGATTTGGACTTTCATGATTTTTGGGTAGACCATCAATTCTGATATTATTCCATCTGCATTCATCTTCCAGTGCGGCTAGTCTGTCTCCAAGCACTTTGCATTTGGAATTTGAAGCCATTGCTTTCTGTCAGTGGTAGATGCCTGTTGTTCAGCAATTTCAATTTGAGTTGTGAATGTTTGCTTAACGTCTTCAAATTGAGCGACAAATGCTCTAAGTTTATTCTCAAACTTAAACACATTTTCCTGCATTTTTTCCTAAAATTTTTTTCTAGAATACCTTTAAAGGTTGTCTCAAAGCTATTACTTGAATGTTTTTCCTTGTCTTCAAAATCCTGAAGTAGCTTCTTGATTTTCTTGTGTTTGTCTTTTATTTCTTTCTTTATATCATTTATATCCTTTTTTATATTATTCTTGAGCTCCTTTATGTCTTGAGGCCATTGCGGTGATATTTGCCTTCAGCTTGAACAGATCGTTTTGGTCTTCTCCGTGGTCTGTGGGTGAAGTAGCAAGCCCAGTTGGAGTCAGTGTTGCTGGCTTGTGAGGGGTAGTTGACAACACGGAAGATAAGGCATTTTCAGTTTCAATAAACCTTCTGGATTCGACGAGTTATCCTGGCCCGACACGCTCGCACATTCGCTCCCAATTTCGCTCTCAGTTGTAGACGATGCAGCAGCGTCTGATCCCCGGAAATCTGTGCTTTCACCTGTCTGTTCCAGGTCAGTCTCTGGCAGGCCGTACCTTGAGTTTGAATTTGATGCCTGTTTAGGCTTGGATGAAGCTTGAGCTGCCTTTTCCTTTCTGAGACTTTTTTCTACAACTCATGCTCATATATGCTTGCAAATACTGTAATTGAACCCCCTTGGGTTGAGTAAATACAGAATACCTTGGTATGATAAAAAGAGACATAAAATAACACCAGTACTAACAGAGTTCCGCCTCAGATGTCCATCTCTCGTAACGGACGAAACCAAACTCCAGTAGTAAAATGTTTGAAAGCTATTTTTGTTCCAGACAAGGGGTGCCAAATGAAGTCTTCAGTAAAATGAACCACAATTTACAGCTGTTCAGTTCAAAAACTGTTCAAACCAATGTGACTTTGCACATATTACATCAAGTCCAAACAATTCCCAGTATAATGGATTTGTAGAAAGGTTGATTCAAACTGTCAAACATCTCAGAAAGAAATCTAAAGAGAGTGGAGCTAATTTTTACAAAAGCATTCTAGTATTTCAGATTACACCCCTTAAACATTTAGCTTCCCCAGCATAGCTGCTCATCTGGAAAGGAAGATGAAGTGAGAAAAGTGAAGGAAAACCAAAAAAAGAGAATAGAAAATATACTATGGCTGAGATTTAAAATTTAGTTTAATCAATAAAGTGTAATCTCTCTCTGAGTGGTTCCAGTTATTCTTGGCATGCCCAATACTTGAAAAGATCAGGTATTCTCGCCATCAGTATCTTTATTGTTTTGAATGAATGGGACAAACGTTCAGTTACCTGTAGCAGTAAAACTGTCTAGTCCTCCTTAAATTTAAACTTAAATTTGAATTACTAGTTTTAGAAAACCAGTTATAGTACTGCTTTAACTTCAACAACAACAACAAAAACCCTGAAAGGCTCTTGAAATACATCTTCATATAACTAGGAAATGAAGTAATGAGTGATTATACTCCTTATGGAATAATAAACAATAAATAATTAATATGCTTTTTGTGTCTATTTGATAGATAGATAGATAGATAGATAGATAGATAGATAGATAGATAGATAGATAGATAGATAGATAGATAGATAGATACTTTATTAATCCCAAGGGGAAATTCACATAATCCAGCAGCAGTATACTGATACAAAGTAACAATATTAAATTAAATAGTAATAAAAATGAAAAGAATTAAAATAAAATTAATGTTCGCATTTACTCCCCCGGGTGGAATTGAAGAGTCGCATAGTGTGGGGGAGGAACGATCTCTTTAGTCTGTCAGTGGAACAGGACAGTGACAGCAGTCTGTCACTGAAGCTACTCCTCTGCCTGGAGATGATCCTGTTAAGTGGATGCAGTGGATTCTCCATGATTGACAGGAGTTTGCTTAGTGCCCGTCGCTCTGTCACAGATGTTAAACTGTCCAACTTTAATCCTACAATGGAGCCTGCCTTCTTAACAAGTTTGTCCAGGCGTAAGGCGTCTTTCATCTTTATGCTGTCACCCCAGCACACCACCGCGTAGAAGAGGGCACTCGCCACAACCGTCTGGTAGAACATCTGCAGCATCTTACTGCAGATGTTGAAGGATGCCAACCTTCTCAAAAAGTATATTCTGCTCTGAGCTTTCTTACATAGAGCATCAGTATTGGCAGTCCAGTCCAATTTGTCATCCAGCTGCACTCCCAGATATTTATAAGTCTGCACCCTCTGCACACAGTCACCTCTGATGATCACAGGGTCCATGAGGGGCCTGGGCCTCCTAAAATCCACCACCAGCTCCTTGGTCTTGCTGGTGTTAAGGTGTAAGTGGTTTGAGTCGCACCATTTAACAAAGTCTTTGATTAACTTTCTGTACTCCTCCTCCTGCCCACTCCTGATGCAGCCCACAATAGCAGTGTCATCAGCGAACTTTTGCACGTGGCAGGACTCCAAGTCATATTGGAAGTCTGATGTATATAGACTGAACAGGACCGGAGAAAGTACAGTCCCCTGCGGCGCCCCTGTATTGCTGCACACGATGTCAGACCTGCAGTTCCCAAGACGCACATATTGAGGTCTGTCTGTAAGATAGTCCACAATCCATGCCACAAGGTGTGAATCTACTCCCATTTCAGTCAGCTTATCCCTAAGGAGCAGAGGTTGGATGGTGTTGAAGGCGCTAGAGAAGTCTACTTTGGTGTAACTATTAATGGAAAATATATTCTGGCACAGAGCCATGCTTAACAACAACCAAAATTTGCACTGAACATTTGTGTTTCTATGATTAATTTTCACAATATTCCTATTTAAAAACTATTTATAGATGATCAAACTGAAAACACAGCCTAGATTTAAAGTGTATATTTCAGTGGTATTAACTCTCTAATATAGGTACAGAAAAGTTGCATAAAAAGCTCATGTAAGATATTAGCGCGGTGTTGGCACAGCCTAGACACATCCCTTCTTGTTTATATTTTTATACATTTTTTAGAACTTTATGTTCTTTTATTTCTCTGTTAGCATTACCCTTAGAAAACATTGCTGCTGTTGTTGAAGTAACAGAATTAAGGCTGAAACAAAAAGGTAAAGGATTAATCAGAATGTTGCAAGAAATTTTGTCTGGGACTCATACAATATGTTAAAATATCAATTTATGTACAATGGAGAAATATATTAAAGAAGTAATTTGATCATATTTATGAATATTGTTTAGATGTTAAAATATATTTTCTTTTTGTTGCCCACTATATAATAATTATGTACAGCAAATGGATTACTTTTAGGGTGGTACTGTGGGTAGGTGCGTTTATCTTATGGATCCAGTGTCCTGAGTTCAAAATCTAGACTGGAGTTTGCATATCTGTCTGGAATTTGCATATTATTTACATCACCAAGGACACACTTTATATACATCTACCTGCTTCAACCTCTTAAGGCTTAATTTTCACAGCCATTCTCTCTGAATCATGCACAGATCACTACTAGTGTCCAGTAAAGCAAGTACTTCCTGTCCCACCATTTCAGCTTATATATGAAAAATTATATTTCTTCCCTATTTCTTGTGGAATAGCAGATAAACACAGCTCTGTCATGCTGACTTCAATGGATTGTGCTGGTGAGAGATGAGCAGTTCTCAAGCAATGTGACTAGTTGACCACTAAGGAAACAAGCATGTTCATTACAAGCCGCAGTGTTACCTCAGTGACGCCCTCTAACTGTAATATTTTTTGATTCATACTCTTCATCTCTTCACTCAGTTTTTCCCTTATTCCTTTTACCATCCCATCTTACAGTACCTATTACTACAGAGTTATCCCATCAACCAGTAAAGTGTTCTTTAAAAGTCCATCTTTAAATTTCAGCACAATATATATATATATATATATATATATATATATATATATATATATATATATATATATATATATATATATATGTATTTGCTTATTGTTTGTTTGCTTGATTGATTGATTGTATTATCTGTCCTGTGAGCCTGTATCCTTGTTTTTTATATTTCTGCTGATGTATGCATGTGATTTTTCCTCTTGGGATTAATACATTTATCTAATCTAATGTGGACTTTCTTTTTAGACTATTTCAAGTTTAGTGATTATGAGTATGATGCTATTTTTAATTTTTGATCCTTTACTAGGGATGTAGACCCTCTATGGACTTCTATCAAAAGGCGATACATTACATATTTCTATTACAATCGAGAATATCTAGACATTTAAATTGAAGCACATATTTTAATATTTCAAATTCTTGTTTACTATTTACTCTAACATTATGAAATAAATCATTACAATTCTTATGAAAATCTTGAATTAGGGTATCTTACACTAATTAAGAGTTTTTATCTTTGTTGTTCATTGGCACTTGGAGATGGTTTTCAATGAGTCAACAGGACTAATGAACAAGAACAAGTTAAAACTTTGTTAATAAACAATAGGAAAGTAGTAAGCATGCCTCCCTCATCACTTTTTGCCTACAGGTGCCTGCTCTAATATCTGCCAACATTCTTTTTCATCATAGCTCCTTTATTAATCTGTATACTGCCATTTTCCTGATGATGTTCCTTCCTGCACTCTTCCTCTTGCTCAATAATTCTTCAAACTCAGTCCCTTTCTAGTTCAACCTTTATCAGTCTCACACATGTCTCTTTTTTTAAATTCACCTTGATGTGAGCCTGGTGAATTCCCTTATCCATTACAATCCTTTAATTCCATGCAGCACGCAATGTACACCACTTGATACATTTGAGCTGTCAAGATGACTTCTGTTATACTATCTTCATCACAGAGGCGTTATTATTACTATGTAGTTCATAGTGTATTTAAGAAGTGTAATCATCACTGGGTAACTCAGTGTGTATGTTGTATTATACTTACCCTGAACTGGCTCCATGAATTTGACTTTTACAGTTGTAACATTGTTTTTTTATGGCATTAGAAACAATTATGGTTTAAAAATAGAATGTTAAAGAAATCTAAAGGGGAAGGTGATGTGGCGGTACCCCAATTTCCTTTAATTAATGGTCTGCAAATATACCCTTCTTTTAAAATATCTAATATACCCCGGGGTTATCATCCATACAGTAATTCAATAGGTGAGAACCCTGTAGAGGCTTGTGGAACTTCTTGATATGCAAAAAGAACGAGGGGGTGGAGCTGATCCCAATTCCTTCCATCTTCACCGACCACCTTGCGAAGCATTTGTTTGAGAGTCTGATTAAACCCCTCTACGAGACCATCGGTTTGAGGATGATACACTGTGGTCTTTAGATGCTTTATTTTGAGCAATTTGGCTGTTTCCCTGAATGTCTCCAAGGTGAAGGGCATCCCTTGGTGCGTCAAGACTTCCTTAGGGATGCTGACTTGTGCAAAGACCCCTACCAATTCCTGTGCAATGGCTTTCGATGTAGCTGAGCGCAATGGAACAGCTTCCGGATACCGGGTAGTATAATCTACGCGAACTAGAATATGTTTGTGTCCTTGGGCTGAGGGCTGTAGGGGTCCAACTAAGTCAACCCCAATTCTTTCAAAGGGGACATCAATCAGGGGAATGGGAACAACATGAGCACAGTCCCTACTAGGAATTTGTCGCAATTGACACTCTGGGCAGGAACCTCCTCACTGATTCCTGGCCAATAATAGCAAAGCTTAATCTGCTCCAAAGTTTTCTCTGTGCCCAAATGACCTCCTAGGAGATGGGCGTGTGATAATTCACTAACCTGCCCCAGAAGGTTCGGGTAATTAGCAGCAGCTTCCGAACCTCCCCCTCATGCTCAGCTACCTGATACAAGAGATTGTTCTCTAAAACAGAGTGAGGACCCTCTGGTTTGGGCTGATAAGTGTGTTGGCCATTGACAAGAGCAACTGCATTTTTTTGCAAATTTAAGGGAATCGTCATTACATTGTTCCTATTTACATGAAGCCGGTGTTTCTCTAAATTGATAGTGTAACTGGGAGAGGGTGTCAAGACCGACCTCAAGGGGCATGGTTTCCTTCTATTCTGCAGCGGCGTTGGATGATGTTTTGGCCCGTGATGGCAGGGAAATGCCACATCACACTGAGTGGATGCATTGCCTCTCTCTGCTGGCTAATTACAGTGTGGAGGCAGCTTGAAACGTGTTGTCTCTGTCTATGACTAGGCCTAATTTTGATTTAGGAGTGGAAAGTGCTGAACCACTTTTAATTTTCGACCAGTCACGCTCCAGTATCAACAAGAATGGTGGATTTGGAAAAACCTCTACAGCTAGTTTTTTTAGCGATCTTTCGTAACTGATGACACTGGTGGTGGATCTGTACAAGTAGGTCTTATTTTTTAGCCACTGTCACGGTAACACATATCGGCGGGCAAAAATAGAAATGTTACTGCCGGAATCGAACAAAGCCTCTCCCTGATTGTGAGGCTGTCCTATATATTTCTACGAGCTCTATGAGCTCAGCCATGCTTTTAAATAGTAGTTCCCAGTCTGGCTGGGGGAAGCCGTTTGGAAGATAATTTAGGAGCAGGTAGGTATTTGTAGGGTATAATTTTCCGATGGCCGTA